>NC_054827.1:50937711-51565211 GCF_018345385.1 Vulpes lagopus | reverse complement strand
AAAAAGCATACAGGCTGAGGTTTGGAGGAAGCCAGGTGCATTTCCAAGAGTGCTTTTTTGGTGGAGTCACACAGGATGGATGTAATTCTTCCAGCAACAAGTTGTGACAACATGGGTGGAATATTGTCTACCAGGGAAAGTTATTAGAGACTCAGTGCCCAGGGTTTTTATTGGGACTTGTTATGTAGGCACTGTGCCTGGCACATAAAAAAATTCCAGACTCCCAGAAGGAAAGCAGGTTTAGCATAAACCACATTGTTTGTACAAATAGTTTAGGTACAGTGAACCACTCTTAGCAGGGAAGGGTGGGAACCCTTCCTAGATCCCAATTCCCAGATGCCAGCTAGGGGCCAACCTTACAAGTAGGCCTTATTAGGGAGAACAGTCTTGGGCCTGCTGTGTTAACTCTTTCCTGCCAGTAACTATGTCACATTAGTAGCTCTTAGGGGACTTGCATTCACTTTCTGCTTAGATGTTTATTTACTCTAACTGCTGCTAAAATAGGTTTCACATTTGGTTTTTCAGAACCATGGATTAAGTAGTTTGGATGGATTGGTTATATAGAGGTCAAGTTGAGACTGATCCTGGAGATCTTTGTATTTCTGTCTCTGCCATCACCGACAGCAGTGCTGACCTTCTGTTCCTTTCCTTAGACTTTAAGGTCTGGGTTTCTTCCTGCCTGAAGCCTGCTGTTGGGAGTGGGGCCCCTAGGGCCATGTGTGCCTTTCACTCTTCCTATGTTTCTCAGTCTGTAACTGTCAACCCTGGCCTCCCTTTGACACTTGCTTTCTTGTCCAAAGTGGGAAGAGTTCTTAGAACTGGAAGTTTGTGTAAAAGTTTCTGAAAGATACTTTGCTCATGTATTGTTAAACATTTCTTCCTTTCCTTTCCTTTCTTTCCTTTTCTTTTCCTTTCTTTCCTTTTCTTTTCTTTCTTTTTTCTTTTCTTTCTTTTTTCTTTTCTTTTCTTTCTTCTCTTCTCCTTTCCTTTCCTGTCCTGTCCTGTCCTGAACAGTATCTCAAAAATTACTTACGATAGCTTTCTTTTTTTTTTTTTAAATAATTTCTATCTTTTTTTTTTTTTTAATTTTTTATTTATTTATGATAGTCACAGAGAGAGAGAGAGAGAGAGAGAGGCAGAGACACAGGCAGAGGGAGAAGCAGGCTCCATGCACCGGGAGCCTGACGTGGGATTCGATCCCGGGTCTCCAGGATCGCGCCCTGGGCCAAAGGTAGGCGCCAAACCGCTGCGCCACCCAGGGATCCCAGCTTTCTTTTTTATGCATAGATATCTTAGGTATCTTATGAAAAGAATTAAGCGCACCCAGTCTTTTTACCTTGAGAGTTTATAATGAATCCTGGTGATTCGCACAAACATTGTAAGCAGTCAGTGAACATAACATGAAATCTCTGTTTAGAGATAATAAGGAAGTAACAGTTATGTTTGACAGGTCAGGCAACTTGATTGAAAACTGTAAACAAAACTTTGTTCACTAAACTAAAAAGTCTTTTCTTTTTTTTTTTTTTTTTTTAATTTTTTTTTTTTTTAAAGTCTTTTCTTTATCAGACAGTGTGATCCTTCCGTGAGGATAGTGTAGGGAGCCTACCCTGTCCAGGAGAGGGAAATGGGATTGAGGGTGTCCTCAACATTCTGCTTCAAGCTCATCCACAGCCTGTCTTCCCCCAGTGGGACCTCACGGAAACCGATACCACTCTATTCACTGTAGGCAGAGAACAGAGCCCTGGACCATAGGTCAGCATTAGCTCATCCTCTGCTCACCACTTCGGGAAGCTCTCCCCCAAGGTCTCCACCCCATGCCTCGCCCTCACTCTGTGATAAACATTCTCGCTCAGGAAACCCACAGGGTCACTGATGGTCTGTGCACGCAATTTCATGCTTCCAGGAAGTGCCTCATTGTGCAGCTGCTCTAGTGGGTTACTGCAGCCCTGCCTTCCACCCGCCCCCCCACACGAGAAAACCCCACACACGTACAAACCTCTGGGTTCTCACCATCATTGCACATACAAGCAGGCCAGCTTAAGCCACTGCACGGTGTGGGGTTTCAGCGTGTTAAGTCATCTTGTCAGTGACTTTTGTCAAACACTGGATCCTTCACTCTGTATACACAGATCATTTCTCACTGACTAGTGTTCTCATCTTGATCTGACTTCTATTATTGAAGTAGATTTTCTTTTCTAGGCTTTTTCTGTCATCCTATTTATTGTATCTTTCTGTTAGTCCTACTTTGTTTTTTAAGTTTTGAGGTTTTGTTTTCTACTTGTTTAGCAAGCCATCAAAAGTATATTTCAGCTGAATTCTGGCAGTGAAGCAGAAGAAAGCTGTTTTAAAATCTGTCAGTTCTTATGAAGGCCACACCTGCAGGGAGTTTTGGTGGCCTCTTGAGAGAGTACAGAAAAATTCTAGAAACTTCTGAGGAGCTGCTTAGGGCCACTGTCTCTAGCTCACATTGGTGTGTGCCTGACAGGGCTTAGTTCTGGGGCCTGATGAGCCTCAGGGCCAAAGATTGTGGTCTGAGGGAAAATGTGGCAAAGTAAGTCTAAGTGGAGAACTTTAGGGTCCCACTTGGTGCACTGAAATACTGATCAATCTTAGGTCTGTATACAGGGTCTTATCATGACGGCAGTATCTGAGATGTTAAAGGAGCGAGACCAGTGCTGTAAGCCACACAGAAATGAGTCCCAATCCTTTAGAATCACACTAATATATATTTTATGATTTGGGGATTTTACTTTCTGTTAAAGTTTTTTTTTAAATTGCTGACTGTGATTTTCTTCTTAACATTCTTTTTTTTTTTCTTAACATTCTAAAGTCAGAATTTCTTTTCTGTAACAACTCATCTCAGAAATCATTTATTCCAGTAATTCTCTAAATTTTTGCTCTGAGGAGCCCAAAGAGCTTTTGGTTATGTGGGTTTATATTTTTAGATACTTATTGTTTTAGAAATTAAAACTGAGAAACTGAAAAAAATACATCAGTTTTCAACAGTGAAAAGGGGAGGTGTGCCTGGGTGGCTCAGTTGATTAAGTGTCTGATTTTTTTTTTTTTTTAATAATTTTTAAAAAAGGATTTTATTTATTTATTCAGAAGAGACACACAGAGAGAGGCAGAGACACAGGCAGAGGGAGAAGGAGGCTCCCTGTGTGGAGCCCAATGTGGGACTCAATTCCAGGACACCGGGATCACGACCGGAGCCAAAGGCAGACGCTCAACCACTGAGCACCCAGTTGCCCAAGTGTCTGACTCTTGATTTTAGCTCAGGTCATGATCTTAGGGTTGTGGGATGGAGCCCCATATCGGCCACCCCACCCAGTGGGGAGTCTGCTTGAGATTCTCTCTCCATCATCTTCTGCCCCTCCCCCCATGCTCTCTCTCAAATAAATAATAAAATCTTTAAAAAATACATTGGCTTTGTAAATAAATTAAGTAAACCAATAATGTGTTTTTTTTCTTTTTTCTTTTTTTTTTAACCAATAATGTGTTAACATAAATAGCATTTTATGAAAAATGATATTTCTAGACAAAAAAAAATCACTTCATGAGGAGAATGGCATTAATTTACATTTTTGCAAATCTCAAGTCTGGCTTAATAGATGATAGCAGATTTTCATGTCTGCTTCTGAATTCAGTCTCTTGCAACATGATCCTTTGAACTGTATAAAGAGAATTTGACCTTTGACAGATACATAGTAGGAAGGGGAGAAGTATTTTAATAGCCTTTCCAGTTAATTGTGGGCATTCATCTTTGATACTACACCAGAATTTGACAAGTGGCAATTTTTTAAAGGTTAGTTGCCATGTGGAATCTGAAACTGTATCAATTAACTTTTTATACCCTTATATTAAGATCCATTTGTCTGTTTTTACTTTGAATGGATTTTGAAGTGACAGACTTATTTCGTTCTTTTTTGAGGAAATATGTGCCAGATACCCAAAACTGAATAACTATAGCTTGTCTGTCAGTCATTCTTTCAAGTAAAAAACAGCATCCTCGCTTGCACTTCACACAGCTTCACGAGTGCTTTCCCTCAAGACAGCTGTGGCTCTTTGGTATGCTGCGTGTGGATGCACATCAGTGTGCTCAGGGGCCAGATTTAATCAAATTAATATTTTTTTACTGCTTGGGGCACCTGGGTGGCTCAGTGTTTGAGTGTCTGCCTTTGGCTTAGGTTGTGATCCCGGGATCCTGGGATCGCGTCTCGCTTTGGGCTCATCACAGGGAGCCTGCTTCTCCTTCTGCCTATGTCTCTGCCTCTCTCTCTGTGTCTCTCATGAATAAATAAATAAAATCTTATAAAAACAAACATTTTACTGCTTGAGAAAAAAATATTTTAAAAATATTTTAATTTAATTTGAGAGAGTGTTTGTGAGTGGGAGTGGGTTAGAGGGAGAGGGATAAGCAGACTCCTCACTGAGCATGGAGCATGGGGCTCAATCTCATGACCCTGAGATCATGACCTGAGCTGAACTGAGCCACCCAGGTGCCTCACTACTCAACAAAGATTTATTCAGCATCTAGCATGTACCAAGGATGTTCTTAAGTGAAATTGGCTTTTTTTTTTAAAACTGTGAGTGTGGCAATAAATACAGTGCTTATTATTTTTAAATACAGTGATTAATAGTATGATTTTGTGTAACTGCCTTGACTCCTGCTGAGTCATAGTTTTACCCATTACTGCTTTTGTCCCATCAATGGAAAAGTTAAAGGGAAAAAACATAACATTTTAGCATTGTGCAAATAGCTTTGAGCTTGCAGACCTTTTTGCACGTGTGTTTCCTTATCTAGAGTGCCAATTTCCTCTGTTCAACCTCCCCTCGATTCTGTGAGGGTGGGTAGAGAGGCTCTAGGTAAAGGGGCTTTGAGAAATGGGAAGGACTGGCAGGTAGCAGCGGGGACTAACGTGATTCTTACTGTGTTGCTGTAGATCTGGAGCAGCAACCATTTGTTTCCCAGCGCAGAGGAAGCCACACTTTTCCTTGGGACACTGGATACTATTTTCCTCTTCTCTTATGCTGTGGTAAGTTTCAGAATTTGGGGGTTTTAGGTTGAGGAAAGATGTAAATGGAAATGACTCCAAACCTTGTGAAGTTCATAAGGGATTCTAGAATTTGTTGACAGAGGAGAGTTCAACATTGCTGAAGTTTATATTCTTTGTCATTCCCATCTATCCATCCGTCCATCCATCCATCCATCCACCCATTTATCTGTCTATTTGACAAATATTTACTGAACACCTAGCATGTGCCAGGTACTTTTCTAGTCTGTGAGAGTTCATCAACACAGGAAAAATCCGTAGCTTTATAAAACTTACCTTCTTGAAGTGGGATCTAAGGAAGACAGACAGTAATACAATTTTATACAGAAGCAAACAGTACAGTTGAAGGAGGTAGATGCTGGGGAGAAAAAAAAGCAGGAAATGGGGTCTAAAGAGCGCTGAGTGGTAGTCGTAATTTAGGTAGGATGGCTGGGAAGGACCTCAGGTAGGAGGCGATATTTGAGCAAAGACCTGAAGTAGGTAAGTGAGGTCAGGGTGAGTAGTACAGAGTGATGGGAAATGAGGCTAGAAAAGGTGTGGGACTCAGACCTTTAGGGTTTTTGGTCCTTTTGTTGGGGCTTTGGCCTTGAGTGAGATGGGAGCCCTGAAAGGTTTTGCACAGAGGAGTGCCAGGATCTGCCCTGTGTTTGGACAGGCCCACTTGCTGTCCCAGGAGACTAGACCAAAGGGCAGAGGCAGAAACAGGGAGATAGGTTAGGCTGTTCCAATTTTGAGGTGAAGGATGATGGTGGTTTAGATCCAGGAGTAACAGAAATGGGAAGAAGTAGGTTTTGTGTTTTATTTTTTTTTAATTTTTTTTATTTTAAAATATTTTATTTATTTATTGAGACACACACACACACACACACACACACACACACACACACACAGAGGCAGAGAGAGAAGCAGGCTCCATACAGAGAACCCGCTGTGGGACTTGATCCTGGGTCTCCAGGATCACACCCTAGGCTGCAGGCGGCGCTAAACTGCTGTGCCACCGGGGCTGCCCGGTTTTGTGTTTTGAAGGTAGAACCAATAATTCTTTTTCCTGTTAAATGTGGAGTATAAGAGAAAGAGAGGCCTTGAGGACAACTCTAGGGTGTTAGTATTATAACAGAATGGAAGACAATGGGAAGGGTAGGCTTGTGTTTGCTTCAGGAGCACGTATATTAAAATTGGGAAGGGTAGGCTTTGGGGAAAATGGCTTTTGGACATGTTACAGGTGAGATACCTATTCTTGCCTAAAGGATGAAGAACAGACACTTAGTTATGTATGGAGTCTGGAGTTCAAGGTAGAGGTTCAGGCCGGTGGTACAAATTTCAGAGTCCTTGGCATAGAAATACTTTTCAGAGTTACAAGACTGATCATCAAGGGAGCAGGTGGGGATAGTATGACAGGTGTGACAGCTGAGTCGTGGGGCTTCCTGTACTTAGAGGCAGGGGACATGAGAAATAGGCAAGCAGTGAAGGGGGACAACTATGGAATAGTGGTGTCCCAGGAACCATGCCAGCATGGGGGGAAAAGAGGTGCTCATTGTCTGTCCGAGGTAGTCACCTTGGATAGGGATCTCTGTCTGGTGGTAGGGAGCAAGTGTGGTGGCTGCTGAGTTAAGGCTGTGGGAAGTGGTGGCTGCCACTGGACCCCTGCACTGTGAATGGTCCTCCCTTTCTTCCCACTGTTTGATTTCCTCTTGTGAAGATGTCTACAGTTATTAAAAAGCTTTTTTTTTAAAAAAAGGTTTATATATTTGAGAGAGAGAGAGAGAGAGAACAAGAGAGAGAGCATGTACACAAGCAAGCAGGGGGAAGGGCAGAAGGAGAGGGAGAGAATGCAGACTCCCTGGGACATGAGATCTCCCAGCACTGAGACCACGACCTGAGCTGAAATCAAGAGACAGACACTTAAGGGACTGAACCACCTAGGTGCTTTGTAAAGAAACCTTTTAATTAGTGATATCCAGGTGATGGGAAATACCTGGTGGAAGTTCCAAAGTGTTCTCTGAATCTTTATTTGGACAGTTATTGGAATATCTTTTCTTCAAAGAGGAAGCTTGTAGAAACAATTGGAGCAGACCTTAGATCATTTAGCCATGCTCCTCACCCTGGGCGTTGTGTTTTTGTTTTTGGTTTTTTTTTTTTAAGATTTTATTTACTCATGAGAGACACCGAGAGAGAGAGAGAGAGAGAGAGAGAGAGGCAGAGACATAGGCAGAGGGAGAAGCAGGCTCCCTGCAGGGAGTCTGATGCGGGACTTGATCCCAGGACTCCAGGATCATGCCCTGAGCTGAAGGCAGATGCTTAACCACTTAGCCACCCAGGCACCTGTACCCTGGACGTTTTCTGTATGACATCCCAGTGTATGGTCATTCGACTTTGGCTGGAGCACTGGCAGTGGTGCCTCGCTGCGAGCCTTTTATGGAATGTCTTAAGAAGCCATGTATAGTCTAGTGCAAAGACCAGCTCTACCACTGTCAACTAGCTGTAGGAAACTTGGTTTTGAAATGAAATTTAACCTTATTCTGATCTTTACTTTTCTCTTCTATAGAGTTGTGATAATACTTATCCCAAGGATTAAGTAGGTTTAGGAGATAAAAAGTGCCATGGAACATCAGTGATCATATTTCTTTGTATTGAGCCACATGTCCTTTTGGAGCTTTCTAGGCATCACGCAGGCATTTGGAACACCACAGGATGAATTGATTCTCTAATCTGAAACACTGAGATTTTCTTCACCTCCTTTACTCTATTTAGCATAAGGCACGTGAGTGGCAGCTGTAGAATGAAGAATTGAAAGCTTATAGGTGCTTCTTTTGAGGTAGTGACAGGTAGACCATAATGAGACCTTCAATCTAAATTTTCTCTAATGTAGAGATCGACAGTTTACCAGAAACACTTGTATCTGGATTTAGGTTTTCCGTGAAGACATTTGTTCATTTTACATACTTATGGAAGAAACCTGGTGTATTGCCATGGGCTCTTTAGTGTGCCTGGCTGCCATGACCCAGGTTTTTATTTCCTGCCACTGAGAGGAGAGCAGAAGGCAGAACATTTGTACCATTCTTCAACTAATTACTGTCTTTGTGTCCTTACTCTCCCTGCCTTGTGAGGTCATGAAACCCAAGGGTCAGATTAAATAGGCAGTGCCTGTGCCCCAGAAACTGCTGTGGTACAGGACATGTTGTAACACATCTTGACTCAGGATGCAAATGGCTAACTAAGGGCAGCCCCCCTGGGAGTGCAGATAACTGATCTTTTTTTTTTTTTTTTAAGATTTTATTTATTTATTCATGAGAGACACGGAGAGAGAGAGAGAGAGAGAGGCAGAGACACAGGCAGAGGGAGAAGCAGGCTCCATGCAGGGAGCCCGATGTAGGACTTGATTCCGGATCTTGGGGTCACACCCTGACCCAAAGGCAGGTGCCCAACCACTGAGCTACCCAGGTGTCCCAGATAACTGATCTTTAAGTTAATCTGTTCTAGAAAATGAAATATATTCGTGGGCTTGTTTTATTAATTAATATTCTTGGTTTTGTTTTATTTGTTTTGATTTTTGCTTTTCCAGTCTCCTTATAGACAGTGAGGGGGATTTGCTTTTGGTAGACTCAAAGTTTAGCCTAGATTACAGTATTGTGGTGCGTGAGTTTGTTTACAGTATAATGTGCAGAAGTGCACTGTCATTTTATGAAACATTTTTGAAACTGAGACGGCTAGTCTGGGCATAAGAATGAAGTTTAATTTTGAGTCATGTCAGTGTTTTATTTCCCTCACTTGGTTTGCAACGCATCTTCCCTTTTTCAGGCTGTGTTATTCAGAGCTGTGAAATAAAATGCTTTATTTTTAGGGCCTTTTCATCAGTGGAATTGTTGGAGATCGGCTTAATTTACGATGGGTTCTATCTTTTGGCATGTGCTCTTCTGCACTAGTGGTAAGTTGAAAGGTATTATTTTATCATCATCATTATCATCATCATCATCATCATCATCATCATCATCATCATCTTGGTTGGGTATTTTAGAATCCAAGTACTCCTCCCGCCCATTTCTATACGTAGAATAGAAAAGTAAAATCAATATTCAATTTTTTAATACCTCGTGTGCCTTTTCAGTTAGGGGAATCTTTTTATATTTATTTATTTATTTAATTTCTAAAAAATTTATAAAAGATTTTATTGACTTATTCATGAGAGACACAGAGAGAGAGAGAGACAGAGACACAAGCAGAGGGAGAAGCGGGCTCCATGCAGGGAGCCCAACGTGGGACTTGATCCCGGGTCTCTAGGATCACGCCCTGGGCCGAAGGTGGTGCTAAACCGCTGAGCCACCCAGGTTGCCCATAGGGGAATCTTTTTAAAGTGAGATTTGGATCGTGTCCCTTTTATGATTCAGTCACCACCAGAGCCATGCATAAATAGTATACATGCTGCCTGAATTGAACACAGAAGCCAAGCATAAATAGCATGGCATTCGGTGCTCTTGAGAACCGGGTTGTGTCCTGCCTTGACAGTCCCGTCTGTCACTATGCTTTACCAGTTGGCTCTGGCCAAACTGTTTTCCATGGTCCCTGTGCCTTTCTGCCTCACTCTGTTTGTTTTTGCCTTTCCTGCCTTGAATGGCTCTCTTTTCAGCTCTCCATAGTCTAGCTCAATGTCGCCAGCAAGTTATTGGCCAAATGGCACTTCTTTCACGATGTCTTCCTTTACTGACCTCATTCGTTCCTGAAAGTAATCATTTCCTCTTCTGTGCTCCCCCGCCTGTATGTCTTTGAAGGCACTGACATCGTTGACTACTTAGTCCACTGATTTCTGTATCACTCTTGTTTTCCCTAGGAGTCAGTGGCATGGTGGTGGAGGTCACAGGTTTCTTAGACCTGGACTCCCTGGGTGTCAGTTCCTCACTTGCCATTTCCTGGGATGATTGCTGTGTGCTTCATCCTCCTTGTTTGAATGCCTCCCCCCAGGTTGGTAGGGAAGGTTATGTGGGTTTCTGTGTGTGAGGCATGTGGAAAAAATGCCCTGGATAATTAAGTACTAGAGAGGGCCAATCCACATTTGATGCATCTTTTTTTGTTTCCTAGCTCCTAGTGAGGAGTTTTTATTGGTTGAATGAAAGCATGGCATTCAGTTAGTCACAGTTTTATTTATTTATTTTATTTTATTTTTTTTATTTTTTATTTTTTTATTTTTTTATTTTTTTTTAGTCACAGTTTTATTATTGTTTTCCAGTATCTGCCATTTGAGAGATTGAAGCACTTTACTTACATTTACAGCCCTCTTACCCACACATATATACGCATTGCTTTAATCTTTTTTTTTTTTTTTAAGATTTTGTTCGTTTGATAGATTCAGCACAAGCAGGGGGAGTGGCAGGCCGAGGGAGAAGGAGAAGCAGGTTTCCCACTGAGCAGGAAGCCCATCCCAGGACCCTGGGATCATGATCTGAGCCGAAGGCAGATGCTTAACTGACTGAGCCACTCAGGCGCCCCTATACATATTGTTTTAAAACCTGCATACGTTTTTGCTTTTTTTTTTTTTTTTCACGTTTTTTGAAAAATTGAAGTATGTGCATAAACTCACCCTTCTTGGTGTGTAGTTCTGAGTTTTGACAAAGGAGTATAGTTCTGTAACCACTGCTCCTCCTCCCCCCTCCCCCAGCCTCTATCAATCACTGACCATTTTTCTGTCCTCCTAATAGTTGTGCTGATTCCAGAATGGAATCATACAGTATGGTACGTACTATTTTTTTTAAAAAAATATTTTATTTATTTATTTATGAGAGACAGAGAGAGAGAGGCAGAGACACAGGCAGAGGGAGAAGAAGGCTCCATGCAGGGAGCCCGACATGGGTCTCAATCCTGGGACCCCAGGATTGCGCCCTGGGCCAAAGGCAGGCGCTAAACCGCTGAGCCAGCCACCCAGGGATCCCTGGTACATACTATTTTTAACCCATGCAAAATATTCCAAAAGTAACTTCGACTACTGATAAAATGTCCACTTGAGCAAAATGCCACCCCCCCACAGTGGTGACTTGATGAATGCTTCTGAATTCTTGAGCAGATCACAGGTTACACTGGTTGTCTCGGCAGCTGCAGGAATGATCATAGCTGGCGCTTCCTGGTCCCCACAGTGTGTGGGGCACTGCCCTGACTGAATTTATGTACACGACTTCAATCAGCCCCCATAGTAGTCCTCCACACACACACGGGTCTGAGGACGAGATAACAGCAAGAGTTGTCTAATGAAGTTGAACAATGAGCATTTAACTTCTTAGAGCTAAAAATACAAGTCAATTTATTGACAAAGTCAATAAAAGTTCATTAATGAACTTTGTGTTGATTGACATCCCTGGTCAGTGGTGGCACTTGGGTCTTGTCTTATTCACCTGGGGCTGCTCAGAGTAGGAGCATCTGAAAAGTTGGCACATGTCTCTTTGGCCCTACACCTTTGGGCATGTTTCTTCATGCACAGATGTCATTGCAGTTGGCATTTTAGTGTCCTAAAAGTGTCTGTGGATGTCACATGTTCCTTTTTCTTCCCTTCGTATCCTAGGTGTTTGTCTTTGGCACTGTCACAGAATGGCTGCATTTCTACAACAAGGGACTCTACTGCTGCCTGTGGATTGTAAATGGCCTGCTGCAGTCTACTGGTTGGCCCTGTGTGGTTGCTGTTATGGGTAACTGGTTTGGAAAAGCTGGGTATGCCACTCTCTTCCTCTTTGATTTCTCTTTTTAAGTGGTTTATTTATTTATTTATTTATTTATTTATTTATTTATTTATTTTAAAAAAGATTTTATTTATTTTTTCAAGTGAGACACAGAGAGAGGCAGAGAAATAGGCAGAGGGAGGAGAAGCAGGCTCCATGCAGGGAGCCCGATGTGGGACTCGATCCTGGAATTCAGGAGGCAAAGGCCTCAACTGCTGAGCCAACCAGGTGTCCCTTTAAGTGTTTTGGTTTTTTTTAAAGATTTTATTTATTGATGAGAGACACACACACAGAGAGAGAGGCAGAGACACAGGCAGAGGAAGAAGCAGGCTCCATGCAGGGAGCCCGACGTGGGACTCGATCCCAGGTCTCTAGGATCACGCCCTGGGCTGAAGGCAGCACTAAACCTCTGAGCCACCCGGGCTTCCCCCTTTGAGTGGTTTTAATATCAGGTGATTCAGACTTGTCATCAGTTAACTCCATCTTTTCAACACTACCCACCTCTTCTATTTTAGAAAGTTGAGAAAAAGCTTCACTTTGGAGGGTATTGGAAAAGGTGTGGACTTGAAGGGTGTAGGCCGGTGATGCATGTTCTTATTTATTTTCATTTATTTTTTTTTTAGAGAGAGAATGCACGTGAGCTGGGGGAGGAGAGAGAGAATTTTTTTTTTTTAAGATTTTTATTCATTCATGAGAGACACAGGGAGAGAGAGAGAGAGGCAGAGACACAGGCAGAGGGAGAAGCAGGCTCTAAACCGCTGAGCCACCCAGAGAGAGAGAATCTTAAGCAGGCTCCATATCCAATATGGAGCCTGATGTGGGGCTCAATCTCACTACCTTGAGATCATGACCTGAAATCAAGAGTCAACCTTAACTGACTGGGCCACCCAGGTGTCCCAGTGAGGCACATTCTTTTTTTTTTTTTTTTTTTTTTTAAAGTTTTTATTTATTCATGAGAAATACAGTGTGGGATGGGGGCAGAGACACAGGCAGAGGGAGAAGCAGGCTCCATGCAGAGAGCTCGATGTGGGACTCGATCCCGGGACCCCACGATCATGCCCTGGGCTGAAGGCAGGCGCTAAACTGGTGAGCCATCTGGGGATCCCTAGGCACATTCTTAATACTCTGCTGGTCATGGTCAGATTTTGAGTGTGGCTAAGGCAGTAAGTACATCTCAAAAATCTTCCCTTAACAGAACATAAGTCATGTAGCATCCTGTCATGTGTCTTCCTGTGGGTTTTTCCTTCCCTTCCCTTTGTTTGAGACTCAGTGGTCTAATTTTATCTTCTTACATTAAAGATGAATAAATTGAGGTAAAAAATTATCTATGGGACTTGCCTAAGATCACATAACGAGGATGCCTGGGTGGCTTAGTGGTTGAGCATTTGCCTTTGGCTCAGGTCATGATCCTGAGGTCCTGGGATTGAGTCCCGCATCAGGCTCCCCACAGGGAGCCTGTTTCTCCCTCTGCCTATGTCTCTGCCTCTCTCTGTATGTTCTCATGAATAAATAAGATCACGTAACAAAGACTCTAATACGGTACAGATGAAGAATGCCAAACTTTGGGGCTTGAAAGCTCAAATTGGACATCTTTTCCCCAAACCTTCAAGTAGTTGACAGATCATATGTGAGTTCATGTGTGATACAGGCCACGGCATGAGAATGGAACCTGCTACAGCATCTTCTGGGCTGCTAGGAAGAAGAGCCGTACTTCATTTATAGGATGGAAAATAAGTCGAGATTCTCAAAGATTTGGCTTTGCTGTTTGCCATTTTTGGTGACATTCTGATTTCAAGAGTATTATTAATTTGGATTTCTTTAATTTGTCCTGGGTAAATATATATTGTGAGATACACATTTATCTCATCTATGGTTTGGTCTTTTTTATCTGCTTACTCTTTTACCATAAACTAGTGTATGAAACAGACATTATCTACCCACTGAGTGATCAGTGCATGCTCTACCTGGCTCCCCTCAGGTTTCCAGCCTCCTCGGTTTTCACATTGGGAGTCATGATGCCTGCTGGCTAATGATCTGTAACATCATGAAAGTTCACCCATGAAATGTCGTATGGGTAGAATAAGTACTACTTAATGAGCATACTCTGATTGTACTTTAGTGTGCTGTGGTTTCTATTGAATTCTAACTCTAGCGTTACTCGTTTAACAATTGATTTTAAGAGGGGCTTGTTCCCATGTGATACTTTAGGTTTTTTTTGGAGTAGGTGATGCTATCTGCTCATGTGCTGTTTATATTTATCAAGGTTTTCTTTTTTTAAAGATTTTATTTATTTATTCATGAGAGGGATCCCTGGGTGGCGCAGCGGTTTGGCACCTGCCTTTGGCCCAGGGCGCAATCCTGGAGACCCGGGATCGAATCCCACGTCAGGCTCCCGGTGCATGGAGCCTGCTTCTCCCTCTGCCTGTATCTCTGCCTCTCTCTCTCTCTCTGTGTGTGACTATCATAAATAAAAAAAAAAAAAAAAAAAAAAAATTAAAAAAATTATTTATTCATGAGAGACAGAGAGAGAGAGACAGAGAGGCAGAGACATAGGCAGAGGGAGAAGCAGGCTCCCTGTGTGTGAGTTTATGTGTGAGGAGCCCGATGTGGGACTTGATCCTGGGACTCCAGGATCACGCCCTGAGCCTAAGGTAGACGCTCAACCGCTGAGCCACCCAGGCGTCTGTTCCTTTATTAAGATTTTTTTTTTTTTTTTTTATTATTAAGATTTTTAAAGTAATTTTTTTCATTTGTGATTTTGAAAATTATACAAAGGCTTCTTGTTTTTTTTGTGGACAAACCAGATAATATAAATGAACAAAGAGAAATAAAGGTAAAAGCATTTGAAATCGTATCACTCAAGGGTAATCACTTTGGCACTTTTTTTTAAAAAACAGATTTTACTAATTTATATGCAAGAGAGATAGCGTGAGAGTGGGGAGAAGCAGAAGGAGAGGGAGAGGGACAAGCAGATTCGCTGCTGAGCATGGAACCAGACATGGGGCTCAATACCAGGACCTCAAGATCAAGATTTGAGCCAAAATCAAGACTTCAACGAGTTTCTTCTAAAATCGTGTCCTTGGGGCCCCCTGGGTGGCTCAGTTGGTTAAGCATCTGCCTTTGATCCCAGGGTCCTGGGATTGAGCTCTGTGTTTGGCTCCACGCCCAGCAAGGAGCCTGCTTCTTCCTCTATCTCTGCTGCTCCCTCTGCTGCTCTTCCTGCATGTGCCCTGCTCTCTCTCAAATAAACAAATAAATAAATTAAACTGAAAAAAGAAAAAAAAATCAAATCAAATCATGTTTTTGGTCTGCCAGTGTTATTCAGAGCCTGACCTTCTAACTCTTTCCCCAGCACCCTCTTGCTAGGTTTTATGTATTTTAGAGAAAGAGGGCAGGCATTTGAGCCCTGGGGAAAACACAGATTATCTAGTCCAAATGGTTTTCCAAGTAGACAAAATTGGGGCCCCAGGGAATTAAGGGATAGGTTGAAGACATTGCTTAGAAACCTGTTTTTTTTTTTTTTTTTTTAATTTTTTTTTTTAAATTTTTTATTTATTTATGATAGTCACAGAGAGAGAGAGAGGCAGAGACACAGGCAGAGGGAGAAGCAGGCTCCATGCACTGGGAGCCCGACGTGGGATTCGATCCTGGGTCTCCAGGATCGCGCCCTGGGCTAAAGGCAGGCGCCAAACTGCTGCGCCACCCAGGGATCCCGCTTAGAAACCTGTTAACCTTGGATGAATCATGCCCCTTTATCAGGGTCATAGTTTTTATTTTTATTTTTTTAAAGGATTTTATTTGTAAGTCATCTCTATGCCTAGTGTGGGGTTCACACTCACAACCCCAAGATCAGGAGTCTCACACTTCACTGACTGAGCGGGCCAGGCGCACCCAGGGTCATAGTTTTTAAAAGCAGGTGTAGACTAGGTAACATTAACATTAACATGTACTCTCGTGTAGCACCAAGCCCTTTCGCATGTAACACTGCGCTCAGTGCTTTGAGGAGCAGAACATGTTCCAATGAGCCTGAGCTGTGACTGGCTTGAGATTGCACAGCTGGAAGTGGCAGAGCTAGGACATTTGAACAAACTATTATTCACTTTACTGGGTTGTCTTCCTGTTGGTTTCTCAGACTTCTGTCTCCATGAGGTTATAAAAATGTTTAAGAAGCTAAAAAATCTAGACCTAACACAGTATGTTATTAATAGAGGGGTGCCTGGCTGGCTCAGTCAGAAAAGCATGTGACTCTTGATCTCAAGGTTGTGAGTTCAAGCCCCATGTTGGGGCTTGTAAAGATTTAAGTAAAGATTTTACTTAAAATCTTAAAAAAAATTAGCTCCTCTTTCTTTCACCAGCCCTACTGCCATTGCCTATGTTCAGAGCTAATCATTTTTCTCCAGGACTATTGTAATAGCTAGTTTTCCTTCTACTAGATTATTTGCTCATCCTTTTTTTCCCTCTCTCTTTTTTTAATGGCTTTATTAAGGTATGTAATGAACTGTGTGCATTTAAGATGTATCATTTGATGAGTTTCAGCCTGCATACACCCTGAAAACCACCATCACAGTTAAGAAAATGTAGACATCTCCATCACCCCTAAGTTTCCTCATGCCCTTTGGTGATTCCTCTCCTTCACCCCTCCTGCTCCCTTCTCCCTCCCTCCCATTGCCATTTCCAGGCAACTGTTCATCTGTTTTCTGTCAGTTTAGATTAGTTTGAATTTTCTAAAATCTTACATAAATAGAATCATATAGTATACACTGTTTCTTGTCTGCTTTCATTCAGTATGATTATTCTGAGATCTAGTATTCATCCCTTTTTATTTTTTATTTATTTAAAATGTTTTTTATTTATTTATTCATGAGAGATGCAGAGAGAGAGAGGCAGGAACACAGGCAGAGGGAGAAGCAGGCTCCTCCCAGGTAGCCCGATGCAGGACTCGATCCCAGACCCTGGGATTACACCCTGAGCCGAAGGCAGACGCCTAATCGTCCACCCAGTCATCCCAATTTGTCCTTTTTTATAGCTGAGTAGTAATCTATGGTATCACAATTTATCTTTTCACCTGTTGGTGAACATTTGGGTTGTCATCAGTTTTTGGTCATTAAAATAAAGCTCCTGTGAACAGTTTGTGTACAAATCTTTGTATGAACAAATGCTTTCATTTTCCTTGGATGAATATGTCAAAGTAGAATGGCTGGATCATAGGTGTGTATTTATCTTTTTAAGAAACCAATGGTCTCTTCCAAAGTGGTTTTACCATTTTACATTCCCATCAGCAGAATGTAAGGGTTCTAGCTGCTATGTATTTTTGCCAACACAACATGTATGTGTAGTCTTTTTCATTTCAAGTTATCCTCATAGGTATGTAGTGATAGTGATACATCATCAGTTTTAATTTGCATTTCTCTAATGTCTGATGATGTTGAATATCTTTTTTGTGTTGTTGTTGTTGAATATCTTTTTACGTGCTTATTTGCATCATGTTTTTGTGTGCATGAAGCCTCTTTTTCATCTACAACCTTTTGAGATGGTTGTAGATTCACACTCTTTAACATTATATTGGATTTTTTTTTTAAGATTTAGAAATTTCTGTAAAGGAATCTCTACACCCAACATGTAGGCTTGAACTTACAACCTAGAGATCAAGTGTTGCATGCTCCACCTACTGAGCCAGCTGGGGCCCCTGGAATGCTTGTTTTTGTATTATTGAGGGCTCTTTTTTTTTTTTTTTTAAGATTTTATTCATTTGTTTGAGAGAATGAGACAGAGATAGCAAGAGAGAGCAGAAGCAGGAAGGAAAAGGAGAAGCAGGCCCCCCTGCAGAGCAGGGAGCCCAACATGGGGCTTGATCCCCATGACCCGAGCTGAAGGCAGTTGCTTAACTGACTGAGACACTCAGGCACCCCATGTATTACTGAATTTTGAGAGTTCTTTATATTCCAAATGTGAGACTTTTATTAGATAAGCAATATGCAAATATTTCTTCCTAGTCTGTGGCTTACTTTTAAAATTCTCTTAACAGTGTCTTGTGATGTGCCCGAAATTGAGGTTTAGTTTAATATCTTAAAGTAACCTGATATTTTGTCATTTGAGTTTACTTTAAAAAAATTTTTAATATAGAATGTTTATTCTTTGGAATGTGAACTTTCACTGTTTTGGCCATTTTGTATTTGAACTGCACCTGAATTCCTTCTGATTCTGTTGTTTTTTGTTTTTCACTGTTCTCTGTCTTAGACGAGGAGTTGTATTTGGTCTCTGGAGTGCCTGTGCTTCAGTGGGCAATATTTTGGGAGCATGCCTAGCATCTTCTGTTCTGCAATATGGTTATGAGGTAAGTATGTCCTTCTAGTTCTTTCTTGAGTATATATAATATGTTTTGTCTTTGGAAGCAATACTGTGGCTATCTAAAACTATGTAGGGCTGTGTTTGGTCGGACAAGGCTTATGTTAAAAAAGAACAAACGTTTGATAAATTCAAACACAGAAGTTATTCATGGGAAAAATGCCCAAGTCTGAAGACAGTATAATCAATTGGGAAAAAAGTATCTGTAACTCATGTTATAGATCAAGAGCTAATCTCCCTCATATATAAAGAGTACATGCAAATTAATAAGAAGACCAACAATATATAGAAAGAAAGGTAAGGGATTTGAATGTGTAGTTCATGAAAAAGGAATAGATATGGCTTTGAAATATATGACAGGATATTCCACTTCATTTGTAACTTACCTATTCATTTAGTAAATATGTATCACGGTTCTCTAAGTGCCCCTACGCAGTAGAGAATAGAGCACTGGCCAAAAAAGAAAAATCTCTGCTCTTATGGAGCTTAGGTGTTAGTTGGTGGACAAATGTGAGTTAAAACTACACTGTAAAAAAGAAAGAAAAAGACAAGAAAGAAACTATGCTGTATACTTACATTGGTAAGAATCTATAAATTTTGATAGCATTTTGTGTTTATAAGGATGTGAACAAACAAGCACTGACCCCTCTTGGAGTCACTCTAAAACTATCAAAATTACACCTGCTCTGTCCCAGCTGTTCCACCCACAGGACTTAATCCCACAGATGAATATACTTCCACATGTACAAAGTGATGTATCTATATGGTTATTTCAACATTGTTTGTAAGAGCAAAAAATTGATAACAAATGTGAACCAAAAGGGAGATACAGTAAGACACATGTGTGAGGAAGGTGGCATAACTTTGAAGTGGAATTTGGAAGCTCTCAGGGTCCTGATAGGGAAAGTTCTCAATGGTTTTTAGGTGAAGAAAGCCAGGGTGTGGAACAGTGTGTACTGAATGATGCCATTTCTGTAGGGAGGAAGAATCAGAGTATAGATTTGTATTGGCCTGTATATTTCTAAAACAGTCTCTTGGGGAGTAGAAATCAAATAACAACAATGGTTATATGCTGGTAAAATGGGATGAGAGAAGAAGTAGGATGAGAAAAAGTGGATGAGAGAAGTAGGAGGGAGAGCTTTTACTACCCATCAACTTTTTGTTGCTTGGATCATATGAAAGTGTTATTCTAAAACCTAAATAGGGAAGTTGCTCTTTTAAAACATAGGTAAATCTTTAAATAGTTTACCAAGTGTTTGGTCTCAGAAGAATTTTGGTTGAGTTAGGCTCAATGGGAAGGAAATCTTTTCTCTGTTCTTGGTCACCTTTATTCTAGGCTTCCTGGCTTCTCATCTGAATTGTGCCAATTGGCTCAGATGGGAATTTTGGTTCAGCCCGCATGCTGCTCCCAGATATGATTTCTGGAAACACTCATTTTGTCACTGTCTTTCCCAGAAATGTAGACCACCTGTCCACATCAGGCTCCATTCTCTACTAAAAATAATTCAGCTAATGTTGTCTGGCTTTTGAGGTTCTTTCATCTTGATCTCTCATTTTTCCTAGCGGTTTTATTTCCTGCTGCCCCTTAGCAGAGGCCCTCCACTTTGACCATGCAGGAGGCTTTCTCTCATTCCCACCCTGTCCCTTTGCTTAGGTCATGCTGGGATGGACCACCAGTTGCTTTTTCAGCTCTTCCTTAAGACATGGTATTGCTCTGGTGACATCATTAGCTATTTCCTTCTATATGTGTTTCTTAATTAGGACTGGGTCTTCTCCTTTATTCGTCTCCTTGGTGCCTTGTACTATTGTTTGGTGTATTATTTAATCTTCTTCACTGGATAGAATATTTTTGAGGGCAGATACTGTCTCTCTCTTTTAAAAGATTTTATTTCTTTATTCATGAGAGACAGAGAGAGGGAGAGAGAGAGAGAGGCAGAGACACAGGCAGAGGGGGAAGCAGGCTCCATTCAGGGAGCCCGACGTGGGACTTGATCCCAGGTCTCCAGGATCATGCCCTGGGCTGAAGGCGGAGCTAAACTGCTGAGCCACCTGGGCTGCCCAGATACTGTCCCTTGTGGGAGGATCTGTGGTGCAGAGAATGAGGCTTTGGGAGCCAGTCGTGATTTCACAACTGTAGTGGTACCATTCAGTGTCCCTGGGACTTGACCTGTCCTCTCTGAGCCTCGTGGGGAAAATGCGTGGAAAAGACAAGTGAAACTCAAGTACTGTGCCTGGCATGGACTAAGCACTCATGCTCATTCCTTCTTAGTCCCCTCTCTTTCCACATGTGCTTCTAGTCAATGTGCTCTAACCAATATCGCGGACGTGTAAGAAGCTCCTCTCTCCTCTCTCCTCCAGTATGCCTTTCTGGTGACAGCGGCTGTGCAGTTTGCTGGTGGGATCATCATCTTCTTTGGGCTCCTGGTGTCACCAGAAGAAATCGGTGAGGAAAAGCTATCCTTTCTATTCAACACGTCTTACTGTTATGGGCGAAGAGAAACCTGAGGCCAGCACAACCAATCTCTTGTTCCTTAGGAGAACTGTGAGCTCCTTTCAGTGAGTTGAAGGAGTGGTACTGCTGCTTATGGCCCATAGACCCTGTGGTTGTCTAACCAGACATGGCTGCAAATGTTTGAGGGCAGTGTTTCACCTTTATAGATTCAGGGAAAAACTCTTCATTTGCAAATGAGTTTTGTAATTGAGACACTGACTGGAAATTAGCATGATATATTTCTCATTTCACTTGTTTGAACAGATTTCTTTCCCTTCATAAAAGTAATTTAGTTTGATACTTATCTGTGGTTACATGTAGAATATGTACAAGCAAAGCCACAGAAGCAGATATATGTACAATTCTGTCTTCTGAGTGTTATCAAAGGGACGTGTCAGTTCAATAGTACATCATTAACATTTTTTAAAATGTAAGAGAGATAGTGTAATGTCATTGAACATGCATTGCTTTGGGGGCGCCTGGGTGGCTCAGTCAGTTAAACGTCTGCCTTTGGCTCAGGTCATGATCTTGGGGTTCTGGGATTGGGCCCCACATCAAACTCTCTGCTTGGTGAGGAGTCTGCTTCTCTCTCCCCCTGTTCTCTTGCTCTCTCAAAGAAATAAGTAAAATCTTAAAAACAAACAAATCCCAAAACAATATTGCTTTGAAGCCAGATGAAATAGAATTAGAGTCCTGGCTCTGTGGCTTATTAGCTGTGTGACTGTAATCAACCTTGATTGACCTTGGCCTTGAACCTTCAATGCTTCTGTAAAATGAGACAAAAATAATCATGACCCCACGAGTAATGATACATGCAAAGCACCTTGCACAATGCCAGGCATCTAGATGGCACTTAATAAATTGTGGCTATTACTGTTTTAGGTCTCCCAGGCATTGAGGCAGAAGAAAATTTTGAAGAGGACTCACACAGGCCATTGATTAATGATGCTGAAAACGAAGATGAATATGAGCCTAATTATTCCATCCAAGAAGGCAGTACTATTACCCAAGTCAAGGCAATAAGCTTTTATCAGGCCTGTTGTCTTCCTGGAGTTATACCAGTAAGGACGGTTCAGATCTCCTTACCACCACTAGTGAGAAGTTATAGCCTAGGTATTAGCACTGCCTGTGATAAAGCATCTTGAAGTATTTAGCTTCTCTTTGATACTTTATTTTAGGAATATATTCCCCTCAGCTTGTGTCTAGGGTGGCATGACTTGAAATTTTTTCTGTATTCTGATGTAGGGGTTGGTGTACTTTTTCTGCAAAGAGCCAGAGAGTAAATGTATTCAGCTTTTCGGGATGGGGTCGGGTAGGGGGGTGGTGGTATAGTCTCTACTACAACTACTCACGTCTGTAGAACACAAGAAACCCTGGATGATATGGAATAAATGGGTGTGGACAGGTTTGGCTGGCGAGCCCTAGTTTGCTGACCCTGACCCTGCATTCAAGTAAGAAGGCAAAATTGATATTTTTAAATATGTTCTTTTTTGGCCTGTTGAAGTATTGTAGAATTACATGTGACCAAGAGGGGTTTTGAAGGCTTCATTTAAGTCTGCCTTATTTGCCTGTATTCTTAGCATTCTAGGAAAAAAAAATGGTTTGCCCTTTTATTAAAAAAGTATAGAACACAGTACTCCACAGTATTTCTTGGTAATGCATTCCAGTGTTTCCAAAACCTTTACAGTCAGGAGAACTTTCTAACATCTGAACTAAATCCCTTCTGCTGCAGTTTTTCTGTCTTGATGTTTCGGGCGCTCTAGCACGGGAGTGGAAGTTAAGAGGCCTAGGTTATGTGTCCAGCTTACCCACTAACTCTCTGTGAGGCCTGGGGTAAGTCACTCAGCCTATCCTTGTGTCTCAGTCCCCTTTCCCATAGAGCAGAAAGTCAACCATTCTACCTCGGGGTCTGTAACATTGGGTTACTGTATTGTGAACAAGCACCTGGTTTTGTTTTGTCGTCTAATGGTGCTTTACTAGTGTAGCCCCTCAGCAAGATTCAGAGTCTGAAGCTTGCAGTACTGCGTACTCATTAGTTCCCTTCTGCCCATGCCCCCAAGCTGAGAGCACCGATATTTGCAAACACATATTGAAGCGTGAATTACAACAAATGTGTAAGTCTCCACAGTTCTGTAACCCAAAGATGACGTATTAGACAAGAGATATTCAGGTTCCTTGAGGCCTGTTATTATCCTAAAGATTGGTATTTTTTAAGTAGTTGTTAAAATACTCTGCTGGTAATAGTTTACTTTTCTGGGACAGACCTTACGTCCCTTGTGACTAAATATGAAACTCTTGCTCCTCCTCTGTATTTCACAAGCAATTGTTTCCTGACACGGGCAGGGATGCAGAGGAAATCGAGTTAACTTAATCCCTTTGTCTTTGTAGCAGGCTGTCTGGACAGAATGCCCTCATGATTGGGATTTGGCTCTCTAGGGGGTGGCTGTTGCCCTGCCATGGAAGCTGTTTTAAAACAAGTGATACCTAGGGAATAACTGGCCGCTCCAGGGAAAAGAATATACTAGCCAGACACCCTTTGAAGTCAGCCTCTCTGTTCCTCCCCCTTTTTCCTTTGATGCTAAATGTCAGGATTTCCTGGTAATAATGTGTTGAATATAAGAGTCTTAGCCCCACTGCCATCCTAAGACAGCTGCAACTTTTATTCCTCAGAGTAGAGCCACAAAGCCCAGGACGGTCATGTTCTTTCATTCCTGACTCATCAGAGATACTTTGTGCTTTTCCACTGGATGTTGGAATACAAGGCTTTTAGAAACCATAATGTGAAAGCAGTTTTAACGTTGATGCTTTCCTTAGACCTTGAAACTATAGTTTTGTCACATTGCTAACCACTGTTCATAACATTAACTCTGCAGCAAGTAGAAGAACCAAAAGTGTTGGGCTGCTTGGAATAAAAGCTGTGATGTTGTTTACTGGAGTTCTCTGCTTACAGTTAATGATAGTGGTATGGATACCTTTTGTCATCATCTAAAGAAAGGAACACGAGTATATGCCCTGCCTTTGAGGTTCAAAACACTGGTTTGCTTCTACCAGGGAACTGACAGGAGAAGAAACTGAGGACAATTAAGAAATACTCCTATGTATTTTTATTCTAGAGGCCTGCTGTGCATGCCTTTCTGAAAGCTAATGGGGTTAAAGAGAAGAGGGAGACAAGGTAGAGTCAGGCAAATGGGAATTTAGAGAAATGTGTACTTTTAAAATCAGGTACTGTTCTTCCCAAACTCCAGTGTATGGTTTTGCTTCTTAATTACATTAAGAACTGTGGTCCTGCTGTGCTGTCTGTTCCTTATTGATAGTTGCATGTTTTTCTTGTAGTACTCACTGGCCTATGCCTGCTTGAAGTTAGTAAATTACTCCTTCTTCTTCTGGTTACCCTTTTATCTGAGTAACAACTTTGGATGGAAGGAGGCTGAAGCTGACAAGCTGTCCATTTGGTACGATGTTGGAGGAATTATAGGTAATGCCAGATGCATCTCTTTCTATAATGAGAGTTTGTCACTAGTAATATTTTACTGGGTTATGAAATCTCACAGCATGAAAAGTTTTATTACTTAGTCCACAGCCATTTTCCCTAACTGTCCTACCAGTAAACAGCTAAACTCTTAAAAAAGAAAAAAAGGATCCATAGAAAAGAAGAGCCAGCCCACGGCAGCCCTGTGATTTATAGGGTTCTTTTTTTCTCGGTTCTTTGTTTATGCATCAGTTCTTTTGTGTTGGGAAGCACAGGGATGTTTCCCTCTGCGATCTCTTTAGATGTAACCCTTTGTCACACTCTCAGTGATATCATAGGTCTAAAGCTAATTGTGTGCCAGAGATCCAAGCTAGAATGTGAACTTTATCGACTTCCCACCACCCATAGTCAAAGAAGGGAAAATATTAGCTTAGTGTATAGATTTTATCAGATCATAGGGTAGGAATAATCGTGGGGATTAATTTCTGTGAGTATTTTGCAACTGCTTCATTGTGCACAGCTGTGCACAGATTTTACTAGTAACTTTTTGCTGTGGCTGAAGTATAAACAAATATCCAAGAAATTTTATTTTATTTATTAATTTATTTTTATAAAGATTTTATTTATTCATGAGAGACACAGAAAGAGAGAGAGAGAAAGAGAGAGAGAGAGAGAGGCAGGCAGAGACGTAGGCAGAGAGAGAAGCTGGCTCCACACAGCCTGATGTGGGACTTGATCCTGGAACTCCAGGATCATGCCCTAGGCCAAAGGCAGGCGCTCAATTGCTGAGCCACCTAGGCATCCCACACAAGAAATTTTAAAATAAGACAGTTGTACAGAATGCATTTTACTGGGTATTACTTATATGGCTGCGGCAAAATTGTAACATCCTTTGTGTAATGTTTGGATTTAGAATTGTGGTAAGGCTAAGCTGTCCCAAGAACAAGAGAGCAGTGTATCCTCAGGTGATATGCTGTTACTGTACTTAACTTGTCTGCCCTTATTCTTAGATACAGAGCCAAAGCTGAGGCTGCCACCTTTAGATCTGATCATGCTTCTGGGTCCTGTTGTGCGATGAGGATGTACCAGATGTCCCATAGCCCCTATTGCTTGAAATGGGGCTGCACCTACATGTGACCTTGTTGCTTAAAGGATTCACATTACCTTTTTCTAAAAATCCTGACCTGCTATTATCACCAAACCATAATTGCTACATTTAATTTCAGTGAACATTTATTGGCTGCCACTAATAGCCCACGAGGCATGGTCTTTAATGAATCATCTTTTAAAATAAAAAGCAGAGGGGCATCTGGGTGGCTCAGTTGGTTAGGCATCTGCCTCTTAATTTTGGCTCAGGTCATGATCTCAGGGTCATGAGATCAAGCTGTGTCAGGCTCTATGCTGAGCGTGCAGCCTGCTTAAGATTCTCTCTCTCCTTCTCCCTCTAGGCACACACATGCACACATTCTCTCTCTCACTCTCTCTCTCTCTAAGAAAAAACATTAAAAAAAAAAGATTTTATTTATTTATTCATGAGAGACACAGAGAGAGAGAGAGAGAGAGAGAGAGAGAGAGGCAGAGCCACAGGCAAAGGGAGAAGCAGGCTCCATGCAGGGAGCCTGATGCGGGACTTGATCCCGGAACTCCAGGATCATGCCCTGAGCCAAAGGCAGATGTTCAACCACTGAGCTACCCAGGCGTCCCTAAGAAAAAACAAAACAAAGAAATAATAATAAAAGAAAAAGAAAAATCAGGAAAAGCCTTTACTACTGGCTTGAGAAGGGAGAACAGCCAGGGATAGTCGGTGGTTTTGATGATTTTATTTCCTTTTTCCTTATTTTGCTGTCTGATTCATGGTGTCCTGCTCCTATCAGCCATCTTGGCAATTGATGGGTAATCTCCCTTAAAGGAAGCTGTGGGGGAAGCTTTTTTGAGAGAGTCAGCCCTCATTTTGGGTAGACCAGTGTCAGGATCCTGCTAGCAGGGGGAGGGTGCATGGGGAACAACAAGCTTTGGATAACTGAGCTAAATCATAAAAGGTTTTGTTTGGTTGTGATGCTCTCTTAATGCTTGCAGGTGGGACTTTGCAAGGTTTCATCTCTGACGTATTACAGAAGAGAGCACCCGTTTTAGCCCTCAGTCTACTTCTGGCCGTTGGGTCCCTCGTTGGATATAGCCGTGAGTATTCCCTGGCAATTAAATTATTTTTCTGATCTCTCGGGACTAAGGCATTTGCCACGAGTCAGCGATCAACCCTGGGGAGATGCTTGAGACCAGCTACAAAGGCTGATACAAGGCCTTTGTATAGTCCTGTAAACGCCTGGATAAAAAGTACCCTCATGTAGTTTTATTTGTGTTGGGGAGGCAACTGGCATCTCTTGTGCTTTGTTGGTTTGTTTAAAAGCTTGCTTGGGAGTGTATATGCTTTGTTTGAGGGTAGGCTCCAGAGGGCCAGCATTAGAGCCAATAAAACAATAAAAGGGAAACGGTTTCAAAAGAGGAAAGATGGTAATTAGTAGGTTTGCACTATGTCCCCCAAGATGCTGCTGAGATGGGAGTAGAGTTTTTCTTTAGCTTCTAGGAGTCTCATTAGCTCGAGCACCAGCAAGAGGCAGACATTACAAATAAAAGTTGAAGTAGGCGGTGAAAGAGTTGTATCCCTTTGTTGTCTCTGGGAGTGATCCGTGAGGTCACTGAGATCCCGATCTTTGCGTGCCTTTCAGTGGGGGCCCATGTAATCTGCTTTCAAAGTCAGCATGCTGTTTCTGCGTCTTTCCTCATAGGTTCTCCAAACGATAAATCCATTAATGCACTTCTGATGGCAGTTACAGGTATGTCGTGTGGCTCTGTTTCACTGTACTGTTACTGTTCCTCTGTAAATAAAAAGGAAGAAAGGGAGACCGTTTGCTCCCTCAGTTTGAATGATACTAAAACCTTCATTATAGAGAACTCTGCCTGCTTCAGATTCAGATTCTGTTTCTCTGCTATGATGTGACCTCCTAAGTCCTAGTGTTACAGAAGCTGTCCCCTCTGACAGAGATTTTCTAAAATGTTTGATTGCTGCCCCGGCTTCCCTTATTACTTCTGGAAGTGACTTAGGAAGATGCCCCATTGGAAACCAATTCACCAGCTTTCAAAAAGGTGTTCCTCTTATGTTGGAATTGGTCAGTATTTTCCCACTTGAGCACCAGATGAAACAGTTGAGTATAATTAGGGACCATGGTATAGAAAGATTATTTTTAAACCTTAGATCATACTCCAGAGAGTGAGAGCTGCTCATGATACGTGAGGCACATGGAAGTCATTCCAAGCATGTGAACAGATTCACGTGGGCCAACTCAGTCCTTGGAGCCTCATGGAGAGCAGAGGCTGATAGAACCATCTGCACTGTTTAGGGAGCCTTTTCTCTTCTCTCTTTTTGTTCAATATGTTTGCTTGTTTTTGGACAAATACTCAGTTGATACAACTGTCGTAGTAGAAGTTGACCAGCGAATATAATTAGTTATTAATGAATATAGACTTTACGGGATGAGAAAGGTTGTCTATTCACTGTATTTTCTGTATCTTTGGTTTTTATAAAGTATACCAAAATATCGTGTAATCCAAGTAGGGCTTTCAGAAAAGTGGATGCTAACTAGTTTGAGGAGGACGTTATCTGGGAGAGTTTTCATTTTTACTGTTTTTTTTTCCTCCCCCTTTTACTGGTTCCCTCCAGCATACTGATTAAAATGTTGGGATAAGAGTTTGTCTTGTCCAGGGGATTTCTAGTGGGGTGATGAATAGGGTTTTAATGAGAACCTGTTTTGTTTATGACTTCAGGGTTTTTTATCGGTGGACCTTCTAATATGATTAGTTCTGCTATTTCTGCGGACCTGGGTCGCCAAGAGCTAATCCAAGGGAGCAGTGAGGCTTTGGCGACTGTCACAGGAATTGTTGATGGAACTGGAAGCATTGGAGCTGCGGTGGGCCAGGTGAGGGAACAAGAGAGGGGTTGAAAATTGAGCGGTGAGTAGTCTCTCATTGGTGGAGAGTTTGCACCTGCCCACTGAGCCACAGTAGGTGGCACTCTTGTGCCATATAGTGTACTTTTCTGTAAGCCTTGGGTTTCTGATCTTCTCTGAGGTCAGCTAATGTGACCTAATATGGAAGGTCCCTCTACATTTTTTAGTTTCTTCCTCCCACTTTTATTTCCAGATTCTTCCTGTCTGGAGAAAAGCTGACACTCCCTCAGTCACAGTTTGCTACTCCCTTCTTCTCAGCCTGAACTTGGCACTCCGAGGAGCCACGAGACACGTGCTTCTCGTTATCCCCCACCTGGCATGCACACCCTATCTCCTCTCTTGTACCAGACACACACGTTCTTCACATGGATCCCTACAGATACTGCCATGGACTCTGCAGCTGCTCTGAGTCACTTTCTCTGCTTCTAATGAATGTCTCAAAGGGAGGTTCATAAATGTCTGTGTCAGAATCATCTGGGTTATTTATTAAAGTACAGAACACCAAGCTTACTGCAGGCTTGCTGAATTAGACCTGGAGATCTATGTTTCAACAAGCCTTCCTGATTATTCTTATGCACTCTAAACTAGAGATGGTCTAGGCTGAAATTGGCCTATAATAAGTAGTCAGAACCACTCAAAGACTTAAATTTAGCCTTCTCTTCCTTGGGACAGTCGTGAGTCATGCTTCTCCTAGGATATACCTTTCCAGGTCATTTAATGCTAATTTTTAAAAATAAGGATCAGAGAATCATCTACATAGATAAAATAATTGAAATTTTGGAAGTCAATGAAATGTTTAATGGGCAAAGAAAATATAGGCAAAACCTTGGGGGATGCTTAGTGGTCAAAGATGTAGGAAGTCAGGAGAGTGCCGTGGAGGTGAGGGGAGGTGTTAGTGAGATCAGAGGTATAGAGGGGCCAGAGAAGGAGAATGGAAGAAAAAAGTCTCTTAGTTTTGACATTTAGGTTATTACCGGCCTTGACTATCGCTTTTGCTTGCTCTGTGGGGGTAGATCACCAATGTGTGATTGCTGGTGGCTAATGAGAGAGCAATTATTGAGGAAAATAAGCCATCTTAATGCTTATCACTACCCAGCCATACGTTATATCTTTATTCGTTAGTATCTGACTCTCCCACTATGATATAAGTGTGACGAAGACAGCATTTTGTCTTGTGTTCTACGGTAGCCTCAGTATGTAGAATGGTGCCTGGCACACAGTAGGCATTCCCACATCTGTTGAATGGCTGTAGAATGAATGATTGATATGACTGATGTGCTTAGCATATTTGATTATGAGACTGAAGAGGGGAAAAAAAAACTAGCAAAAGTAGGAGAAATGTGCTTTTACTTGATTGTGTGCTGCAGTAGGAGCCAAAAATGCTATTGGCTACTAGTTCAGAGGTCTTTATGTAAGGGGTGAAGGGTGGTTGTATTGGACATCCTTTTCTGATACCACTGTATTTTTGGTTATTGTTTCTCCCTGATATTTTCTTCATTAATCAAATGGGTGGGTTATAATGAGCATTTCAGGGAGTTTATTTGTATTTAGAATGTCTCCCCTGCCAGTATTCAGATCCCTAACTGTGAACATGGGTCAGCATTAGGCTCACTTTGGTGATTGGGGAAACGACATCTGGAGGAAATCATTGTTAGCTTCATTCATTCCTCTTCCATATTGGTTTTTGAATAATTTCCCATTGTGTGGAGGTTCCAAACTCTATGACTTAATATTAGAAACTTAATGAGCCTTGTCCCAGTTCTCCTAACTTAACCTGAACAGCTTCCCCACCTGCCTTGACTTCACAAGAAAAATGTTTGTTTCTCTCTGGGTTTCCATAGCAGTTGATGCCTACCTCTAACAGAGTGAATGTCATGGTGCATCACATTTACTGATCTGTCTGTGCCAGACTCTGCATTTCCTTGAGAACAGAAACTGTTTCCTTCACCTCTGTGGTCCCAATGCTTAGTATGTTTTTGACACATAGTAGGGGCTCAGAAAGATTAAATTGTGGTATCTATCCAAGAAAAATGAGAACAGATATCTACATAGGGATCCCTGGGTGGCGCAGCGGTTTGGCGCCTGCCTTTGGCCCAGGGCGCGATCCTGGAGATCCAGGATCGAATCCCATGTCGGGCTCCCGGTGCATGGAGCCTGCTTCTCCCTCTGCCTGTGTCTCTGCTTCTCTCTCTCTCTCTCTGTGATGTGACTATCATAAATAAATAAAAATAAAATAAAAAATTAAAAAAAAAAAACACTTGAACACATACATGTTCATAGCTGGATTACTCATAACAGCTAAAAAGTAGAAAAACCCCAAATGTCCGTTGACTGAGGAATGGGTAAACATGTGGTGTATTCATATGATGGAGTAGTATTTGGCGGTTGAAGAGGGTATCTGACACTTAAAAGTTATATAAATGCACCTAAAAATTAGGAGGCTAAGTGAAAGAAGCCAGTTACAAAAGACCACATACTTAATGATTTCATTCATACGGGATATCCCAAATGGGCAAATCTATAGGGAAAGAAAATAGATTAATGGTTGCCTGGTGTCAGGTGGGTCTGCGGGGTGACTTCTGAAGGTACAGATTTCCTTTGGGGGAGGGGTGATAGAAATGGTCTACAGTTAGATTATGGTAATAGTTGCACAATTCTGTAGATACACTAAAAACCATTGAGTTGTATACTTTAAATGAGTGAACTTATGTTATGAAAATTATGTGTCAATGAAACTTTTTAAAAGAAAGATAAAGTGGCAGAAAGACTTGGGAGCACCACTGTGAACCCCCCTTTTCTTTTTTAAAGATTTTATTTATTTACTCTTGAGAGACACAGAGAAAGAGACAGAGAGGCAGAGACACAGGTAGAGGGAGAAGCAGGCTCCATGCAGGGAGTCTGATGTGGTACTGGATCTGGGAACCCCAGGATCATGCCCTGGGCCAAAGGCAGGTGCCAAACTGCTGACCCACCCAGGGATTCCCCCTCTGTGAGCCCTTTATTTTTATTTTTATTTTTTTTAATTATTTATTTATTTATTTATGATAGTCACACAGAGAGAGAGAGAGAGAGAGGCAGAGACACAGGCAGAGGGAGAAGCAGGCTCCATGCACCGGGAGCCTGACGTGGGATTCGATCCCGGGTCTCCAGGATCGCGCCCTGGGCCAAAGGCAGGTGCCAAACTGCTGACCCACCCAGGGATTCCCCCTCTGTGAGCCCTTTAATGGGTGACTAGACCTCTGCTTTTTTGCTTTCCATATGTAATCTAGGCTAAATCACTCACTCATTTTGCTTTAATTATTTTCCACTTATAAATTTTACTGGTAGTATGTGGTGGAAGAACACAGGTAAAACTTTCACATCTGTGGTCAGTTGATTTTTGACAAGAGTGCCAAGACCGTTCAGTGATGAAGGAAATGGTGCCGGGGAAGCTGGATATACACATACGCACAAGGATGAAGGTGGACCTTGCCTTACAGTGTAGACAAAAATTAACACAAAATGGATCAATACCTAACTTTAAGAATTAAAACCGTAAAAACTCTTAGATGAAATCATAGGGACAAATCCTCATGACAAATATGTACAAATGGCCAATAAACACATGTAAAGATTCTCAGCATCCTTAGTTATTAGGGAAATGCAAATCAAAACTCAGTGAGACACCACACCTATTAGGACAGCTAACAGGGCAGCCCTGGTGGCTCAGCGGTTTAGTGCCGTCTTCAGCCCGGGGTGTGATCCTGGAGACCCGGGATCGGGTCCCACATCAGGCTCCCTGCATGGAGCCTGTGTCTGCCTCTCTCTCTGTATCTCTCATGAATAAATAAATAAAAATCTTAAAAAAAAAAAAAGGACAGCTAACAACAGAAAAGAACAAGTAGTTGTGAGGATGTAGAGAAACTGGAACTCTTACATTGCTGGCGCGAATGTAAAATGGTGCAGATGCTGCGGAAAATGCTTTGGTGGGTCTTCAAAAAGTTAAACAGGGAATTGCCATATGACCCAGCATTTCCACCCCCAGGAATATAACTTGAACTGAAACAGGGGCAGCCTGGGTGGCTTAGCAGTTTAGCGCCGCCTTCGGCCCAGGGCCTGATCCTGGAGACCTGCGATCGAGTCTCACGTTGGGCTCCCTGCATGGAGCCTGCTTCTCCCTTTGCCTGTGTCTCTGCCTCTCTCATGAATAAATAAATAAAATCTTTAAAAAAAAGTCTGTTTAAAAAAAAAAAAAGAACTGAAATAGGACTCATACGTGTATACCAATGTTCATGGCAGCATCGTTCATAATAGTCAAAAGGTTGAACCCAACCAAATGTTCATCCACTAATAACCGAACAAATGAAAGGTGGTATGTCCATAGCATGGAATATTATTCAGCCATAAAAAGAGAGGACATTCCAACATGTGCTGCAACCTCGAAGACAGTACACTGAACAAAATATGCCAGACACAAAAGGACAAATAGTGTGTGATTCCACTGAACATGAAATCTCTAGGACAGGCAAATTCTTAGAGACAGAAAGTAGATCAGAGGATACCAGACCTGGGAAGAGAGGATGGTGGGGAGTTATTGCTTAATGGGTACAGATTTTGTGTTTAGGGTGATGAAAAATTTTGGGAATAGATAGTGGTGATGGTGGTACAACACTGAATGTACATAATGCCTCTGAATTGTACACTTAAAAATGGCTAAAATGACCGATTTTATGTTACATATATTTTGTCATAATAGGAAAAGAAAATGGGTTAAATGCTATTAGATTCTTTTGGGTGATTGAAGTAAAGAATTTGCCATGAAATGTTAAAGCCATATAGAAATCCTCTGAGTAGGGCAGCCCGGGTGGCTCAGCAGTTTAGCATCGCCTTCAGTCCAAGATGTGATCCAGGAGACCCGGGATCGAGTCCCACGTCGGGCTCCCTGTGTGGAGCCTACTTCTTCCTCTGCCTGTGTCTCTGCCTCACTCCATCTCTCTGTGTATCTCATGAATAAATAAATAAAATCTTTATTTATTTAAAAAAAGAAAAAAAAGAAATCCTCTGAGTAAATAACACAATTGATAAATGAGTGACAGGGGCGCGTGGGTGGCTTAGTCAGGTAAGCAGCTGCTTTCACCTCAGGTCATGATCCTGGGGTCCTGAGATCGAGCCCTGTGTTGGGCTCTCTGCTCAGTGGGAAGTCTGCTTCTCCCTCTCCATCTGTGCCTCCCCCTCTGCTTTGTTTCTTGCTTTCTCCCTCTCAAATAAATGGATGAAATCTTTAAAAAAAAAAAAAGAGCAACATACTTAAAAAACCAACTGTTTTTAAAAACATCAAAGCCTCAATTATAGTACCTTTCATTGGAAGAAAGAATAATTGAACAGAAGTGGCTTGAGGATGTTCATCTTCCTCTTTTATTAGCAAAGTGAATTAAGGTAAACCTTTTAGCCCTGTCATCTGTTCTGCAGTTTTTGTGCTTGGACTCTGCCAGCTTATAAGCCACCCAGGCGCCCCTTACAAGGCCATGGGCGCCTAGGTGGCTCAGTTGGTTAAGTGTCGCCTTCGACTCAGGTCATGATCCCAGGGTTTGAGTCCCATATCGGACTCCTTGCTCAGCCAGGAATCTGCTTCTCCCTCTCCCTCTGCCCCAACCTCCCACTTGTGTTTTCTCTCTCTCTCTCAAGTAAATGGATAACATTTTTTTTTTTCTCTTAAAGATGAAGGCCAGGGGATCTCTGGGTGGCTCAGCAGTTTAGAGCCTGCCTTTGGCCCAGGGCGTGATCCTGGAGAATCGGGATCGAGTCTCATGTTGGGCTCCCTGCATGGAGCCTGCTTCTCCCTCTGCCTTTGTCTCTGCCTCTCTCTCTCTGTCTCTTGTGAATAAATTTTAAAAAAATATTTAAAAATAAATAAATAAATAAAGATGAGGGCCAGGTATCTTTAAGTAGGAACATGCACATGAAAGCTTTGTAAACCAAAAGACAATCTACGAATCTTAACTCCCTTCTCATTTTCTGGAAGAGCTGTGTTTAATCTACCTTTCAGCTACTTCATTTGATTAATTTATAAAGGATTATATTGTAATTTCTTTTTCTCCCTTGTAGTACTTAGTGTCTTTGATCCAGGACAATCTGGGATGGATATGGGTGTTCTACTTTTTCATTCTCATGGTAAGTGAATGTGTCCCTTTTAACTAGTGGTTTCTCTTACTAATTTAGTTCAAAGCATTGACTTAAGTCACTTAAAGCAGCAGAATTGCTGATTGCTTTTAGTGACCCTTTGTGAAAAGTAACATTTTATGAGTCTCAAAGATAACATTCTTTTTTTCAAGGTGGGAATGGGTCTTTAGTGTGCCCTTGACCTGAGCCTAATGGGTATTGTCATTTATAATTCCAGAAAAGGTGGTGAGAGACTTATCGAAAGTATCGGTGTACTCTTCCGGGGTACTCTCTACCTGCTAAATATAATTTGGGAATTCTGAAGGAAATTACAGTGTACACCAAGCGACATCACACTCAAAAAGAAGCATTACTATAATTAACACTGTGGTGTGTAGGTTCTAAAATGATGAGAGTCTCTTGAGAAAATATTTGTCATGCCTTAAACATTCTTGGCTGGAATTGTACTTTCTGGGAAAAAGCCAATTGAGAACAAGGCGTTATACTTTTAAAATGTTCTCTGTTGAGTAAGTATGTGACCTACCCTCCTTTTACATTATTGGTGAGATGGTGCTCAAGACAGGTCTCCCTGAGAGAGCCTGGTGACAGCTTCATCCACAAGGGGATCCATTTAGTATCCCATCCCTATTTCTAGTGCATCCTAATTGGAGGCAGTCTCAAGCACCCCAAGTCCAGACATACTCCTCCAGCCTTGTCCAAGGAACCCAAGGATAGTTCAGCTCCCAAATTGCTTGGAGCTGCCTTAAGGTTATCACAAAGGATGCTTCTTCTGTCTAACTGCCTGCTAGCTTCTAAAGACTGGGCCATATTTCTTTGTTCTACATCTGACATCTGTGCTAAATAGAGGGAAATGTCTCCTGAGGAACCTGCTCTGTGATCATACAAGAAGTTGTACCAGAAAGAAAACTGGATCTCTGTCATAAGAAGCACTGTTTTTAAGATGAGCTCCAGAGGTGCCTGGCTGGCTCAGTCAGTAGAGCATGCAACTCTTGATCCTAGGGTCATAAGTTTGAGCCCCACACTGGGTGCAGAGATTACTTAAATAAATAAAAAATATATATAGCAAGCTCCAGTACTATTTTTTTTTATTTCTCTACCTATGGCAAATTATTTAATTTTGCGTACCTTAGTTATTTTTTTCAGGAGACTGTTAAAAAAATATTAACTTTGATTTTCAAAATCATTTTCCAATTCATTAAAAATCAAGTTATATTGGGGCAGCCTGGGTGGCTCAGCAGTTTAGCGCCACCTTCAGCCCAGGGCGTGATCCTGGAGACCCGGGATCAAGTCCCACGTCGGGCTCCCTGCATGGAGCCTACTTCTCCCTCTGCCTGTGTCTCTGCCTCTCTCTCTCTCTGTGTCTCTCATGAATAAATAAATAAATAAATAAATAAACAAACAAACATAAATAAATAAAATCTTTAAAAAAAAAGATCAAGTTATCTTTGTACGAAGTCAGAATGAATCCAATTGTCCACATTATTATGTTCAAAACATGGTGCTCTAACAGTTAATTAAATTGTCAATGCATATTTAATGCTTTTTTCTCTTCACAGACAAGTTGTACAATTTTGTTTATCTCGCCATTAATAGTGAGGGAAACCTGCTATCTTATGCAAAGACGACAAGCTCACGTATTGAGTGAGTGAGTGTTGCCCACAGAAGAAAAAGAACAATGGGAGACACATCAGGACCATTATTTTTTTAAATTCACCCTATTTGGGGGTTGTCTTAAGAGCTCCAACAAAACCTCAGATTGTCAAGCCTCTTTCAACAGTGTCAGCCACTTGAGATATTGACCAGTGGTGAAGGCCAGGCTGTTTTTCTGCACTACATGAGTTATTGTGGACAATTTTCACTGTTTCATAAATGTACTGATTGGCCCATGAATCTGCCAGCCTCTTTATTTGGCCTGTTGAAATTTATCCTTTTAACCTGAAATACTGTCTTTGACTTGGACCTTAGTTCTCCAGCCTGGAAAGTTGAGTGGCCACGAGACAGTTGCACATGGTTTGCATCAATGACGGGCTCCACGAATAGGAAGGAAGCATTGGATTTTGCTTTGATAATGAGTTTGCAAAGAACAGTCGCTCATCTTTGAAGCATCAAATCCTGGTAGTGTGCTCAAGCTGGATCAAGTGTCAGCCTGCCTTGGACAAAGACTCTCTTTGTTAACTGTGGTGGGAAAATCACACTACATGGTGACTGGCTCAGTCACTCTATCTGATCTAAAGTTATTCACCTCCAGAAGCAGAAATACCTTCAAATTATTGTCACCTCATTCTCTTCTGTCTTCATTCAAAACTCAACTCCTGGAAGTATGCAGTCTTCGTTTCAAGAACCATAAGGTACATCAGCAGTTATCATGAACATTCCAAGGTGTAGCTCATGACTGAAGTACTCAACTCCAGATTTGCTCTTTGGGGGACATTAGGATCCACTAGGACGCTAATCTGCTTAGCCCTGTTTTCAGAGAGTTGATCTTTCTCACAACCGGGTTCCTTGAGTTACCTCAGCAGAAGACTAGAATTAGAGACAGAGGACAGACCTCTTGTCTATAAGACATTAAGTATATGACCTTGAATCACAGGAATGGGTTACTAGGGCCTGGGGACTAGGTATCTATCCGTTAGCAGTTTGTAGCACATATGTCTTCAAGGCTGTGAATTCTGTACTAATTATCAATATTTTTAGGTCATTCTGTATATGTATTTTAAATTATGGACATGAACTTGGGGGAAAATGTGCAATTTGGAGGGCTGCTTGATTTGTGTTGGGTTAGGGAATATTTTTCAACTTCTTGCTTTATACTCTAAAATGTGGTGTGTTTATGAACTTGTTCATGTTATTTAATCAAGGAGATTTCCAATCGTTAATTCCTCATTACTGACAAAAAAGGGAAAATATGAAACACAGGAAGGGAAAATAAACTGACTTTTATAGTAAATACCTGTCCATCTGGTTATTTAAATATATACTCTGACTTCCTCCTTCTAGAATATGATTCATGCCTTATAATTTCCTGCTGTTGACCATTTACTGACCCGCTGATGCTGCCAGACTGTATAACTAGCTTCTCCCTGATAGCCCCTTCTCTGTTACGTTCTGTGAACACCTTCCCTGCCCTTTTGTGTGAGATTGTGCTAAATTTGGATGAGCTGCCTGGTTGTAATTTAGGAATCGTCTAGAGAGACAAATGTCATTTTTTATTATTTAACCTCCTTCTGACATTTGGCTGAGAGTTTCCTCTCTATGGTAGCATCTTTGTACCTTGACAGCAACATTGTTTTCTTACCCTGTTTATTCTTTTCTTTGTATTTTATTTTATTTTTTGGCCTGTTTGAACTTAGCTGGGCGAGTGTCCCCCTGACCTCTTTGTAGCCCTCAAGCTGTATCTAAAACGAAATTCTAAACAGATAAGTGCTCAGCCCTGAATGAAAGGATTTATTGCATGGATGGATATATTTCCTTATTGTTGTGGTTCTGCACATCTACATAGGAATCAGCTTTAAAGTACTTGTGACTTGACTTTCTTATTAATTTCTTATCCCTTGAAGAAGAGGCCATCAAAGAAGCTAATTTGCAGATGACAGCTTTTCTGACAGCTACATCTTAGGTGCTCATTAGGGTGAAGAAAATCACCCTGGCCTGCCCTTTCTGGTCATACTGTGTTTTCTTCTCTGTCTTCTGTGTAGTTTCAAAGGAAGAAAATCCCCTCCCTGCGCCTGCCTATTCTGTTCCTTCCTTCTTCCTGGAAGCCCAGAGTCCCATAGTAAATGTTCACCCGAGAAATGCCTGAGGGCCTTCTGTGCACTTTGTGAAGTTGATGGAGGATGCAGGATACTCTCCTCCATTTCCTCCCTCCCTTTATTTTTTATTTTTATTTTTAATTTTTATTGATTTATGATAGTCACAGAGAGAGAGAGAGAGAGAGAGGCAGAGACACAGACAGAGGGAGAAGCAGGCTCCATGCACCGAGAGCCCGATGTGGGATTCGATCCTGGGTCTCCAGGATCGCGCCCTGGGCCAAAGACAGGCGCCAAACCGCTGCGCCACCCAGGGATCCCACCTCCCTCCCTTTAAAACCTCCAGAAGTCTTCCCTGCCTCCCCCATAAGTAACTGATAAAGCCTTTTCTTACCCTACTAGTTCTGCTGATCCCCCAAGCTATTTTTCTTTTCACAGCCAAACCCTTTGAGTTAATGGATGGCATCTGCTGCCTTTCTGGCTGTCCTAGCTTCCTCCTCAGTGAGGTAACAAACTGCGTATCTGCTTGCCTGGGACAGGCCTGGTTTATTCCTGTTATTCTGACATAATTATCAGTAGCACGTCCCTTCTGTACAAGTGCCCAGTTTGGACACCTTATCCTTGCCCTCTGACCTTTTATTTCAACACCTTACAGAAACTGTACATCTGAAGACCCTTGAATTTGGAGATCTTTTTTTTTTTTTTTTTGTCTTCTCACTCCTTATCTTTATTTTCTTTCTGGTACTTGACACTGGTAACCACTCCATCTTCCCCAGAACTTTTTCTCCTGGCTTCTATAGCTTTTTATTTTTAAATATTTTTAAAATTCATTTATTCATGAGACAGAGACACAGGCAGAAGGAGCAGCAGGCTCCCCATGGGGAGCTCGATGTGGGACTCAATCCCAGGACCTGGGATCATGCCCTGAGCCGAAGGCAGACACTTAACCACTGAGCCACCCAGGCGTCCCTTCTATAGCATTTTAATTTATTGACTCTCCTGACCTCCTACCCCCTTTACTGAGTTCTCTTTTCTGTTCACTTTCTGGTAGTTTCTTTTCTATAGTAAGTTGTCAGCAACTTTCCCTGATGAGCTGTTCTCATCTACCAAGAGCTCTGGTAAATAGTGAATAAGAAACCACTAAAGAGAGGTATGGTAGCAGTTTGTTAAATACACGCTGGTGTATAGTTAAGAACAATTCTCAAGGGAAATGGATTCAGGTTCTATAACCTCAACCCCCTGTCCCATCCCCACACATGCCGCTCTGCCAATTGCCTACATGAATGGTTTTCAAGGTTTCTAAGTCATAAACCCTTTTGAAAATCTGAAAGTCATTTACTGTCTCCCTAGATCAAAACGCACATTTGAACGAACATTGAAAATGTCTTACAGGATGTTCATGGGCCAAAACTTGAAGCCTTCCTCGGACCACAAAGTTAGAAATCTTGGTATAAAGAATCAAGGGTCACCTGGCGTGAGGTTTTCCAGTCTGGTTTTGAGCTGTTTCTCTACTGATTGCCCCTCTAGGCAAACCTTCTACAAAAATCAATTGGGTTGGCTTATCACTTGCTACAAATGGCAATGTGTTTTCATATCTTCTTTTTTTTAAGGAAGCACCTGTTTTAAAATTTTCTTAAAGTTAAAAAAAAAAGCCCACCATTATTAACATATGCATGACATGGGATGCCTGGGTGGCTCAGCAGTTGAGTGTCTACCTTCGGCTCAGGGCATGATTGTGGGGTCCTGGGATTGAGTTCCACATTGGGCTCCCCATGGGGAGCCTGCTTCTCCCTCTGCCTATGCCTGTGCCTCTCTCTCTGTGTCTTTCATAAATAAATAAAATCTTTTTAAAATAAATATTTTAATATAATTTTTTAATATTTAATAAATATTTTAAATAAATAAATATTTTAAAAAAGATTTTATTTATTCATGAGTACATATATACATGTATTTACATATATACATGTATTTACATATATACATGTATTTACATATATACATGTATTTACATATATACATGTATTTACATATATACATGTATTTACATATATACATGTATTTACATATATACATGTATTTACATATATACATGTATTTACATATATACATGTATTTACATATATACATGTATTTACATATATACATGTATTTACATATATACATGTATTTACATATATACATGTATTTACATATATACATGTATTTACATATATACATGTATTTACATATATACATGTATTTACATATATACATGTATTTACATATATACATGTATTTACATATATACATGTATTTACATATATACATGTATTTACATATATACATGTATTTACATATATACATGTATTTACATATATACATGTATTTACATATATACATGTATTTACATATATACATGTATTTACATATATACATGTATTTACATATATACATGTTGCTCTTTTTCTTCAGTTTCCTGTGTAGTTGGTGCTGAGTAAATGTTGATCATATTGGAAAAGGTGGAAGAAGAATGACAGAGTGGAGGGCAGGCAAACTGGGGTGTGGGCCCCCAACCTTGCAAATGGCCCTTTCCCTTGCTTTATATACAGTACCGCCTCCTGTGGTAATTAATATTAAATATTAATTAATATTAAGTGGGCATGTTATGAGGCTGGCTGGTGGAGAGCACATTATCCCTTCCTCAGGCTCCTTGGGAGACCCATCAGCTCTCCCAGAGGCTCAGCAGCAGTGACCAGTTGAGTTTGCTGCTCCAGCACAGATCCCATGCTGTTCAAGCTGCTGTCTCTGTTCTTGCTGCGTGATTTTACCTGGACTGTCCTCCTTCTGCCACTGTCCCAATGCTGTTCATCCCTCTTAGCCCCTGGTGTCCTGCCCCTGAGAAACTTCCTGATGACCCCACTCCTAATGCTTTTTCTCTTCTTTAAACTTCCAGAGCTGTAATTCGTAGACCACACTGTCTGCTCCAGGCTGATTGATTTTACTGCTCTATTTTGTTCTCTGGTTGTTTCTGGTTGTCATTTCCTCAATTGTGAGCATCAAAGAGTCAGCTCCATGTCCAAGGATGTACCCGCCGATGAATCAAGAGCCGATTTACCTTCCTGTGTGGACTCTTGCACTTTTAGATTCAGAGTCATCTTCCTTTTGCTTTTCCTTAGATGCCCTGAACATTTCTGGTGACCAGGTTTGTTTCAGCATCTATCTGAATAAATCAGATTAAATAGGAGGTAATATTTATATATGTGAACATAGATAAGATAGATGATACAGATCACTGAAATGGTTAAATGCATGCATTATAGGTTATTAAAGGTAACAATGTTATATGTATACATGTATTTACATATATACATGTATTTACATATATACATGTATTTACATATATACATGTATTTACATATATACATGTATTTACATATATACATGTATTTACATATATACATGTATTTACATATATACATGTATTTACATATATACATGTATTTACATATATACATGTATTTACATATATACATGTATTTACATATATACATGTATTTACATATATACATGTATTTACATATATACATGTATTTACATATATACATGTATTTACATATATACATGTATTTACATATATACATGTATTTACATATATACATGTATTTACATATATACATGTATTTACATATATACATGTATTTACATATATACATGTATTTACATATATACATGTATTTACATATATACATGTATTTACATATATACATGTATTTACATATATACATGTATTTACATATATACATGTATTTACATATATACATGTATTTACATATATACATGTATTTACATATATACATGTATTTACATATATACATATATAAATTAAAGGTAACAATATGTTATATGTAAATATATATATCACATACATATGTACATGTATATTTATGTGTCAAGTCTAATACCTGAAAAGAAATTCTGTACGAGTACCTAGTGGTGTGGTCTTTCATCCTGATGTAATAGTTCACGTGCATGTACGTCTTTATTTTATTTATTTATTTTTAAAATTTTTATTTATTTATGATAGGCACACAGTGAGAGAGAGAGAGAGAGGCAGAGACACAGGCAGAGGGAGAAGCAGGCTCCATGCACCAGGAGCCCGACGTGGGATTCGATCCCGGGTCTCCAGGATTGCGCCCTGGGCCAAAGGCAGGCGCTAAATTGCTGTGCCACCCAGGGATCCCCATGTATGTCTTTATAAAGTGCCCACCCACTCACTACTCTCCTATGCCCACCACATCGTTATGAGGTAGGCAGGACCAAGTTCTGTTCCTTAGATGTGAGGGCCGAGGCTCAGAGATGTTCAGTGGTTTGCCCAGGGTCACAAAGCTAGTAAACCACAGAAGCAGAATGAAATAAAAGCCCAGGCCTTTTGACTTCACTCTACCACCTTTGCCTTTATACCATGAGGCCTCTTCTCATTTAATCTTACCCTAGCCTTGCTTGCAAGGTATGTATATTGTGCAGCTGTCCTCATCTTTCCCCAGGGCCAGAGTCCAGGGGCCTGAGCAGAACTTGCATCAGGCTGCCTCTGGCCCTGTACCTGCTGCTCGGCGGAGTCCCCCCACCTCCCCGGCCCCCCTGAGCCCCTCAGAGCTGCTGCCCTTGTTCCAGCCTACGGCTTCCCTCTGCAGTTACCTTCTTTTTTTTTTTTTTTTTTTTTATGATAGTCACAGAGAGAGAGAGAGAGAGGCAGAGACACAGGCAGAGGGAGAAGCAGGCTCCATGCACCGGGAGCCCGATGTGGGATTCGATCCCGGGTCTGCAGGATCGCGCCCTGGGCCAAAGGCAGGCGCCAAACCGCTGCGCCACCCAGGGATCCCAGTTACCTTCTGTCTCAAGTTTGCCTTTGTAAAGAACACCTCTCACCCTCTTCTTCTCAGTCCCTTCTCCCTGAGGCTCCAGGGGATCTTGCCACCTGACTGGCTCTTGGATTGTAATTTTGACCCTCCTTCCGGGCCCCTGGATAGTCAGTGCAGGTGACTGCAGGTCACATGATGATTTCATGTGCTCCCCTTCGCCAGCTCTGCCTCTTGCCTCTTGACCAAGATCCCTGCTTCTTACCTTTCTAATGAATGCTTAACTAACCTTGAATGTGAGGCTTGTTCCTGAGATGCCAATGGCCAGATTTTTTTTTTTTTTAAAGATTTTATTTATTTTTTCAGGAGACAGAGAGAGAGAGAGAGGCAGAGACACAGGCAGAGGAAGAAGCAGGCTCCACGCAGGGAGCCTAACGTGGGACCCGATTCCAGGTCTTCAGGATCACACAGTGGCCAGCTTTCTTTTTTTTTTTTAATTTTTTTTTTAATTTTTATTTATTTATCATAGTCACACAGAGAGAGAGAGAGAGAGAGGCAGAGAGAGACAGGCAGAGAGAGACACAGGCTCCATGCACTGGGAGCCCGACATGGGATTCGATCCCGGATCTCCAGGATGGCGCCCTGGGCCAAAGGCAGGCGCTAAACCGCTGCGCCACCCAGGGATCCCAGTGGCCAGCTTTTTAAAGCCTGCTTTCCCTCTCTCCCCCGCCCATTGAAATAACTTTTTTTCTTTTTGCCTTTCCCCAAATTCAAGAGGTAGCAAAATCATTTGGAACCATTTTGAATCCTCTTTGTCACAGTGGAGTGTTGATAAAAGTGCTGCCCTGTTTGACCAGAATGTTGCAGATTTTAATGGGATCGTTGTATTTAGCTGAAACCTTTCATCTGAGGACTTCAAAGGCCTTCACTTTGTTTAATAGTTATTATCACACCCTAAAGAGGTACATCCAGGATATCTGGGTCCTGGATTCTGTGTGCATGTATGTGCAATTGCTTATTTATTTAGCGTTTTGTTTGTTTTCTTAGCTTCACCATAGAAAAGTTTCAGAAACCTAACAGTAATGCAGTTGGTTTTCATTAAAATCGCCACCTAATGAGTAGCATACATGAATTGCCTTTGTTTTGTGGGATGAAGATGTTGATGGAATTACAAAATAACTGGAGGGAGGCAAGCGCAATTGTGGGGTGAAGCAGCAGTGCCTGGGGTAGAGTCCGCCAATACCCTGCCCTAAATGCCCCCAGAGTCGGGAAATAGGTTTCACCATCATTGACATTACTAGTTGGGTTCATGTAAAAGATGATCCTATGAATGAACTCCTGGAGGGAATGCAAGTGCTGCATCATCACCCAGATTTGTCATTTAGCAGAACTTTTGAGAAACAAACCTGTGTCATGACCAGAGAAAAGGTTCCTAATTAAGTTAAAGTAAGACCCAAACCTTCCCAACCCCCCTCTCCTTACTGTCCTCACCCTTGGTCTCTGCAATCACTTAGGCTATTGAAACAGCCTCTGGATAAAGGGATGATTAGTTACGACAAGAATCTTTTAGGGGCAACCTGGGTGGCTCAGCGGTTGAGTGTCTGCTTTTGGCTCAGGTTGTGATCCCGGGGTCCTGGGATCGAGTCCCACATCGGGCTCCCAGCAGGAAGCCTGCTTCTCCCTCTGCCTGTGTCTCTGCCTCTCTCTCTGTGTCTCTCATGAATAAATAAAATGTTAAAAAAAAAAAAGACAAGTATCTTTTAGAGAAAAGCCTCGCCAAGGGTGACATACAGAAATGACCCAGAACTGTCCCCCTTCCCACACCCACCTCCCGTTTGGCTCTGGCACAGGCGTGCTGCTTTTGGCCAGCTCATTTAGTGCTGCAGGATTGTGGTGCTTCTCATCTGTAAGGAGATTTCATATCAGCATTTCTGTTTTCCTCCTTCTACCCACCCGAAAGAAGCCTGTCTTTCATGGTCAAGCTTCCTTCCCGCCCCAGGCCGCTCGCACATCTTGACTCAGCAGGGGGAGACAGAGTCCCAGACACCCTGCCTGCTGTACTTTTCAGCACCAGAAGGTGCCACATGTTCTTTATTTCATGATTACTGTCTATGTGTTTTGAAACCCTCCTGGCTAGTTATTCTCAGTTCCCCGTTCCACGCGCCTGCCCCCGCCCCCAGCCTCCTGCCTCCGCTGAAGGCCGCCCAGCCTGTTTTACTGAAAGATGGAGAATCTCTGGAGTTTCTCTGCTTGGACGGTTCTGTCTCCCAGGGGGAGTGATGCCTTAGCTTCACTGTAAATCCCACCGCTTTTTTTTTTTTTTTTTTTTTTTTTTATGATAGTCACACACAGAGAGAGAGAGGCAGAGACACAGGCAGAGGGAGAAGCAGGCTCCATGCACTGGGAGCCTGACGTGGGATTCGATCCCGGGTCTCCAGGATCGTGCCCTGGGCCAAAGGCAGGCGCTAAACCGCTGCGCCACCCAGGGATCCCTCCCACCGCTTTTGAAGAGCTTCCTCTCCCCTTTTGTTTCCAATCATTATGCTCTGCAAGCCTCTCAGCTGAGATCCTCTACCATCCCCTCCACACCTTCTACCATGAGTAGTGGGTCCAAGTCCAAATCCAAATGGACGGCCTCCCCGTGCAAACCTCTCTCTCTTCCCCCCCGCCCACTGACTATTCCTTCTCTATTTTTTATTTTTATTTTTATTTATTTTTTTAAAGATTTTTTAATTTATTTATTCATAGAGACACACAGAGAGAGAGAGGCAGAGACACAGGCAGAGGGAGAAGCAGGCTCCATGCAGGGAGCCCAATGTGGGACTCGATCCTAGGACCCTGGGATCATGCCCTGAGCCGAAGGCAGATGCCCAACCACACTGGGCCACCCAGGCGTCCCTAACTATTCCTTCTCTAATCTGGACACCAGCTCTGAATTCTTGAGGTGAGAACTATCGCGTACTTTACCTTCTAGGACTTGCCCAGTGTCCCCTCATCGCTATTGGACCCACACATGGGAATGTTCTCTTCCCCTGACCCAGCACACCCTCCCTAGGGAGGCCTTTCCATTGTTGGGTAGCTCGAATTGTTAGAAAATTCGTTCTCGGGATACCTGGGTGTCTCAGTGGTTGAGCGTCTGCCTTCGGCTCAGGTCGTGATCCTGGGGTCCTGGGATTGAGTCCCGCATCGGTCTCCCCGCAAGGAGCCTGCTTCTCCCTCTGCCTGTGTCTCTGCCTCTCTCTCCCCATGTGTCTCTCATGAATAAATAAATACAATCTTTAAAAAAATTTTTGTTCTCCTTCCTTATTATTCCTTCGGAAGCAGCACAGATGTATTTTTTTCTCTTAGTGTATTTGAGGACAACTTTTCTCTCTCTTCCAGCTTTTTGGGCTTCCAGTTTTAAGTTTCTTTTTTTAAAGATTTTATTTATTTATTCATGAGGGACAGAGAGAGAGGGAGAGACATAGGCAGAGGGAGAAGCCGGATCCCTGTGGGGAACCCAATGCGGGACTCGATCCCAGGACCCAGGGTCATGACCTGAGCTAAAGGCAGAGCTCAACCGCTGAGCCACCCAGGTGCCTCTCTAGTTTTAAATTTGTATTGAAGCTCTCCCCCCAGCTATTGATTTCTGATCAAATCTGTCAGTGCAGTTCTTTACTTTTGAAGTCTTTGGCTGCTGCTTTGAGCTCCTCTTCTCTCTCCGATTTGATTCCCCCTCTTTCTCCTAATCCCCAACCTCAGGAAAACTCTCTGGACAAAACTGTTTCATCTTCTGTGGTCCAGAGGCTCTTGTTCATACTCTATTTTCAGCCTTGTCTTCATCATTCTACAGAACTCTGGAAACTCAGGATCACTGTCTAATCATTTAGAAAAATCTCCTAATACGATGCCTGGCATGTGGAAGGTAGAACTTGGTGCATGTTTAATTTTCTCTGTTCTAGTTCTTTCCTTTAGAAAGCTTCCTTTTTCATATTTTTCTATAATCCACTGATGGCTATTGAGTATTTATCTCTAGCCCCAATTTGTTACTCATTTTTTAATCTTAAATTGCCTGGAGCTCCCTAGGATGTCCTGTTGGCAGGCCAATTTAATATAGCTCGCTTTCTCCACCCAGTCCCTGCGAATCCACTACTCACATAACCTTCCTATTGGTCTTTGTATAATAAGCTGCTTGGAACATTTTTGAGCAGCCTTGATTCTTCGTCATTAAGTAGCTGTCTCTTTCTAGATCATGGGTCCTCAGCTGTGCCATAATCCTTATATTCTCTGATTTATTTTTAACTGTCAGTGGCAATACCATCTTGCAGTCCCCTAGGTTCATAGCCTTAAGGATCATTTTTTATTTTTATTTTTTTATTTTTAAAAAAGATTTTATTTATTTATTCATGAGAGAGAGAGAGAGAGAGAGAGAGAGGCAGAGACACAGGCAGAGGGAGAAGCAGGCTCCGTGCAGGGAGCCCGACGACGTGGGACTTGATCCCTGGTCTTCAGGATCAGGCCCCTGACTGAAGGTGGCGCTAAGCCACTAAGTCACCGGGGCTGCCCAAGGATCATTTCTTAAAAAGGGAGAGGGAGAAGCAGACTCCTTGCTGAGCAGGGAGCCCGAGGCAGGGCTCAATCCCAGGACCCCAGGATCACGACCTGAGCTGAAGGCAGATGCTTACCCGACCAAGCTCCCCGGGCTCTCCTGCAATTTTTTGTGATTGGCTTCTTAGCATAAAGTTTTCAAGATTGTTCTAACTGGTTTTTCTTAGATTCTATGTCTACGTGGCATTAATTCATCAGAGGGCCAACTGTATTAACTGTACTTTCTTATTGTCTGCATTCTTGATGATAGGCCTCTATGACTGGGCAAAGATTGCCCCTCCCAGGGTTAGCCAATTCTTAGGGATAGCAAAAGACTCACCCTGGAGCTTTTCATATGCAAACGAACCAGTCTAGAGCCCACTCCCTGAACCAACCATCTACTTTATCAACTGCTCACACACCATGCCAATATTTTTTTTGCCCTAAATCACCCCAGGACCAGGTACCAGCCAACTAGAGACAGTCCCTATTTCCCAAAGCCTGTCAGAATTATTGAGACAAGCCTGTTGTAAACTATTTACTGTGTCCTGCCTTTCCTTTCCTGCGGAACACATAATAAAGGCTCTGGCTCCAGTTTTCTCCTATCCTGCCTGCCTCTAGACCCAAACTGGAGCTTCCCCATGTGGCCCAGTGTGGTGGTGTGCCCTCCTCTCAGAAATCGTAAGTAATAAAGCTCTTCTTTCAATAGCATCGACTTTTCTGTCAATAACCTCCATGAATTAAAATCCAGCAGGTGGGCAGCCCAGCTGGCTCAGCGGTTTAGCGCCACCTTCAGCCCAGGGTGTGATCCTGGAGACCCAGGATCGTCCCACGTTGGGCTCCCTGCGTGGAGCCTGCTTCTCCCTCTGCCTGTGTCTCTCTCTCTCCTCTCTGTGTTTCTCATGAATAAATAAATAAAATCTTAAAAAATCCAGCAGGTAAAATTGAGACAAAGGCTCCTTTATGTTACATGTGTCAGTTCTTCATTCCATTTTTTAAACTGGATTGTATGCATATACCACATTTTGTTTACTTATTTTTTAGTTGGTGAACATTTGGGTCATACCCACTTTTGGCTATTGCGAAAAATGCTGTTATGAAATTTGTTTACAAGTTTTGTGTGGATATATGTTTTCAGGTCTCTTGGGTATATCCTAGGTGTGGAATTGCTGACTCATATGGTGACTATGTTTAACATATAGAACTGCCAACCATTTATTTTCCAAAGTGACTGCACCATTTTATTATCCCACCAGTAATCCGTGAAAGTTCCAATTTCTTCACGTCTTCATCTGTACTTGTCATTGTCTGACTTTTTATTATTTTTATTATTTTTAAGACTTTTTTTTAGATTTTTTCATGAGAGGCACACACACTGAGAAAGAGAGAGGCAGAGACACAGGCAGAGGGAGAAGCAGGCTCCATGCAGGGAGCCCAACGTGGGACTCGATCCCGGGTCTCCAGGATTACACCCTGGGCTGAAGGCGGAGCTAGACCACTGAGCCACTCGGGCTGTCCTGTCTGACTTTTTAAACAGTCATCTTCATAGATTTGAAGTGATGTCTTATTGTGATTTTGATTTGCAGTTGTCTAATAACTAATGATGTTGAACAGCTTTTCATGTGTGTATTGGCAGTTTGTATTTCTGGAAAAATGTTTCTTTTACCCATTTTAGAATTCAGTTATTTGCCTTTTATTGTTGAGTTGTAGGAGGTCTTTATGTATTCTGGATATAAGTCCCTTATTATATATATGATCTGAACATATTTTCTCTCTCTCTTTTTTTTTTTTTAAGACTTTGTTTATTTATTCATGAGAGACACACAGAGAGAGGCAGAGACACAGGCAGAGGGAGAAGCAGGCTCCATGAAGGGAGCCCAACATGGGACTCGATCCCGGGTCTCCAGGATCACGCCCTGGGCTGAAGGTGGCGCTAAACCACCGAGCCATCCAGGACTGCCCCTGAACATATTTTCTCTTAATCTGTGGATTGTCTTTTCACTTTGTTGTCGGGGGTCCTTTGAAACATATTTTTAAAAAGTTTTTGATAAAGTCAGCTGATTTTTTTCTTTTGTTGTTTTTGGTGTTATATGTAAGATATTTTTGCCTAATCCAAGGTCATGAAGATTTAGTCTGAAGTTTTCTCTTAAAAATTTTATTGTTTTAGCTCTTACCTTTAGGTTTTAACTCCATTTTGAGTTTATTTTTATACATGGTATAAGAATGAAGTAGAAGTTTATTCTTTTGCATGTGGACATCCAGTTGTTCCAGCATTATTTGTTGAAAAAACTATTCTTTCCTCATTGAATTATCTTGGCACCCTTGTCAAAGATCCATTGACCACTAATGTAAGGATTTATTTCTGGATTATCAGAATCCATTGACCTGTATGTCTAAATGATCTATGTATCTGTCCTTATGCCTGTACCACATAGTATTGATTATTGAAGCTTTGTAGTAAGTTTTGAAAACAGGAAGTGTAGGTCTTCCTATTTTGTTCTTCTTTGTCAGAGTTGGTTTGGTGATTTTGGGTCCCTCCTTATATTTCCACATGGATTTCATGGTTTGTCAATTTATATAAAAAATAGAAAGGCAGCTGGAATTTGGAAAGGGGTTGTGATGACTCTGTAGATCAATTTGGGGAGTATTTCCATCTTAATGGTATTAAATCTTCCAGTTCTTGAGTATGGGATATATTTCCATTTATTTAGGTCATCTTTAATTTCATTCAATGATATTTTGTATTTTTCAGTGTACAAGTCTTGTACTCCTTTCGTTATGTTTTTAATTCATTTATAAGTATTTATTTGTAAATAATATTTATATTTTTCCTGAATAAATATATTTATTCCTAAGTATTTTTCTTTTTTTAAAAAGATTCATTCATTCATTCATTCATTCATTCGTGATAGACATAGAGAGAGAGAGAGGTAGAGACACAGGAGGAGGGAGAAGCAGGCTCCATGCTGGGAGCCTGACGTGGGACTCGATCCCGGGACTCCAGGATCGCGCCCTGGGCCAAAGGCAGGCACTAAACCGCTGAGCCACCCAGGGATCCCCCTAAGTACTTTTTTCTTTTTGATGCTATTATAAATGGAATTGTTTGCTTAATTTCATTTCATATTGTTCACTGCTGGTATCTAGAGGTAAAACTGATTTTTGCATATCAATCTTGTGTCCTACCACCTAGCTGAATTTAGTCTATGTCCTAATAATTCTTTTCTGAATTCCTTAGGATTTTTTTTGTATGTAAGATCGTATCATCTGGAAATAGAAATAGTTTTACTTCTTCCTTTCTAATATGGATGACCTGTATTTCTTTTTCTTCTTTTGTTTCTGGTTAGAACTTCCAGTACTGTGTTGAATAGAAGTGGCAACAGTGGCCATCTTTGTCCTGCTCCTAATCTTCGAAGGAAAACATTCAGTCTTTTACCATTAGGTATGATGTTAGCTATGGGCTTTTCATAGATGGCCTCTTACCTTTTTGTCATCCTACACTATCTTGTTTCTCTGTCTACCCTCTGAATTTATGGTATGGTGGAAGAAATGTAGACCTCAAAATCAGATTTGGATTTGGATTTGAATTGTCTTATTAATTCTACCAGGAGATGTTGTTAGACACCAATGTATAGAGGAAAATCCCTGCTCCCAAACTGCTCTTAATACAGTGAGAGAGACTGTTACATGGATAAAATATTGTAGTGTGATGAGTGTTGTGATGGGGTTATAGCCAGAGCAGTGAGGAGTACAGAAAATAGGTCCTTGGGAAGATCATCTTGAGGATACAATGCCTAAATTGCTCTTGAACAATTGGAGATAGTCTTGGAAGAGAGGAAACATGTACAGAGATGGGATGCTGGCTGGATTGTGTGAACCACAGGTAGGTCTGTGAGGCTGGAGCGTGGGATGCATGCAAGTGAGGGGCTTGAGGTGATCCTAGAGAGATAGGCAGGGCCTTGCAAGCTTCTGAAGGCTTTGTGAGAACTGGATGGTGGTAGGGGAGAAGATGGATTGGTGGTGAGTGGGACCATGAATGGGAAGATCTGGAGATAGGAGGTTGTGCCTATGCAGGGAAGAATTGAGGGCCCAAAGTAAAGATGGAAGAAGGGAAGAGAGTCAAGGAAGATTCAGAGGTAGAATTATTAAGGCATGTTGCACTTGACTGTGAGAAGTGAAGAACAGGGACTTGAAGAGAATGACTCTCAGGTTTCTTTTTTTTTTTTTTTTTAATTTTTATTTATTTATGATAGTCACACACAGAGAGAGAGAGAGAGGCAGAGACACAGGCAGAGGGAGAAGCAGGCTCCATGCACCGGGAGCCTGACGTGGGATTCGATCCCGGGTCTCCAGGATCGCGCCCTGGGCCAAAGGCAGGCGCCAAACCGCTGCGCCACCCAGGGATCCCGACTCTCAGGTTTCTGATGTGGGATTCCAGATTGTGTGGTGGACTAACCTGAGATTTAGTTTTCTCATCTGTAAAATGGGACAAGTACTTCACAGATCACAGTATATATGAATCTCAGCACAAGCACATAGTTGGAACTCAGTAAGTACTCATTCTTTTTGCTTTCCCTCATTGTTTCTGTTTCTTCTGTTCTTCAAATGTAGGTCTTCATTAGGTTAGTTCTGTCTTCAGAATGCTTTTCTTTGTGTCCCGCAGTCCCCATGGGCATCTCTGTGTGGGTGACTCCCATATCTCTCTCCACCCTCATCTCTCTCTTAAGTATTTTTGACTGTGTTCTGGGCATCTACATGGCTTCTTAACCTTCACAAAGGGGAACCATCCCTCCAGCCTCTTCCTCCTCCTTATGTCCATGAGCCTATGAATGCTGCTATCATTTTCCATCATTCCAGCTTAAAATCTATTTTTTTTTCAAATGGGGAGTATTTTTATTATTTTAAAAAAGATTCTATTTATTTTTTTCTTTTTTTTTAAAATTATTTATTTATTTATGATAGTCACAGAGAGAAAGAGAGGCAGAGACATAGGCAGAGGGCGAAGCAGGCTCCATGCACTGGCAGCCTGATGTGGGATTCGATCCCGGGTCTCCAGGATCGCGCCCTGGGCCAAAGGCAGGCGCCAAACCGCTGTGCCACCCAGGGATCCCAGATTCTATTTATTTATTTGACAGGGAGAGAGAGAGAGAGAGAAACCACAAGCAGAGGGAGTGGCAGGGAGAGAGAGAGGGGAGAAGCAGACTCCTTGCTGAGTAGGGAGCCCAGTGTGGGGCTTGATCCCAGGACTGTGGGATCATGACCTGAGCCGAAAGGCAGACACCTAACTGACTAAGCCACCCAGGCACCCCAGGAGTGAGTATGTATGTATGTATGTATGTATGTATGTATGTATTTTTAAGGATTTTTATTTATTTATTCATGAGAGACACAGAGATGGAGAGGCAGAGACACAGGCAGAGAAAGAAAGCAGGCTCCATGTGAGAAGCTCCACGTGGGACTCAATCCCGGGACCCCAGGATCACACCCTGGGCATGAAGGCAAACACTCAACAGCTGAGCCACCCTGGCGTCCCAGGAGTGTTTTTAAAAAAATTTTATTTAAATTCAATTTGCCAACATATAGTATAACACCCAGTGCTCATCTCATCCTGTAAAATCTATCTTTCTAATTGAAAAACACATTTATCTCTTACGGTTTCTAGTTTCCCAGAGTCATTTTGATGTCTTTCTCTCCTCTCATCTCCTCACATTCAGTGAGGTTCGGGCTCTGTTTGATCCCCTCCACAACACTGTACACACCTGTTTCCTTTTCTTTCCCTATTATACTGCCTTCCTTCAGGCTTTCACTAGTTCCATGTGGAACTAAAACACTAGTTCTCTATCCCTGGTTTTTCTCCCTTTTGGTCCACCCTGTAGGCAACTGCCAGGCTGAGCTTCTAGGGACTGACTCGATCATGACTGTCACCCTGTTGAGTACCTTCAGGGAGTTCTCCACACCCACTGGATTGTTGCTTAAGGCACTGCATGTCCAAACCCTCTGTGCTTCTCCAGTTTTATCTCTGCACATCCATGTAGAAAAATGAGAGAATGTTCTACACCTTGAGTATCATTTCTGCCTCTTCCCTCGTGGAAAATGTACTTGTTCTCCAAATCACAGCTCATGGATCCTGCCTGACTTTCATCAAACCAGATAATTCTTCTTCCTCATATCCTGTAGGGCTTCGTCCTTATTTAAAATGATTTGTGTACATATCTTATCTCTCCCACTAGATTTAATCTCCTTGAGGGTGCCTCCTTCATCTTTGTAACCCCCAAAATGCCCTTCTCATATTCAATAAATATTTGTTAATGGAATGTACTATATTCTCATCTTCCTGAAGCATGAGCTTTGCTTTTCCAAATGCCTATCCCCAAGGGTCTGTGACACAGACAATAAGAGGATGAAGGACAGCAGACTTTCCCCTGTGGATATTCTTGTAATTTAATACAGAGTAGTAGGAGGATATTACAAAGACACATTCTTATTTAAATCCTTGGTAGCTAAGTCCAGCAGTGTTTGGTGTGTTTGATATAGTCCATATAACATTTAACTCTTTCTGTGGCTTGCATGGGTGTAAGTCATCATTGACTGTATGGGGAGCTTGATAGATTGGGGAATTAACCCCAAGCACTGTGCAGTTATGTAGAGCTGTAGGTACTAGTCTGCCTTTTCCTTGTAGAATCTAGAACTTTTTTCTTTTTTATTATTTTATTTATTCACACAGAGAGAGGCAGAGATATAGGCAGAGGGAGAAGCAGGCTCCCTGTGGGAGCCTGATGTGGAACTTGGTTCCAGTACTCTGAGATCATGACCAAAGGCAGATGCTCACCCACTGAGCCACCCAGGGGTACCTAGAAGCTAGAACTTAAGCTTATATAGTTCCTTGGTACTTTTCAGTCCAAATAAATAGTCAGGTGACTCATTTGGGAAATTACCCGAGCGAGGTATGCCTCACCCTCCCCTGCCATTCCCTGAAATGACTTCTCACCAACCTCAGCTGGGTATGGAAGGAGGTAGCTCTCAATCCCAGTTTCCGATTAGTGATTTCCAGGAACTGAGAACGGAAGCAGGAATAGAAAGAGTTAGATAGTTTCCGCCTTGTTCTAAAAAAACTCAAATATTCAGTTCCTATAGCACTTGTCTCCTGGCAGCCATACAAGGAAGGAAAGAAACTGTGAAGGGTGCCAGGGTGCCAACAGAGCATCCATGTCCTTGGCAGAGCTCAGAATAGTATTCACGGCTCTCAGTGATTCATCGTGTGCAGACCTGCCCACCCATGATCTGAGTGGCTGAGGACAGGGTGAGTCAGGCCTCCAGCAGCTTCCTTTCCTGACTTAAATTCTGTGCCCTTCCCAGGCTTGCTGGACTGTGGAGCAGAGGGGAGGCTGATGATGTAAGAAGTGGTGCCAGCTAGGAGAGGAACTGCTGTGGTCCGTTCTTTTTTGAAGGGGTTCCTGCTTCTGTCTGCACCAAGCCCTAGGGAAATATGGAGAAGAGGAATCCTGATATTTGGAAGGTAGTGGTTGTTTTAGAGACCTATCTACATTTGGGGCCTCCTTAGCCCCACTCGCTGGACATGCTTCTATGTTGATCTTTATGGAATCCTTCAGGGTTATAGTCTGCCTTCTTTTTAAAAAACATATATAGTTTAAGGTTTTTATTTATTTATTCATGAGAGACACACAGAGAGAGGCAGAGACATGCAGAGGGAGAAGCAGGCTCCCTGCAGGGAGCCTGATGTGGGACTCCATCCCGGGACCCCGGGATCATGCCCTGAGCTGAAGGCAGATGCTTAACGGCTGAGCCACCCAAGCGTCCCTAGTCTGCCCCTCTTATAAGTTGTTGTTTTTTTTTTTAATTTTTATTTATTTATAATAGTCACATAGAGAGAGAGAGAGAGAGGCAGAGACACAGGCAGAGGGAGAAGCAGGCTCCATGCACCGGGAGCCCGATGTGGGATTCGATCCCGGGTCTCCAGGATCGCGCCCTGGGCCAAATGCAGGCGCCAAACCGCTGCGCCACCCAGGGATCCCTGCCCCTCTTAAATCTGATCTGTGTTCTGTTCTCTTTGTTCTGTTAATTTCTCTTAATTATTTTCTCTCTCTCCTTTGCTCAGCAAGAATTAACGTTTATGTATGAAATCACAGCTATTGGATTTTTCCTTTTCAGGATAGCATTTCAACCAGGTGTTTTCACATCCCTACCTATCACTAGCCCTAACTCAGAAAATATTAACAACACCAAATTACCTCAATGCCACATCCCACTGTTCTCAGAACTAAACCCTCTAGTGTGGTTCCGGGCCCAGAGTTTACCACATTTGTCCCTATTTGGGCTGCAGCAGAATCCCCGGTATAAAAATCATTCTAATGTCATACCATACTTCAAAATGGATCATTGTTCATCTGGTCAACCCAAGACAGGCCACAGGTCTCATGGTCTCCTTTAGCTAAGCTTCCCATTCTCTCATCACTGCACAGCGCTTGCTGTGTATCCCATCTTATGTTTGTAGCAAGGCATTTTTTCTCTCTTGCCACTTTTCCAGCACCGATTTTCTTGGATCCACTCAAGTTCAAACTGTGACGTGTCCATGTTCCTCCTTCCTAGCTGGGGCTCCTTGCCTTCTAGCTCTGTGTCACCAGAATTGTTCCAGGATGGTTTAGAGAAATCCAGGCACAGCTAGGTTGGGTGACTTGTCTAGAGTGACATAGCACTGTCTGAGTGAGAGTGATAATTTACTGCTTTAGAGATTTTCTATTTTCCCTTCATTGTGGCTGCATGGCACACCTGCTCTGAGGAAAATGCAGCTTTACCAATAAAACATCCAAGTGCATTTATTTCCAAAATGAGCTAGACCATTGGAGTTAGCTCCAAAATGAGCTACCAAACACTGGGGTCTGTGTAGATCACACCATGAGTGAGGAGAGAAAACAGGAGGAGGTTGGGTGTGAGGACTATTTCACTTTTGTACAGGGTCAACACTTGTCATAAACGTGACCTGGTCTCTGGATCAAAGCCCATTCTAAGCCCTACTGGATGACCCGCTTATTTCATACATGTTACACCATATTTTAAAGCACAAGGGGTAGTTATCTAAAATTCACCACAGTGGGATAACTTGGGGGTGCTTCAATGTGAAATGTTTTGAAGTAGCTTTCATTTTTATCATGAGAGCAACATCATGAAATAGGTAGGACAGAGATTGAGGCCCATTGTAAAGTGAGGACCCCAAGGCAAAGGGAATGAATGAATGAATGAGTGAATGGGGCCATTCAGCATTTATTCCAAAGAGCACAGGCTTGGTTAGCACAGTTGAGAGCTTGTTTGGAGGTTCTAGCAGTGGAGCGCAGCTACTCGTATACCCTTGACCGAAGAACGGTCCTCCTCTATCGGGGATGGTCGTCTTCTTCGACTGAGCGCGCAGCTTCGGGAGGGACGCACATGGAGTGGTGAGGGAGGAAGGGGACACCCGCCTAGCCAGCCAGATCAGCCGAATCAACCCTGGCGATCAATGGGGTGACAGATGTCGCAGCCAGATCGCCCTCACATCCAATTAGCACAGTTGAGATTAGACCCCTGATCTGTATTTGATTTCTCTCACACTGTTCTTTTTTCAGGAAACTTCTTTCACGTAAGTGATGAGACCTAGTCCATCCCCAGAAGGACCTGTGCTCTGAGTGATTTTATTAAAGCCATAATGCATTTCTCTGAATTATTCACACACTCTTCCCAAGAGTGGTGCATGTGGCATCTGGAGTTTATACTAAGTCCTGGGCGCAGGCTCCCTTCTGAAGTCCCTCAAGACTCAACTCCTTTGGCTCTGTCCATACCTTCCCAGGCCCATTCCTGCTAGCATTTACTTGACTTCCTCCTGACCATGCTTCCCATCTATTGGCTCCTTATCTTGTCAGGGGGCAGGAGAAGGGATCACTATGTGACTTGCTCTTTGGAGATGCTTCCCTTCATTCTGCCAGTCACCCCAGGTGCTTCCTCTTATTGCTTCACAGAGCTCTGAAAACCCCATGGTTGACCATTTCAAAGATGTGCCTTTGGTGATCCAACAATGCCTCACTCTTGGATTTTTATCACACTCATCCTAAACATCTTAGAAGCCAGCTGTTGGCCTAAGCTTTTCCCCTTCTCCTCCACTTAGAGTGCCAAGCACTGATGTCTGGGCCACAGAAGGGGTTGCTATATGTGTGTGCTCTCCAGCCTCACCTGGGCCCCAGTGACACTACACAGTCCTGGAATTCTACTTCTTTTGGCTCCCTGGGTCACATTCTGCAACAGATGTGCCATCACTGAGCCATCAGAGTCTCACTTCTTATCTTATCAATGAGTAGGAAGCCATCTTCTTTCCTCTCCCCAAAAAAATGTTCTCTTGACTTCCCCTCCATCTGTGCCATCCTGACCCTTCGCCAGGTCTTTCCACTCTGCTCCTGCCATGCATCTTCTGCTCTTTTGGTTCACTCTTCTTTTTCTCTTTAGTCTCTAGTCTCCTCCATGCTCCTGGTTCTTCTACTTTAGTCTCTCGTAACTTAAAAGCACTGATAAAATGAATCAAAATGATGACAACCCCCCCCTTCATCTTCATTGTTAAAGGAATTGAAAAATCATCTACACCCTAAATGATATAGCCACTACCCTCTGCCCCATTCTGATTCTCCCTCTCCCCCTTGCAGCCATCAGCTTCTGCTACTCCTCTGTAGAGCCCCCTCCCCCTCCCCTTCATTCCCACCCTCCTCTTCATTCCCATCCCATAGCTACTATTCAAGGCCAGACCTTCCTTACTTCTCACCTAGCTGTTCAAAAGCCTCTGTCATCTCTTTCAATATATATATATTTTTTCTTTCAATATATTTTATACGTTGATACTTAGCTAATCAATCTCAGGGACAGTTTTGAGGACTTCATTTTGCTCAAGTTTAAGTGGAGAATCCCCAGTTTGGCACTCATGGGCCCCTGTCCTGGTCTCTTCTTACCTTTGCAGCTACTTCTCTACTTGGATTCTTCTCCAGCCAAACTGGATTCTGTACTGAAATATACCCTCTGTTGTTCTTTCTCTCGACATTGACTCATGTTTTCTCTTCAGGAGCAGCCTTGCTTTCTTATCTGTCCTTCAGTATTTGGCTCAAGTTCTCTCACCTCCAAAAATCTTTTAGTGATTCCCCACAACTGGGTGTGATTTCCTCTCTGAATCTCTTGACTTACATTTAGGAACCTCTTGAAAGTACTGTCATGTTACTACTATTCGGCGTGTTTCTGGCCATTGATCTCCTTGAGGATAAAGAATATATATATTTGTAATTTTATCTCCCTTCTCAGCCCAGTGTCTTGTGTAGAGCTTTGCATTATTACTGAATCCTTGCTCAGTGCACATGAGGTGTCCAGTGTTAATCACTCTGAGCCCAAGGTGTCAAACCGGTGGCCCACAGCTCACATAGTAGTCCCTAACACATTTTGTGTTGCTGCTCTAGAGTTGTTGTTGGTTTTTTTTTTTTTTTTTTTTTGGTGGTGGTGAATTATGTAAATGATTTTTTTGGTGGTGGTAAATTATGTAAAATATAAAAATTGCCATTTTAGCCATTTTTAAGTGCAATTCAGTGGCATTAATTACATTCACAGTGTTGTGCAACCATCACTACATCATATCACACCATCTCTTTCTACACCATTTTCATCACCCCAAACAGAAACTCTGTAACCTTAAGCAATAATTCCCCAGCCCCTGGTAACCTCCTATCTACTTTCTATGAATCTGCTTCTAGATATTTCATATGGTGGAATCATACAATATTTGTGCTCTGTATCTGGTTTATTCCATTCAGCATAATGTTTTCAGGGTTCACCCATTATGTAGCATGTAGCAATACTTCATTCCTTTTTATTGCTGAATAACATCCCGTCTGTGGTGTGGACAGACCACATTTTGTTTATCCATTCATCTACTTGTGGGCACTTGGCTTGTTCCCACCTTTTGGCTCTTGTGAATAATGCTGCAACAAGCACTGGCATAACAAATATCTGTTTGAGTCCCATTCTTTTTTAAAGATTTTATTTATTTATTCATGAGACACACACACACACACACACACACACAGAGAGAGAGAGAGAGAGAGAGAGAGAGAGAGGCAGAGACATAGGCAGAGGGAGAAGCAGACTCCATGCAGGGAGCCCAATGTGGGACTCGCTCCTGGGACTCTGGAATCACGCCCTGTGCCAAAGGCAGACACTCAACCACTGAGCCACCCAGTGTCCAAATCCTATGTTAAGCTTTTTGAGGAACCCACTGTAGAGTTTTAAAAATTTAAGTCATTAGCAACTTTAAAAAATGAAGGATTACACATAAAAATTAGACTTTTTTTTTCAACTTATCTTGAAAAAAAAAAAAGAAGAAAGTCTAGCCCTCCTGGGTCTTCCAGGCTTACCTCTGTGGGGTTATAATCTGCTGGGGATGAGTGGGGACCATTCCCTGTAGATGAAGTATCTGTCCTGATGGCATCAGACATGGGCATGCTATGTCTGGTCCTAGTCTAAGCCTTTGTTCTGGTTCCTTCCTTTTATTATGTCTTCTCAGCCCTCCCATACAGCCACTCTCTCCTTCTTATGTTCATATTCACTCCATGTTATCTGAGTACATACTGTTGTTTTCTCTTTCTAGGCTGTAATTGTCTAAGGGCAGAGTATCTATCTTTTTACCTCAGATTTATTAGGACCAATGGGCATGTTTTTGGACCCAAAGTCTTAGTTATATTACATTTTTAAATTGCATATCTGAGTTTTAGGGCAGAACTAATTTGTACAGTTATGACTAACAAGTCAACCAACTGCCACACTGCATTGTGGAAAGTTATAAGAAAAGGGGGAAACGTGTAAAATTGGGGAAATGAATTACAGATGACAGGCAATGAGGGAAGGGCTAACCACTTCCTCATTTAAAATATTTCTTCATAGGGTTTTCTTTTTTTTTTTAATCACTGTAGGCGGTAGTCTAGTGAAAATCATCTAAAAGATGATTTTCAGAAAACTGAAGTACAGTATCATAGAACAAGTTAATATGAAATAGAATTAAGAGGATGCTTGGGTGGCTCAGTCAGTTAAGTGTCTGCCTTTGGCTCAGGTCATGATCCCGGGGTCCTGGAATCAGCCTGTGTGGGGTTCCCTGCTCAGTGGGGAGCCTGCTTTTACCTTTCCATGTGCCCCTCCCCGCTCTGCTTATGTTCTCTCTCACTCTCTTTCTCTCCAATAAATAAGTAAAATCTTAAAAAAAGAAATAGAATTAAGATGTCATGTCTATAACCACATACAAGAAAAATTGAATCACTATCTCACATCATATATAAAAGATAACTCAAAATGGGTTATCACCTAAATGTAGGAACTAAAACTATAAAATTCTTAAAAAGAAACAGAGGAGTAAATCTTTGTGATGCTGATTCAAGCAGTGGATTCTTAGATATACACCAAAAGAAAAATAAATTGGACTTCATCAAATTGAAAAAAAAATTTTTTTTAAAGATTTTATTTACTTATTCATGAGAGACACACGGAGAGAGGCAAAGACATAGGCAGAGGGAGAAGCAGGGAGCCCGTTGTGGGACTTGATCCTGGGACTCCAGGATCACGCCCTGAGCTGAAGGCAGACGCTTAATCACTGAACCACCCAGGCATCCCCAAATTGAAAACTTTTGTGTTTCAAAGACCACCATCTAGAAAGTATAAAAGTTCATGGAATGGGAAAAGTATTTGCAAATCATATATCTGATAAGGAACTTGGGTCTAGGATTTATAAGGAGCTCTTACAAATCAACAAATTAGAAAGACAAACCAATTTAAAAATAGGCAGAATCTGAAGAGCTATTTCTCCAAAGAAGTTACGCCAAGAGCCAACAAGCTCATGAAAAAAAGCTCAACATCCTTAGTCATTAGAGAAACCCAAATCAAAATCACAAGGAGATACAACTTCATATCCATTAGGATGTTTGGAATAAAAATAAAGTTACAATTACAAGTGGTAGAAAATTTATGGAGAAGTTGGAAACCTCATACATTGCTGGCAGGATTGTAAATGGTAAAGCCACTGTGGAAAGTAGTCTGGTGTTTCCCCAAAATGTTAAACACAGAGAAAAAATGTTAAGCATAGAGTGACCATATAACCCAGCTATTCCATTGTTAGGCACCGACACAAGAGGGTGAAAATATATGTCCACGTAAGTGTTCATCACAGTGTTATTCAGAATAGTCATAAGACTGGAAGCAACACAAATCTCCATCAACTAATGAATGGATAAACAAAACTGGTATATACATGCAGTGGAATATTTTTCAACCATAAAAAAAGGAGTGCTATATTGATACATGCCCTAACATAGATGCGTCTTATAAACATCATGCCAAGTATATGTGCTGCCAAAGCAAGCACAAACATTAGGTCAAGTGAAAGAAGTCAGATACAAGAGATTACAGGTTGTAGGATTCCACATATATGAAATGTTTACAGTGGGCAAACCTATGGAGATAGAAAGTAGATGAGTGGTTGTCTGGGGCTGGAAGGAGGGGGGAGAAATGAGGAGTAACTGCTGATGGGTACAAGGTTTCTTTTGGGAATGATGAAAATGTTCTAAATTTAGATTGAGTGATAGTTACGCAACTCCGAATATATTACAAACCACTGAACTGTGAAGAAGAAAAAAGAATAAGGAAAAGAAACAGAGGACTCAGACATAAAATGTTCTTCATTCCTTTTGCTTAACTACTAAAATATACAACTCGAAGATGACCAAAGAAAGTGTGTCTGAAGCAGTTTGAACGAAAGCACTTACAGGTGACCTGGAATGGTGTGTTGAATTTGCTTGAAAACTCAAGGCTTGCTCCAGGCACCCCTCCATGCAGGATAAACATGGGAGGAGGACAGATGAAATAAAATGGGCAAAATGTTGATAATTGTTGAAGCTGTGGGGTGGGCACATAGGAGTTCATTATACTGCTCTATTTTTGTGAATGTTAACAAATTTGTTCTTAATAAAAATAAAAATAAAAAAAAGACAGCCAAAATGTCTGCAGTTCAGCAGATGCCCACGAGATTTTCCCAAGTTTGGGGGGAGCTCTGTGTGGAAGGCCATGACTGTGGACTTCTTGTGCTTATCCCAATGCACCTGTATCTATGTGAATAGGGAGGGATGTGGTTACCCGAAGGAGAGGCCGTAGCACTTTGGGGGATGTGTTCACTTTCTCAGGCTTTTGGTCAAAGGACTACAAGCTGGGTGGGCAGAGGGGGTTTATTTTTATTTTTATTTATTTTATTTTTATTATTTTTTAAAGATTTTATTTATTTATTCATGAGAGACACACAGAGAGAGACAGAGACACAGGCAGAGGGAGAAGCTGGCTCCATGCAGGGAGCCCGATGTGGGACTTGATCCCAGGATCTGGGATCATGCCCTGAGCCAAAGGAAGACACTCAACCGCTGAGCCACCCAGGCGTCCCGCAGAGGGGGTTTAAAACAACAGAAATTGATTCTCTCATAGTTTGGGAGGCTTAGGTGTCGATTGGTCCAGGCTCTCTCTTAGGCTTTAGGGGAGGATCCTTCCTTGCCTGGCTTATGAAGGCACGGCTCCAGTCTGCCTCCATTGTCACGTGGGGTTCTCTTTGTGTCTCTTCACATTGTCTCCCCTCCATGTGAGTCTTTCTCTGACTCTTTTCTCTACTAAAAAGGACTCCACTTGTGCTGTCTTAGGACCCATCCTCATTGAGTATAATCACATCTTGACTTGATTACATCTGCAAAAACCTTATTTCCAAATAAGGTCACATTCACAGGTGGTGTGGGGGCAGGTTAGGAGTTCAACATATCTTGGTGAGAGGTGGTGGAGACACAATTTCTGAGCAGTGCACATTGCTACTGTGACTCCTCAGCTCTCCAGCAGGCAGGCTGTGGCAGACATAGTGCTCACAATGACTAGACTTACCCAAAATGCTTCACTCCCTGGCCAACTTTATCTTTTCCAAACTGAGACAAACCTTTTCTGGGACCCATCTTCCCTTTGGCAGCCTTGACTGATGAGTGATCCACCTAGACTCTTCCAGTCTGTCACCTCCTTTCACCAGAATGTTCTTGGGGATAATTCTAGCCATTGTTCCCTTGAGATATGTTTCAGGAAAGGTCAGTTTCTTACTCTTTGATAGAGACATGTACATCACTTTTACAGTTTATCTTTTGAGCTGACTGCTGAAGTTATTTTAGACTCTACAGTTAAATTGACCCAGAAATCATTCCTCTTTTGAAACTTCCTCTGAAAATGTTACTCACTGTGACTCTGACTCAGGATTACATTGTGCTGTTTCTTGCTCTGGTCTTTAACCAAAAGCAATAGCGTTGGACCTCTATGTTCAGTGGTACTTAAAATCTATATAATTTTAATATTCATAATTTTATTCTAGTAAATGCAGTGAGTGATAATTGCCACGTACTCTCAGATAGTCAACTCAAGAGTTTCATGGAGGAAGTGTGAGCTCCTCCATACTTGGTGAACTGTGTGGGCCTCGGACTGTTGGTTACTTTTTGGAAGAGTTTGGAGAAGGGGCTCGTGCCCTTCCTCCACACCTCTCTCTCTCTCTCTCTTTAACTTTTATTGTTTTTAAAAAAGATCTAATTAATTAATTTGTTTGAGAGAGAAAGAGCACAAGCAAGAGGGGGAGCAGAGGGAGAGGGACAAGCAGACTCTGTGCTGAGCAGGGAGCTCCATGTGGGGCTCAATCCCAGAAACCCGAGATCATGACCTGAGCTGACATCAAGAGGTAGGTGCTTAACCGACTGAGCTACCAGGTGCCCCCCCACAGCTATCTTTTTTTTTTTTTTTTTTTTTATGATAGGCACACAGTGAGAGAGAGAGAGGCAGAGACATAGGCAGAGGGAGAAGCAGGCTCCATGCACCGGGAGCCCGACGTGGGATTAGATCCCGGGTCTCCAGGATCACGCCCTGGGGCAAAGGCAGGCGCCAAACCGCTGCGCCACCCAGGGATCCCCCCCACAGCTATCTTTAACCTGTATTTCAATTTCAGTCAATGGGAATGATTATCAACCCTTTTGTTTTCCTCTCACCGCTTCCAGGATAGTGGGATGGGCCAGAGCAGGGAGGAGCTGATGTTTTGTGGAGGAGGAGAGGCTGGCCTGACCAAAGGGCAAGGAGATGAGAACCAGAGCGAACTTGGATGCTGGTCTGGGGAGCTTGGATTTGGATCACCGTGGTTCCTGAGCTGAGATAGAGACTGGTGGGCAAAAAAAAAAAAAAAAAAAAAAAAAAGAGACTGGTGGGCACAGGATGCAATATTGATCCTTGCTTTCCCCCCAGCCCCGTACACATGTGGAAGTTAAGTGAATAGCAGTATCCAAAGAAAGCTATTAGTGATATTTTAAGAGCTTCTGGGTATTGCCTGTGTCCTAAGGGCCAGGCACTGTGCTAACAGCTTTATATGCACTGGGTCCCTGCCAACTGCCCTCAATTTCTGTCCTGTGTATGACAGTAGTTCATTCTTTACCTTGGGTGGGCTCTTCCATGTTGCTTTTCAAAATCCAGATTTACAAAAGGCTCTCAGTTTTACAGTAAAGCTCATTTCTCCCTCTTCCTATGGTGCAATTAATATACTGTATGCGATTTGTAGGAAGTCTGTTTACAAAGGGCTCTTTTAGAAGATTCCTTTTCTTGAAAGGACAGAAACACAAATAACACAAAGACTCAGAGTGCATTGATAGCTCACTTATCACGAGCAATATTTAATGCAATAGAATTAATTGTACTACTAGAAAGGATTGAGACTGAGGTCCTAGGAGCTTTTTATAACTGGATTGAAAGGATCCATAGACTCACCCCTGACATCCAGTCAGAACCATACCTAACCCACAATAGAGTCAGGGTGATTTTTTTTTTTTAAGCTATCCATTAAAAAAGATCTTCTGAGGCAAGCCCATTCTTTCCTTTGTTAGTTTGGATCAGAGTCTAAAACCCTGACAAGTCAAAGTTCCTCCGCGCTCTTGCTATGATTCGAGCCTGTTCCTTTTATGTCATGTTCTCAGTGGAGATGGAAAAGACACTGTCACCTTCCAATGTATATATACCTGTTAAATTCCCAAGAACTGCTGCTAACTGGCCCATTTAAATAACTGCTACCTTCTCTTCTAGTGTATGTTTCTGACCTCCCATTTATTTTGTTTACTATTAGAGTATTCGGTTTCTCCAAGTTTCTTTTAAAAAGTTGCACCTCAGTGGGTTCACATTCTTATGTCTTTAGCTTGTTTCATATCTCCTTTCTCTCAAATGACAGGGAAGTAGGGGTTCTATAAATTGTTGAAGACTATGGAGACAGAGGGAACGGGAGTCATAGAGTTCATGTGTAGGCTTCTTTAGGCCAAGTGGCATCCAGATGAGGGCTGCTGGCTAATTTCAGGTCCACGTTCTGAGCCCACATTGTGCAAAGTTAGTAAACATAACATATGTGAGTTACCTGGGATCTTGAGGGGACATCTGCTTGTTACTTCATGATCTTTATCCCAAGTTCCTGCCAGTACCCTTAAAAATTAAGCAGATGCTAGATAAGTGGCCCTGCGAGTGTTTGACCTGCAGTCAACTGCTGCTTTAGCCTGAATAACAACTATTAGAGCACACCTTGTATCCTGCAATGCAGTTTAGAAACATGAGGAAATAGAACCAGGCTTGCGCATTTTGTGCCAGCTGGAAGGGACCTTGCTGCACCTCTTGGATGGTCATTCCTCCCGGGCAGATGTCCCAGTGTGGCCCACGCCACCAGGGACAGCTCACAAACATTTAACAAAGTGTTAACAGCAGCTATGATTCTGTTTTAACATATATTAGAAAAAAAGATAACAAGCACCTTGACCCAAGAATCAATTTTTGAAAACTATTAAATAGGTAAATAGAGGAAGCTGCAGGTATTTGTTTTGATGTTAATTGAATTAATTGTTGTAAAGAAACAAGCCAGTTGTTGATTAGTCGATTGCTGTGGAGAGAAGTGTGAAGGTGGGACCCATGTGCCTCAGCTGGGAGCCCCTGCTGGAGAGGGTGCGGGAGACCCTGGGCCCTCACTCTGCCAGCCATCCCTGGCTTGCCCCTACTCTGCTGGTCCTCTTGGTCTTTCTTCTTCACTCTCTCTCGTCTGCAAGTTTCCCCTCTTCTGGGTTTGTTCCTCCTCCCCTCCCTTCGTCAAGGCATCTCTGGTGGTCCTCTGGTTTTAAGAGGGAGAAGGAAGGAAGCTCACGTTTATCGATCATTAATTATTTGCTGGAAGGTCACAGGCATAGGTTAGGTGGCTGCTAGTGAGGCTTTGGGTGATTTCTCATGAGTTCTTCTCAAATTTTGATGTGCCTGTGATTAGGAATCACCTGGAGATCTGGATAAAGTGCAGATTCTGGACAGTAGGTCTGGGGTGGGGCTGAGATTTTGCATTTCTAATAAGCTCCCAGATGCTGTTGCTGCTGCTGGTCCGTGGCCCACACTTAGGGCAGCAAGGGTGGAAGGTGTGGCTCTACTTCTTTAGATAACTAAGAATAGAAAAGGGTATTTATAGGAAGAGGAGGAGTTCTGAAACCACCTCTTTCATCTGCAGTGAAACCAATATAATTATTAAGAACACTGTTTACAAGTCCAGCATGTCTTGTTCTATGTAAGGAATATGAGATAGTTCCTTATACCAACTGAGGCGGTTTGTAATGAAAACTTTTGGTTCAAGTTGTTGCTAGGGCGCTGCCAAGGGAACCAGCCACACACAGGGAGTGTGTAACCTAATATTATTGTGTGTGAAATAATGAGCTCCAACCTACAAGAGGTAGGAGGGGTTTGGTTTCACTCCTTTGCTCAGGTGGCAGGCTAGCGTCCTGGTCTGCTTAGGCAAACTGAGGTGCCTTCTCCATGTGGGGCTGTCCTTTCTCTGGGGAAAGAAAATCAGTTTGTTGACTTGTTCAGAATATATTGGTATGTTCACATCTGTTTGGTTGTAAGAACCACAACTGCCAGTTTGTTCTGAAGGTTACAGTAGATACAGGATTACAAAACAAGCCACTAAATAAAATAGGACCCGGATTGAGGGCCTATGATTAAAACTAAGGGACTTGCTCCAGGGCCATGCTATTTTGAATGGAATGACCCTTTATATTATCTTAGCTGCAGAGATCAGAGAGATGCTCGTGTGCCATGCTGCAGTTTTATAGTATCCTTTCTGTGAGGGCAGAAAAATCTATCGAAGGAAAAAGGCAAGTTTATCTTTTCTTTCTTTCTTTTTTAAAAAAATATTTTATTTATTTATTCACAGAGAGAGAGAGAGAGAGAGAGAGAGAGAGGCAGAGACACAGGCAGAGGGAGAAGCAGGCTCCATGCAGGGAGCCCGATGTGGGACTCGATCCTGGGACTCCAGGATCACGGCCTGGGCCTAAGGCAGGTGGTAAACTAACGAGCCACCTAGGCGTCCCAGCCATCTTTTCTTTTAGAGATTCAACTGCAGCCAGACACTAAGCAAAAATCAAGCCCTCCTGTTGCCACAGGGAGCCATGTGATTGCAGAACACTAAGTGCTAAAAAGGTTCCTGGGGTCCCCTAACATGATCGTGTTTAATTTTCAGGGGGTTGTGGTACTCTGAATTCTCTTCCACCAGAACACACCCCATTCACAATCTTTCGTGTAATTTCCAGGGATTAATGGGTTCCCTCACAAATCATGGATTCCAGGTTAAAAACCTCTGATGCAGTACACTTACTTCTTTTTATAGATGAGAAAATTGGGGCCCAGCAAGAAGCTGACTGACCATTGGTCGCATGGCGATGCTCACATTGAACTAAATTAGACCAGAGGATTTGGGTCCAGAGGTCCATAGGGAAGCCAGTGGTGAGTATCTGTGCATGCCTTACTGCAGAAGGCTCTGAGAAGCACACGTGCCGAGAGCTTTTTGAGAGAGTTAGAACTTTTAGCTGGGAGAAGCTGAATATCTAACGAGTAACATTTGAAGAAAAGTAGAAATAATTGAGCCAGAAACTTATTGGGACCTAGATTTTATGATGTGTTCAAAAGATGTAAGTGAGAAGCCCTGCTGCTACTCGCTAGCTGTGGGCTAAACTGCAGCTTGGATGTGTTTTAGGGCAGGTAATAAATTCCTTTCCGAGTTTGAATTCACATACCAATGTGAATCTTCCACATCCCCGGAAAACTACTTAGGCAAGATGCCCCACTGAAAGGGCAATCTTGGGCAGCCCCGGTGGCTCAGTGGTTTAGCGCCGCCTTCAGCCCAGGGCATGATCCTGGAGACCCGGGATCGAGTCCCACATCGGGCTCCCTGCATGGAGCCTGCTTCTCCCTCTGCCTGTGTCTCTGCCTCTCTCTCTCTCTGTGTCTCTCATGAATAAATAAATAAAATCTTAAAAAAAAGGGCAATCTCAGTGTGGCAACACACTTTGGGGTTCAGCAGTCCATGGCATAGTCTAGATGCTCACTAAAAACTTCTTTATTTGAACAAATGGCTTTATTTAACATGATCCTAGTTTTCAGGAGAAGGGGGAGATCGAAGAAACCGGAGGGAGACCGGTTCAGAGTGTTTAAGTAAATGGGAAAGTTAATGTTCCTAGTGAGGGATGTAGTCTTACAACACGTGACCAAAAGAAGCCAGACATAGAAGAATACATACAATATGATTTTACTCATATTCCACAAATATGGACCAAATTAACCTATGCTATTAGAAGCTGGGGTTTTGGTTACCTTTGGAGAGCAGGGGGTTTAGTAATGGAGGGTGTGTGGGAAAGGGGGCTTCTAGGGTGCCACCAGTGTTCTGTTTCTTGGTCTGGGGCCTGGATACACCTGTGGATTCACTTAATTCATCCACAGGCACTCTTATGACTTAGCACTTTTCTGAATGTGCATTATACTGTATTCATTTAAAACGCATACACAGAGGGGTGCCTGGGTGGCTCAGTCGGTAAAGCATCTGCCTTCGGCTCAGGTCCTGATCTCAGGGTCCTGGGATGGAGCCCTGCCTCAGTTTCCCTGCTCAGCAGGGAGCCTGCTTCTCCCTCTCCCTCTGTCCTTTCCTCCTGTTCATGTTCTCTCTCTCTAAAATAAATAAATAAAGTCTTGGGGAAAGAAGAGCATGCACACAAAATGAAGGATCTAGGCCAGTGCTCCTCAAATGTGAACATGCATATAAGTCACCTGGGAATCTTATTTTTTTTTTTTTTTTTTTTTTTTTTGGGAATCTTATTAAAATGCAAAATTCTGATTCATTTGGTCTTGGTGGGGCATAAGATTCTGTGTTACCAGAGATGGGTATCGCCCAGGATCTTTTTTTTTTTTTTAAAGATTTAAAAAAAGATTTTATTTATTTATTTATTCAGGAGAGATAGAGAGAGAAAGAGAGAGAGAGAGGCAGAGACACAGGATCCTGATGCTGGACTCAATCCCGGACCCCAGGATCACACCCTGAGCCAAAGACAGACACTCAACCACTGAACCACCCAGGCATCCCACCCAGGATCTTTTTCAAGAGAGATCCAGGGTCCAGTGAGAATTTCCTGGGCTTATTCTTTATGTGTGAAGGAGACCCTATATAGGGATGCCAACTTGGAAGACATTAAGCAGCAGTGTGGTCACTTTGGACGGGTCTGGGAAATCTGCCTGCTTGCGGCACCTTCATAAGCAGGTGGATGGTAATCAGAGCCCAGAGTTGTGTCATGCCAGTAAAGTGACCAGCCAGTGACCAGTCCCTGTAGCCCACATTAGGGCATCTCTGCCCCACGGAAGCCACAGGAAGCTTGGAGGGCATGATTCCAAAAAGTATGACGAGAGCACCGTGAGCCTTGCTTCCCTTTCCATCCACGTGCATGGGCGAGACTGGATTTTTAGCCACAACTGCTACATAAATGAAGTAGACATCTCACTTCCTCTTTGTAATAAGCCTCAGTAGAATATAGATTTCTACACACCAAACTTGTATCAAGAAACACCATTATTTGGGATGCCTGATGCTCAGTGGTTGAGCGTCTGCCTTTAGCTCAGGGCGTGATCCCGGGGTCCTGGGATCAAGTCCCGCATGGGGTTCCTGCATGGAGCCTGCTTCTCCCTCTGCCTGTGTCTCTGCCTCTCTCTCTCTGTGTCTCTCATGAATAAATAAATAAAAAATCTTAAAAAAAAACCCACACTATTATTTGGAATGAAAAAAGGGAAGTCACATACAATATGGTTCCTCTCATGGAAGTAGTAAAACTAGGCAGAACCAATCAATGCCTCGTTCAGGACAGAGACAAAGGTAGTAAAATATAAAGACAGGACAGGAAACAGATACCACGTACTATAGGAGGAGGCCTGTGGGGGCAGGAGAGGGCGGTGGGGAGCGGCACAGGGGAGATACCTGCAGCGCTCTGTATTTTATGTGTAGGCTGTGTATTTTGTTATTATTCACTAAACTATAGATCCGCAAATTGTATGTACTCTTTTACCTTCATGCTTTGCTCATCTAATCACTAAAATACAATTCATTATCTTAAGGCAACATTTTATGTTGGGATTTCTTTGTGCCTTATTTTTATTTATTTATTTTTAATGATTTTATTTATTTATTTGACACAGAGAGAAAGAGAGAGAGCGTACAAGCAGGAGGAGTGGAAGAGGGAGAAGCAGACTCCTTGCTGAGCAGGGAGCCTGATGTAGGTCTCAATCTCAGGATCCTGGAATCATGACCCAAGCTGAAGGTTAATTGACTGAGCCACCCAGGAGCCGGCTCTATTATCTTTTAAAGATTTATTTATTTATTTGAGAGAGTGTAAGAGAGCCCCAAAGTGGGCCTCCACGTGGGGCTCGATCTCACAGCCCTGAGATCACAATCTGAGCTGAAACCGAGAGTCAGAGCTTAACTGACTGAGCCACCCAGGTGCCCCTTTGTGCTTGATTTTAAAAAGTATAGTATTTTTAAAAAGATTTTATTTATTTATTCATAAGAATAAATAAAGAGAGAGGCAGAGACACAGGCAGAGGGAGAAGCAGGCTCCCTCCAGGGAGCCGGATGGGGGACTCGATCCCAGGACCCTGGAATCACGCCCTGAGCTGAAGGCAGACGCTCAACCCCTGAGCCACTCAGGTGTCCCAAAAATAGTCTGCTATTTAAAATTTAAAAAAATATATCAGAGTAAGCTGGCAACTCCAATTTTTTTGGAAGGACACATTGTTTTGAGATTCTGCACACCACCCCCCCTTTGCTTTTTTGGTGTTAGACTGCCCTTTCCTTTGACGGCATTTTAATGAAATGTTGGTGATAGTAACATTATATCCGGGATTTAAGAAACAAAAAGCTCCTTTACAGGTTAAGTAACAAATCCCTACCACCATCACCATCATCATCATCATCATCATCATCATCATCATCTCCTCCTCCTCCTCCTTCTCCTCCTCCTCCTCCTCCTCCTCCTTCTTCTTCTTCTTCTTCTTCTTCTTCTTCTTCTTCTTCTTCTTCTTCTTCTTCTTCTTCTTTCTTCTTTCTTCTTTCTTCTTTCTTCTTCTTCTTTCTTCTTTCTTCTTCATCTTTTTTTGTTTCTTGAAGTTAACCAGTCTGTGACATTCAAAAGACTGGGAACCACCAGGTGTAGACAACTTTTCTGTGGGAAATGAAGACATGGCCTTAGTATGCAACTCTGAGGAGTTTGCAAGAAAAAAAAGGAAAAGAAAAAGGAAAGGGGATGGGTGCTATGTGGCAGAGTAATGCCTAGAGATGATGAAAAGGATGGACAGAAGCTTCTAAAGTTTTTTTCCCAAGAGCTTTTTACATTTGCAGATACATGGTAGGTTCGTTTAGTAATCCTTCTCATGGTCTCAAAAGAAAGAACTGGAGCAGGGGAAACACAGTCACTCTGTGTTGCATTTAGCAGGATACCAGCCAGTACCACTGTGTTGCAACTTTATTTCCCCCCCACACTGGAGCTGTAAATATGCTGCCACCAAGTAGGGATGCTCATAGAATCTGAGGGTTGGAAGAGGACTTAGAGGTAACATAACAATTATTATAACAATCTGCATTTATTGACCTTTCAGCTATGTGCCCTGTGTGAATGCTTCACTGACACCAGTGTGTGCTCAGAGGAGGGACTCGGCTTTAGGAAAGGTTTGATGCACTCTAAAAAAGAATTTTGCAGTAGTGCATTTTTTGCCTCCAGGTGTCATTCTTAGAATGCGCCCCTTATTGTATAAGCTGCTTGCAGTTGGATACTCTTCCTTGCAGGCAAAATCACCCTGACTGATAACCCTACCCACATTCAGTGGACAGCTGCAGTACTATACTTTTTCTGTGGGAAGAATGTCAAGGACAGTGGATGGAGGAAAATCCTCCCAGTGGGCAGAACTTCTGCAGATCACCTGATTACTTGTTTTGCCGAGAAGGAGAGACGGCTAGAGGTATGGATTTACCTCGGTTTGTGGGTTGTGGCTGCATGGTCAGGAACTCGGAAGGACCATGACTAGAGCATCGATGACAAGGAGGTCTGGGGAACAGGTGGATGGGCAGATTTCTCTGAATGGAAATGAAAGGGTGACCTCAGCAGAGGAGGATTTTAACCATCAAGTAGACAGAATGATAGAAGAGATGGCAGTCAGCCTCCTTCCCCAGCCACTCTAGCCACTGCCCAGTGTCCGGGGTAAGGGTTAAGCATGGGCCTGCCCTCCACTCACCAGGGCCAGTTTGCGGTAGCCAGTGTTGAGGGCCTCTCTACCAGCGTCCGACATCGGCACCGAGGCCCTGATACAGCACTATTTCCCAGAGTGGTTAGCCCGCAACCTGGTGACACACTCATAACCCTGAGAACTTCCACCAAGGAGCAGTATTTTGTTCTTATTAGAACAGATACTTAACTCTGGTTGTGGTTTTGCCTTCTCTGCCCACAGTGCTTCTGCCAAAACTGCCAAATCTGTGGACTTAACAAGCACCTTATCCACCAAGATATTCCAGAAAGCATCCCTTCTGACTAGAAACTCATTTCATTGCAAACGAAGGGAGACAGTTGGTCTGTGCTCATGGAATTCATTGGTCTTAGCATCTTCCCCATTATCCAGAGGAGCTAGTTTGACAGAATTGTGGAATGGCCTTTCAATGACTTTCAAAAGCTAGGTTGCAACACCTTTTCTGTTTGAGGCCGTGTCCTCCAGGATGCGCTACATGCTCCAGATCAACATCTAACATAAGGTGCTGTTTCCCCCATCGCCAGGATTCACCGCTCCAGGAATGAGGGGTAGGAGAGGGAATAGTCCCTGTCACGATCCCCCCTGGTGATGAACTAGGCCATGCTAGTTGGGGAGGCTCAGTTCCTAAGAAAGAAAGGCTTCCACCAGGGACGCAACAGTGATTCCATTGAACTGGAAATCGCTACGATCATCTGGCTACATCGGGTACCTCGTGCCGGTGGACTGACAGGCACAGGAGTTCTGGTCCTGCCTAAGGCAGCCAGTCCTGACCATCAGGGGAAATCAGGTCGCTACTACACCATGTGGATAAGAAGTGTGTATGCCTGGAAGACAGACAGTCCCTTGCAGAATGTCTCAGTGCCCCATGTCCTGGGATTAAAGTCGATGGAAAATTATAACGACTCAAATCAGGCAAGACTGCTATTGGCCCAGACCCTTCAAAGATAAAGGTTTGGGTCACCCTGCTAGATGAGAAAACACAACCTGCCGAGGTGCTTGCTGAGGGCAAAGGGGATATGGAACAGATAGTGGAAGGTCATTAAAAATGCTATTTATGGACCCTGGTGGGCTCAGTTGGTTGAGTGTCTGACTCTTGGTTTTGGCTCAGGTTGTAATCTCAGGATCCTGGAGTTGAGCCCTGCATCCGGCTCCATGTTCAGCAAGGGGGCTGCTTTGAGATTCTCTCTCCCTCTCTCTATGCTCCCCCTCCTTGCTTGTGCATGTGCACGCTCTCTGTCTCTCAAATAAATTTAAAAATCTTAAAAAAGAATGCCAGCTATGACCATATGACCAGTAGTAGAAAAGAGGACTGGAATCGTTACAGTTGCATATCAATTAACCAAATATTTTTTGTTTATTCCCCTTTTCTATCATCTTAACATATAATATAAGACATGTTAAGGATGCCTGGGTGGCTCAGTGTTTGAACATCTGCCTTCAGCTCAGGGTGTGATCCCAGGGTCCTGGGATCGAGTCCCCCATCAGGCTCCCTATGAGGAGCCTGCTTCTCCTTATGCCTCTGTATCTCTCTCTGTGTCTCTCATGAATAAATAAATAAAATCTTAAAAAAATAAGACATGTTAATAGTAATTAACGTCATAGCTCAGTATTTTAGTTAGAATCGCTTACAAAAGAAATACCACCCAAAGACAAAATGGGAGTCATTATCTTTTCTGGGAATGGCTAGTGTGTTTTTGGTGCTGTGTGGGATAGTTGTCTCAAGTCAGGTAGAGTCATTATTTTGTTATTGTCTTTATCTGGTGGTAAAATATGGTTTAAAGAGGCCCCAAGTTTGTAAGGTGTCAGTCTGGTGGGCTAAATTGTATTTCCCAAAGTCCCTTCCCTGCATGTTTCCAGGGTGAGCTATGAGAGGGAACTGGAAGGTGGGAGTGAAGTCATAGCCATTTTGTAGCTTACCTGTTTTCACTAACCTGCTGGCTCACCCCATTAGCTTAGGGCAACAGCCAGGCCTGCAACTCCCCCACCTTCCCGGGCCCTCTTCAGCTCCTCCAACTCCTGGGCCAGATGCACCGTTAGCTCCATAACAAAGGGTACCAGCTGCTTCTGCAGGACACCCAGACCCTCAAGGTGAAGGCAGTGCGAACTGACACAGGTTCCAGTCCATTCTAGTGGATTTCAGCTTCTACTTTACATTGATTTTTGTCCTAACTGCCTGCCTTTCAGACTTCAGGCTCCAGCATCTGACCTCATGTATGTGAAGACAACACACACACATGATTGTTAACCAGCTCCCATGACTACTAAGGTCAAATCTCTGCAATGGATCTGCATCAGTGATTAAACCTCTATCATCTAAACACCATCTAAACTAGAAGTGCAGGGCAGCCCGGGTAGCTCAGTGGTTTAGTGCCGCCTTCAGCCTAGGGCGTGATCCTGGAGACCCAGGATCGAGTCCCATGTCGAACTCCCTGCATGAAGCCTGCTTCTCCCTCTGCCTGTGTCTCTGCCTCTCTCTCTCCCTCTCTCTGTATCTCTCATGAATAAATAAATAAAATCTTAAAAAAGATAAATTAGATGTGCAGGGTTGCCTGGGTGGCTCAGTGATTGAGCTTCTGCCTTCAGCTCAGTTCGTGATCCTGGGGTCCTGGGAACGAGTCCTGCATCAGGCTCCCTCCCTCTGCCTATGTCTCTGCCTCTCTCTGCCACTCATGAATAAATAAATAAAATCTTAAAAAATACAAAAATAAATTGGACATGCAAATAAGTTAACTTTATATTTCAGTATCCAAGTTACAGGATATCAAAGAGAGATTGAGCTAGAAGAGGAAGGAATATTACCCAAAGATGGATAAAGGACTATGTGGCTTCATATTCTCTTTTGGAAAGAAAGTTAGTGTTTTGATTTTATAAGGAATAATTATATCAGGCGAATGTATGATTTTGCTGTGTTTTTTGTTTTGGTTTCTTTTTTTCTTTTTTTTTTTTGTGGAAGTTAAATGTGATTCAGAGAAATATGCATGGATGATAAGGGGTGGACTGTTGTGGTTTGCATTATGTCAAGTAGGCCAAGTCAGAACTATACTTCTCGGAATCCTCTTCTCTGTTGAGCTCACCCAAAGAGGAATTTTTATGCGATTTGAAAGGCAGAGCATAACAGTGGCCACCCCAACATCAGTTTGGTGGGGAAACTTATTCTCCTTCTTGTGAGAAGCATTTGGAAGTGACAGGTACAGGGCATGGGTGCCGAGAAGGTTGAAGAATTAGGAAAACCAATGCCCTCTACTGCATGTGCTGATTTAATCCTAAAGCCTATTTAATTTTATTTGAATATAACAGAAGAAAGTGAAACTGAAGAAATTGCTGAACTTAAGAAAAATGTTTCTTCACCACAGGAGATGTTAGTTCCTAAAATACTCCAAGTCTAAAATAAAAGGATTATGAATTATGAAAAGCATTAGAGGTTGAATTCATTACAGTTTTTGAAATCACACTTCAGTTATAGACAGAACTGATTGGATCCAAACTGTAAGAGCTGAAGTGGCTGATCCTGCTCCATTGCCTTCCTTCCCCCTCTCCCCACTCCCAATTTTGTTCCTGCTATTTTTCCTGAGGCCCCAGCTCTCATTTTAACTGGATTCAAAGCCTACCATCTCTTCCTCTATGCGGCTCCTCCATTCTAGAGTTCTTCATTTTGTTTTTTTTTTTTTTTTTTTTTTTTTTTTTTTAGAGTTCTTCATTTTGATTTGTCATTTGGCGAGACTTCATCATCTTTTTTTTTTCTTTTTTTTAAAGGAAGGGCTCATCATGACTATGGTTTCTGAATTATTGCATGGGTGAGAGTGTTTGCTTGTTGCTTCAATGTTGGCTTGACTGGATGTGACATTCTCAGGTCACAGTTTTCCCCCTTAGACTTTGATGGACTCTGTCCTTTGGCATTGACTATTGTTGCTGGAAGGGGAGTCTGAGACCAGCTTGATTTCCCCTCCCCTCCTTTAAAAGTAATATGTTGGGGCACCCGGGTGGCTCAGTTGGTTGAGCATCTGACTCTTGGTTTTGGCTCAGGTCATTTGGCCCAGGGTCCTGGGTTGGAGCCCTCTGTTCGTCTCTGCACTTAGTGTGGAGTCTGCTTGAAATGCTCCCTCTCCCCCTGCTCATGCTTTCTCTCTCTAAAATAAATGAATAAATCTTTAAAAAGAAAATGAAAGTGATCTGTTTTAATTTTTCTTCAACCAGTATGTCTAAATGATTCCTTTTTTTTTTTTTTTAAACCTCAGAAGCTCGAATCTTAAACAGTTATGTCAGTGTTGGTTTTGCTACAGCAGTTTTCCTGCCTGTACACTATCTCTTTAGTCTTCAGATTGAATTTTTCATTCAGGTCAGAGAAACTTTCCTGTATTATATCTTTGTGTAATTTTAAGTTCCTTTTGTTGAGCCTTGTACACAAGGGACACTGATAATCCTTAATTGATAGAACATCTCTGACTTATGTACCTGTCACATTCTGACTGCTTCCATCTCTGTCTTTTCCCTCTACATCAAGCCTTATCTTGTCTCTTCTCCATGATAGTGTTAATTTGATTTTTAGCCATGATTATTTTATTATTTTCCCTTCTGATTTATTTATTATATCTGTAATCATGGAATTTTGGGTTTTAATTTATTTCCTTAGCTCTGAAGCCTCCCTTTTCATTCATTTTCTTGTTTTATTATCTCATTTTTGAGTTTATTATTATTATTATTATTATTTTAAGTAGGCTTCATGCCCAGTGTGAAGCCCAGTGCAGGGCTTGGACTCACAACCCTGAGGTCAAGCCCTTAGCTGAGATCAAGAGTTGGATGCTTGACTGGTTGAGCCTCCTAGCACTCCAAGTTTTCATTTTATTAAATTAAATCCATATTACACTGTTCTAAAATGTAAAACACTTGCATAGAGTCTGCCTCTCTTATTTGGGTTCCAGCCTTAAGAACCGTGAGACAACACATTTCTGTTGTCCAAGCCACCACTTTGTGTTCCTCTGTTATGGCCGCCTGAGCAAACCAATACATCCCACCAGTTTATTTAATATCCCAGCCAAACCCCAGCACTACAGAGTCCTTATTTTCTTCTTTGCAACCAATCTATCCCCTTCTAATATATCCTATGAATGTTAACTTTACTTTGTGTATTGCCTGTCTCCCCCTGCTAAAATGAAGGTAGGGATCCTTGCTTTTGTCCACTGATTTATCTCCAGGGCCTCATATATAGTAGCAGCTCAATAACCCATTGTTGAGCAAATGAACACAGCCAAACCTGATGCCTCCCATATGCTCAGGAATGACCCAGTGTTAGGTCTGTGGAGAACTAGCAAAGTCACATTGATGATTGCGTCATGATTTGCTTTTTGAAAATGTTTTTGGATTCATTCATCCTTTCAGAGAGTTTTTATTGAGAGCCTAGTCCATGCCAGCTGCTGTTCACAGTGGTAAGAGTACCACAGTAAACCAAACCAAGAGGGAGAAAGAGATGGTAACAAACAGTTGATGATATGATGTCAGGTAGTGATAGTAACTATGGAGGTTCATAAATCAGGGTGAATGTTCCAGGGGACAACTGCTGTGAAACCGAGGGGCCAACAACAACGATTTTGTGTTATTGCTTGTGATCCTTCAGTGGACTGGACCTATCAGGGTGGTTCTTGCTGGGGTCTCGCATGCAGTGCCATCAGTGGTTGGCCAGCCTGGGGGTCATCTGAAGGACTGGCCAGGTTGGACATTGATGGGGCTCACTCACTTGGCTGCTGTTGATGTTGACCTCCAGCTCAGCTGCGTTGATGACTAGCTTGCCCCCTTGTAGCCTCTCCATGTGTTCTGGGCTTCTCAGCCTATCAGCTTAGGTCTGGGAGGATCTCTCCAAGAGCAAGTGTTCTGAGCAGCAGGAAGCAGAAGCTACCGCCAGTTAAGATCAGTGTCAGTTCCACCGTGTTCTGTTGGTTAAGTCATTAGCCGCAGGGCCCCCACTTTCAAGGGGCTGGTGATGAAAGAACCCATGGGGTGGGACTGTTGGTGCATACCTTTGGAAAACACAATCAGTGCCATTGGGGTCTTGTTGAGTGGTGGGCAAACAGGAGAGAGGTGTTCTGTGTGGGGGAGTCCTCTCTGCTGAGGTGACCTTTGAGCACAGTTTGGAAGGGAGTGAGGAAATGAGCCGTGTGGGTATCTGGGGAAGAGTGTTCCAGGTCAAAGATGGCAAGTATAAAGGCCCTGAGATAGGAACATGTTTGGCACAGTGAGGAACGGCCCAGGTGAGGTGGGAAAGCAGCCAGGGAATCCTCACTTAGAAGATTCTGTGTGGGTAGGTAAGTGCAGTGTCTTACCCTGGGGCCGGAATAGTGCACAGACACATGAAGGATTTTCAGTGCGCAGGGAGCCCTTGATGATGACTCTGTCCATGCCTGCTTCATGCTGCTTGCCTTTTCTTTCCCCACCCTGCACCCCCTGGTGCTCTCACCTGCAGGTTTGCCCTTTGCTTCTTGGTCTCCACCAGCCCATGAGGCCTTGTCATTATGTCAGGTCTTCTCTACCCAGAAGCCTGGTGTCTGCCAGTCAGGTCGCCCACATTGCCCTGTTTGCTGCTGTGTGACTTTGGATCAGGGGGCCCAGAGCCAACCCTGGGCGCTTATGTCACAGCTCTGGTGTCACAGCACTCCTACACTTTTACTTTTAGGTTAGCACATCAAGGCCCCAGCCCAGAAGTAAGGCGATGGCTCAGAGCCAAGGGGGTCCAGGTACCCCTTTGCTGGGACTGCAGCCTGCCCTGTCCCTTGCTCAGATCTGATCAGGTCCCTCCTGGGAGTCTGAACTCTTAGCCCACCACACTAGCCACTGACTGGCCGAGCCCTGCCTCATACCGTGACAACCCCAGTCTGACTCTAGACTCTCTGACTTCCTCACTTTGGGGCCTTCTGTTTGCTTGTTTGTTTCTTCACCTAAAGACTGGCAGCAGGGGACTAGCTGCATGGTAAGGGTGCTGATTCGGAAGACTGCCTGCCTGGGTTTGGATCTGGCTCTGCCACACACCCATGGTATTACCTTGGACAGGTTGTTTAATCTCCACATGCTTTTTTTCTTCAATAGAGGGCTTTCACTGCATCTTTAAAATAATTATAAATAGGTCTTAAGAATGAGCTGTCATTTTGTTATTTCCATTGCTGGACAACTCTTAGATCATCTTCGTCAGCCTGCTAAACTGTTCCTTTTTAAAGACTTGGATACCATCCAAAAATATCCTGGCATATTTGTTTTTAACTTTGGGGGCTTGCAGAATCGATGTAGCAACCTGAATTTGATACAAGTTCAATGTCTTTTCCTCTAAGAATTAACTCATCTTCCTGGGCTTGAAACTGAACAAGCAATACCTGACTTCATTCAAACATACTGATATATTTCTCACCCAAAAAGTTGCAGATTTCAACAAGAGACCCATCCTCCTGAATGACACTGGTGATGAGGAAGTGAGCACACAGACTTCATCTTGGCCCAATAGCCAGGATGACATCCTCCATCGTGTTCTATACACACCAGCAGACAGTGCAACCTGGAGACAGTTCCTTACTATTCTCCCACCATTTGTCATCCGAGAGCCTCTTCTTTTTCTTTCCAAGGAGACAGCTCTACACTGATGTGATTGAAGTCCCTCGGAGCCCTTCACAACACCTGTGCATCCCTTCCCAGTGATGGCTACATTTTCTGGAATGTCAACTGTTTTCTGAGGAATGGTCTTTATGCTCACAGTAGATGTGACACAGAGAACCCCCCTCACCATGCTTTTGTTTCTGCATCTGTAAAGTGGGGTGTGTAACACTACTGCATCCACAGGTTTGCTGTGAGTATTCACTGAGTTCCTGTATGTAATGGGCTTAGAAAGATGACTGGCACACTGCAAGTGCTAAGCACTAGTCACTTTACCATATCAGAGTCTATGACTCCTTACATGATGCTCCAGACCTTTCTGTGCTGCTCTCCAGAGCTAGGCCCTGTAGCTGGACCTCATCTTGAGGTCCCACATCCACTGGGTTATTTTCCCAGCTGGCCTTGCCATTCTGATAACCCATCACAGCCCCTACCTGGACTGGTTACTCAGAGAGCCCAGAAGAGTACAAAATTCATGTTGTGATTAGCAAGAGCCCATTTGAATTTCCAGAGCCTGGACCATGAGACTGAAAATAAACATTGGTACTTTTGGAGATAAAGCAGATCTTAGCAATTGGCAGGTTTTAGCCATGGCCATATAGTGGGAGTGCTGGCTGACTAGCTGAGGAGGGTAGCAGGATTTCTTTATAAGAGGTGCTGGGCAGGAAGGGGACAGTGTGGTTGCAGGTTGCTAAGGGACTCAGCTTGAGTTTTTACTTAGATTTCTGTCTACCAGCAGGGGTATTTGGGGGTACTTATGGATATGTGGGGGGTGGGAGGGAGGCAAAGTCTCTCATGCCCCCCCACCCCCCCATCAGATCAAAGCTATGAGCAGACATTGTAGCTTTGTCCTATTTGGGAATGCTGGTCTTGTGTGTCAACGCTAATCACAAAAGGGTAAAGAATCAAGGAACATTTGAAGCCTAGAAATAAGGCTCTGGTTTCTGTGTTACTTTTTCATTTTTGGTAAATTATTCTTTATTGTGGTAAAAAATGCAAAACATAAAATTTGCCACTTTAAGTGTGCAGTAATGTTAAGGATATTCCCATTATTGTGCAACCAATCTCCATCACCTTGTCATTTTGCAAAACTGAAACTATAGTCATTAACAACTTCTGCTTTCCCCTTTCCAGCCCCTGGTAGACACCATTCTTTCTGTTTCTACGAATACAACTACTCTAAATACCTTCTGTAAGTGGAATCATACAGGATTGGTTTCTTACTTTTGAAAGCCTAGACTTCTTGAAACCTTTATAAAAGCTGCCAATGCATCTACCACCCTCCTACTTCTGTGGCCATTCCTTTTTAGTCTTCCTCTGGGGTCTGCTGCTTGTGCCCAGGTACTGCCTTCCTCTCTACCCAGTCTTTGGCCAGCAGATCCCCCTCCATGCTCCCCACCCCCACCCCCTCATCCACTTTTCCTGGGTGGGCTCCCCCAGCTATGGCTCCAACTGCCCCCTAACAGCTAATGCTTCTAAACTCCCTTAAGGCTTTATCCTTTCTGAGCCTCTGCCCTGAAGCCCCTGCTCCATTGACCCCCTTCCCCTGGTTCACTCCTGCAGACACCATGATTTCAGACTTCTGGCTCCAGGATTCCCTGGAATTGGGAGAGAATTCCAGTTACCCAGTTGTTTTAAGTTACCCAGCTTGCAATAATTGGTTAGAGCAGCCTCAGGAAACAAACACAAGGCCCAAAGCTTTCCTAATGTTATACTGCTTGATCTGGGTTATAAGTACATGGGAGTTTATTACTGTTTTTAAACTGTACATATAAGTTATATATACACATATTATTCAATAACAAAAATAAAACACAAAAAGAACATCTAAGAGTACCTGGGCTTTGAAGATACATTCAGGTTGGGCAGCTTTGGCTATGGGTATGCTCAGATAGAGTAGGTCTGTGGGGCATGTGTGGGAGGGGACATTCTATAGTTGAACTTGAACATCATAGATAATGGGATACAGCAATAGTCGAGGGAGCTGTGGAAGTTTTGTGTATTACAAGAGAGAACTTCATGGGATCATGGACAAGATGCCACCCCCCAGCAGGTGCAGTGTCAACAAGAAGATGAGATGGCCTCCTTCTTGGGTGCAGCAAGCTATGCCACCTCACAGGGAGGGTTCTAGATCCAGAAACTTAAGAGGAAGGGCCGTTTATGGGGCTGAGTGTGCACATGTCCCTCAGAAAGCTCTGTAGGAGTATGGCTGACCTGCAGCACCCATGTGGTATGCAGCCAGAGTTTCTTTCTTTGATCTGATGGGGGATGCTTTGGAACTAGCTAAGAGAGAGCCCTATCTGCCTCAGAGTGGCCAAGGTCTAAGTAGCCCCAGCAAGTCCAACGCTGGGCACACCTGGTTCTCTGCTGTTGCCCCTGTGGAGCTTCCAGGAGGAGGGCTCCCCCTGATGTAGACACAGCAGCCAGTGGTAGGAGAGCACAGCTCCCACCCACCCCTGGTGTCCTGGGACCTCCTTTCACTGTGCCTCCTTCAAAATCTTGTTGGCTTTTATGAAGTTGACCTCTGGGGTAGCTTTCCTCTTCCATTTTCTCTGCCAGGGGTATCAGAGCTGTGTGATTTTTCTCTCTGTTTGGATCCCCGCCTTGTAGTTACAGGAGGTAATAGCCATCCCTGGAATTCTCAATAAATGGATATTCTTTTAGCTGAAGAAATTTTTTTTAAAGGATTCAAAAGCAAATATCGAATACCTTATGGAACTATCCTAAACACATGGACGCTGGTTCTGAGTGTAAGACAAAAATGCACTTTGGAAAGTGGGTAGAGATTGGAGAAAATTACTTTATACCACTTTTAAAGCTATGCTAAGTTCTGTTTAATGGATGTTCTGGGAAGAGCTGGGCTGCCCTGCAGCTGCAGCCACATTGTAAAACTGTTTGGGATGGAGAAAGGTTAGTAAAGAGACCAATTGTACGGTCATTTCTAACGATCTGATGGGAAGGGTATTTGGAATGGCTTAAATGCTGGCTGCCGAGGAAACCAATGATCGGAAAAATAACATCATGGGGCTTTTTATAAGGCCCACTGGTATCATGATGCAATGTGATTATTTTTTCTGTTTTTGCCACAGGAAAAGGAAGAAGGGAGAGAATCAGAGGAGTGCTCAGATGCTTAATTACCAGTGCTTTTCTCAGATAAATTATAAACAGGCAGTTAAAGAATTCTCTTGCTACAGCAAAGAAACAAAGCAGCCTTTAAACACTTTGGATGTCAACATGCCCTAATTTCAAAAGCACTAAAGCTATGTTTAACCCCAAAGATAGTATTTTTTCTCCAAGGAATTATTAAGCAGAGTATTAAAAAAAAAAAAAAAAGTAACTCCGACTGTCCATTCCTGTGCCTATAGCAGACATCATTAATCAATCAAGGCAGATTTTGGAACTGAGATGGAACTGAGATGCTGCCCCCGAATTCTTCACAACAATATGTGCCTGACAGCTACTATAAATAGATCAGAATTGGCATATGAGCTGAGCCAAGTAAAGAGGCACCTAGTCTGGTGGTTAAAAGTGTGAGCCAAATCTCAGTTCAGCCACTTAAACTTTCAGATACATTTCCTGACCTGCAAAATGCAGATAAGAATAGTACCTATCTCATTGGATTGTTGGAAGGATGAAATTAATTGCCACACCTAAAGAGCTTAGAACAGGACAAAGAGTAAGTAGTCAGTAAAGATTATTTTTTATTTTTTCAGGATGAAAAATTAAAGACCATTTACTATTTAACCCTGGAGGAAGAACTGGATTAAGATATGTTGTAATCTATAAATTAAAGATTTAGTCAACAAAGGTATGTTGAGCAACTGTTATATGCCAGAACACGTATAAAGTGTTGGGAATTCTGTGGCTAGCAAGACAAGTAGGATACCATTTTTACCCAGATGACATAAATGAATCTTGCTCTAAGTTGGGCATCCTTTGAAATGCAATGATACACTAACAAGTTATTGGTTTATATTCAGTTGTTTTCATTAAAATTCTATTTAATAGAAAAAGAATAATTGAGAAGCTAAGTGGCCAATTAAATATGGAAAGCTACTTAACCTCATTAGTAAACAGGGAAACAAATTAATACAACAGTGAGAATGGGGATCAGGGAGAGGAGGGAAGTAGAAAGTCAAATCTAAGCATTCAGCATCCAAATATAAGGAATTCCAGCAAGAGAGAGGAGAGGAATATAAGAGGAACAAATCACCAAAGAAATAATATAAAAATATGCCCAGGCCTGAAGGGCAGGTGTCTCTCTATGTAAATGGTCTGCTGAAGTACATGGCAACATGAATGCAAAAGACCCTCACCAAAGTATATTATCATGACATTTCTGAATCTCATAGACAAAAAAAACAGGGTTGGGGGAATGTTGGAAAGTAGTTAAATATGCAAAGAAACAGGAGTCAAAAGGGCACTAGCTTTTTATTTTATTTTATTTTATTTTATTTTATTGGCACTAGGTTTTTAACCCACAATTTTATACCCAATCTATCAATCAAGATGAAGGTAGAACAAGGGTATTTTTTTTTAAACAAGGGTATTTTCAGATGTGACTTGAAAAAATACTTCTGTTAAAGGATAATTTTTCTTTTTTCTTTTTTTTTTTTTTTTAAGATTTTTAAGTTTACTTATTTGACAGAATGAGACAGAGAAAAAGCACACAAGCAGGGGGAATAGCAGAGGAGAAGCAGGCTCTCCACTGAGCTGGGAGCCTGACATGGGGCTTGATCCCAGGACCCTGAGATCATGACCAGAGCCGAAGGGAGACAGTCCACTGACTAAGCCACCCAGGCACCCCAAGGATAATTTTTCTTAAAGGTAAAATCATCATGACTCTCAGAAATATAAAGTGAACATGTGTAAAATGTTGTACTTACCTTATTATTAATGAGGGAACTAGTAAGATGTTACAACCAGTTTAAAGAAGCCAAAGAAGCACAAATTTATATGGAATAAAGGAATTCTTTTGAATAGAGGAATTTTCAAATGAATTTACAAATGGGTATGAAACTGACCTTTTGTATGGGGTAGAGAGAGGGACATGGATTATTTATTTGCATATTTATAGATATGAATTATTTTTGCATTGCTTATTTATTTATATACAATTTAGAGTCTTGTAAAATAGCTCAAAGGCAGCAAAAGGCACAGAGCCCCCATAGAATCAAAATCATGGGGGGTCTGGGTGGCTCAGTGGTTTAGTGCCACCTTTGGCCAGGGCGTGATCCTGGAGAACCGGGATTGAGTCTCATGTCGGGCTCCCTGTGTGGAGCCTGCTTCTCCCTCTGCCTGTGTCTCTGCTTCTCTCTGTGTCTCTCATTAATGAATAAATAAAATCTTTAAAAAAATCACATAACTCCAAAGGATGTGCTCCAAACAATACATAGTTTTTCTCTGAAGCACATTTTCCAAGTATGCTCCCAAGTGATTTTTATTAGGATACTATTAGAGAATATGCGTCATCAAAAGGAGGGAGTAAAATTAAAAAGCAGGATGGAGGGGCATCTGGTTAGTGTGGTTGTGACCCTTGATCTTAGGGTCATGAGTCTGAGCCCCACATTGGGTGTAAAGATTACTTTTAAAAATTAAATTTTAAAAAAGAGGGAGGCAGAGAGAGAGAGAATGAGATGGGATCCCTAAAAGAGGGACTAGGTATTCAACACAGGAAGGTGTGAAGAGATGTCCCCGGATATAGTAGAGCATTAGGTCAGAGCCTAGCCAGCTCCAAGTGCAGGACGAAGGAACACTCCTGAGGGGCTCCAGGAAGATGTACTTGAACATATGGAAAAGATCACAGAAAGGCTCTTGGCAGAGATGTGAAAGCTTTTAGAGAACACTAATGATAGGTAATGGAAGGCAAAGTGAATAAAAAAGAAGCCATCCTTGACTTTAGGGATACCGGAGGGTTGCACAACAAGGGAGCTAATTAATGCTTACTTGGCCCATCATAGTCATTATAACTTAAATACTGACTGTTCACCCAAAAAGTGTCCTAGGGCTATGTTGGGGTGATGGGAGAGGGGAGATGATGGGTGTACCTGTGGGAGAGTTAGGGACTCATGCACCAGAGTCCATGAATACTATCTAAAAATAATAAATTAACAAATAGCAGTAGAAGCAGAGTGTTCATAAATATGGAGATTAATTGCCAGAGAAAACAGAAGGTTGCCAATGGTTGCCTCTGGGAAGTAGATCCTGATGGTAAGATAGCTTAGGGCAGGGAACTGCTGTTTTTCATTAAAAACATATATTAAAAACATATATATATATATGTATGTATGTATGTATACACATACATGCATAAATATATAACTATATGTTTATTAAAAATAAATTGGAAAAAAACTATTATATATATGCCATAAAAGGCATATATTATTAAGTGCTGGTGAGGTGTGGATAATCTCAAACACTCCTCAGTGAAGTATAAATTGGCACAGCCCTTTTGGAAAGGTCACTCAGCATAATCTAGTCAAATTTGCCACGTCCATACCCATCAACCCAGCAGTCACACATCCTGGCCTTTATCCTCGGAGAAACACTTGCACATGTGCTCAAGGATGCATGCCTAAGGATGTTCCTGGAGCATTGTTTGTTAGGTAAAAAAAAAAATGATGATGCTATAAATCTCCAATAAAAGGGAATTGGCAGTACAACACCACAAAACAGAAGTCTGGTTTCATACTGTGCTGCTGACATGTACTATATGTACCGTGTACTAATTAGGCAATAGCTCTCTGACACCTCATTTAGTGAAAAACACAAGTTCTAGAACAGCATGAATGTTAAAATTGCAACCACACCCACACAAAATGAAGATATATATATATATGAGCAACATTGTTGTGTATATATATTTGTTTGTGCATATATATACACACATATATATATGCAGGGTTTTTTTGCAGAGCTGTATGACTTTATGTTTTTAATTCCAGTGTAATATACAGCGCTATATTAGTTTCAGGTGTGCAATATAGTGATTCAGCACTTCCATACATCACCTGGGGCTCGTCACAAGTGCACGCCTTACTCTCCATCACCTATGTCACCCACGAAGCAGTATATTTTTTATATGTTCACATAAGCATGTCTGTGCACAGGAAAAGTTCTGGAAGCATACATATCTAGCGAATAATGGAATCAAGTGGAGAGTTTATTGTTTCTTTGAAAAGGAGGGACAAAATGGAAATCTATTTTTAAATTAAAAAATGTTTGTGAATCATGGTAAAATACACGTGACATAAAGTCACCATCTTAACCATTTTTAGGTGTACAGTTCAGTAGTATCAAGCACATTCACCCTGTTGGTCAACCATCTCTAGAACTCTTCCCATCTTGAACATCTGAAACTCTAATATTTTTTAAACAGCTCCCCATTCCCCCTTCCTGCCGCCCCTGGCAACCACCATTCTATTCTGTTCCTGTGAATCTGACCACTCTAAGTACCGCATAGAGGTAAATTGCCCCATTTATGCCTTTTTTTTTGTGACTGGCTTATTTCATTTTGCATAATGTCCTCCAGGTTTATCCATGCTGTTGTAACTTGCATCAGATTTCTTCCCCTTGTAAGGCTGGTTTGTGCTTTTTTTCGTGGGAATACATACCTGTATTTGAATCAAATTAAATACAATTTTCAAAAGGAAAAGCAAATACACACTTAGAAAAATGAACTGGTGGGAAATAACACAACAATGTTGCTCATATATTTTTGGGTCAAGCTGCTCATATATTTTTGTGTCAAGCAATTATGGTCATTTGCATTTTCTTTTTTTTTAAACTTTACACAAAAAGATTTATTTATTTATTTAAGAGAGAGAGAGAGAAAGAGAACACAGGAAGAGCTGAGCAGGGAGCCCGGTGTGGGGCTTGATCTGAAGACTGCGGGATCATAACCCAAGCCAAAGGCTGACGCGTAACTGACTAAGCCACACAGGTGCCCCTTTCTTTCATTTTTAAAGATTTTATTTATTTATTTGAGAGAGAGAGACACACGCAGAGTGCACGAATGGGGGGAGGGGCAGAGAGAGGGAGAAGCAGACTTTCCAATGGGCAGGGAGCCTGACTTGGGGGGTGGTGTGAGCAGCTTTATCCCAGGACCTTGAGATCCTGAAGCTGAAGGCAGATGCTTAACTGAGAACCCAGGCGCCCCTACATTTTCTTTCATGTTCTTTTTTGTCCAGGGTTGTATGTTGTTTTAGCACTAGAAAAAAATATTAAAACTAGAAACAAGAAAGCATGCTATTTTGGTTTTGGCGCCTCATCCCCGGCAGCCCTGCCATTTGGAAAGAAGCATCTGACTTGTTGCCTTGAGAAGCAGCTCCTACTTTGGAGGTAGAGATGGGGTATTTGTGCCTGAGGCCTGGCCCGCCCGAGGGCATGGCTGTCCCCCAGCCTGGGCTCACGACTCCCCAACAGGTAAAAAGATGCTCCATCTAACTCATCACACACAACTGACAAGTTAGAGTACAGTGGAGTTATTTATTTGTTTGCCTATCCGTCTGGCAGAGTCTGACACTATTTTGTTGGAGTGTTGATGAAGCAATAGCAAAATAGGTGGCCTCAAACACTTGGTGGAGCAGATCTGTCCAATCCCTATGGAGAGTAGTAGCCATCAAAATTACAGATGCACATGCCCTTTGACTCAGAAATCCCCCTTCTAGTAATTCATCTAACAGATACACGTATGGACAAAATTATATATACACAGTGATATTTGTTGCAGTGTTGTTTATAACAGCAAAAGTTTGGAAACAGCCAGTAGGGGACCAGTTAAATAAATTTCTGTTGTTAAGCCACCCAGTCTCTGTGTGGAGCTATGGTAACAGGGGTGGTGGCGGGGAGGACCAAAGTGGAAGGAGGATTTGCATGGATGTCACCATATGGCCTTTTGTCCTGTGTTTTGTTTTAGGACAAAATGCCGCACCACGAGGTAAATGAGCTCTGCGCCTCAGTTTCCTAGTCTCTAAAAAGGAAACGATTCGGGATCCCTGGGTGGCGCAGCGGTTTGGCGCCTGCCTTTGGCCCAGGGCGCGATCCTGGAGACCCAGGATCGAATCCCACATCAGGCTCCCAGTGCATGGAGCCTGCTTCTCCCTCTGCCTGTGTCTCTGCCTCTCTCTCTCTCTGTGACTATCATAAATAAATAAAAATTTAAAAAAAAAAAAAAAAAAAAAAAGGAAACGATTCTAACCTCGTAGGGTTACTACAAGGATTCCAAGAGCTGATCTACATCAAGGGCTTCTATCAAAGCCTGGTGCAGAGTGAGTGCTGTCTAAGCTTATTACTCAGGCAGCTACACCTGCCTCTGAGGGATGGGCTTAGCAGCTTCTGGATAGGAGCTCTAGTGGTCAAAGTTCACGCTGCCTGGAGACAGACTATATTATAGGTTATGTTGGAAAAATCAAGTCAAATAGGAATACATTAGAGATGGTTCTCTAGAGGAGACAACCAAGGATTGTGGGCAGGGCCGGCAGCCTGTTATACTGGTGGCTCTCCAAAGAGCCACACCTGCTGGTCTTCATGTGTGGATCTGATTTAATCCGTAGCAAGTTGCAGCAGAACTCCCTGTTAAGACATGTATTGCCCACACCAGGGGCAAAAACCCCAACCAGGCCAGCTCCTCCATTAAACCCTTGGAAAAACAGCTGATGTTAAAGGCAGCAGAAGAAAGAAACAGGAGAGACAAAGGTGCCACTTCCTTGTAAGGCCCTTCCCTGGGGGCCCCTTTAGCTTCCGCCCACAGTTCATTGACTAAACCTAGCCACAAAGCACACCTAGCTGCAGCGGGAGTTGAGAAATGAAGTCTCGCAGCTGGCAGCATTGCTGCCCTAAGATAAATCCTGTGGGTGATGAAAATGTTCTGGAACTGGATATAGTGGTGAGGGTTGTGCAACCTTGCGAGTGTACTAAATATTGAATGGTACGCTCTAAAGGGGTGAATTTTGTTGTTGTGAATGTTATCACAATTTTTTAAAAATTGGACTTCTGTTACTAAGGAATAAGAAGAGAATGAGTATCAGAGGGAAGCAACCATCAGGCTGCCACACCTGCTTTTAAATTGCAACCACTTAATTGCATTAGGTCTCTCTTGGCTTCTGGGCACCGGGGCAGGGGGATGGGGCACATGATTGGCAACCCAGGTCATGTGCACACTCTATAGCTGGTGGGTTGGGGTCTGGGGCTAGGAGAAGCTGGCTAGACATACAATTGTCCTGACATTGGCAGGTAGGATTTAGCTAGGAAGCTTCTGTAGAGCAAGGCATACCTGTGTTGGCCCTAGAGGGGGATGGGATTACTTCCTGATACCTGAAGCAGCTGGTCACCAGTGGGCTTTGGGACAAACCAGTATTGGTAGGTGGTCAGGATACAATCCTGACTTAATGAAGAGAAAAGTGAACTCCTGGCACCCTCCCCAGTTTTCTCGGGGCAGTCATAGATGGAGCTCCATTATTTACTTCCCCATTTCATGACCACGTCTGCATTGTTCTCTCCACGGTCCAGGCCAAGCCAGGTGTTTGCTTTCAAACTGGATTTGTCCGCTCTTTGTAAACCACACTCCACACCGAGGACGGCTCTGCTCCTGAGATCGCCAGGCACGTTTTGTCTAGGTGGGCCTGCATTTCCTCTGAACCCCAACTTCCATGAAATATTACCCAGGAAAGAAAGGGGTGAGCCTGGTGCAGAGACTACAGGGGGTGTGGCCAGCATGTGGCTTCCTTCGCTGCCTCCCCTGCCCTGTGGGTCCCCGGAGACCTGAGTCCTGCCCAGGAGCCCCGAGCTTGGAAAGAGCAGGGCAGGGACCAAGGAAGGATGAAGGAAAAGAGAGGGTTAAAGTCTGTCCAGGGTTTTCCACTGGATGAAACCAGGGTGGAGGGTCTGCCAAGAACAGGTCAGGTTCAAAACAGGAAACCCCAGGGTAGTGATAAATGGACACTTCTCTGTAGACTTTACATGGATCCCTAGGGAAAGTGCTGGAACTGATCTCATTCAAGGCTTTTTTTTTTTTTTTTTTTTTTACAAATCACATTGAAGAGGAAGTGCACAATGAGCTCTCCAGGTTTGCCAGTGACACTAATCTTTTCCAGGGGCTGAAATGCTAAGGTGATGGGGGTGGAGGAGGGAGGCTGTAGGAAGCTCCTGCTGCATTTTCTGGGAGGGGCAGGAGGGAAGCGTCATTCTGAGAGCGCAGAGCTGGGCTCTACTGGCCTGGGGTCCCTCAAGCTCCACAAATACATTTCCTGGGGGGTACCTGCAGCAACCAGCATTGGGTGTAGGCCGTCAGGGAGAGGTGGGATAGAAGGACCAGCATCCCTGGCCCACCTGCAGGCCCCTGTGACCACCGATTTCCTCCTGGCCTGTACACAGAGGCTGTGCCTCTCTGGCTCCCCTGCCTTCATAGAATTCCTTCGAGAACTGCCACCTTTCTCTGCTTCTGCAGTGCTTGGTTCCGGGGTCACCTCCACCAGGGCTCTCTCATTCCTGCCAGTCCCTCCTGCCTGGGGCACGAATTGTTGATCTTCCCTAGCTTCTGCCCTTAACCCTTCTCTGCTCGGATGAAGTGTGGTGTGAGCTCAGCCTGTCCCTGACCTGGGTGCCGCATCCTCTGCCCTCAGAGTCTTCCCACTCTGTTCCATAGACCCCCAGCCTGCCCTAGTACTCCCCCCTCTTGCCCACCCACTCCCCTCCCACAGGGGAGCCCCAACGCAAAGCACATTTCCCTCCAATCGTGGCTGATGCTCAGCATCCTGCCGGTTCTCTGACAGGGCCCTCTGATCTCACCTTCCCTGAGTCCCTCATTCCCACTGGCATCTTCAGTTTAGCCTGCTCTTAATTCAGATATGCCAGCTTTGCTTCACTTCCTGTTGGCACTGCCCCCACCACCAACCTCCACAAATGGTTCTGATTCTTGTTTTCAGGCACCACAACCAAAGATACAAAATGTTCCCCTAATGTTTACTTTCCAGGCACCAGGAAATCAACCAGCCAGGCCTGGTCTGCATGGTCTAAGCAGTTATCAGAGGATTCATAGGAAAGAGAAAGCCCTCTAAGGGTAAGAGATTTGGCCCTGGTACATACCTTAATCACAGGAGATTAAGCTGGAGCCTTTTGAGGGGCAAACTTTCTTTTTCCCTCCCTCTTTCTTCTCTCTCTCTCTCTCTCTCTCAACACAGGCAGAGGGAGAAGCAGGCTCCATGCAGGGAATCCGACGTGGTACTCAGTCCCTGGTCTCCAGGATCACCCTCTGGGCCGAAGGCAGCACTAAACCACTGAGCCATTCAGTCTGACCTTTTTTTTTTTTCTTTCCCTCCTTCCTTCCCTCCCTCCCTCCCTCCTTCCTTTCTTGATTTTATTTATTCATGAGAAACACAGAGAGAGGCAGGGACATGGGCAGAGGGAGAAGCAGACTCCCTCTGGGGAGCCTGATGTGGGTCTGGATCACACCCTGACCCAAAGACAGACGCTCAACTACTGAGCCATCCAGGTGGCCTGAGGGGCAAACTTTTTAAAGTTTAAATTGTTGGGAGGGCAACCAATGAAATAACTGGTTCAGGCAGGGATCCTCAATGAGTACCAAAATCATTCAGTAAAAATTAGTTGAGAACAGGATAATTGCATGGTGCCTAACCCCACAGAATCACTTGCTAATCACAAGGGGGGGGGGAAGCTTTATAAAGTAAAAATCTGTGATCAACAGATTTGTTGCTAATTTGTGACCAAATTTAGCATCGTTATTAGAGGGACATATTATGGGGTTCCTGATGTCACATGATGTGAAATGTTCTTGCCCCAAATGTTTAATCTTAATCTATTCATCTAAATTTTTCAACCATGGTTCTGGGAAAGAAATAAGCCCAGTGACCTAAAGGCATCTATATTAGAGTTCTCTAGAAAAACAGAACCAATAAGGGAGTGTGTGTGTGTGAGTGTGTATCAGATTTGTTATAAAGAACTGACTCCTACAATTATGGGGACTGAGAAGTCTAAGGAATTACACTTGGCAAGCTGAAGACCCAGGAGAGCCGATGGTATGGTATAAGTTCCAGTCTGAAAGTCAATAGATTTAAGCCATAAGAAGGGCCAGTGTTTCCTTTCAAGCCTGAAGGCAGGAAAATAATAATGTCCCATCTCTGCAGCAGTCTGGTAGGAGTTCGTTCTTACTCAGTGGAGGGTCAGGTTTTGTTCTCTTCAGGCCTTCAACTGATTGGATGAGACTCACCCACATTAGGGAGGGCAATCTGCTTTACTAAGTCTACCAATTCAAATGTTAATCTCATCCAGAAACACTCTCATGGCAGCATCTAAAATAATGTTTGACCGAAGGTTATGGGCACAGAGGAGGACACTTGATGGGATAAGCACTTAAACTATATATTGGCAAATTGAATTTAAATAAAATATTCTATAAAATAAGGTTTGACCAAAATTCTGGGCACTTTGTGGTCCATACAAGTTGACATATACAATTAATCATCTCAGCTTCCTTTGTATATAATGAATTAGTTTCTCCTTGTGAATCTAGAATTGTTTTAGTACAGATGAACCCCAGTTGAAAAAGCCCAGTTGAGGAAATAAAGGGATAGAGGGACAAGTTAAATGGCATACAAAGAAACAATCAGAAAAATCCAGAATGTGGGTTTTCAAAAATAACTAACTCGGTTTCTTTAAAAAGTCAATGTCAAAAATTAAATGGTGAGAGAGATTTTTCTGGGATAAAAGAGACACAGTAACCAAATACAATTTGTGAACCTTGTTTAGATTCTGGTTCTATAAAAAAAGCTATAAAATGTATTTTGAGGGAAATCTAAATATGGACTAGATATTGGATGATATTAAGAAATTACTGGAGGTGACTGGGTGATGGACATTAAGGAGGACACATGATATAATGAGCACTGAGTGTTATATAAGACAGATGAACCACTGATCTCGACCTCTGACATCAGTAATGTGTTATATGTCAATTAGTTGAATTTAAATAGAATTAAAAATATCTAAAAAAATTAATATAGGGGCATCTGGGTGGCTCAGTTGGTTAAGTATCCAACTGTTTTGTTTTTTTTCTAGATTTTATTTACTTATTTCAAAAAGAGAGTGTGCATGCACCCATGAGCAGGGGAGGGGGAAGGAGCAGAGGGAAAGTGAGAGAGAGAATCCCACAGTCCTGAGATTACCTGAGCTGCAATCAAGAGTAGGATGCTCGGGTATCCCTGGGTGACTCAGCGGTTTGGCGCCTGCCTTCGGCCCAGGGCGCAATCCTGGAGTCCCGGGATCGAGTCCCACGTCGGACTCCTGGCATGGAGCCTGCTTTTCCCTCTGCCTCTCTCTTTCTCTCTATATATCTATCATGAATAAATAAATGAATAAATCTTAAAAAAAAAAAAAGAGGATGCTCAACTGACTGAGCCACCAAGGCACCCCTAAGTGTCCAACTCTTTTTTTTTTTTTTTTAAAGTGTCTAACTCTTGATCTCAGCTCAGGTCTTGATCTCAAGCCCTGTGTTGGGCTCCACGCTGGGCATGGAGCCTATGAAAAAAGAAAGAAAGAAAGAGAGAGAGAAAGAAAGACAAATTACTATAAAATTTCTTAGATGTGAAAATGGCACTATGTTTATTTTTAGGAGGTACATACTGAAACATGTGGAGTGAAATAGTTCCAAAATTTATTTTCAAGCAATTTAGCAACCCTCCCCCACCACATGTATACAGATAAAACAAAAGTGGCAAAATGTCAACAATGGTGAAGTTTAGGTGATAAGCATACAGGTGAGCATTATGGTATTTTTTCAACTTTTCTATGTTTGAACATTTTTGTAATGGGGGTACAACTGGGTGGCTCAGTCAGTTGGACATCTGCCTTCGGCTCAGGTCATGAATCCAGGGTCCTGGGATGGAGCTCCGAATTGGGCTCCCTGCTCAGCAGGGAGCCTGCTTCTTCCTCTCCCGTTGCACCAACGCGCCCCCCCCCCCCCCCATGCTCTGTCTCTCTCTCTCTCTCTCTCAAATAAGTAAATAAGATCTGAAAGAAAAAAAGAAAAAGAAAATAATAAGCTGCTGGGAGTGAGGCTGAAAGTAGTGGACACCTGGTGAATCTGATCATATCACAGGCGTGGGAGGGGTCAGGAATGTTAGACTTGGAAAAAATCTCTTCATTCTGTGAGGCTCAGAGTAGTATTTTGGGCCGAATTGTGTCCCTCCCACCCCAACTCCAAATTCATACGTGGAATCCTAACTCCCAGTAGCTCGCATGTGACTTTCTTTAGAGATGGGGCCTTTTCAGAGCTAATTAAGGTCAAATGAGGTCACTGCGGGGGGTAGGGTCCTTATAAGGAGAAGAAATTTGCACACTGGAAGGAGAAAAGACAATGTGCTATGAACTAAATACTTATGTCTCCCAACCCTCAAATTCATGTGTTGGAGCCCTAACCACCCTCCACAAACACTTCACCCCAATGTAATGCTAGTTAGAGGTAGACTTTTGGGAGATAATTAGCTTTCAATAATTAGGTTTAGATGAGGTCATGAGGGTGAGGCCTTGTTATGGACAGGATGTTTGTGTCCTTCAAAATCATCTGCTGAAACTACAGACCCCTCCATGTGATGGTATTAGGAGGTGGAGCTCTTGTGAGGTAATTAGAATTAGATGAGGCAGTGAGGGGAGAGCCTGCATGAATGGGAATAGTGTTCTTATAAGAGACTTTTTTTTTAAGATGTTTTTTTATTCATGAGAGACAGAGAGGCAGAGACATAGGCAGAGGGAGAAGCAGGCTTCCTGAAGGGAGCTGATGCAGGACTCGATCACAGGACCTTGGGATCATGACCTGAACCAAAGGCAGATGCTCGACCACTGAGCCACCCAGGTGCCCCCTATAAGAGTCTTGAGATACCTTGTTTCCTCTTCTCTCTACTCTGCCCCATGAGGATGCCACATGTTAGCAGGTGCTCTGTGACTTGGAAGAAGGCCCCAGTCAGAATGTGCCCAACACTGGCACCTTGTGCATAGCCTCCCAGCCTCCACGACTGTTGTTCATAAGCCCCCCAGTGTGTGGTGTTTTGTGACAGCAGCCTGAGCTAAGACAGATCCTCATGATGGGATTAGCACTCTTCTAAGGAGAGGAGGAAGCAACAGTAACCCTCTCTACTGCTCAAAGACATTGTGAGAAGCCACCTCTGAGCCAGGAAGAGGGCTGTCACCAGAAACTGACCATGCTGGCACCCTGAATTTGGACTTGCGGCCTCCAGAGCTGTGAGAAAACAGATATGATGGCAGCCCAAGCACACTAGTGCATGCTATGAAGACCACTGTGTATAAGCCAAGGAGAGGGGCCTGAGGAGAAACTATCCCCACCAACACCTTCACCTCAAAGGTGTAGTCTCCATAACTGTGAGACATTCCTGTCATTTCAGCTACTTCATTCAGCTCTAGCAAACTAATACAAGTATCATGCACGATTGTTTACACTTCCTTTAAAAAAGACACAGCTCTCACACAGGAAAAAGAGTTCACATGAGGGCAAAGTTCATACTCTTCTGTGCTTTCCTGTGATTAGGACAAGATAAGTTGGCAACTAGAGGCCAGCCACCTGAGAGAGAGCAGAAAGTGGAGTGGGGACACGCCCATGGGAGCCACTTGGGGCTACCACAGTCTTCCACTTTGGAATCTTGACCATGGTCATAGAATTTGCTTTTTAATAATTGTTTCCTCTTATTCTCCCATGATATTAATAGAGTTATATTTGGGGTTATTTTGTTTTTTAAAAGTTTTATTTTTAAATAATCTGTACACCCAATGTAGAGCTTGAACTTATAACTCTGAAATCAAGAGTCACATGCTCTACTGACTGAGCTAGCCCAGGTGCCCCAATGGCGTTGTACTTTGTAACCAGGCTTCAAGGTGAAAAAGTTGCATGCAATATTTGAAAGTAAGTTTTTCCTGTGGGAGTAAAGCCATGAATGGCCAACATTTAAGAGACAAGGTCTGGGATCCCTGGGTGGCGCAGCGGTTTGGCGCCTGCCTTTGGCCCAGGGTGCGATCCTGGAGACCTGGGATCGAATCCCACATCGGGCTCCCGGTGCATGGAGCCTGCTTCTCCCTCTGCCTGTGTCTCTGCCTCTCTCTCTCTCTCTCTCTCTCTCTCTGTGACTATCATAAATAAATAAATAAATAAATAACCTCTAAAAAAAACTCTTTAAAAAAAAAAAAAAGAGACAAGGTCTGTAGAAGCCGGTCACTCTGAGGGCATGCAAGCAAGTCTTTGAGAATGGCATTGTGGGGGGAGCCGTGGCTCTGGCTTGGACAGATAAGAGCACAAATCCTCCCTCTTCCAAATAAGAGTGTGAGACTCTTTAATCAGTGCAATTTGTAGAGCTTGTTGGGGTTACACTTTTATCATCTGTAAAATGCACAGAATGCCACGTAGCTGGCAGGGACACCAGCAGATCAGAGCCATTGGATGTAGAGCCTGGGAACAATGACTGGACATAGCCGACGGTAGCTGTTACCACTGCTGCTATTTATTGGGAACACCTAATAAAAGGTGGCGGAAATGCAGCGTAAGGCAAGTAGAGGCAAATATAAAAGAAAGCTGCCATATACTTAGGGTAGTTAAAATTGTAGAAACGGAAAGTAGAATGGCTCCCCGAGGCAGGGGGAGGGAAGAGATGGGGAGTTATTGTTTAATGGGTATAGAGTTTCAGTTTTGCAAGATGGAAAGAGTTCTGCAGATGGATGGTTGTGACAGTTGCTCAGCAATGTGAATGTACTTAATGCCACTGAACCGTACACTTAAAAATGGTTAAGATGACAAATTTTGTTACGTATGTTTTTTTACAATAAGGAAAAAAATGGAAAAAAAAAAGCTACCTTATTAGGTAGGATAGCCCATTAGATAAAAATAGGGGAATGTTTAAAAGGCCAACAATGATAAGCCATTAAAAAATGGGTAGATTTGGGTAGCCTGGGTGGCTCAGCGGTTTAGCACCGCCTTCAGCCCAGGGCATGACCCTGGCGACCTGGGATCAAGTCCCACATCAGGCTCCCTGCATGGGGCCTGCTTCTCCCTCTGCCTGTGTCTCTGCCTCTCTCTCTCTCTTTCTCTCTCTGTGTGTCTCTCATGAATAAATAAATAAAATCTTTAAAAAAATGGATAGATTTGAAAATGTATAAAAATGTAAACTCTACAGGGCAACTATTACTCCAAACAAAGTGAGACGACAGAAAACAAACTGGGAGAAATGTTTTATTTTTTTTAATTTTTATTTATTTTATTTTTTTAATTTTTATTTATTTTATTTTTTTTAATTTATTTATGATAGTCACAGAGAGAGAGAGAGAGAGAGAGAGGCAGAGACACAGGCGGAGGGAGAAGCAGGCTCCATGCACCGGGAGCCTGATGTGGGATTCGATCCCGGGTCTCCAGGATCGCGCCCTGGGCCAAAGGCAGGCGCCAAACCGCTGCACCACCCAGGGATCCCAAGGGAGAAATGTTTTAAATGTCTATCAAACAGAGCTCATTTCCCTGCTGAAGAAAAAGAAGTGCCTGCGTTAGGAGAGTGGCCTGCAAGAAATCTAGAAAAGAGGAGGCCTACAGAATATGAATTGTGTAGACTCTCCAGGGGCCTTCCAGGGGCGCCCATGGCCAGGCAGGTTGGTGGGACAGTCAGTTCCTCGGGCTTCATAATGTCCCAGCTCAAATATCTCTCAGCAGCCTTTGGATTTTATGCTGAGATTTGTTCAAACACATAAGTGTTTATTAAATGATAACATATATTAGAGAGTATTAGTTTGCTTGAGCTTCCATAATAAAGTATGGGTGGCTTAGAGCAGTGGACATTCTACGGTTCTAGAGGCCAGACGTTTGAGATCAAGGTGTCAGCATGGCCAGACTCCCTTTACGTGCTCTTGAGAGGATCCTTCCTTGCCTCTTCCTTACTTCTGGTGGCCCCAGGTGCTCCTTGGCCTTGAGCAGCATAACTCCCCCAGCCCCTGGCTCTCCTCATCTTAAAGGGACACCAGTCATTAGATTTGGGGCACATCATCTATCAAGGATGATATCCTCTCAACATTTTTAACTGATTAAATCTTAAAGGACCCAGTTTTCGAATAAGGTTACATTCCGGAGTTCTGGGTGGGTGTGAATTTCTGGTGGACACTATTCAACCTACTACATAGAACTGTTTTAGTTGCAAACTACAGAAAACCCCATCTAAGTAGCTTAAGTAAATAAAAATGATATTGGGACGATTGACAGGAAAGTCTAGGAATATGCGGAATTTCAAAAATGGCATGACCGAGGAGCTCAGTTTCTCTCATTCAGATCTGTCTTTTGCTGTGTTGGCCTCATTCTTAGGTTTCCATCTTGCGGCTTCTGGCAATTCTATTCTCGTATCATCCTTACTGGTAGCAACCCTAGTAAAAAGTACCTAGTACCTCTGCCTGAATAGTATCAGCAAACATTTCATGGATATCTTTGGCTTTGAAGGTTTCATGCCCATCTTTAAACCAGTCACTGTGGTCAGGCATGAGTCTATACCTCAGCTCTAGAGCTAGGGGCAGATTCAGTCCCAGTGAAAGCACACAGAGGATGAGGGGGGCAGTTTCCCCAGAGTGAACTTGGGGTACTTTTTCCAGAAGCAGGAGCAGGTGCTAGGTAGTAAAAAGTATAACCATCCACTACTATGTTGGTCTTCCTCCAATGTCAAAGAGCTCCTGAGGGACAACTCTGGTTTTCAGGTCTGTGTTCCTGAGCCCTGGATAGTAGCAGGCCCTCAAATATGTAGTTGCTGAGTTGTTTTGAATTTTTGACATAATGTAGTTTCTGAAGGCTTTATCCACTATAAATCTGAGACTCAGTTCCTGAGCCAAGGTGACTCCACACCATTGAGACACTGCCCTTTGTAAAACCCAATCTAGGTATACCAGTTGGCCATCTGTTGTGAAATGATTCTTAAAAACCTCCATGAAAGAGAACTGAGAAGAAAGGCTCATGTTTGGGTCAACACGGCAGCAGAAAAACACAAGTAGTAGGCGAAACTAAGGAAGAAACACATTTCTATCTTCCCCATTTGTCCCAATACACACACACAAACCTCCATGTCTGCAGGGGTGGTGGAGTATTGCTATTCTCATATACCCTAGAGCCCTGGTGGAGAAAACAAGATTCTGGGTTTAGGCATATGTCATCCAGTGGTTTAGGCTTGAAGTGTTGTACCTTAAACAGCCGCCAAGGGGCCTAATATCCCAGGCACCAAAAGAGCCGGTGGCCATAGAGTAAAGTCAGACAGCCCTTTAGCTAGATGGAGCTGGACTCTGTAACCACACCATGGGGTTTAATTTGCTGACCTAGATGGAGTTTGCAGCCCACAAAACCTCATACCACAGCAAAGCTTTTCTTGTGCTGAGACAGCTGGCTGGGTGTGATGTTGCAATGACTCAGTTCTTAGTAAAGGGTCTGAAGAAATTAGGGGCAGAGCTATAGCCCTAAGACCACAGCCCCAAGAGACCTTCCTGTTTATTCCAGGGTGAGAGAAGGGGAACCTTCTGTTTGTGGGCACTGGTGTTTCACCAGAAGGGATGAGGCTGGGGCTTTGGCTTTGAGCTGTATATACATGGTCCACACATGACGGTCAGACAATTATACTTAGATGGATCATTCAGACTAAACCACAGAGGCCAGTGCATTTTTGGAAAGTGGTCTACAAACTATGTGAATCAAGTCTTATTTCTCCTTGACTTCCATTTTGAAACTGGGATTAGGTTTACAGGAGGAAGCCTATTTCAATAAAATTAGGGTTGAAAACTTTGGGTTCTGAGGATTTCCCATTAAACATAGCAGATTGAACATGTGCATATGCCCTAGCCTCCTCCCCAAACCTCACTAAAATGTGAGTAAAGAGATTTAAAAAAGAAAAGCCTATCCCTATAAGAGAGGTAAGAACAGAGACAGGGAGGAAAAACAAATCCTAGCTGAAGCCTATTGATGTTCAAGAGAAATAAACTTTGGCTATATCTCCCTACTGTGAAGTATGTATCTAATAATAAATTGTTCAACATTGTTACATGGGTCAATGTTCGCTGAAATATTGGTTGGTACACTTTTACATAAATTTATGCTCTAAAAAAGAACACATCTTAGAGTGTGTGGGTAGAAAGAAGGGGCAGGAGATTTAAATACATTCATGTGAGTTTATAATATTTTAGTATTTATTTTTATAGTATTTATAGTAGATATTTATAGTATTTAGTGTTATAAGTATAAAAATAGTATTTAGTGTTTATGGTAGTTAGTATTCATATTTCCTAAAATATATTTAATGTTTTAGTGTTTGTATATATTTATGTTTAGTATTTAGTATTAGTAGTATTTTTAATAGTATGGAGTTAGCATTTAGTATTTTTCAACCCTAGTGTTGTGTTAGGATCACCTTATTAAAAATGGGAATGCTTGAGGGGCACGCCTGGGTGGCTCAGTCTGCCTTCAGCTCAGGTCATTATCTCAGGGTCCTGGGACTGAGTTCTGCGCCAGGGTCCCTGTTCAGCGGGGAGTCTGCTTCTCCCTCTCCCTCTGCTGCACCCCCTGCTTATGCTCTCTTGCACTCTCTGTCAAATAAATAAATAAAATCTTTTTAAAAAAATAGTGATGCTCGGGGCACTTGGTTGGTTAAGTGTCTAACTCTTGATTTCCGCTCAGGTTGTGATCTCAGAGTCTTGGGATCAATCCCCAAGTTGGGATCCGTGCTTAGCTGGAGCTTAAGGAATCACAATGATAACATTCACTACATTAATTTTTTTCCTTTCTTGCTCTTTCTATAGCTATATTTTTTTTTCCTGAAAGAGCTGAAAGTAGATTTCAGACATCCTGACATTTCACCCTTGTTGTGGGTTGAATTACATTCCCCCGAAAAGACAGGCTGAAGTCCTAAAGCCTGTGCCAGTAAAGGTGACCTGTTCATAAGCAGCACCTTTGCAGGTGTAATCAAGTTAAGATAAGAGCATCCTAGAGTAGGGTAGGCCCTAAATCCAATAACCAGTGTCCTTATAAAGAAAGATTAGAAGCCACAGACACACTACGGAGGACATGTGACTGTGGAGACAGAGAAAGGAGTTAATGCTGTCCCAAGCCAAGGAACAGCAAGGATTGCCAGCAATGCCCCCCAAAAAATGTAGGAAGAAGCAAGACAGGATCTTCCTCAAGAAACCTCAGGCAAAGCACAGCCCTGCCATTATCACCTATACGAAAACTAACAATAATTTTATAATATCCGATCTGTAATCAAAAGGATCCAGTTGTCCTCCAAACATCTTATGTAGATTTTTTTTCTTCTTTGAGCAGAATCTGATCACAGTTATCTTATATATTCATTTGATACATCTTTCTAGCTTCTTTTATTCTAAAGTAATCCACCTTTTTTTTTAAAGGACATTGATTTTTGAACTATTAAAGAAAAAATTATGCTTGAACGATAAGGGAGACTTCAAGATTATTGTAATAAGGGAGAGAGATTGGGCTCAACTCTGAAACAGGGACAGGTGGAGATTTATAGCCAAAGAGCAGGAGGAGGGATCCCTGGGTGGCGCAGCGGGTTAGCTCCTGCCTTTGGCCCAGGGCGCGATCCTGGAGACCCTGGATGGAATCCCACTTCGGGCTCCCTGCATGGAGCCTGCTTCTCCCTCGCCTATGTCTCTGCCTCTCTCTCTCTCTCTGTGTGACTATCATGAATGAATAAATAAATAAAATCTTAAAAAAAAAAAAGAGCAGGAGGAGGGGGTCAGTGGATAGACAAAGGGCAGATGTCAAGGGGAGATGGTAGGGGGATTCTTACTACACTGACCTGATGTGACTCTTGCTGAAGGCAGGTCAAGAGCGTAGACATCAACGCTGGGGGATGAGGACCTTGATCAGAAGTCAAGGATGGTCGGATGTCAAGGGTGGGGGATGATTTAGCAAGATTTTTTGCCAAGATTGGCTGGGCAGGCCCAAGACAGAGTGGGGACCAAGGTCAAGACCTCATTGGAAGATGTTTGGAGGAGCCTGACACGAGTCTGGCCAAAGGAGAGAGCCTTTGTCACGGGTCAGTTGTCTTATAGTGTGTTCCACACTGTGAATTGGTAGTCTCGATTCCTCTTGGTATAATTTAACTTGTTCCCCTATGTCCTTCTTTCCTGTACACTGGGATGTAGACACGAGGCTGGGTTAGACTCATGTTAGCTATGTTGGCAGGAATAATCCACAGGTGGTATTGTGTTGTTCATATTCTATTACATCAGCAGGTGCATAACTGTTGCACTGTTGGTGATGCTCAGTTTGATGGCTCAGCTAAGATGGTGAGCCCCAGATCTCCCTATTGTAAAGGGAAATTTCCCCCTTGGTGACACATAAGTCATCTGTGGCAATGTGAACATCTTACTCTCTACAGATTATCTTGGTGTAAATCACTTATTTGATTGGGGGCTGTAAAATAGTGATTTCCAATTCTATTATTCCTTCCATTTTTATTGGCTCTTTCTCTTCCTGTCCCTTATAGTGATTTTGAGTACTCACTATGAACACATGGATTTTGTTTTGTTCGTGATGCTACCAAATGTAGTCATTATTCATTCTGATGCTCAAAACTTCCCAAATGTGGCCATCAAGAACCCCTTTAATGTCTCCTATGTTCTTGAACACTTTCTAGTCTTTTGGCACAATTTGATGCCCCAGTTTCACTTTCTCAGCCCCCAAACAAAATCAGCCATTTTTCCAAGGACAGAAAACATGGTCATCCTTCTCAATTATCCCAAAATAAGGTGTCCGTTTCCTTACCTATTTAAAATAAGCTTCAGGGGCACTTGGGTGGCTCAGTTTGTTGGGCGTCTGCCTTCAGCTCAGGTCATGAACTCGGGGTCTGGGATCGAGTCTCACATTGGGCTCCTTGCTCTGCAGGGAGGCTGCTTCTCCCTCTGCCTCTGCCCATCGCTCCCCCTGCTTGTGTTCTCTCTCTCTCTGTCAAATAAATAAAATCTTAAAAAAGAAAAAAAAAAGCTTCAGAATAGCTAATGGTTCTTAGGTGCTGTGTGCTCTTCACCAAGTGTTTTCCATGCATTGCCTCATTTAATTCATGGGCCAAGTCTTTACGGTAAATACTTTTACTTATCCCCACTGTACAAATGAGTAAACTGGGCTTTGGAGAAGTAAACTGCATAGGGCCACTCAGCTAGCAAGTGAGGGAGTTAAAATTGGAACTTACATAATTCTGACCCCAAAATCAAGCTTGGAACCACCATGCCGTATTGCTAATTTTGCTACCCCAAATTAAAAAGATTAAATTAAAAAGAACAGAACCTCATGATATCTCCAGTTAAAAACAAAAACCAAAACCCTGCTTGAAGATGACAGGCATTAGGCAAAATTTGAAGAAGGGAGTCCTTGAGAAATCTAGTACCTTTTCATGCATTCTAAATTGCCAATAATCACAATTTAGGATAACCCAGGTCAGGGCTGGAATGTGATGAGAAAGCTTTCTTACCATTCCACGAGAAGCCTTATCATGGAATGAAATGGAGCAGGGACTTTGGACCAAGTTAGTGTTAAAAGCCTTTCAAGCCTTTCTCACACCTACCAGCGGGTTTTCTCTGCTGGTAGCTTTTCTCACACCACCAGCAGGGTGATCTATTCAGAGCTTGGCTGTCCAGGTTGATGGAAGGGAGAGCGAGGGGAGGGAGGAGGGGAGGGCTGCTAGGACTATGTGTCCTGCCTCTCCTGCCCCGGGGTGCTGGGAAGGGAGAGGGGGAACTGCCTGGATGAAGGGGCCCTTTTTTCAAATCTGCACGAAGGTGCCTTAGGCTCGCAGGGGCCCTATCTGAGCAAAGTTCTTCCTGTATGAAGCTGACTGTTCTGGGTTCAAGGGCGAGTGCCTCTCTATTACCACTTCATGGGAGAAAACTTCCTCCTTCCCACAGGAATTGCCAGTTGTAGTTATTAGCCTAGGTGTAAACTGAAATTTAAACATCATTACAGTTCTCTTAGAGCGAAGAGCTAAGGTTGGCCCTAGCAACCTGCCAGTTGTTTCCTGCTTTCCTTCTCAGGAAGAGAATCTTTGGCCTTTTTTACTCCTCTTGCCCTTTGCCTCTTTGACCTTAGCATCCAATTGAGCCTGGGGTGGTTTTTAGTGAGGAGGCTGCGCCCAGGACACCAAGTCTCCAGCTTGTTCTCCTCCCCACCACCCTGCCCTAACCCCGAGTCTATGCCGGGGCAGCAAGAGGCACCCGAGTGCCCCAGGGGTGCTGAGGGGTAACAGGGAGTGGTAGGTGGGGACCCATTAAGATAAGGAGCAAGAATAAACAGAAGCAGATGTGCCTTCAGCCCAGATCCCCAGCCCACTGAAAAACAAACGGATGGCAGCTGGTCTCCAGGGCAGAGCCTGGCTTCCTTGAAGCTAGGACCTGGGTTGGGTTCCTCAGCCCTTCTCTCTCCACTGGACCTTGCTTTCCTTCCCTGGGGACAGGCCAGAGGAGCTTTCTCCCCACACAAGACAAACCAAATATATTCACACTCGATCTATTACCAATGCCAATGACTCCTGTCCATTTTAAAAGATGTCCAGTCATTCTCCTGCATGCACCCTTCTAGGCTGAGATTAAAAAGGCTGGAGGTGACTTCAATCCCCTGGAGTGATGGTCCCCTAAAGTTATAGGGCCCCCCTCCAGAGGATGGACTCTCCAGCTCTAAAATCCTCTGGCTCCCTGGGCTGTTTTGGGCTACACCCTCCCCCCACAAGGGATCAAAGCAATAGAAAGTCTGGACGTTAAGGGTGTGCAGGACTGGGGCGGAGGCTAATGATGCCTTGGGGGGCCCTCCTCCATCATTCTACAGTGATGATTCCCTTTCAAAAGGGACCCTGACTGACTTGAAATTTTTAGTTTTTAATATTACCTAAATACGTGCAAATGTAAATAATCCTAAAATCGAAGGAGGAAGGAAGAGAGGAGCCAGACAGATCTGCTGTGACCCACTGTGGTTCTAGCTTCTGCTGGGCAAACCCTGGGCTCAGAGAACACTGCCCCCACTTCTGTCCCCCCAGCCTGGGGGTGGCAGTGGCTTCCTGCTGTTGTTCATCTCTGGTTTGCCTCACCCTCCCTGCTTGGATTCTGGATTCTTCCATCCTGGCAAGCCTGAGGTGGGAGGCAGCGTTTCATAAAGGTGGGAAGTGCAGGGGTCTTAGGTGGGATGGCCCAAAGCCAATTATAAGAGGGAGATTTGCATGCAGAGAGTTTATTGGGGAGCATGCCCCCCAGCAGTAGCTCTAAGAGTGAGGGGAGCAGGAATGGGCTGAGGGAGATGCAGACAACAGCTGTAACTAAAACTCTGAAGCCAGGATGGCCCTTCAGAATTGTCCCACATTGGAGCAGGGGACTGGATTCTTTGTATTCCTTCCCCCAGCCCAGCAGGGCTGAGTTGGATTGGGGTCACCCCAGGAAGGGGCCCGTGTTGGACCGGGTGGCTCCCTTCAGGCAGGGCTGTTCCTGGGGAGGGACCGACTGTGAGCTCTCATCAGCCTCAAAGGGGAACCTGGGCAGAGGCCACAGCGTGTGCTTCAGGCTGCAACTTCCTAGTTATGTGACCTTGACCTACTCCCTTATCCTTCTTGAATGTGTGTTCAGCATCCTGACCTGTGAAAAGGGAAATGGTGAGGATCAAATAAAACCATGTTCCGTAGGGGAGGGAAAGCCTCCAGCCCGCTCCTCTGCTGTCATCTGTTTGGTTGAGATCCAGGACACCGGTTCAGCCACGTTTATGAGGGATGGGGCTCTGGTGCAATAAAGGGTCATGTGCCTGGATGCAGCCTTTTCCCCCACTTCTTGCACTCAGGGGCTGGGTGGACTGTGCTCTCCTCACTGGGGGGTGGAACGAGGAAGCTGAACAATGTCCACTTGCGGGCTGGCCTCCCTGTCCTCCCTCTTGCTCCTCCCAGGAGCCCTGATCTGTGGGGACTGCTTGGGGCGCAGGGGAGTGACAGCTCTGGATCCTGGGCATCCTGAGCTCCGTCCTATCATTGAGCTCAGAGCCCTGCCCTGCGGTGGTGCATCAGGCTCTGTGCTGTAGCACAGTCCCCCAAATTTCTTCAGGGCCCCCCTGGTACCTATGGAGACTTGATATGAATTAGAAAAGGTCCCCTGTGGGCAGACACAGCCTTGAGGGTGCTCCGTTTAGCAAATAGTGCCTTTGTGCAAACTAGAAAAGGGCCCCCTGTCTTCCCTGTGCACGTGAAGTGCAGTGCACAACCTGCCCAACCCTACGGGGTGACCCTGAATGAAGGCTCCACTTGATGCCACAGGCTCCTCACTCTTGCCTTGCCAATTTGCACATTTTGTGTGATTTGTGTGACTATTATGGACAGTCAAGATATGCCACAGAGCCTCTCTTCCCACATGTCAAACACCTTTCTCTGCCTTAGAGCCTTAGATGCTCCTTCCTGTGATGGCATCGGTGGTTTCACTGGGTCCTGGAACTGCAAGGGATCACAGATTACTAGTCATCGCTGAGTGACAGGGGCACCACATCTGTTCCATCGGGACAGACTCCCAGTCACAGAAACACCGCAGCCCCATGTCTGTCCTACCGGTCTCCCCTGCTTTCCTCAGAGTGCATCTAGTAACTTGGTCGCCCACAGACGTGGACAACAGCATCCTGTAAAACATGTCGCTGGAGAGGTGGTGTGGGTGGAGCAGGAGTCAGGAGCCAGATGACTTCAGGCTGGATTTAGCCCGATTTATTTGATCCAGAACCCAGTGTTGACTCTCATGACTTCTCTTGAAAAAGTGTGCATGGTCACAGGGATTCCTTATGACGGGAGCCGAGCAGTGTCTTCCTCAGCAGAACTGTAGCAGAACTCCTTAACTCCATATTCATGGGGAAATGATGGGTTCCAGAATCAATCAGCCTAAGGTTGAATCCTGGATCACTTATTGGCTGTGGGGCCTTGACAAGTTATTGCTTTGTGCCTCAGTTTCCCCATCTGTCAAATAGGATGGGGAAATAGGAGTACCGACAGGGTTGTTGTGAGGATTAAATGAGTAAGGACTGACAGCCGCACACGGTACACGATGTACGTTAGCTGTTGTAATGACAACAGATGCGTTCCCAGTGAGTAGACACGTAAAGTTTCCGCAAACATCATTTCACTGTCTCGTGAGCCCCAGATTCCCAGCAATAGATTGTAGCTGGCCTAGGAAACCCCACGTCGGCAAAGTCACTCTTTGAGGGGTGAGGGCCCGTACCCCTGAGCAAGGCTATCTTCCACACTGCCCCTGGGGTATGGGGTGGGGGGCAGCCTTGCCTCCTGGTCTTGTCCTGCCTCGAACTCGGTCCCTGCGGGGGGTATGGAGGGAGGCCCTGTGAACAGCTAGCTACACTCCCCGTCTGCTGCTTCTAAGAGCACATCCTGACATCCCAAGGCATTCCTCATTTCTCTTGTAAGTCGTTAAAATCTGTCAACAGCAGTCTTCCACAGCATCACTGGGCATTTTTATTTCCTGCCTGACTCCTGCTTGGGGTAATGAGTTCCATGAGCTTACTTACCACCCACAGAGTGAAGATTTTTCTTCTGTTCTTCCTGCAAGTAGTTCTCTCCAGCTTTAAGCAGAGCACCCTAGTCTGGTTCAGGATTTGGGGAATGAGTTCATGACCACCCTAACCATAGTTTCGTGATCGGACAAGTGTTATCTCCTCCTCCCCCTCCCCCTCCTCCTCCTCCTTTTTTTTTTTTTTTTTAAAGATATCTTTCTTTTAGAGAGCGTGCACCAGAGGGAGAGCATAAGCAGGGGGAGGGGCAGAGTGGGTTTGGGGCTCGATCCCAGGACCCTGAGATCATGACCTGAGCCGAAGGCAGACAATTAACTGACAGAGCCACCCAGGGGCCCCAGATGTAATTCCTTTTTAGCTTTTATCTTCCCAGATAGAAGAACCCTCAACATTATTACTCTGTATTTTTTGGTAGTTTCTCTATTGGCAATGTTGACTGGCCGTTTTTCTGAGTTCCCATGGTATAGCAAGCGTGCGGGACAGAAATTGCTCCCCAACCACGCATTGACCCTGCGCCACATTCTATTATACTTGGATGCGGCTCCAAGTACCAAATGAGAATTTCACTTCAATATATGCAGACGGCAGTCATTTTGTTGAAAACTGGAACAAGAGGGTATTGGGACTTGGTGAAAGAAAAAAGAGTCAAAGCAGCAAGCAGAGCACACGCAGAGGATTTTGGCCTAGAGGTGCGGGAACAGCACAAGAACATGAGATCTCAGAACTCTGACTCAGAACTCCACCCCAGAGCTGCTGTCCACAATCCAGCCCTTGGCCCCTCACCCCAGTGCTGGGGGCTGGGCTACATCAGCCAGAGGGGTTACCTTTTCCTGGTTCACATGACGACCCATGGCCCAGCAGCAGTCCTGCCCAGTGTGGGGCAGCTGTGTCCTCTAGACGGTGAGAGCAGAAAAATACAGGCCAGAGCTAGGCACTGGGTCCTACTACTCTGCCGTAAAGTTTTCATCGTCATCCATCCAGTGAGTATTTATTGAGCATATCTGTGTGCAGCCCCACTTTAAGTGTTGAGAAGGTAGTGGCGAATAAGACAGACACGGTTCCTGCTCTCACGGAGCTTACACTGTAGTTAGGCCGGGGAACAAGTCAACAAGGTCAATTTAGACATCTCAGGCGTCACAGTGGTCTAGGTCAGAATTGGCAGACTGTGGTCCTCAAGTCAGGTCTGGCCCTTGGCCCAGGCCTATGAGCTAAGAACGAGTTATATATTTTAAAGGATTATAAAACGAAATAAAGAGACCCTTAGGAAGCATGCCAACCTTAATTATCTACTATTTTTCTTTTCTTTTTTTTTTTTTTAAATTTTTTTTATTATTTATTTATGAGAGTCATACAGAGAGAGAGAGAGAGAGAGGCAGAGACATAGGCTGAGGGAGAAGCAGGCTCCATGCACCGGGAGCCTGACGTGGGATTCGATCCCGGGTCTCCAGGATCGCGCCCTGGGCCAAAGGCAGGCGCCAAACCGCTGCGCCACCCAGGGATCCCTATTTTTCTTTTCATTTTACTTTTTTTTTGAGGAATTTATTTATTTATTCATGAGAGACACAGAGAGAGAGGCAGAGACACAAGCAGAGGGAGAAACAGTCTTCCCTCAAGGAACCCGATGCAAAACTCGATCCCGGGACCCTGGGATCACGCCCTGAGCCAAAGGCAGACGCTTAACCACTGAACCACCCAGGTGTCCCTATCTACTATTTTTCTTGGCAGAAAAGTTTGCCAGGTACTGGTCTTGCCAGGGACTCGAGGCTGTAAGATGGTCTGGGGACACATCCGCTGCCTCCCCAGCACCCATCCGAATCTCTCAAATACATGGTAGCCTTGAGATTTGGGTGGCATGGGGCTTTCACGGCCTAAGCCTAATTAGGGTCCTTTGAGCAGGGACTGGTTCAGGATCACACCAATTAATGTGTGGGATTCTCCTGGGCTAAGGGCAGGACTTAAGTTAGGTGAGTGCAGGATTTCCCTTTTGAGCGTTGAAGTACAAGAAACTCTCTTTCTGGATGAAGTAGGATATGAATGAGAAGCTAGAGATTGCTGCAGCCAGTCTGCTAACATGAGGATAACGGATAAAGGTGACCTATTGAGGGGAGCCCCCAGAGAATCAAAGAGAAAAGGATCCAGGGCCCTGATTATACCCTGCCTGGTGCCTAATTCGCTTCTGAACTTAATCGCTTCACAGCCTACAAATTCCCGTCAATGTTTAAGCCAACTTGGGTTTCTTGTTTCTTTTTAACCAAAAACTGATAGAGATGGTCAGGGAAGAAGGAGAAGATGTTTGAGCTGAGACACGAATGGGAGCAAAGACGATATGGGAGAAAAACCTTCCAAGCAGAGGAAAATGTAAATACAAATACCCCAAGATAAGTACGAGCCAGGCCCATTTGAAAAGTGGCAAGGTCCATGAGCCATGGGGGAAATGATGTCCTATGAGGGAGATGAGTAGGCCAGGTCTTGGGTGCCCATGGAGAGGAGCTTAGCTTTTGCTCTAAACGCAACAGAAAGCCACTGTTAGTTTTTTGTTTTTCTTTTAACTATTTTTAATTTATATACAGCGGTATAGTACACAAGGCTCACGGGCACAGTTTGATGAACTTCAACATGTACACACATACCCATATATCTCCATCACTCAGGTCAAGAACAGTTCCAGCCCCCACAGGCCATATATGTAACTTAAAATTTTCTGGGAGCCACATGTAAAAACATGTACAAAGAAACAGGTGAAATGAATTTCAATAATGTTTATTTGATTTAACTCAGGGGATCCAAAATACACTTTTTTAAAAAAGATTTTATTTATTTATTGATGAGAGAGAGAGAGGCAGAGACACGGGCAGAGGGAGAAGCAGGCTCCGTGCAGGGAGCCCGACACGGGACTCGATCCCGGGTCTCCAGGATCACACCCTGGGCTGAAAGCAGCATTAAAGCACTGAGTCACCCGGGCTGCCCCCAAAATACGCTTTTAACACATAATCAGTGTTAGAGGTGTCCCTGAGCTCTTACCGTTCCTGAGTCTTTGAAATCCAGTGTTCAGTGGACGTGGACAGAACCTTGAAATGTAGCCACATTCCAAGGGCTCCACACCCACATATGGCCAGTGGCTACTGGGGTGGAGGGGGGTGGGGGGGTGCCCATCTAGAGAGGAAGGAACTGAAGCCAACGCGGCCCATTGATCAGAACAGAAGTCATGTAAATATAAGCCGCTGACCTTTCTCTATTTAGAGTACTGACTTTCTCACTTTATTTTAGTCCCCACCCATTCTCAGTTCCCCAACCCTATATTCCTCTAGGGTCTTCTTTCTACTCAACACAGCATTTTCCTACCGTGAGCACTTTTAGTTCCGTTCTGGGCTCTCTTATGAATGGAGTTGTCTTTCTGCCCCTTCCCAGGCAATATGAACGTCTCAGTGACAGGTTCCTGACCTGGCCGATGATCCACCAATTCAGGTGAAAGTCGTGCTACGCCTGTGTGTTCCAAACCCGGCCGATCGTCCAAACCACGTCAGGGTATTCAAAACAAAACAAATAGCGCACATCTAGGACCTCCTGAATCCCAACCCAGAGACGTGCTCAGTGATGTGCATTTTTAAAAAGCTTGATGTGGGAGAAAGATGGCGAGTGCTCAAGTGACAGTCCTCTAGAAGCAAAACTCATTTTAACGACATTGCCATGGCCATGGGAGGGGTGGGTGTTTCTGTTTCCTCAGGGGTGGGAGTGGAGGAGGTGGAGGCTTCAGAGGTCCCCCTGGGTGTAGCCCAGCCCAGGACAGGAAAAAACATCTGCAGTGGGCAACCAATAGGAGAGGAGACAGAGGACCCCAGATCTCGAATGGCTCTAACCATAAGTATGGATCAGGAAGCAAGTCACAGTGACCCATCTTCACCCCCCCCTCCCCCGCATTCTGTTCTTACCTCCAGGGCTGGCTTTCCTGGCAGTCACTCAATGGAATCCCTTCTTCACACGCAGGTGTGTAATAGCAGAGCCAACCTGTGTTTCAAGGGGACAATTTGAAAGAGCCATGACTAAGAAAAAAAAAAAAGAACCTTGTCTTTCTGGATTTCATTTTAATTGTTGGGTGTGCCCCGGGCACCAGAAATCATAAAGGAGGCCTGGTTTCCTTCCTTGGATGTATTGAAAGAGCCCTGGATTGGCAGCCAGGACCCGAGTTCTGGTCCCACAGCTATCCCTAACAGCTGCATCACTCTGGGTACACAGTTGAACTAATCTGTCACTTCCTCCACTGGTCACATATGAGTAACCTGTCTTATAGGTTATAGGGATTACTGGATAAGTCACGGATGTGAAAGCAGTTTGGAAACTAACGCATCACACAAATAGACCCTAAGCTTTAAGGCGTGGAAGGGGAGGCAGGGAGAACAGTGGGAGAAACCCTTCACCAGCTCCTAAGATGGTCAGGTCAGGAGGCACGTTTCTTCCCCTCTGCCCTCCTCTTCTCCTTTGCCCTCACCGTGTATGATGGCGTTTGTCTGGTTGTACACGCAGCAGGCACCCTCCTCCAAAAGAATGAGTAATCGAATAGGCTCCTGCTATTTTGGCCCTTGGTACAGCCCTGTCCTGGGCTTCCGGAAAGGCAGCCCGCAAGAGGAGCCTCTTGGCCAGGTGTCCCTACATGTTTTCAGTGGCAGTTCCTCGCAGGCCGGTGGGTTTGCCTCGGCTGGGTTGGGGGGTTCCCTGCGTCTGTCTTCCCTTGGCTTGACTGCAGCTGGGCGGAGCAGCCCAGGCCCTGCGCGGTTCACCTGCTGGCACCTTTGCTGCCTCCCGCCCCCAAGGCGCCCGGCGCGCTCCCCTGTCCCTCCCAGGCTGCTCTTCAAGTCCTGCGGGTCCCGGGCACCCACAGCCTCCGCTCAGCTCGCCTCCTCTGGGGAGCCCTCCCGGGCTAAGCCCGGCATCAGCAGTCCCCGAATGGGCACACCGCGGGTCCCTGCTCGGAGCGGGGACCCAGCCCCCAGCCACGCACGCGCGGTGCCTTTGTCACTGTCAGGCCCCGCCAGCTGCCTTGCAAGGCTCAGGCTCCTTCTCCACGGTTCTCCCGCGAAATTCGGGTCGGAGGGGGCGGGGAGCCCCCCCCCCCCCCGGCTCCTTCCCGAAGAGCGCAGGCGCCCCAGCCAGACAACCGAATCAAGGGGACACTTTTTCTCATCACTTACAGAAAGTATTTGCGCTCGGCAGGAACCGCATCTCCAGCTCCTCCGAGCAAGCTCGCTGGGCCCCGCCGAGCCCACACGGCGCAGCGAGGGGCGCTCCCCAAGGGCTGCTCCGCCCGCGCCCCCCCTGCGGACCAGCTGCCCGGCGGCGGCCCGGGCCCGAGCCCTCCCTCGGACTCGGAGCGGGGCGGGAGCTCGCAGCTCGGCGGGGGCGCGGGGGGGGGGCGCCGGCGGGGCGGGGGGGGGGGGGGCGCGGGCGGGGCGCGGGGGGGGGCGCGGGCGGGGCGCGGGGGGGGCAGGCGGGGCGGGGGGGGCGCGGCCGCCAATCCCCGCGCGGCGCACGTGCGGCACGTCTGCGCCTCGGCTCTGCAGGGGTGCGGGGGTGGGTCCGGCCCCGCGGGGTGCGCGGGCGGGGCGCTGGAGGGGGCCGCGGGGGCGGAAACGTGCTGGGGGTCCGGGAGGTGCGAGCGGGCAGGGGCTGAGCAGGGTGTGAGGGGTGGGGGTGGGGCTGAAGGGTCTTGGGGGGCGCGGCCGGGCAGGGGGGCGGGGGGGAGGGCGAGCTTGCCGAGCGAGTGCCCCGTGCCCGGGGTCCAGGAGAGCGTCCGCCGACGCCTGCCCACCTCCCTAACCAGTTTTTTTTGGGGGGGGGAGCGCTGCGAAATTGCCCATCTCGGCCCATCTCTGTCCGCAGGGAGTGGGCCGCACACCGGTGGGGACGCCGCCAGCCCGCGGGGGTCCCGGGAGGGGCTCCAGATGCTGCGCTCAGAGCACCTGCTCAGGGGAAAGCAGAGCATCCGAGGCACCTTCTTCACCCCCCTGCCCCCGCCCTCTGCGCCCCCAAATAGGGGGTGTTTTATTTCTGGTTGTGATTTTGAACCCAGCCGTCGGGTGTGTGATCCACGCGGCGGAAGCCCCGGGGTCAGAGCAGTGCGGGTGGACTTGGCGGGGCGCAGAGAGGAAGGGGGGCGCCGCGTGCAGGGGCCAGACGTCGGCCCCCGGCCCCCCCCAGACGGGGCCTCCCGGCGCCCCGGTAAAGTCCCGGGGAGGGGGGCAGTGCGCGCCCGGGAGGGTCCAGGCGCGGCGTGGCAGCCGGCGGTGCGTCTCCGTCCCCGTCCCGTCCCCGTCCCGTCCCCGTCCCTGTCCCCGTCCCCGTCCCCGAGCTGTAGTACTGCTGTTAACCTGTTAACCGTCCCCGTCCCTCCCGTCCCTGTCCCTGTCCCCGTCCCGTCCCCGTCCCGTCCCGTCCCCGAGCTGTAGTACTGCTGTTAACCTGTTAACCGTCCCCGTCCCTCCTGTCCCTGTCCCCGTCCCGTCCCCGTCCCCGTCCCGTCCCGTCCCCGTCCCCGAGCTGTAGTACTGCTGTTAACCTGTTAACCCTCCTTGAAAGGCTGTAACAGCTTCCGGAAGAGGAACTGCCTTTGAAGTGTGGGCAGCGTTTGGGTGCCTCTGACTGCCCCCCTCCTTTGATGTGGAATGACACCCGGCGGCAGAGGCTGGCCCCTGGGACCAGGGCATCAAACACCACTCCCAAGTTCACCTCCAGCAGGACCCACAAACCGAAGGGAAGGGCGGACTGAGATCCTCTAGAATCTTACATTTTCCCATTTTCTGCTGCTTTTTTTTTTTAAATCAATATAGTACATGTTTTTCAAATGTATCATTTAGTTCTCCATGCCTCTGAAATGACAGTGAAAAGCCTTGGATTCACATGCTCTGCCTGCATGATTTCATCTAATCCTCACAACCACTGCCTCTGGCTGGTGGTGTCACCCACTTTATAGATGGGGAATTGAAAGTCTGGGTTCACATAGCTGCCCCATGGAGAACCTGCCTTTTTTTTTAAGTTATGTATGTATGTATGTATGTATGTATGTATGTATGTATTTATTTATTTATTTCTATGAGAGAGAGTGAGTGAGCATGAGCAGGGGAAGGAACAGAGGGAGAGGGACAAGCAGACACCACACTGAGCAAGTAGCCGGACATGGGGCCTGGTCCTGTGACCCACGAGTTCACCACCTGAGCTGAAACCAAATCAGCCACTCAACAGACTTAGCCACCCAGGCTCCCTGAGAACGGTTCTTCTTAAGCACCTCCTCCACTAACAGTTAACTGGATGAATCAAATGAATCACATCCCACAAAGCACAACAGTGCCTGGCACACAGTAACTGCACAGTGAAAAGTTACTGATTTTTTTTTTGGATCACAGTTATTACAAATAATAACCATAAAAGTTCTGTCTATCATGATGGCAAGTTGTACAGGATCATAGGCAGCAGACCTTGATACATTCTTTCAGAAACGTTCAGGGTTTTGTTTTTCCCTGGTTAGAGCTATCTCTAAATGGTATCGGGAGTTGGACTCCAGAGCAAGTTGCTCCAAGACAAACTGTACTCTAGTTTTCCCACAGAGATTTCCTCCCAGACCTGATCCACTATGCTTCCTTCCCAACTGGAGACCTTTAGCAAAAACATGCTGTTCAGACCTCAGCTGGGTGCTTTGATGCCTATGAGTTTAAAATGGAATGGAATGTGTGTGTGTGTGTGTGTTAATGACAAGGATAAGGTAACTTGACTTTGTCCTAAAATTTCACAAAACAAATCAACATTCACCAGATCGTTTACTTTTTTAGAAATGTTTTTTTTTTTAAAGAGTTTATTTATTCATGAGAGACACAGGGGGAGAGAGAGGCAGAGACATAACAGAGGGAGAAGCAGACTCCCTGCAGGGAGCCTAATTCGGGACTCAATCCCAGGACCTGGGATCATGACCTGGGCCAAAGGCAGATGCTCAACCACTGAGCCACCCAGGTGCCTGTTCTTCTTCTTGTTGTTTTTACAAACAAATGTCTTAAAAGTGCTTCTGTGGGGGTGGGGAGGTCCTGAAGGCACTAGGAAATCATCTGAGTGAGGCAGTGCAGTGGAGGATGTCCTGGAGACGGATGTGCCCTGGGAGCCCCTGGGATGACAGGTGAGCCGGCTCCGTTGCTTGGCTGACAGGTGAGCCGGCCCCGTTGCTTGGCTGTTAGCAGGACAGGACGGGGAGGAGGCAGGAGCCACAGAAGCACTGCTAATGGAGCACTGTAAGGCCTGAATGAGGCCTCACTTTAATCAGAGGCTGGTGGGAGGCCTAGCACAGCCAGGCTTTTGCTCTTAAAATGGAAAGATGGAGGAAGGTATCAAGGGGTTAACACATGGTAATAAGAAAAAAAATAATGACAAATGGTATTTACTGAACACCTATCACGCTGTAGGCACTGTGCTAGGGGCTTCACATGCTTCTCATCACTTAGCCCTACGAGGTGGGTTACAGTTATTCCCAGTTCCCAGCCAAGGAAGCAGCTACAGGAAGGTTAATTTGCCCACCGTCACCCAGTTGGTAAGTGGCCAAGCGGGGGCTCCCGCTCATGCCCATGTCACTCAGACACATGGGGAAGGAAGTGTTTTGCCCCCCCCCCCTTTTTTTTTTTTGCTGAGATTGGATTCACAAGTTCTTGTCCTGGGGAAAGTTCAGGATTTCCTGGTCTGAATCTGAGGGGAAACTTTTGAAAAGGGGTTGGCTGAATCAGAGGGAGGGGAAGAAGAGCTAAGGGTCCACCGGCCTAGCAGGGATCAATGAGAGGAACCAGGACAGACGACGCAGTGGGATGACGCTGGGACTGGCTCCATTGCTGGGGGAGCAGGAGTGCCTTTTAGTGGTGTGTGTTCAGGGGAGGACAAAGAGAGATGGGGCCTTTGCTGAGGCCGGCAGGAGCCTCTAGAGGAAGGCAAGCATGAGAGTCAGGGTCTCATCGGAAGGTGTCCACAGTAAGAGGTGGGACCTGCAGGGTGGCCAATTTGTTTCAAAGTATCACCCCGCCTGGATAACCCAGCTTTATGGGTTGAATTGTATCCTCCCACCCAATTCATAGGTTGAGGTCCTAACCCCTGAGACCTCAGAATGTGACCTTACTTGGAAATAACTTCATTGCAGGTGTAGTTGGCTAAGTTAGAATGAGGTCCTCCCAGAGTAGGGTGGGTCCCAATATGCCTGGTGTCCTTACCAAAAGGGGAGATTTGGACACAGACACACACACAGGGAGAACGCTGTGTGAGCATGAAGGCAGAGATCAGGGTGTTGTGTCTGCCAGCCAGGGAAGGCCAAAGATTGTTGGCAAACCACCAGAAGCCAGGAGAGAGGCCTGGAACAGATTCTCCATCACAGCCCTCAGGGAAAGCAACACTGCCGCTGCCTTGAGCTTGGGCTTCTGGCCTCCGGAGCTGTGAGACAGTACATTTCTGCTTTTAGGCCACTCGGTGTGCGGTACTCAGTGCACAGTACTCGGTGCGCGGTACTCGGTGCGCAGTACTCTATGGCAGCGGCTTTAGCAAGGTGATACACATGGCCACACATGGGTCAGGTGCCCTGGGGGCTGTAGAGCCCCTCAATTTTTGAAACCTTGCTTTGTAGCAGCTGAGAGGACCTGTTTTGTTTTGTTTTTAAAGATTGTATTTATTTACTTGACACAGAGAGAGAGCGAGCACAAGCAGGGGGAGCAGCAGGCAGAGGGAGAGGGAGAAGCAGGCTCCCCACTGAGCAGGGGCTCCATGTAGGGCTCCCATCCCAGGACCCTGGCATCATGACCTGAGCCAAAGGCAGATGATGCTTAACCAACTGAGCCACCCAGGTGCCCCGAGAGGACCTGTTTTATACAAAAGTATCTCCTCTCTCTCTCTCTCTCTCTCTCACACACACACAGAATGATACATGTACGCAGTTTAAAAGTTAAGTGGAATAAGTACATATTTATTGTAATAAAAAGTAACAACCACCTTGTCTTTTGCCCTGTGGCCTCTCTCCCCAGGAGGAAATGACTCAACAGGATAGCCTTTTTTTTTTTTTTTTTTTTTTTTTACCTCTGTTTTCCTAAATAATATGTTTATATTAGTAGAACCTTCCAGCTCTACTTTTTGATGTGAGGTTGACATTATTACTGACCGGTGTTCCTTTTTTTCTTTTTTTTTTTTTTTTTTAGATTGTATTTATTTATTAGAGAGAGAAAACAAGCAGGGGGAGTGACAGGCAGAGGAAGAAGAAGCAGGCTCTCTGCAGAGCAAGGAGCCCTACACGGGCTCAGTCCCAGGGCCCAGGGATCACCCCCTGAGCCAAAGGCAGACGTTTAACCAACCGAGCCACCCAGGTGCTCCTATATTTCTTGATTCTTCAGGTTTGGACATTACCTGTTGACTCCCACCATGGTAGCTGAGGAGCTAGCCCCCTGCCATCTCCCCCTATTACAACATTTGATGAAATGGGCAGCTCTCCTGCGATCAGGATTAGGTAGATACTGTTGGCCTCTGACCACGCTCCCTTCTCCACAACCCTTTTCTCCTGCTGGAGTTAATAAGAGCTTTGTTTTCCTCACTCGCCTGATTTCCTCTGCCCTTCTATGTTCCCACATGCTCTTCTGTCTCTGCCGCACCACGAGCAACAGTACTCCCTCTGCCTCGCATTTTTCCCTAGGGTCCTCTGGCTTCCTGCTGCAGTGTGGACAGGTGGCATAGGCCGCAGGTGCTGGGAAGGGGGAGGAGCTGTCTTTCAGATGTGGCCAGCAGCTTTCTGGCTTTTTGAGGTGGATATTTCAATCCACCTTTGGGGCAACATCTCTCTTTGTTTCATGAAGGCCGCCAGGACAGACAGGTGCATTCTTGTTGTCCTAGGGGAAGCCTCTGGCAAGCCACTGTTCATCTCACCTGACTGCAGAGGTTCACAGTGCTGGTTTGAGCATGTTAATCCTCTGTCAAGATGAGCCAAGTCTGAATCCAGGGGGTGCAAATGACTGGAGAGCCCGCGGTTCCTAAACTTGCTCTTGTGGAAATTGGTATTTTTGTCGGTTGGCTTCTTTTCTTGGGGGGCGGGGAGGAGGTGGGTGGAGATTTGCTGAAAGTTGCTTGTGGGAGATGCGGAGCATACGAGGGTGGAAGGTATGTTTTCTGCACGTATGCACAGAATCAGCCACGGCTGGGTCATGCGGGGTTGGAGTGGGTAGGGCTCGAGGGCATGGAAGCCCCCCTCTCCCCCCCGGCCTGGAGCCTGACAGCCTCACCATGGGCACTGTGCCATTGGCAGCGGTAGCCCTGGCTCCTAGAAGCCAGGGCAGAAGGACCCAGTCACGACTGGGACAAATTGGGGGACCCTTTTGCTGACTCTCTGAAAGACCCAGGGGAGACATCCAGGGGTGGGGTTGAGCTCCTGCCTTCACCTAGGGCCTCAGAATCACTGTGATTTGGAGTAACAATTTAAAAGGGATCTGATGTCACCCCGGGCTGCTGCAAGCTGGGTGCACATGTGTAATTTCTTCCAAGTGATTCAGGGAGATAGGCAGGGTATTTTCCCCCCTATTTTATGGATGGGGATTCAAAGTCTCAAAGAAGCATATGTCTTTTAGCAATGGAAATGGATTTAGACCCCAGGTCCAGTGCTTTTCTATTTCCACTGAACGCAAAATTCAAGTTGCAGGAAGGTACCAGGGGACATACCGGCCCTATTGTACAATTTACTGGTCCTCAGTATGAAGGATTTATTGCATTCAGTGTGGGTATCACATTTTAAAAGGAGCAAGAGTAAACTTGAGAACTCCCTGGACTTAAATAAGCTTCACGAAAACAGATCAAGTCTGTCCTTTTCCATGTTATGTCCTGTTGTCCAACAAGACCTACACAAAGGGGGTGCACAATAATCCTTTATTGGGTAAAGGAATGAGTCCCAGGGATGATGGAAGACCTGGAAACCAAGTCACGTAGGAAGTAGCAGGAGGAGCGGAAAGCAATTCAGGTAGGAGGAAGGCACAGGAGAGCTGTCTTCAAGCAGGAAAAGCCACAGTATGGAGGAGGGATGAGATTGATTGGTGTAAGCCCACAGCAAAGCGGAGACGAGCCCAGGGCGCAGGACGAGAGCCCACGGGCAAAAGTTACAGCGACACCTGCATGGGCTTAAACTAACAAAAAAACTCTGCAGCAACTACAACTGTCAAAACTGAAAATGGGTTGCTAGGATTGACCCTGGGTGCTAGCATTTCGTGAAGGCAGGGGCTCTGCTTTAGGAAGGAGGTTTTGCGGTGTGGCCTGCAGCCTTAGTGCTGGTGAGCCCCCTGGGACCCATGTCTCCACTCGCTCCCATGTGAACAGGCTTCTGTGGTCTCCACTGGCCCTTCTGTCTGCGCCCCCAGGAGGAGCCAAGGATCTCTGAGCCCCGTGAGGTGAGCCGGAGAGCACTGCAAGTGGTGTAAGCGTTGCCCCATCCCAGGGCGCAGGGCAGGCTAGTGATGGGGTAACTGGTGAGGCCAGCTGTGTCAGGAACTGCAGTGCTGGGGTGGGGTGGTGAGGAAGGCCAGGGCCAGGCTGTGGGGGAAGGAGTGACGATAGTAAGAATGTCTCTAGGGGTGCCTGGGTGGCTCAGTTGGTTAAGTGTCTGCCTTCAGCTCAAGTCATGATCTCAAGGTCCTGGGATCCAGCCCCGTGTGGGATCCCCGCTCAGCAGGGAGCCTGCTTCTCCCTCTCCCTCTCCCTCTGCCCCTCCCCCCACCCCAATAAACAAACAAACAAACAAACAAATAAATAAATAAATAAATAAATAAATTTTTAAAAGAATGTCTAAAGGAACCACAGGACTTGTTGGTTGATTGGAGGGGGGATGTGTGGGGGGAAGGACAGCAGGTTGAAGATGATCCCGGACCTTCAAGTCTGGTAGTTGTACATCCACAGAAGAAATTGGGAAGAAGAGATGTTTCTCTTACAGACAGGTTATCAGGGAGACTCTGTCCGCAAGGTGCCTTGGAATGAGCCCGGGGTCTGGGTGAAAAATGGAACCAGAACTGATGCAGTGTTTGGTACCCATCAGTGTAGACTGGAGACGTGAAACGTTGTGGGCAGAGGAGCTCTGAGACCAGGAGTTGGAGAGAGAGGATGGAGCCCGAAGAGCATGCATGCAAACCACGGTGTCCCGGAGCTCAGCGTCCCAGCTGCGGGCCCTTGGACACATTTCCAGTGACGAGAGTTATTAGCTTCCCGTTGAGTACTCTTGTAAATAGCCCACCTGCCCCACCGTCACCTCACAAGGCTGGGATCTGCCCATGGTCGTGCACCTGTCTGTTTCCTGCCCTCCGATTCCCCCTGAAAGTGGAGCCTGAGAAGGAGACTTGCAGGCAGGTCATCTCTTCTGGGAAGTGATTCCAAGGAATAGGAGAGAGGACCAGGGAGTGTGAAAGAGGAAAGGGAAAGGTCAATCCGATTGGCTTTGGGTGACCAGGGTTCAGTCCTGCCGGGGGGGCCTTCCGAGGAGCCGTGGAGATCATGCCTAAGACTTGTTTGCCCAAGTGAAGGACCAGGAGAATATCCATTGGTTCTTGTCTCCTGGTAGTTAGGGGTGTCCCACGGTGAGTGGGTTCCTGCAGGCTGTGGAGAAAGCCCAGGGCAGAGAGCAAGAGATACACGGGGCGACGAACGGCATAGGTGACACCTCGTGCAGCTGCTGGTCACTGCAGCAACAGCTGGAACAGAAAGAGGGTGTAAGGCATGAGGTCCCATCCAACATCACATGGGGGACCCCCCAACCCCACCCCGTGCTGAAAGTGTCAGGGACCAGAGTTCTCTCTAGATTTTCCACCTGAGGATCCCTGTATGCACCATAGGTGCTCAGTGTCAGGGGCCTGGGCTCCTCTCACCTGCCTCTGGACCACCTCCACTGGGGCTAACCTTCTCCAAGGGCAAGTGCCTTTCTGTTGCAGCCTCTGCAGTCGAGATGGGTGCAAATGTGGTGGTTAGTTCAGCTTTGTTAGGAGGTAGACTTCCTTTTGGTTCAGGCTCATGAATCTGGGAACCAGTACAGCTCTCCCTACAACCCATTAGTCTCCCTGACAGCGAGGCTAAGAAGCTGCTTAATGCATTCTTGCTGACAGGTACCATCTCCCCACACCTTCTTCATCCCCGGCCCAGGGACTGGACCAGGAATGATGTGGCTGGAGTGACCACCAAGGGGCTGCTGACCTCCTGACAGAGGCTGCGTGTCCTCAGGTGCTCCTCATCAGTGGGAAGAGGAAGGAAATGTCCTGCATTCTGGTCTCTTCAGGGAAGACTGAGTTTGTTGCCTTCATGGGAAACTCTTTAGTGAAGTCTTGAGGATCCCATTCTAGCTATTTCTATCACTATTGGATTCTAACCCCTTTATATTTACAGATTTGTTTTGGCTCACGCACACCACTAAGTGTATTTTTTGTGAGTTTCTGGGAATAAGGTTAAGTAGTTTTTTCCCCCTGACTTCTTGTGATTTTCAGTGATCCCTGTTTGGAGTTCACGATCGTACAACCTCAGGGGTTTTCTGACGTTAAGGGAAAACAGCAGCTTGAAGGCTCAGGAAATGGTTGGACTTTCAAAGTTCTGGAAATAGAACCTAGACATAGATATACAAATCCTCGATGAGCCTGTATTGGCAGCTTGGATGACCTGATCCTCCAAGGATTGAGTAATGCCGCTAGGCTGGCCTCCTGCCCCTGGAAACACAGCACACAAAGGCTTCGGGAATGAATGGAAGGCTGCTGGTCATACCTTCTCAGGCCCCAGATATGCATTCCAGGCCATACCAGTGGGGATTGTGCTCATGGCTTAGAGAAAATGATGGAAACTGTTCCTGATTTATATCATCTAGTTTAGATTCAGCTGCCACAATATCAGCTTAAACCAGATATATTAAATTGCTTCTTGTGTACACAGTCCAGTTGTATTATGTCAGCTTCACCACCATCAGGGACCCAGGCTCTTTCCAGCATTCTGTCTGCCCTCCCTAGACTGTGTGCCTCATCCTTCGGGGTGCAAAATGACTGCTGGGGCTCCAGCCATCACACCTGACTTCTAAGCAGCAGAAAAGAGGAAAGGGAGAAGGGCCTATAGCTTCTTTTAAAGTCTCTTTTAAAGAGACTTTCCTGGAATGAACCATACTATATTTTTGCTTACAACTCACCGGCTAGAACTTAATGGCCAGACCCAGCTGAAGGAGGTGGGAAATTAGTCCATTAACAGGTGTAATGCTACTCTGAATAAATTTGGGGTTCTGTTACCAAGAGGAAGAAGCAGTGCTCCTGTTGGATTGGGCAGGCATTTCACAGTTTCTATCAGAGAAAGCTGGACTTAAAAAAAAAAAAAGCTGGACTTCGTAGCTGTGAAATAAACGGGTTATCAGGATTTGTAAATCACTTAACTCTCTGTGGGACGGGTCTGAGGCAGATCACTTTACTTCTTTGAGCTTCAGTTGCTTCAGTAAAAAAAGGAAAAAAAATTTGGGATTCCTAGAAGCTCAAGCCAGGACCTGCTCCCTTTTTCTCCGCTTTGTTGTGTTACCACGGATCCAGCAGTTCTGAAGCTCCGTGGCCCGGGGAGAAACTCCAGGACCAATGGCGAGAAGTTTCTAGGTTTTGAGAGAAGCAAATAGAACAGGTTATGTGGGCTCAGGTTTCCATGGTTCTGGAGATAGAAGCACACGTTTCTGTAATTCAGAAAACCCAGAGAGGTGTCTGCTAACCAGCTTGGTACCACTATTGATTTTGTAGGTAGCCGGACACAACGAACTTTGGGATAAGGGCCAGGCTTGTCTTCCTCTTCTGCTATTTGCTGCTTGGTCTTCAGCCTCTCTGAGCCTCAATATGCTCATCTATAAAATGGGGATAATAAAGCCTACTTGGGGGGCTGCTGTGAGAAGTAAATATGACCAAGTACATGAAGCTTGGCCATGAGGAAGTGTCAGTCTACTTTGGTGTCATCTGTTGAGTGGAGGGTCCCACACCACCAAACAGAAAAGGTAAAGTGGAACAGCCTGGTCTTAGTGATTCAGCCAATCGGATCCCAAGGCTCAAGGTGAAAATGATGACACTGGACCCTGGAGCATCACCCTGACGGTTTCTGGGCCGAGCCCCTATCCTGTAGGGGTATTCGTTCCAATGAGCAAGGCCTTAGAACCAACCAAATCCTACTGCTACTGTTTACTTTCTGCCCTAAGCCTTTAGTCTTTCCCTCCTTACTGGACTTCCCCCTCACCATCAACTACATATTCAAAGTCGTTCTCATCTTGAAACAAAATTCTGTGTCTAGGGAGCTGACTTTTGCTCCCAACGTCCTTCCTCCTTTTTACAGCCATAAACCTCGAATGAGTTGTCCGTGGGCTGCCTTTCTCCCCACCCGTGCTTCGCCGGCTCTCTGCGGGTCGGTCTGTGCCAAAGCTCTAGGCCGAGTCTGCTCTCGCCAAGGTCATGAGCATCCCCATGACCGGTTTCGGTTCTGTGGCCCAAGTGGCCCTAGTTCCTTTGACTTCCTGAGCTCACTCTTTAACAAAGAAGGTTCAGCATGTAGGTGTAAGTAACATGTATAAGTGGGGTGTGATCCCCGATATTTCGAGGTGATGTGGTTTGCCTATGTCTTTAAACTCTTGCAGGTTTCTCTCCAGAGCAGTCCTGTCCTATTCCAAGTGGAAAAAGACTATTCTTTTTTTTTTTTTTTTAAGGTTTTGTTTATTTATTCATGAGAGACACACAGAGAGAGAGGCAGAGACACAAGTAGAGGGAGAAGCAGGCTCCATGCGGGGAGCCCAATGTGGGACTCGAGCCTGGGTTCCCAGGATCAGGCCCTGGGCTAAAGGCAGGCACTAAACCATGAGCCACCCAGGCTACCAAAAAAGACTATTCTTAAAGCCTGTAGATGCTTCCCAGGAATTACGGCATGAGGAACGTGGAGAGCACCAGCTCTGAGGCCAGTGGCCCAGCGGCCCAGCGGAACCTCTTTCCAGCAGCCCTCTTCTTGGCCAGCCTCCTGCTTTGTTGCTGGAGACCTTCTTGTTCCCCATGTAGAACTTCCTCCACATTCATTAGCTTTCCATGGTGCCAAGGTCCATCCCAAAGTCGCGTCTCTGGGGTCACCAGGGCAATAAAATAACCCTGACCCAGTTCCACATTGGGTAGCTTCATTTCCTTTGGAGTCAACCCCCCTAGTCAGGTGATGGGAGGCTGCTGGGGGATGAGCCATGGGCCCACAAGACACCTTCCAAACCAAAACACAGGCTACCCCTGGGTCTCTACCTCCAGCCTCTTGGAACACTGTCAGAACTCTGGAGCCATTTGCTCTTTCATGGAGTCAGTGGTTTCTTAGAATATTCTAGGCTTCCCTCCCCACCAGTAGCACCTGTGGATGGAGAATGGAGAGCTTTCCTAGAGCAAAACTTGCAGGGTTGAGGTTTGTTTGTCTTGTCTCCCCCTTACATTTATGTGGCCTTTCCTCAGCGTTGATCCCTCGGACCACAAACTTCCACTTGACACTCTCTCCTCCGCAGGCTGTTCCCACCTCACCATCCACTGTCTCTCCTCTGTCTCCTTCTGTGCCTGTTCTTCCTGTCTCCTCCTTGGGCGCCTCTTCTGCCTTTTCTTTTCTTTTCTTTTTTTTTTTTTTTAACTTTTCTTTGAAAATATTTTCAGCCTGAGATGCCTGGCTGGCTCAGTCAGTAGAGCAGGCGACTCTTGATCCCAAGGTTGCCAGGTCTCATGCTGGGTGTAGAGATTACTTAAAAATAAAATCTTTAAAAATTATAATTTTATTTTTAAAGGTTTTATTTATTTATTCATGAGAGACATAGAGGGAGAGGCAGAGACACAGACAGGGGGAGAAGCAGGTTCCCTGCAGGGAACCCAATGTGGGACTCAATCCCAGGACCCCGGGGATCATGACCTGAGCCAAAGGCAGATGCTCAACCACTGAGCCACCCAGTTTCCCCTAAAAATATATAATTTTAGACTTACAGAGATCTGTTGCACAGCAGTGTAAATATACTTAACACTACTCAATTGTACCCTTAAAAATGGTTAAGATGACAAATTTCATGTTATATATATATATATATATATATTTTTTTTTTTTTAAAACCACAATTTAAAAAAAGAATACTATTTGAAGGAATAGTTACATTGCAAAGGAGAGAGAAGGTAGAGATTGGAAGTTGAAGTTCTTAGGGAAAGAAATCTGTTTTCAATTTTGTTTAAAGAGTATTTAGCACTTAAGACAACCCCAGAATAGTTTCAGATTTACAGAAAAGCTGAAACGAATGCCACAACGAATTCCAGTACACTTATACTCAGCTTCCTGAAATGTTACCATTTTCTCACATTTGCTATATCATTATCCATCTATCCGTCTGTTTTGCCTTTCTTCCTGGACCACAGAGAGTGAATTACATACATCATTCTCCTTTACCCCTAGATACTTCTATTGGTTTTATCTTTATCTTTCTTACACCATTCAATGGTCAAACTCAGAAAAACACTGATGTAGTGCTATTGTCTAATCTGTATTTCAAATTTTGCTAATTGCCACAGAGTAAGTAACGTTAGCTGTAAAATTTTTGAAAGACTTTTTTCTTCTGGTCCAGGATTTAGTTCAGGATTATACATTGAATTCTTTAGTTTTTATGTCTGTTCCTTAATATTCTTTAATCCAGAATAATTTCTCAGCTTTCTTTAAAAAATTTTTTTCTCTCTCTCTTTTTTTTAGTACTCTCTGCATCCAATGTGGGGCTTGAACTCACGTCCTCAAAATCAGTCAGAAGAGTCTCATACTCTTCTGACTGAGCCAGCTGGGTGCCCCTCTCTCTGTCTTTCATAATCTTGGCATCTTTGAAGAGCATGGGCTGGTTATTTTGTAGAATGTCCTTCAGTGAGGGTTTGTCTGATGTTCCCTCACCATTAGATTCAGATTCTGCATTTTGGGAGGAATATTACAGAAGTGATGTTGTGTCCTTCTCAGTGCTTCATACTCGGAGGCAGGTGACGGCTATTCGTCCCATTACTGGTGATGGTAATATTGATCATTTGGTCACAGTGGTCACTGCCAGGTGTCTCCATTGTAAAGTTACTGTTTTCCCATCAGATTAATAAGTATCACTTATGGGAGTTACTTTGGACTATGTGAATTTCTGTGTCCACATGCTGATCTTTCCTTGTCTCCGTCATCAGCCTCTGCTCTTCCCATTCAACCATGTTCATGGCTTCGCTTCCTGCTCTCTTGCTGCTAACTCTCAGACCTCTGTCTCTGGCCAAGATGGCTCTTGGAGCTCCCTCCCAGGAGCAGTCCCTAGTGCTGCCCTTCCTGCCTCCCATTTCCCTGACCCCCTCCTCCTCTGTCCCCTGATGACAGTCCATGGCACCAGCATGCTCTCATCCTGGACATTATTCTAGATGCCTCTCTTTCCCTCACACCTCGTGCACAATCCTAAGTCCCATTGATCTTATGCTCCCAGTACATTTTATTACTTCCTTGGTTGAGGCCATTATCATCATAGGCTTGGAATCCTGCCAGAATACCTCTTCCTGCCCAGGACCTTGCCTTCCTCTAATTCATTCTCCATCATGATGGTGGAGCAAGCTTCCCAAAGTATGGATCTGAGCATGAAGAATAGAGCAACTGAGGTGGGTGTATCTTAGAATCCCTTAGTACCTTTCCATCACCCTCAGGATACCAACCAATTCCTTCTGGATGGTCAGGCTCTTCCTACCTCTCCAACTGCCCCAGTCATGTTGACAGTTTTCATTTCCCATTTTGAGTTGCTCTCTCTCTTTGAGTTTTCACACGTGAGATCTGGAGTGCCACCTCCCACTTGGACTCATTCACCAGCTCTCGCTGCCATTCAGGATTCAGCTTAGACTCACCATGGGAGACATCCCCTGCACCCGTGGGCAGGAGTTATGTCCTTCCCAGGTGCTCCCTGTTACCTTGAACTTGCCCCCAACCCTACTGTGATGCAGTTTACATGGCTGAAACAAATTAGATCTACTTTGATGCTTCCTCTGAACTATGAGCTCCTCTAGTCCAGAAACCATGTCTTGCCCATTCCTTATTGGGAGCCTGAACTAACATATTATCTGGCTCCAAACACATGCTTTATCAACTTCTGAATGGATAAGTGGGTGAATGGGGTGGGGCAGGGCAGGGCAAATGAAAGCAAGACTCTGATATAGCAACAGGGTTTTGTTGATCAAGGGAAAGTAACCAAGATTCTGGTGACTCAGAGACTTGGGTTCTAGGAATGGGGTGGCTTGTTCTTGGAGTCCAGCTCTCATGGGCCTGGGACATCCTGGATGAACACCAGGACCAAGATGAGAGATTTCAGAGTACAAAAGACTGAATTAACGCAGGACACTCATCAGATGTCCAAGGTGCCTGTGACCCAGAAGCTGGGTTTCCATGTTACAAATGACTCCAAAGGACCAGGTTTCTAAGGCCCTGGGTGACTCAGATCGGGTTGGGCTTCAGAGCTCACAAAGGGGAAGTGATAGGTAAGAAAGCAATCAGCAAGGTTTCTGCCCAGGTGGCCAACCACATGGCTGAAACCCTCCATTGACTTGGCAGCCAGTTCAGCCTGGCAGTTGCCCAGGCAACCAGGGGCCAATCTGTGGTGCGGCTCGGCATGGTGCCAGGGACACTGTGAGGGACAGATGGGTGGACTCGGGCGTCGTCAGTGCTGCGGGGTGGCTGGCTGAGGGTCCTGGGGGTAGGACTCAGCACGAGGCTGGGGAAAGCCTGAAGAAGGCTGGAAACTCCCAGCAAGCACACAGGCGGGGGGCACAGGGAACAAGCGGGGGGCACGGGGAACAGACGAGACCAGAGATGTACATCAGTGCTGGCAGTTAGGGAAGCACATACCAGAGCCAGGTGAGCCACTTGGAGCCAGGGGCCCCTGGTGCTAAAAGTCAAGAGGGGGAGCTAAGTAGAGACCAGTAGTGAGTGCACGGTGGGAATCGAGGTCAAAACATTAATGGCCTCATAAGAGCAGGGATCTCGTCATGACCTGGAACAGAAGCGTCGCACAGGTCAGACTGAAGAGCCAGCAGCAGGAAGGTGATGCAAAGGTCAAGGTGATCGTGATCCCTTCAGCCCCGTTGGAGAGAGAATTCAAAGGAGAGGACTGGCCATGCATTTTTTTAGTTTATGTATCAGGATGAATGCCTACCTGGAGCATGAGTGGTGAAAAACTCACAAGGAATAATAAAGAGGTCGACGGTGATGGTAGCAGGCATCGTTGCTGCAGGCTGGCTCCCCAGCACCTCGGCCACCTGCCCCGGGGACGCAGGCAGCTTGCGCCTGGGATGGCCTGCCCAGCGCAGACCCAGGGAAGTGAGGGGCTTCCGTGGGGGGCCCAGGGGCCAGGAACTAACCTCTACCTGACTCGTGCTGAGAAGGCAGGAAGTGACTAAACCTGCCCCTAATCATCAGATATTTTTCTGTCTTGATTTTACTCACTAGATATGTCGATGGAAGGCATTCAGAGCATGCGTGCTGGCAGTCTCAATGAGGCTGAGTTATGTAAGAGGGAGGAGAACCTGTTCGTTATATGTGGTTGGAGATGGGTGCAAAATGTTCCATCTGTTGAGTTTCTTTTCTCCCTGATGGCAGCGAGAACTGGGATGTAGGCACATCTGGGCAGTGCTGGCAGACGAGTGGAGAGGCCTGGACTGCTTACAGTCGGGGGCGGGAGCTGGAGAGGCAGGCGGTGAACCCCTACCACCGGCGACAAGGGACTCTGGACTCTGAGCCAAGGTCTGGGCAGGATGCCTCTGACACGTGCAGGATGGGCTGGTTCAGGGCTTAAGGATCGGGGGCAGGGAGACAAGTTAGAGAGCTGAGCAGGCCAGGCACTAGGTAGGAGGCAGGCGTGAGAAGGGAGGCCGTCGGCTTCTGCTCCCATCGCACAGCCTGCCCGTGGCTCCTCGCTTGCTGGGGCATCAACCACGGCTCCTCTGTGTGGGTCTCAAGGCTCCTCAGCACCCACCACCCCCACTACTGCCACCATCGTCAACACCATGGTGGTCATCATCACCCAAGTGCCATTTACCGAGCGCTCCCTGTGGATTTAGTCACCGCCCGACTTCTCACCAAACACTGCAGGGCAGGCACTGTTAATGAGGAGAAGGGGGCTCAGGGAGGGCAAAGGACTCGCCAAAGGTCACCGTCACTAGGTCATTACTAGTAGGTGGCAGAGGCAGATTTTGAATTCAGGTCTGATGGATTCTTAGCTCTATATGGTAGCCTAGAGGCCAGGAGCACCAGCTGTGGAAATAGACGTGCTAGTTGTGCGGCTGCGGGCAATGTGGTTTTCTCGACTGTAAAATGGGGATGATGGTGAGAACAGAACCACCTCCTAAGGTACGACTGAGGGGCCAGAAGCTATAAAATATAAGTACTTGATGAATAGTGTCGCCTGAGGTAGCAAATAAAATGACAGGATGCTCACTTCAATTTGAATTTCAGATAAACAGTAGTTAATATTTTATTTATTTTTATTTTTGATTTTTATATTTTATTAAAATTTTTTTTAATGTTATCTTTTTTTTTAAGGTTTTATTTATTCATGAGACACACACAGAGAGAGAGAGAGAGGCAGAGAGAGAAACAGGCTCCATGCAGGGAGTCTTACGTGCGACTCAATCCCGGGACTCCAGGATCATGCCCTGGGCCGAAGGCAGGCGCTTAAACTGCTGAGCCACCCAGGGATCCCCGATTTTTATATTTTAAAATATTTTATTTGTTTGAGAGAGACAGAGAATACAAGCAAGGGGAGTGGCAGAGGCAGAGGGAAAAGCAGGCTCCTTGCTGAGCAGGGATTCTGACGCGGGCTCCATCCCAGGACCCCGGGATCATGATCCGAGCCGAAGGCAGATGCTTAACGGACTAGGCCACCCAGGCAGCCCGTGGATACAATTTTAGAACAAAAAGTCTTGCAATATTTGGGACATGCTTAGGCTAAAAGTTATTTTTTTGCTTATCTGAAATTCCAGTTGAACTAGGTGCCCTGTGTTTTATCTGGCAACCTGGACTGGCCTTGACCATCCCCTGGCTTGCTTGGCAGGGCCTCCACCCCATGGGACTCCTTTGCCCCCGGCCTCCCTGGCCTCCCTGCCTCCCGGCTTCTGGTCCTGCACTTACTGGCCCCGCGCTTTCTCTCCGCTTCTCTGGCCTCCTGGGCCTGTCCTTGCTCCTCGGGGTCTCCTCCGTCTCGGGGCCTGCTCCTCCCTGACACATCCCACGTAGATCCGCACCCGGTCTCTGAGCTCCCGGTTACAGGCTGGGTCCGCGTGGCCCTCTCTCGCTAGGCTGCCGGCCCCTGTCAGAGAGGCCTCTGCGGCCACCACCGGAGTGGCCCATTCCAGTGAATCCTGGCCACGTGGGCAGTTGCAGAGGCGGACCAGTCTCGGAGGTGGTGGTGCTGCAGGTGAAAGCACAAGGCTCGGCACCCCCAGAAGCCCAGGCCGCCCCCCTTCCTCCCCAGCCCGCGGCCCGTTTCACTTCTCCTTCCCACAGCCCAGGAGGCAGCACCCAGGGCACCCCCTCCCACCCGGCCCGGAGCCCCTGCGGATGCCCGATGCCAACACAGGCCCCCCACCTCTGTCGCCCCCATCTCGGGGGGCATCAGGCATGCACCGCGTGCAGGGCCTGCCCAGCTTCCTCGCCCGGCCCAGGAGCCAGGGAAGACACACTTGGGCTCTTGGCCGGACACGCTGGCCCTCGATACCCCGCTGTCCCCTCTCTTGTCTCTTTTGCCTCCCTGGCCAGGTGCGAGCCCCCGCGGGGCCTGATTCACAGGCTCTCCTGCATCCCACACTCCCGAGCCGCGTCACCAGCGCCCGCTTCTGCCACCGGAGAGCCCGAGGCCCGGCATCCTTGCTCGGCTGCACATCACAGGACCCCGCCCGGGAGTGTCTGATGCAGTGGCTCAGGGCCCGGCCCCAGAATTTGCATTTCTATCAAGTTCCTAGGTGACACGGAGGCTGCTGGGCCTGCAGCCCACGCTGAGACCCGCTGTAGGAGCTTCTAGTGGGCCTTGGGGCGCAGATTTCCAGGGTTCTAGGAAGATGAGGCATCGCCAGCCAGGAGGACGGTCCCCCACATGCCCGTGTATTGTGGCCAGCAGCCCTGGAGCATAAAGGACTTTGGTGTGTGTAGGCCTGGTTAGTAGTCCTGTCCAGGGAGCCTTCAAGAGGTGGGGGGACACTCGTGGGGGACACTCAGAGCTGGAAGGACAAGTCTCTCCCACAACATGTTTATTGTCCAACAAAGAAACAAAATGAGAAGTACAGGTAAGGATGGACCTTTTGTTATGTGACCATCCCCCTTAGCTGTGGGGTCTGGCTGCTGGCTCTGGGTTGAGTCCCTTTCCAGAAATTGCCATCCTTGCTCAATGTCACCTCCTTCTCCTGGGGCAGCTCACGTCCACTGACTGGACAGTGCTGGGGTATGGCCTCCCTGCCCTAATGCTAGACACTGAAGGGCCATCCCAGGTCCAGAGCTCCCCGCAGGGGGTGCTGAGGCCTTGTTGTCACTGCACCCCAGCTCAATGACCCCTAACCCAGTCCTGTTTCTCTCACTTCCCGTCAGCCATGGAACCTGAGGGCCTTCCCAGTAACCTCCGGTCTGATTGCCCCAGAACCTGATTCCTAAACCTGTGTGTCCCTAAATCTGGGGAAGCCAGAACAGGTGATAAATGCTTCTAGAAGTCAAGCTTAGGGACGCCTGGGTGGCTCAGTGGTTGAGCGTCTGCTTTTGGCTTAGGTCCTGGGATCGAGTCCCGTATCAGGCTCCCCGCAGGGAGCCTGCTTCTCCCTCTGCCTAGGTCTCTGCCTCTCTCTCTGTGTCTCTCATGAATAAATAAATAAAATCTTAAAAAAAAAAAATAAGTTAAGCTCAGCACCTGGTGTTCCCACAGAGGAGGAGGTGGGTGGTCCTGGGGAGTCTGACTGCCTCTCCCCATCTGCTCTGTCCAGGTTCCTTGTTCCTGTAACCTGGGCCGCCCGCTCTGATGTTCCATAGCTTGCTCTCTCCAGGACTTTGACCCAGCCTCTCACTCCTTCCATCTGGACTCCTATTCCCTTCACACACTTCCTCAGACATGACCTTTGGTCATCTCCCTAAAAGCCACTCAAGTAGACGCCATCTTCAGGAAGAAATACAAAGAAAAGAATGGGGAAAAAACCCAACACTGAAACCCTGCAGTGAATCTTGGTCAGGGTCCCCTAAGAAGTGCTGTGAATGATTGTGAAAAGCAAAGAGTGCTTTGAAGTGAACACATGAGGTACTGAAGGACTTAGTGTATATAAGGGGGGATCACTATCCTGGGGACGAATGACTTGGGTTCACCAGGGGGAGCTCCCTGAAGGAAATTAGGATAACTAGTCGCAGGGGCACGCAGCAGGGAATCGACAAATACTGATTGGGGGGTGGTGGGGAGGATGGGCTGGGCTGTGCATCTCTGTCTGTCCTCTTCTTGACCAATCATGCTGATGATGTCAGCTAATTTTGAGATTGTAAAAATACTCCCACATTTCTGTGAGGCCTTTGCAAAGCAGTGGTTCCTGATGACCCCAGAGGCCCCCAAGTCCTACAGAAAAGGAAAGAAGGAGGTCTATTTGGAAAGCATGTCTGAAGAGGAGTCATCAAATGTGTCCCCCGAGAATGTTCCTGACCCTCCCACAGATGGGCAGACTTAGCCTCGTCTTCCTCTGGATGGGCCCTGTTCCCGAGTGTCCCCCGCCCCCCAAGCACCAGGCTCTGCTCCCATAACTCTCCAGTACACTGACTTCCTCACTAGCCTCTCTCCGGCACAGCCCGTGAGCAGCTCAGGGGCAAGGGCTGTGTATGTCCTTGTGCCCTGCACTGAGCACCTGCCACACTAGGGGGACTTTATATTTATCGAGTGAAGACACAAATGACTTGTATTTGTTCTAGAAATAATATAACTTGTAAATGTTCTAGTATGGGAAAGATAGGACGATTAATTTTAGTTTGGACAAAATTTCGTTCTTCCAAAAATCCTTGAAGGTGATAAAAAAGAAACGAAAAGGCAGAAATGTGTGTTAGTGGCAGCACACAAAACAAGACTAATTAGAGCTGTGGGAAAAAAAAAAAAAAAAGATGTTCTCTGTGAATCTGGGTTCATTTTATTCTCAGCTCCTTTTCTGGAAACCAGGGCTTTCTGTATCTTTTTTGAAACAGTGGAGGACACTGAGTGCAGAGAACATAATGACTTTCTTTGTTTTACTGTAAGGCTGACTTTCTCCCCCGGTTCTTAGATTCTGTTTGATTCTCACAAATAGGCACAAACTGACAACTCTGATTCCTTCCACCTCTTGTAGCCCCATTCACAACAAGAATTCAAGACATATAATAATTAAGTCAACTGATAGATTTATAGTTAATGCTGAGATCAAGCTGTGCTTTTACAGTTACTGTGTAAAGCGTTCTAAGAGCAAGCTATACACACAGGATGTTTTAATGTCCCCAAACATCAAAGTAATTTTCATTTTTTAAAGGGCATTTTTGTATCTTTCCTATTTCATATATTTCTTTTTCCCCTAAGTTTCTCTGTTCCCTTCTCAGAAATGTTTGTGTCATCACATCTTCAATCTTTCATAATAATCTACATCTCTACCCTCATAATTTCTTTAAATGAAACCAGGTTAAAAAAAAAAAAGAAAAAGAAACCAGGTAATTAAAGGAAGGTACAAAGAGAAGGATCTGGGAAATAAAAGGATAGCAGCTCAGATTTCCTGAGATTTACTGAGTACCAGGGACATTCTAAACACCTTACTTCACTGGATTCATAGCAACCTCATGGGGTAGGTGCTATGAAATTCTGCTCCCCTGTGCTCATGAGGGTCTTGCCTAAGGTCACAGTGGTGTTAAGTGGTGGGGCCAGCATGCAAAATCTGGTGTGTAACTTTCTGGGCCTATGCCCTCAGTTACCCTAATATCCTACCTTCTATGAGCCAGATGAGAAAGAGGGAAATGGGAGCTCTTTCTCAAGCCCTGTCAACAAGAGCAGATTAAAAAAGAAAAAGATTTTTTAATTTATTTGAGATAGAGATAGAGAGAAAGAGAGCACAAGCAAGGGCTGCCAGGAGGGGTAGAGGGAGAGGGAGAAGCAGACTCTCCAATAAGTAGGGAGCCCACCTTGGGGCTCCATCCCAGGACTCTGAGATCATGATCCAAGCTGAAGGCAGGTGCTTAACCAACTGAGCCACCCCGGCGCCCCGAGAAATGAGATATTTTTACCACGTAAGATGTTCTGTGTTTGGCTGAGCTTATTTGATCTGAGGCTGCTTGGCTGTTTCCAGTCTCAGGGTCACCGGTGCTCAGTCCAGAAAAAAAGGATCTGGTTCCTTCTCTACCTCTTTCTCCCTGCACTGAGCAGGAGAGAGCACCCCTTTTACCCTCTTTATTCTCTTGCTGTATATTTTAAAGTTTTTTTTTTTTATTGAATTCTTATCAAAGAGAATTTCATCTACTTCTGCATGGTAGACGCTTGAACTACCTCCCCCCTTATCCTCTCCTGCTACTCCTGGAGAGCCACCAAAAGCAACTGAGAAGTCAGAGGTCAATGGCAGGAGTCAAAGGACACCGGGCTGGTCCCCTAAACAGTGGCCAAGTGTCAGACAACTAAAAACTGAAAGTGTTATAAAAACTTGTGCATCTGTGAGCCCATTAATTTTTGGACCTCTGTCCCTGTGCACTGAGCATAAGACACCTCAGATCCCATGTTGGCAGAGCTACGGAAACACTATGCTGAGGTGAAACCATCAGGAAGAGACAAAGCTTTCCAGAAAAAAATCCGGCTTCTCAGGGACCTTCTGTTATGTTTATTTATATATTCTATTCATTAGTCCAACCAATGTTCGTGGTCGGCCTTCGATGAGCAGGGCACAAGGAGGAGGGAGTGAGGGCATTCTATCCCTGAGGTCAGAAAACTCAGGGTGTCCCTTTCTCCCTGGGATGTGGGGGGGCATTGCCTCTGCAGGACCCAGAACCTTTGACCTCTCAGATCTATTCTCCCCTCCTTCCAATTAGCCATTTCAGACTAGACTCCCTTAGCACGCAACCAGATGTCCTGTTTTCCTTTTCTGGATGGGGAGTAATTTTTGTTTTGGAAAGAGAGGTTTTGGGGCCTGCCAAGTGACAGCAGCTCACACGTCAGAAGCTGATCAGGTTTGGGCTCTCTGTTCTGACTCCGGTTGTCCAAACTCCTTAAGTAACCTCCCACAGAAGGAGCTTCCTTGTCAAGCAGCTGCGTCCACCTGCTTGGTAGCGATTTGCTTCCCACTTAGTTCTCTGAGAACTCGTGCATGTGTGATCCCTAACTATCTTGCACCAATTCATACATGTTCATTCAAAACTATTTATCGAGGTAATAATAATTCCAGTAATAGTATAGTCACAAATGTATTCAGAAAGAGAATAATATATTCAGAAAGAGAGAAAGATTATGCAGCCAAAGGGTGGGAGGTTTTGTGTAAACTATTTTTTCCTTTGTATTTTTCTGTAGTTTAGACATTTCTATGATAAACAGATTAATTTATTCTTAAAGATTTTTATTTATTCATTCATGAGAGACACAGAGAAAGAAACAAGAGACATAGGCAGAGGGAGAAGCAGGCTCCATGCAGGGAGTCTGATGTGGGACTGGATCCCAGGACCCTGGGGGTCATGACCTGTGCCAAAGGCAGACTCTCAACCACTGAGCCACCCAGGTGCCCCTAAACAGATTAATTTTTAAATTAAAAAATGCTATTTTATGAAAATGAGCTTAGATTAACAAAACACTCTTTTTTTTTAAAGGTTTTATGTATTTATTTATTTGAGAGAGAGCAAGCAGCGGGAGAAGCAGAGAGGGAGGGAGAGAAACTCTGAAGCCAACTCCAAGCTGAGCACAGAGCTGGACTTGGGGCTCGATCTCGTGGTTGTGAGCCAAAATCAGGAGTTGGACACTAGACCGACTGAGCTGTCCAGGTGCCCCTGAACAAAGCACTCTTCATAGCATGATGTCGAAATAAACTCCTACCTTTAGCTGCAATGGAGCTACAGTGAGTGGATTCACCCTCCCACCTAAAACAATTTTAAAACCAGACAAAATATATGAATATATGAGAGAACAGTTTTCAGACATTGTATGACAGGCAATGCAAAATCATGATGCCTGAAAGAATTGAAACCAAGGAGAGGCATCATTATATTCTCCTAGATTACGACCTGGAGAGAGTTCCTACCTGCTGTGTAGGGAAGTGGAATCCAAAGGGAGCCTAGTGGTGTCTTGAATTGAAGAAGCCAACATCAGACTTTGAAGAGACTGAGAGTCGATTTTATGTGTCAGCTTGGGTAGGCCACAGTATCCAGATATTTGGCCAAGCACCATTCTAGATATTTCTGTGAAGGCATTTGGTATAGACTGAAAATGTGTGTCCTCCTAAAAGTCATACATTGAAGCCTTAATCCCAGTGTGATGGTATCTGGAGGTGGGGCCTTTGTCAGATTATTAAGTCATGAGGACAGAGCTCTCATGATAGGGTTAGTGCCCTTATAAGAGCAGGAGAGATAACTTCTCTCTCTGTGCCATGTGAGGACACAGCAATAAGGCATCCATCTGCAAACTAGAAAGTGGGTTCTCATCAGGAATAGAATTGACTGGAACCTCGATCTTGGACTTCCCAGCCTCTAGAACTGTAAGAAGTATTTGTTGTTGAAGCCACCCACCCGGTCATGGTATTTATTATAGCAGCACAAGTTGATTAACTCAGTATTTTTTTGGATGGAATTAACATTTAAATCAGTAGACTTTGAGAAAGCAGATGACCTCCATAATGTGGGTTGCCCCAACCCAATCAATTGAAGGCCTGAATACAAAGACTAACCTCTCCAGAGGAAGAGGGAGCTCTGTCAAAAGACTGGCCTCAAACTCCAGTTGCCACATCAACTATTCCCTGAGTCTCCAGCTTGCCAGCCTACCCAGATTTTTTTGTCAGCCTCCGTGATCTACAATCACATGAGCCAGTTCCTTAGAATAAATCTCCCTCACCCCGTCTCTCTCTCTCTCTCTCTCTCTCTCTCAATCTCTATGTATATATGTATATGTATATATATTTACATATTTACATATTCAAGGAATGACAGGGACCCACTGAGGTTTCCAGTAGGGCAGTATGGATCAGTGGGGTGTCTTAGGAAGATGCCTCAGGCCGAACTGGAGGAATGAGATGCTAAGACAGGAATCCAGGCACATGGTAGGAAGGAAGGAAATGGATGGGAGGGAGGCAGGGGTCAGTGTGAAAGACAATTTTAAGGAAAGAACTCATAGGGCCTGGTAAAGACTTCATATGGCCTATTTCTTATGCGTGTGACTGGGATGAGGGCACGGAAGGTGGGGTGGTGAGGCCTGATGGAAACCGAGGAAGACCGGGGGACAGGGGATGTGCATGAACGAGGAAGTAAAGCAGCCCTTTCTGAGCAGAGTTGGAGATGGAGCTTGGCTCCGGGGCTCCAAGGCCAAGTTCTCTGGAGGGACAGGAGGTCTGAGGTGTGCAGAGAGCGGAAAGAAAGAGGAGTTGGCAAAGAAGGCCAGGGCAAAGAGGAGGTGATGCAGCGAAAGGGCCGAGCAGACATTGGCTGGTTGAATTGGGAGGAAAACCAGGGCTGCTGGCACAGACGGGAAGGACACCTCTTGTGGAGAGTGAGTCATCCTTGCTGCCCGGTGTTGCAGACTGAGCAGGAGGAGGACGGGCCAAGGGCCCTCATTTGGCATCAGTGGGTCCTTGGTGCCATTCGGGGAGCCCTCTTGGTAATTCCCTAGTGGTGCCAACCACAAGGCCAGGGATTGGGGGGGTGATGGGTCAGGAGGGGGATGGTGGGTGGGTTCCTTTAGGAGTGGCAAGCTCAGGAGCAGCTTATTTGATGTTCCTTCCCCCCCCCTCCTCCTCCTCCTCTTCCTCCTGCTCTTCCTCTTCTTTTAAAGATTTTATTTATTTATTTTTATTTTTTTTAAAATTTTTATTTATTTATGATAGTCACAGAGAGAGAGAGAGAGAGAGAGAGAGAGAGAGAGAGGCAGAGACACAGGCAGAGGGAGAAGCAGGCTCCATGCACCGGGAGCCCGACGTGGGATTCGATCCCGGGTCTCCAGGATCGCGCCCTGGGCCAAAGGCAGGCGCCAAACCGCTGCGCCACCCAGGGTTCCCCAGATTTTATTTATTTATTCAAGAGAGACACACAGAGAGAGGAAGATGCACAGGCAGAGGGAGAAGCAGGCTGATGTGGGACTCGATCCCAGGACCTGGGACCAGAACCTGAGCCAGAGGCAGACGCTCAATCACTGAGCCACCCAGGTGCCCCTGTGGCGTTCCTTCTGTTTGTGTTGTCACTGGCCCAGGTCAGATCTCTGTTGAGCAGCTGGTGCCATCAGACACTCCGCTCGGCGGGGGCAGAGAAAGCTGGCCTGGCAGAGAGAGGGTGTGGCAAAAGGGGAGCAGGGAAGGAAGGATACACAAGCATAGGCAGAGCAGGATGGGCAAGTAGAGGGAGAGCGGGGGGTGGGGGGGGGGGGTGGGGGGGGGTGGGGTGGGGGGGTGGGGGTGGGGTGGGGTGGGGGGTGGGGGGTGGGGGGGGGTGGGGGGGGGTGGGGGTGGGGGGGGTGGGAATCACGGGGGGAGGGCTAGCCTGCTGCTGCCCAGCCTCAAGAAAGACACACGGTCTGGGAGGTGACGGGAACTCAGACCAGGGGTGGCCTCCTTCCGCCCCCATGGGTCGTGACGGGAACTCAGACCAGGGGTGGCCTCCTTCCGCCCCCATGGGTCGTGAGCATCTCTGGGAAGTCTTTCCCACCCTTGTCCCAGGCGACTTGTCCTGGGACACTGGTCCTGATGGCTGCTCACCGAACACGTGGCTGCACTCTGTTCAAGTGCTGTTTGTGGTTCTCACGCAGTGGCAATGTCTGGCCCGAAGGGATCCCAGGACGTGAGAAAACAGAATGTCTGGTGCTGGAAAGAACTCCTCATTACAAAACTTCCCTTGGGACATGGAATTTAAATGTTTTTCACCAAGGGGACTTTGCTCCTCGTTTTCCTGAATGACTCAAATGTTTGTTTCAGACAATGGCAGAGTGTATCTTGCTTGAATCATTGGATTTCTGTTATTTTTGTAAGATGTGGGTGGGCAATATGACTCAGTATTTTTCCAAGAGATGTGAAAATTATATTGCCTATTTTGGATCATTTCATGCTGAGATCTGGAACATTTTTCTTGAATTTCAAATCTTGGAGCTTGGGGAATTTTTGTTTCTATTTTGCCTTTCAATCATTTCAGATCTTTTCCAGATAGAATTTTAAAGGGAATCAATGTAGCAATAGCTTTAGGTTTTGAAGTATACTTTGAAATGATAAATATTCCACATTTTTTAAAAATAAAAGATTTGCTAAATCTAGTGGTGTGGTTGCCATGTCGGCTGAGAAAAAATTGGAGAACGTGCGGGTGGTAGAGTCTTGGAAGGTCATCTAATTTAAAACCTTATCTAGTGCATGAATCCCCTCAGACTGGTTTTCCAGCATCTGCTTGGGCACCTCTCTCTGATGCACAGGTGACAGAGAGCTCTTTGGGTACCAGGCGGTACCACTTCTGCATGGCACTTTCAGACTTTCATAACCTGTCTTCCTGTAGCTCCCAAACACCAGGTCCTCCTTTTCATTCCTATTCTCTATGAATCTCTTGAATAATTCTGTAACAGAATGATAGTTTTTGAAATACTGCTATGTTTTCCTTTCTTTCTTTTTTTCTTTTTTTTTCCCTTTCTTTAACAAAAGATTTTATTTATTTATTTGAGAGAAAGAGAGAGCATGAACGGGGAGAGGGGAAGGGTGGGGGTGAGAAGCAGACTCTCCACTGAGCAGGGAGCCCAATGTGGGGCTCCATCCCAGGGCCCTGAGATCATGACCTGAGCTGAAGGCAGATGCTTCACCGATGGAGCCACCCAGGAACCCCTGCTGTATTTTCCTTTTTGATAAATGAGGTCATTTTCCGGCAGTCTCATCACTATTAATGCAAGGCCAAGAGGCTGAGCTTAGTGTATCTGGAAAGGATAATATTATGAAGTGAATTTTGTTCCTCCCCCAAATTCCTATATTGAAGTCCCAATCCCAGTACCTCAGAATATGAGTGTATTTGGACACAAGGTCTTTAAAAAGATGATTAAGTTGAAATGAGGTCTTTAGAGTAGGTTTAACCCAATCTGACTGGTGTCCTTCTAAGAAGAAGGAATCTGGACACAAAGAGTCACCAGAGGCATGAGATCCCAGAGGGATAACCATGTGAAAGTGCAGCAAGAGGATGGCGGTCTTCAAACCAACAAAAGAAACCTCAGAAGAAAATAAACCTATCAACATTTTGATCTTAGACTTCGAACTTCTAGAAGTGTAAGAAAATTCAATTCTATTATTTAAGGCTTCCAGTCTATGGTATTTTGTTGTGGCAGCCCCAGCAAGCTAAAGGCTCTTAGGCAACAAAGAATGAGAAAGACACACCCCCAGGGCAGTTGGTTTCAGACAGGAAGGTTGGAGGGGAAGTGCCTCCAGTGTGTGCGTGTGTCACGAACTCACCAGAGTAAGCACAAGAGCCAAGCATGCGGAAACATGTCAGGTGCTAGCGCACTCAATGTCCCCTCCCCCGTGCTCCCCGGTCCAGAGTCAACCATGGTGGGAGTCACTCAGGAGCCATGGAAGCATCCATAAAGTTCTGGAGCAGAGGTGGATTTACCATGAGGCCAATGACGAAGCTTTAGCTTCAGAGCCTCCAACTTGCTGGAGCTTCTTCCAATGTCTCAGGAGGGGCCCTGGCAAGATATTCATTCTTGTTTTGAGCAAAATTTGCAAAAACATACTTTAACTGCGATCGGTTAAAACTAACATCTCTTTCCACTCCAGTTCCTTCCCCATCACATGTATCCTCCTGTTGAGTTGTATAGGAGTGGCTCCCAGATAGAGAACATTTGAGTTGGGGTCTCCTTTTGTTTGGGTTTGTGGGACATACTTATATGGGTCGTAGTCAGATCTGTGTAGAGTTATGCTATGGCCAGTGGTCCTGGAGTAGGAATGGCTACCAGGCACTGATAGACTAGTAAATGTTCAGAACCAGGTTGGTAGTGTTTGCTGATTTCTGTGGTATAAATTACTCCCACCTATTTCAAGCTGTTGGTGTGTCATCACTGTGTGCAGGGTTGGAAAGGGTATATGCCGTCATATAGTATTGACACCATAGGAATACAATAGATGTAAATAACTTCAAGAGCATGGGAATAGTGAGATGTTTAATTAGGAAATGATGAGTTTTGAGAATTTATTATCTTTGTTTTTAGTATTGCTTTAGTATTTCATTGTAAGTTTATGTCATTTAATTTTTAATAATGGCTATGATTAACAACGGCCTCCCAAAATTCCTGAAAAGCTAACAGTTCTTGTGAGCCACAATGAGCCAGCTCCATCACATCGCTGATGTGAATGCTACCAGGAGCACCTCTACCACTATGTTGATTCCCCCTGTTTTATGACATGAAGGTTCAGGGCTAGAGTTAGTGATCTGATCTGAAATATGTGGATAAGGGAGAAGAAACTTTTTTTTTTTTAAGTGTATGGAGCCAGAGGCTAGTCAGTGGGAAATTCTTTCAGTCATCAGGTATGTGAGTTTTACACCGATGATTTGGTTCTCATCAAAGCCTATAAGAAATAGAAGTTCTTGGGATGCCTGGATGGTGCAGCGGTTGAGCATCTGCCTTTGGCTCAGGCCGTGATCTCAGAGTCCTGGGATCTAGTCCCATATCGGGCTCCTTGCAGGGAGCCTGCTTCTCCCTCTGCCTGTTTCTCTGCCTCTCTCTGTGTGTCTCTCATTAATAAATAAATAAAATCCTAAAAAAAAAAAGAAGAAGAAAGAAAAAAGAAATGGAAGTTCTTGCCTATCAAGAACATGCTTGATAATGCAGGCTAGAGCCTTATAAATGCCCCATATATTTAAAAGAAAATTGTAATGGTGTATTAGTTATCTATTGCCGTGTAACAAACTAGTCTGAAATTTAGTGGTTTCAACCACAAGCACTTATTATTTCACAGTGTCTGTGGGTCTGGAATCTGAATGTGGCTTAGCTGGGTCTTTTGGCTCAGGGTCTGTCATGGGCTGCGATTGAGGTATTTGATAGGGCTGTAGTCTTGATGAGGGCTCGATTCTGTTTCAAGCTCACTCAAGTGGTAGTTGGCAGAATACGGTTCATTGTAGGTTGTAGGTTCATTGTAGGTTGGAGCTGAGGACCTCAGCTCCTCAGTGGCTTTTGACTGAAGTCCAGTGAAAGAACCTGCTCATTCTTTAGGTATTATTTACCTGGGGCACATAAGTCTATCCAGCCATATGAATAAAGTCTCTGGTGCTCAGAGGTCTTAAAAGTAGCATGGCCTCCTCTGATGAAAGCTGGTAGGGAGGCTTATTTCTTCTTGGGTGAGCTACTCTTGCTACTCACAGGCCAATTTTCAGACCAGTGGTGTATAACCAGGGACCATGTAAGAACTGGAGAATCTCAATGCCCACCTCAAGCCTACTGAATCAGATTCTGTGTTCTCACATGCCCCTTAGGTGGTGCAAGTGCTCATAGTTTGAGAAGTTCTGTGCTCTACTCCATCACAGGGCTCTTGGCATCTTGTTTACAAGAAAAACCAAAGTGCTTCAGAGAGCAGATAAGGCCTGTGTGATCTGCCCCTACTCCCTTACGTCTCTCATTTCATCTCCTACAATGCTCCCTTTTGCTTTCTCCACTCCAGCCACTTGGGTTCCTGGAGCTTACTGGGTATATTCCTGCCCCAGGGCCTTCGCACTGGCTATTCTGTCTGGAATACCTCCCCTCAGGTATCCACTTGACCACTGCCTTATCACTTTCTTGTCTTTAGTCATTTAATCCCTTTATCAGTGAGGCCTTCCCTGGTCATCCAGTCCAGAACCGCCAAATACCCAGGCATCTATTGACCTTTCCCTCATTGAAGTTTCTTTAGACCTTATCACGTAGGATGTCAACCTCCTACACTTGGATGTAAGTTCCATGAGGGCAATTTTTTGTTTCATTTTTTTTTTCTTTTTCATTTTTCTTTTTAAGTTTCACTTACTGCATCCTTAGCTCCTTGAAGAGGATCTGGAACATGGTAATAATTCTCTTGATGTAGCAGGCAAGTAACTGGGAGGAAAGTCAAAGTCATTGAGCCATCCTGACTCCTATTGGTTCCTATTGCTCCCATTTCCTTTCTTGCTGAACTGATTTTTAATGAGAGAAATAGTGCATGCACATGGCAAAATTAGAATGATAAGAAAAGTATAGAAAGTATAAAATGAAAAATAAACATTATATTTCTTCCCCAAACTGCTCCCTCAGTCTCACTCCTTAGAAGTCCCCATCGTCAAGATTTCCTGTTTAAAATTTTTATGGTAGTTATGATAGAACCTGAAATGATTTGCCTATAGCTTTGTTTCTTGATTTATAAATGTGGAAAGGATCTACTAATTCCTTGCTATGAAATTGAAGAATCTAATACATTTTATAATGCCACCTACTTTTCCTAACCAGTTTTTATTAGATATATTATTTTAGTTCTTTAGTTTTTCTATGGGGTATTTTACAACTTCAAATAAAATACTCAAACCTTTATTTCTGGATTTATCAAATTCAAGCAAATCCTGTTGCAAATCCTGATAAATCTGGATTTCTCAAATTCAAGCAAATCCTGTTGACTCTCTGCTTTTCTTATCTACCTCTTATTTCTCTATAGGAATTCTTATTTTACATTACATTAATATTTACATTCTGTAATCATAATGATTTTTCGTCTGTTTTGACATATATAGATTGATTCTAAGAATAAAAATCATTGAAAAAGCCATTGCAGTATTATAATTATTTAAATATTATTTACCACCGAACCAACAATGATTGGCTCTGTAGAGAAGGAACGTAATCTAGTGTCACTAAACCTTTGAAGCTTAAAGAAAAATCACTTAAGCCTCAATACCTAATGTATCCCCTGCTTTCTTTTCATCTCCCTTTACTTCTAGGTCATCCCCAGCTACCACTGGGTGTCTGGTATTTTAAGCCACTTTATTTCTTGGAGTCCTGATTTATTTTTCTGGTAGCTCTAAGCTTTTTAAAAAGCCACTGAAATACCTTTTTCATGTAGGGTAGGCGTCAAGTAAATTTTCTAAATTCATACAAGTCCAAAAACATCTCTATTTGCCCATCTACTTAGTTGACAGTTTGGCTGAGTAGAGAATGTTAGGTTCAAATCTTTGCTTCTCAGAACTTGGAAACAGGACTGTCTCTGTTGGCATGGGACCTGCTCTCTCCAAGAAAGAAAATAGCATGAGGTACTATAGACCTTGGTAGCTGGGAAGGATCAGGAAGTAAAAGAATACAAAGGAAATAAGAGGCCACATGCTTAGAAGTGCCCCCAGCCCAGACCCGATCTGGTTAAAAATTCTGCCATTGCCAGAATCTTAATAATTCTTTTTTTAAAAAAATATTTTATTTATTTATTCATGACACACACACACACACACACACAGAGAGAGAGAGAGAGAGAGAGAGAGAGGCAGAGACTTGGGCGAAGGAGGAGTTGGCTCCATGCAGGGAGCCTGATGTGGGACTCGATCCCGGGGCTCCACGATCACACCCTGGGCTGAAGGCAGGCGCTCAACTGCTGAACCACCTGGGCTGCCCAATAATTCTTAATCCTTAATCTGCTCTGGTTTGGCCTTCTCTGGGCCCCTTTACTCTGAAATCATTCATTCTTCAACTTAGGGCATTTTTTTCTTGTTGTTTCTCTGGTTTTCTTTTCCCCTTCTCTGTTTGCTTCCTTGAAGAGCTTCCATTAGATGACTACAGGCCTTCCTTCCTCTTCTGTCTCATTTCCCCTCACATATCTTGTATTTCTCTGCCTCTTGTGGCATGTTCTGGGGGATGTCCTTAGGTTTATCTTCCAGGTCACTAATTCGGCCTTTAGCTTGGTTCATTTGTTATTCTGCTCATTCACTTTTTTTTTTTTTTCTTTAAGCTTTGGTCATCCTATTTTTTTAGGTTCCTCAAACTCTGTGAGGAGCGAGGCTCCTTTTTTATAGAGGTTTGCTCCTATTGCTTGAACTTTTCTCTCAAGTTTATCTCTGAGGCTACTTACTAGAATTCAGAAAAAAAAAAAAAAAAAACTTCCCTTATGTTCCTGAATTATGTTTCTTTCAGAGTGAGTTGTTGTTTTTTTTTTTTAAAGATTTTTATTTATTCATGAGAGACACACAGAGAGAGGCAGAGACACAGGCAGACTCCATATAGGGAGCCCGACGTGGGGCTCGATCCCAAATCCCAGGATCACGCCCTGAGCCAAAGGCAGACGCTCAACCGCTGAGCCACCCAGGCACCCCAAGGGTGAGTTGTTTTTGTATGTTTTTTCCACGTTAATCCTTCTCTTGCATCCTGTTGGTTTTCCTCACATACCTTTCTGTCCCTTCACATTTATAATGCATGCTCCTGTTTGTCAGTGTGTGGCTGCTTTGGGCTCTTTCTGCAGTTTATTGACCCGGTTCTTTCCCCGCATGGGAGTCTTGATTGTGGCTTTGAGGTCAGTGGGTGAGGGGTGTTTACAGGCCTGGCTCCTGGTTGGGTATGTGGGCAACAGGCCAGCAGGTTGGGGACCTCTTCAATTATCAGAGCAAGAAGGGCCTTATTCTTTGAAAATAGCACTTTAGTGTGTTTCTATCCTTGTCTTTTACTCCTCCTTCTTCTCTTCCTTCTTTTTCCTAGCAGCTGTTGTAGAGGCCTGGACTTATCTTAAGCTCTGCTGCATTTCTGGCCTAGCCCTCCATCCCCTTATTCTGTTTTCTTTTTTTTAAAGATTTTATTTATGTATTAGAGAGAGAGAGAGAGAGAGAGAATAAGCCAGAGGAGCAGTAGAGGGAGGGGGAGCAGCAGAGAGAGAGAGGGGGATAAACAGACTCCCCGCTGAGCAAGGAGCTTGGTGTGGGGCTCCATCCCATCACCGCAGGATCATGACCTGAGCTGAAGGCAGACGCTTAACTGGCTGAGACACCCAGGTGCCCAGCCTATTTTCTTTAGGGAGACTTAATAATTTCAGCTGAGATCCCTGGTTCGGAGCGTGGTTCCAGACCAGCAGCAGCAGCAGCAGCAGCAGCAGCAGCAGCAGCAGCAGCATCACCTGGAAAGTTGTTCAAAATGCAGATTCTTTGCTGAGCCCCACCCTAGCCCTACTGAAACTCGGGGGCGGGGGTGGGGCTCAGCAATCTAGGTTTTAATAAGCTCCAAAACAAGCCCCATGGTTTGACACCTATTGGCCTGGGGCAACGCCACAGCTTCCGGCAGGAGGGGATGGGAGGGTACAGGCGCTCCAGCTGGTTCCCAAGTTCTTTAGTGAGTTACTCTACTGATCATGCCATGGCTCATTCCTTTTCTTTATTTTTTTTATTTTTTTAATAATAAATCTATTTTTTATTGGTGTTCAATTTGCCAACATACAGAATAACACCCAGTGCTCATCCCATCAAGTGTCCCCCTCAGTGCCCGCCACCCAGTCACCCCCACCCCCCGCCCTCCTCCCCTTCCACCACCCCTAGTTCGTTTCCCAGAGTTAGGAGTCTTCCATGTTCTGTCTCCCTTTCTGATATTTCCTACCCATTTCTTCTCCCTTCCCCTCTATTCCCTTTCACTATTATTTATATTCCCGAAATGAATGAGACCATATAATGTTTGTCCTTCTCCGATTGACTTATTTCACTCAGCATAATACCCTCTAGTTCCATCCACGTTGAAGCAAATGGTGGGTATTTGTCATTTCTAATGGCTGAGTAATATTCCATAGTATACATAAACCTCATTCCTTTTCTTTAAATGTATTGACCAGTGACTCACAATTCCTGAGTGGTGTGGTTTCCTTTATCTTTTTCTTTTTTTTTTTTTTAATATTTTATTTATTTATTCATGAGAGATGCACAGAGAGAGAGAGGGGCAGAGACACAAGCAGAGGGAGAAGCAGGCTCCATGCAGGGAGCCCCATGCTGGACTTGAGCCCAGGTCTCCAGGATCACCCCCTGGGCTGAAGGCAGCGCCAAACCGCTGAGCCCCCTGGGCTGCTCCTTTTTTCTTTTTCAATCAAATACCATCTGCTTTTAAAAAATTAACAATTTGGGGTGCCTGGGTAGTGCAGTTGGTTGGGCATCTGACCCTTGGTTTTGGCTCAGGGAGTGATCTCAGGCTTGTGGGATCAAGCCCCAGGTGGGGCTCCATGCTCCGTGTGGAGTCTGCTTGGGATTCTCTCTCCCTCTCCCTCTGGCCCTCCCACTCATACTTTCCCTGTCTCTCTCTCTCAAATAAATAAATACAAATTTTTTAAAAAATAGCAATTCCATCATAATGATATAAATAATAAATCAAATAGTACTCAATGACTTGCAATGAGGAAAGCGATCTTCTGCTGACATCCCTATACCCTGCTCCCCCGACCCAAGCCACCCAGACCCATTCTCTACTGGCAACTGTTTCATACCCTTTCAGCCATTTTGCTGTTATTGAACTCCGTATTTCTAAATAACACACTTATAGGGCTATTTCTCGATTTCTCAACTTCTGGGATTATGTATTGATTTCCTGTTACTGTTATTGAGCATTTTAACTCTTCCACCCTATCTACCCTCCTCTCTCCACCTCTGTCTTCTAAGGACACTTATATTACTATTTTTTAAAAAAACCAATAGCCAGAGTTTGAATAGGACTCTCTACAGAACCCCATAGTGTACCCTGTTTTTCTCTTACAATGTGAGTTTGTCCTAAAGTTAAAATCAACTTATTTTCAAATTTGCCTGTTTTTCTAAATGCTTATTTATTAATCCCCCCTCCCCCATGCTCCAATGTATTTGTCACACTCTCATCAGTCGTATTTTGTTTGTTTGTTTAAAAGGCCATTTCCAGCAATCTGTCAGTTTCATTGTTTTAATCCCTGGTGACCTTCCTCTTGAAGCTTTCTGCCCGCCTCTCCGCCTCTCCTGTTGGGCAGGTTTGCTCTGCAGGCTTCTGCTCATCTGGGGTCCCCGGGGTTTCCCTTACCATTCTCCCACGTTGCAGGAATCTTAGCAGGAAGTACTTGAGCAGGTCAGCATCAAGTCATCCTTCCTTGAATTGTACATCAAATTCCTGGCTTTCTGGCCTGGTCCATGTGATTAGGTCACTCTTTTGATCCATTGAAGACAACCTAGGCCTAGTACCACACTTTGTTCTTACCAGTCACCTTGCCCTGGAAGGCCCCTGTACCCTTAAACTCCAGGCCCATGAAGGGGGCCCTCGCAGCTGCTCACAGACGTCTATGATGCCAGTGGGCACCTCTGATTCTCAAGTTTCTTACCCTTTAGATTGCACATTATTTTATTTTTTTTAAAGATTTATTTATTTATTTATTCATGATAGAGAGAGAGAGAGAGAGAGAGAGGCAGAGACACAGGCAGAGGGAGAAGCAGGCTCCATGGAGGGAGACCGACGTGGGACTCGATCCCAGGACTCCAGGATCGCGCCCTGGGCCAAAGGCAGGCGCTAAACCGCTGAGCCACCCAGGGATCCCCTAGATTGCACATTAATAGGCCATACCTGGGTCTGTCTCTGGCACCACCTACCTCTGCCTCTCTCATACTCTGATACTTCCTTTTGGTCCACTCAAGAAGCTAAGTCTAGTTTTAAACAGAGAACCTTTCTAGTCTTCCCAATCCTGCTACAAATAAATGGGTCAAATCAGTACTTAATCCCACGTGCCATCTTTTTTGGCAGAGAGTATTTTCTAGCTCAGAGACCTCTTCTGAGAAGGCAGATGAAAACGAAATAGATAGTGAGCAATTTGGTTTTATCATCTGTCAATATCACACCATCAGCCCCAAGCATCATGCCTACACCTATCTTGTTCTTCTCACTCTAAATATAGATTAAAGAGTCCTTTTAGTTGTCCTTAACTTATTTTGGCAAGGCCTAGCTCATCCTATGCTTTAATCTTCCTCACACCTTTTATATAAGTCTGTGCTGCAATTCTGTGTTTGTTCTTGGTTGAATGTCTCTTTGTCCAAGTTCTCTGAAAATCTTGGCTTTTCAGGGCTCCTTGTGTATCACATGATTAGCCCTTTGCTCACTATTTTTACTCCTGTAAATTATAAGTTACTTAAAAGCAGGAACCGTTTGTATATTTCTTTCATTTTTCTCCATGACATTCAGCATAATGCCTTACATGAAACAGACCTCAGTAAAATCTTATTAACCCAACTTATTTTTGCTATTATATGCTAAAGTAATTCTTACTGCATTTGTTAAGAGCATCTTTAAAGCCATTTTTTCTCAAATATATGGAAATACAAACTTCTTTCCGATAACTGGCCCTAAATATTAAGGCTGACTATACATTAATTACTGTTTTTATATACTTGGATAAAGAGAGCTGGGAATTCTGAACTCTGACTCCTGTATTATGAAGAAAGATATTCAGTGGTATTTTACAGCTTTTAAGCAATTAGAAAACAGAACAAAAACTTCAATTTTGGCTTTAACGTTAATTTCTCAATTGGGACCTAGAGAGGAATAAATTCATGGGGTGATAAACTCAAGAGGCAGAACTCACAATTTAACTAAATTCACAGAGTTAATAGAATGTAAGTTAGTTATGCATAGGCCATAGGTCATATATGAGGAATTTGAAGACAAGAAACAATATCTGAAGTTATTACATATATATTTAATGCTGCAGTTTTCAGGTCACAAAAGAATTGTCATTTGGTTTGGGTTTGAAAGTGATTCTTCACATTTTGGAAATATTTATAGGTTATTAGGAGTGACTACTGATTGTTATCAATCAGAAATGAGGATGAATCACCCCTGAACTGAGAATGGAAACAAAATTTATTAAGACTTTGTCCATAATTTTCTGTTACAATATTTATTCAATTTTTCTTTATATCTGCAGTTTTGCTAAACATGCTGCCTCGAGTGCTGAATAAGTGTCTGTGGCTATTGATAACACTACTGGTTTTGCCATTATCTCACATTCAGTCCCTTTATTTATTTTTTTAATTTTAATTTTTAAAAAGATTTCATTTATTTATTTGGGAGAGAGCATGAGAGAGAGTATGAGCAGAGGATAGGGAGGGACAGTGGCAGAGACAGAGGCAGACTCCCTGCTGAGCAGGGAGCCCTGGGGCTCGATCCCAGGACCCCAGGATCATTATCTGAGCTGAAGGCAGACACTTAACCCACTGAGCCACCCAGGTACCCCTCATTCAGTCCCCTTTAAAGAAACACACCCCAACTCATTTACTAGTAAACACTACCTTGATTGGTTGGTTTCTTTTAACCTAAAAATTAAAAAAAGAAAAAAATATATATATACTTCAGATATATATATATAGTTGAGATATATGTGTGTATATATATACACATTATACATATATATACACATAGTAGTAAAGTAGATACATAAATATATATGGATAATATATATCATATGTATGCATAGTATATATCATATATATGTATGGTATATATCAAGTATATGTGTAAGTATATATGTACCTGATATATATACATTTAAAGAATACCTATGAGACACCTGGGTGGCTCAGTGGTTGAGCATCTGCCTTTGGCTCAGGGTGTGATCCCAGGTCCTGGGATTGAGTCCCATGTCAGGCTCCCTGCAGGGAGCCTGCTTCTCCCTCTGCCTATGTCTCTGCCTTTCTGTGTCTTTCATGAATAAATAAATAAAACCTTTAAAAAAGAGTATATTTATACACTTGATATATATGTATATATATATCTCTATACATATGTATATGTCTACTTGATATATATATCTACTTGAGGTGAGAGTAAAACTTCATTATACTGTGTGGAAAGTAAAATTTTCAATATTTCTGAAATAGGGATGGTGAAGGACATAGAACTTTCTATGTTTGCCCTTTAGAATTAAACATGCCCTGACCTACTCCAGTCTGGATTAGCTGTCCCTCCTACTTGCTGCCACAACTCTTTGTGTTTTTCTCCACCACAACACTTGTCATATTTTGTTATGGTTTTATGTTTACTTGTTTATCTCTTTTACAGTGAGATCCCATTGAGGATAGAGGATGTGTCTGTTATCCTTGTAATCTTAGCAACTACCAGATAGACGTATGTAGTAGCCACTCAATAATGATGAATAAATGGACGGATAAATAAATTATTTTACTTTTAAATTTAGCCAATCCCTCAGGCTAATGCTACGCATATGGACACGGGCCTCCATAATTTCCCAGACTTAATAATTAATAATATGTTGCTCTGGCAGCCCCACTGGCTCAGTGGTTTAGCGCTGTCTTCAGCCCAGAGCCGGATCCCGGAGACCCAGGATCGAGTCCCATGTCAGGCTCCCTGCATGGAGCCTGCTTCTCCCTCTGCCTGTGTCTCTGCCTCTCTCTCTCTGTCTCTCATGAATAAGTAAATCTTTTAAAAAAATAATAATATGTTGCTCATCTCACCAGGTATACTTTCTTAAACTGCATTAAAGTACCACAGAATTCAGAATGGGAAACCATGATCTAGTGCCCTGTATAACTATTTTTAAGCAATTGGGTGGGTATTAGAAACATGGAGGGGATCCCTGGGTGGCTCAGCAGTTTGGCGCCTGCCTTTGGCCTAGGGTGCAATCCTGGAGTCCCAGGATCAAGTCCTGCGTCAGGCTCCCTGCATGGAGCCTGCTTCTCCCTCTGCCTGTGTCTCTGCCTCTCTCTCTCTCTCTCTCTGTATGTCTATCATGAATGAATAAATAAATAAATCTTAAAAAAAAAGAAATATGGAGACTTTATAGGTAATGTACACAACAGTGTTTTCATAGACCAAAATAATATATAGATTCAAAGCATTTGTGATTATGGGTTAGCTCAAAGCTCTAGGCTCCTGAAAAATAAAATTTTTTTGTTTAATTTTGAATAAACCTTATTTTTTATTAAAATTTTTTTCTTATTTTGAAAATATTTTATTTATTTATTCGAGAGAGAGAGAGAGAGAGGCAGAGACACAGGCAGAGGGAGAAGCAGGCTCCATGCAGGGAGCCCGATGTGGGACCCGATCCCAGGTCTCCAGGATCAGGCCCTGGGCCGAAGGCAGGTGCTCAACCACTGAGCCACCGGGCTGCCCTAAACCTTATTTCTTAGAAAAGTTTTAGGTTTACAGAAAAACTGAGTGGTACAGAGTTCCCATATGCAGGTACCAAGTTTCATCTATTATTAACATCCTACATTTGTCTGATACAATTGTTGTAATTAATGAACAGATATTGATACATTATCTTTAAAGCCTATGGTTTATTGTAATTTCTTTAGTTTTTAAAAAGATTTTATGTATTTATTTATTTGAGAGAGACACTAGGGGGAAGAAGCAGAGGGAAAGGAATTAGCAGACTCTATGCTGAGCGCAGAGCTTGATGTGGGGCTCGATCCTGGAATCCTAGGATCATGACCCGAGCTGAAACCAAGAGTCGGAAGTCCAACCAACCAAGCCACCCAAGCACCTCCAGATTTCTTTAGTTTTAACCTAATGCATTTCCCCCCCTAGCCAGGATCCAATCTAGGATACTGCATTATATTTGTCATGTTTCCTTGGTATCCTCTTGGCTTTGACAGTTTCTCAGGCTGTCCTTGTTTTCTTTTTCTTTTCTTTTTTTTTTTTTTTGGTCCTTGTTTTTCATGATCTTGGCCACTTTGGGTATACTGGTCAGGTACTTTGTAGAATGTCCCTCCATAGGAATTTGTTTGATGTTTTTCTTATGGTTAGACTGGGGCACATGTGGAGTTTTTTGTGAGGAGACACAATCTAATATGGTGGTTATCAACTTTTTTCTGCTTCTACGTTGGGCACATGTGTGGCACACGCCCATGAGTAACATCTCCCATTAGATGACAGATGGTGGGGTGGAGGCACAGTTAGGAGCACTTAGGAAACTTTCTGGATTGTATATAGATGGTCTAAAAATATGCCCCTCTTTGTTCCTGTTTAGAAAGGCCACATTTGGGTTTTAGAGCTTAACAAAATAATGGTCCCAAGGTACTTTGATCTCTGGAAGACAGGTGTAACTCTAGAAGGCATTGTAATAAGAAAATAAACTGTAGAGATATTCAGAATAGGAAATCATTGATTACATAAATATCATTTAACTTTTGAACAGACTCAAGAAAGAGGCTTTATTTTTAAACTTATAAAAATTACAAAAATACAGAAAAGCTGAAAGATGAGTACAATGTATACTTATGTACACACCATTATGTGGATTTGACAATTGTTAATGTTATTGTATTGTCTTTATTCACCTCTATCTTTCTCCCCCACCCCCCTTTTTTTAGACTCTGGGTCGGGGGAGTGGGCAGAGAGAGTGGGAGAGAAAGAAAGAATCTCAAGCAGGCTCCATGCCTAGCACTGAGCCTGATGTGGGGCTGGATCCCAGGACCCTGAGATCATGACCTGAGCTGAAACCAAGAGTTGGACAGTCAACGAACTGAGCCACCCAGGCCCCCCTTGGTTATTTTCTTAAGATTTTTTATCTATAACAGTGCTCTTTCCCTCATGCCTTTTTTCTTCTCTTTCTTTTTTAAAGATTTTATTTATTCATGATTGACACACACACACACAGAGAGGCAGAGACACAGGCAGAAGGAGGAGCAGGCTCCATGCAGGGAGTCTGATGTGGGACTCCATCCTGGGACTCCAGGATCATGCCCTGGGCAGAAGGCAGGTGCTTAAACCGCTGAGCCACCCAGGCTGCCCCTTTTTTCTTTTCTTTAAAAAATTTTTTTTAATAACAACTTTTTAAAGAAACTGAGCCAGTTGTCTTGTAGAGTGTTTCACATTTTGGATAGGTCTGAATTCCCTGTGGCATCATGCAACTAACTTGTTACTCTATCTCTTGAATTTCCTGTAAGCTGGAAGTTAAGTCTAAAGGCTAAATTACATTCAAGTTAATATTTTTAGCAAGAATACTTCATAAGTGATGCTGTGTACTTTATACTATATCTCACAGGGTACATTTTTTTTTCTTTTTTAACTTTTATTTATTATTTATGATAGTCACACACAGAGAGAGAGGCAGAGACACAGGCAGAGGGAGAAGCAGGCTCCATGCACAGGGAGCCCGACGTGGGACTCGATTCCGGGTCTCCAGGATCGCTCCCTGGGCTAAAGGCAGGCGCCAGACCGCTGCGCCACCCAGGGATCCCTCACAGGGTACATTTTTAAATTCACTTTCTTAAAACTTTTTTTTTTTAAATTTTTATTTATTTATGATAGTCACAGAGAGAGAGAGAGAGAGAGAGAGAGGCAGAGACACAGGCAGAGGGAGAAGCAGGCTCCACGCACCGGGAGCCTGACGTGGGATTCGATCCCGGGTCTCCAGGATCGCGCCCTGGGCCAAAGGCAGGCACCAAACCGCTGCGCCACCCAGGGATCCCTAAATTCACTTTCTTTACCGATGTCACTTATCTGGTTTGTCTTCATCTCTACTCTTTTCTCTTCACTGTTTTATTCTCAGACATGCATTTTGATCGACTATGTTCAACATGATGACAGTCCTCCTTTAATAATACCCTAATCTTGGGCTGTCAGTTTAGAATTTTCCCCAGCTCCTAGGACAGAAGCAGAGAAAAATCAGGCTGACTATGATAAAGCTGCTGAATTTCATGTGTTGGGGTTCCTTTTTCTCTCTGGGACTAGGCTCTTGCTCCTGGCACCAGCAATACACTACCTCTTCAAGATCTGTTCTCCCTGAGTGATGTTTTCTATTTAGACTTTTCCTTTCCCCTTCTGCTCTGTAAAATTAAAATTTCTGTCTTCTCACTACAACTTTAGCAGGTTTTTCCTTTCTTACTGTAGTTAATCTGATAAACAGGCAATTGTGAAAATCAAGTAGTACAAACTGCTATCCAAGAGCAGCAAATCACTATCATTTTAACACGTGTAAATGGTTCATGTAGCATTCCCCAAATAGGTTTCTTATGTGGGACTTTAATGGCTGTTATGAATAACAAAACAAAGAACCACAACAACTTAAGAGGTCAAATGACTTTGGGAGATGCGGAGTCAGTTACCCAGGTGTTAGGTTTGTTTATTTAACTGTAGAAGATGCAGGAGTTTTTAAAAGATTTTATATATTTATTCATGAGAGATACAGAGACAGAGGCAGAGACATACAGGGAGAAGCACGTTCCCTGCGGGGAGCCTAATATGGGACTCGATCGATCCCAGGACCCTGGGATCACGCATGACCTGAGCCAAAGGCAGACACTCAAGCACTGAGCCACCCAGGTGCCCCAGAAAACACACAAAGGACGCAGCCTTGTTCACACTTACTTGACTATGGAAATCCCACAGTCCCCAGAATACCTCTCAGAATCCCCAGAATGGGATACCTCTCACGCTTTATATCTGTATTTGCTAGGGAGGCTTGAGGATAGAAGACCCCACATACACCTACCTTTAAGGGATGACTCTGTATAAGGGACTTTTGAGCACCCTGGCAGGCTGATGAAGAAAACCACCTGGGATAGGTAATTTCTTTCAGGATCCCCAAATAAATTGCATAGGACAAATGGTTTCTAACCTTCATCACCACTGAAGCATCCATAGCTGTTGCTAAATGTCCTACTACTATCCCTTCTTTTGTTAAAATTCTTTTCTAATTATTCACGTTTTTCCTTTAAGTATGTAATGCTTTTTGAAAACAGGCTCTTTCAGTTCCTGAATTTGTAAGAAGGAAATCACCCCCTAGGAAAAAAAAGTATAGGCACTGACCAAAAATCTGAGTAATACACAAGTAATATGCAAATTAAATTTTATGTGTTTAAAGGTACACAGTATAGTCAGAGGTCTAGGTGTGGGTTTTGAACAGCGTTTTGAAGAAAAAGGAAGAGAATAGCAGACATGGTCATGGAGAGAGACAAGTATCGGTAACCGTAGGAAGCAGAGTTGTTAGGTTGGAGAATACGTTTCTTGCCAGGGAAATGAGGGTTTAAGGGCAAGTGTAGTGTTAAAAACAACCAACAAAGCAGCTTAGGTTTGATATGAAAATTGAAGCTCTACTGCAGGTACTAGAGTACTTGCAAAGGAGATAGAGGGAGCCCCACAGTCATTGCCAACGAATGCTGGCATGGAGCTGGGTGTCTTGCTTTGAGATATTTTCTTTCTGAAATTCTCTCCCCCTGGATTTTGGGATAATATTATCCTAAGCTTCTCTTCTAATTCTCTAGATGTTCTTCACTCCTATTATTGTTAATAAACAAGTAAAATAATTATTCATAATTATAGCTAACAGCTATGTGGGTTATCAGGTACTAAGAATTATGCCCAGCATTTTGTCATTTCCTTTGGTGAACCCAACCCTGTGAGGTAGTTATTCTTATCATCCCCATTAACATGAGAAAAACTAAAACCCAATAGTAAGTTGTCATAGAGATAGTAGATTGTGGAATCCAAGCATATGCTCTTAATTCCTAAGCATGGAGCTTGTCACTAAAATTTTGGCATTATTCAGACTTCTAGCCTTCATCCTTTCCTTCTCAAGGTCAAATCTTTGTGTTTACAATTTAATCTTTCCTTACAGATTTGTATGCCTTATCGGGTTCTCATTCTTGCTAATTTCTTGATGTACCTTTAAAACGCTGCATTTCCAAGCTAGAGACTCATCTAAGTACTGGGAAGAAATAGAAGTGATGCTAGTATGCTTCTCATTGGATCCTATCTGCCGGTGCATGATTTTGATTTGTCCCATTACTGATGGCACTTGATTAAGATGATGTCTGCCAGATTCTCTCTGCTGTAACATTACTCTAATTCCCTTTATACCGAATAAGAACTTCATGGGGGTGTTATTTTGAAAGCGTGTAAATATTCCAATCTTTTTCAAATTTTCAGTTTATGCTTATTTACATATGTGGGTTTTCCTATGCTATTCAGTGGGTTACAATAGGTTATCACTATTTTGAAGCTGAATTTGTCAAAGATTTGGCCAGTGGGACACAAGTTGGCCTGTGTCCTTTTGACATGCTCCATTATTCTTTGAGCATGTCCTTATTTTCTGCACAGCTAGAGGCTCCAGGCTCATCCTGTACTTCTCCAAGTTCTGAAATCAGCCATTTTGCCAAAGAAAACTGAGGAGAATGGTATTGAGAAGCCAAGATCTGGGCTAGATGTACTCATTGTTCAGTTTTGTGAACAGACTCCCAGACTCAGTGTACAGAGTATATATGTACTTATACACCTATATTAATATTGATAACCTCCATTATCAGTCCACTACCGAAAAGGTCATTCTAGTCTTCTTTCTATTGTACCTCTCTTCCTCAACAGTAAGAAATTTGATTCTCATTTCCCTTACATATTGGATCAATATTTTTTTTTTTTTTGGATCAATATTCTTGAACATAACCTACCTCCCACCACTGATATTGGCCCCTCCTCTGCTTGGCTACCCTTCTCATCTACCCATACTGACTTCCTAAGGCCAGATGGCCCCTCCAGCAAGGTGAGGAGAGCACTGTATACCAGGCCACTTGCCTGTGTGGATGCCCTTTTCACCCCAAGTCCAACATGACGGCTTGGGCTGCTGCCTTCCCTTCCGTTGCACACTTGCTGTGCTGTCCCCCAACACACATCGTCTACAATGTACGTTTAAAAATACATTCTCTCTTTTGCTTGTTATAAGACCTCTGTGAGGTAGTTAAGGAGGTATTGTTATCCATAATGTTTCCTTGAACAGATCTCCAACGATCTAGCTCAAGAGAAACGGAGTGATTGCCCACGGCTGCACGGCTTCTATAAAGCAGGGTCTGAATGCAGGGCTTCCCACTCCACCAATTTATGATGCCTCGAAACATGATGCCAACATCAGAGTAACTTTTCCTTTTCCTCCAGGAGAAGTATGCCCAAACATATTCACTTCGTGGTCAACTCTGATTTCCAGGTGTTTCTTCCTGCAAAAGACGTACCAGGTAAGGAAAAGGATTGGGTGCATCATCAAAGTTTAGCTCCAGCTCCTATCTGGGAGACTTCAGGCAAGTTCCTCGCTTTCCTCCAGGATTAAAAAGAGGTTAGATCAGCGATTCTCTGCCCGGGGCTGGGTGAGATGGGAGCTCACCAGGGCTTTTCCCCGGGAACAGAAATGCCTGTGAAATTCAGCTACAGACACCCGACTCGGTAATCCTCCACATGCCTTCCGGTTCGCGTAGTTATGACTCCACGGCGTCCCCGTTAGCTGTGTTTATTCTGATCGATCTCACCCTTCATTCAAAAATATTTATTAATGGCCTACTATGCCGTATTATCCAGCTTTTGTAGCATTCCTTTTCCGAGGTCTCCCTGCCGTTTAGGATTTTGCCCCTTTCTTCCCAACTTGGGAGTCGAGAGCGTCGGCATCCGAGTCACGCCGGGTCCTCTGTGCACCAACCGCGCGCCGCTCGGGTCCCTCTCGGCTGGCGGGCGTCAGGGAGTCCGGCTCGGGAACCGGCGGCTCCGTCGACACGGCCTCCCCGCGGCGAGCCGGTGGGAACCGGGGTGGGACGTCTCCGTTGGTCCGCGGGCCTCCCCGGCGCGCTCCGGGCCCTCGGGGGCGCCACCGGCTCGGGCCGGCGCCCTGCGCGGCTCTAACTTCTCGCCTTCCCCCCGCAGGGCACAGGCGCAGCGCGAGCCGCTCTCCACTGCGCAGGAACTTCCCCGGCCTCCGCGGCGGCTCACAAACGCCGGAGCCCGCTCCCCGCACGCTCCCGCCGGGCCCCTCCCGGAGCCGCGCTCCCTGCGCCGCGCTCCCCGCGCCGCCGCGCGTGTCCTCAGGGAGCCTCGGCCTGCCTCCGCCTCCCCCGCCCCGCGTGCCCTTCCGCGGCTCCCCCCGCCCGGCCGACGCGAGGGGAGCGGGGCGCGCGCGCCGGCGGCGGGACGACGTGCGCGAGACGCACGGCCCCGCGCGGAGCGCCGGAAGGAGCCGGGCCGCAGCCTCGCGCGTCGTGCGCGCGCCCCCCCTCTGGCCCCGGCCGCGACCTCGCGCGCGCGCACTGAGGCGCCGCCGCCGCCGCCGCCGCCGCCACCGCCGCCGCCGCCGCGCCGCCGCGCCGCCGCCGCCGCGCCGCCGCCGCCGCGGCTGCTGCTCCGGCTGCTGCAGGAGGCGGCGCTGGCTGGCGGCTGCGCTCGCTCCAGTCGGCGAGCGGAGCAGCGAGCGAGCGTGTGTGTGTTTTTTAAAGATGGCCGGAGCGGCGGCGGCGGTGGCCGCGGGAGCAGCAGCTGGAGCCGCCGCGGCAGCCGTGTCGGTGGCGGCTCCGGGCCGGGCCTCGGCGCCCCCGCCGCCCCCGCCGGTGTACTGTGTGTGCCGGCAGCCGTACGACGTGAACCGCTTCATGATCGAGTGCGATATCTGCAAGGACTGGTTCCACGGCAGGTAAATAAACCCCCGCCAGCCCCGCCGCCGCCGCCGCCGCCGCCGGCCGCCCGCGCCCCCCTCCGCCCGCCCGCCCGGCCGCCGCGCCGCGCCAGGCGCCGAGCCCCCGGCCCGGGCAGCGGGGCGCACGGGGCCGCGGGCGGGCGGAGGGGCGCCGGGGGGCTCGCCCGGCCGGGAGAAGAGTCGCCACAACACACGGGAACAAAGGGGCCCGGCCGAGAAGTTGGCAGGCGGAGACCGGGGCGAGGGGACGCGGCTGGGGCAGGCGCCGGCGGAGGCCCGCCGCCCCTCGCCGCGCCCGCAGCCCGGCCGCCGCCCCGCCGCCCGGCCGCCCGGCCGCCCGGGGCTCCGGCCCGGAGTCGCCGCCCGGCCGGTCGCCCTTCCCGGCCGGCCGCAGCGCCTGCCTTCCTTCCTTCCTTCCTTCCTTCCTTCCGGGCGGCGGGCGGCGGGCGGCTCGCCCCGGCTCGGGGGCTCCGGGGCTCCGGGAATCGCCGTCGCCCCCTCCCCCGCCGCGGTCCCGGTCGCGCCCCGTCCCCGTCCCCGTCCCCGGTCTTCATCAAACTTCCGCGGCCGCGGGGCGCCGGGACGGGGGCGTCGGCAGCGCCGGCCGGCGGGGCCCGGAGGAGTAAACAGAGCAACAGATGAGGCGCGCTCGGGGACTTCAGGATGCCACTGGGAAGTTTGGGGCCGGGGGTCCCGGGCGGGCGGGCGGGCGCGCGGTCGGCTCGGACCCGGCCCCCGGCGCCCCGGCGCCCCCGCGCCCCCGGTCCTGGCGGGGCTGGGGGGGGGCGTGGGCGGCAGGCCCCGGGGGTGGGGGGCGGGGGGGGGAGGACACCGCCGCTGGTCCCCAGCCCCCCGCGTCGCCCCCGCGGCGCGGCTCAAACTTTACAAAGAGTGAAATCTCCCGTCGCCGGGGGGCCGGCGGCGGCGGGGCGGCCGGGGGGCGCGGGGGCGCGGGGGCGGGCGCGGGCCAACTCTGCGGCGGGGGCGGGCACCGCGGGCCCGGGCGGGGGCGGCGAGCGTCGCCCTCCGCCCCCGCGGCCGCCGGCGTTTGGGGTTTGACGTTTGTGAGAGCTCGGGGCCGCCTCCGCCGCCGAGCCGTCGACTCGTGTGTTTTGTAATCAAAGTGTGAGGCTAATAAAGGGCGGCGCCACAGCCTCTTGACTCCGGCGTGGGAGGGACTCGCAGGCATTTAAACAAAGAAACTAGTTGGGGCTGGGCTCCCAAAGTCCTTATTTGGGTGTCGTGGCAAAGCCCGCGGTCACCTTTGGGTGAAGCAGGTTCCGCGGGCGCCGTGTGGGGTCGTCGGTGGACGAGAGTCCGCTCGGGGCTAATAGCAGAAATGGTGCCTGTGATTGTAGGAAGTGTCCTTTGATTGACAGCAGGACATTTAAATACAGCTCCGCTCCCCCTCCCCTCCCCTCCCCTCCCTCCCTCCCCTCCCCAATTTTACAGAAACACTACGCGACCAGGCCAGATGTCTGAGTCTCCCTCTACTGGCCCTGGGAGAGAAAACCGCTTACATTGCAGCGTTCTTTTCAGGCTTTAGTGCTAGGTACGTTTACTTCTTCATCTTCGAGGAGTTTTACTGAATCAGGTTGCACAGCTCTTGACAGCAACAACAGTGGGAGGAAAAAAAAAAAAAAAACAACCACCCCTAAAATTGTCACTGTAAAAAGAGGACAGCATCCTAATTTTGTCTATCAGGTAATCTTTCACAGTCTGGGTCTCAGCTTGGGGAGTAATTATAACAACTTTGTCAACCTGTAATTAAGAATAAGTTATCTAAAATTCTTTTTTTATTACTCCAGATCGATTCCCCCCCCCCCCCGTATTTTGATGACATGTAAAACTGAAATTTGAACATATCAGATCTTGCCAGTTCTATTTCTATATCCTCTCTTCCCATAACATACCCTAGGCAACTAGAGTAGATTATCCAAAAATCTAGGTTACATATAGGAGAAAACCAGAATCCCTGGTGATTATGTAAATACTTCCTTTTTTTTCCCCAAAGAACTATTTTAGCTGCCTAAGAAACTTGTTCTGTTGTGCAATGTAGGAATGCAATATGTTAATAAATTGTAAACTACAGTTTTATTTACCTTAATTTAAGGTGATTTAACACTATAACCATGAAGAGCTGCAGGTGGTTTATGGAAAATTTCGTAATGACATGCAGGTATAAATTTGGAAACAGAAGAAGTTTGAGGGGAAAATAAAGAGGGCATGTAAGGAGGAGGAAGAGTGAGGCCAAAACAAATCGGCTCTACTTTATCCCATAAATTTGTGTGACTTCATATCTGTGCAAGTGACTCTGAAATGTGTGTTTTTTTGACCAGCGGTCCTTGAGAGTTTAATGTGGTTCAGATGTGAACAGTTAGAAAATTTAGTAATAATGCCTTGTCATGCAAAGACAGTTATCTTCTTAGCAAGTTTCTTAAGGAAGTATGGGTCATTTGGGTAACGTTAGAGAAAATAATGTTTATTGTACCGTAAAATAGGTAATTGCTTAACAAATGGAACACATCAAAATGTTCCTCATGTATTAATTTTTAAACAAATATCATTTGCTTAAGTGAGACTTGGCCCCTAAAGTACTAAGGTACAGTTAATCATGTCCATGCTCCTCTTTTCTTTGGTTTGGGGGTAGGATAGGGAGGGGGTCCAACTGCAGAGGAGGAAGGGGGAATAGGAGTGCTGATAATAGAGAATTACCATTAATTACCAGGACAGTGTGTTGATGATTTTATTACTTCAAGTAGAAGAATTTTTTTCAAACTCAAGGAATCAGTGAGTCTTGGTATAAATTTGGATTTATTCTGTCTGGAATTTCAGACATCTGGAAATCTGAAAAGTTTTTGTCTTCATTTAGCCTGACAGGGAAAGAGGGGCTCTTCCTTGACACTTTTCAGCCAGAGTGAATAGGACCGGCTTCCTCCCAGTTTGAGGGTGTTGAACTACTGCTTCCTTGGTGTTCAGAATTCCTATCCCCTAGGTCCCCTAAGGCTTTTTTCTAAGTGGGAGGGGAGAAGAATACTTGGCCAGGGTACAATGTGTAATTGATATCCTAAGGACAGTGAGCTAAGGAATTAACAGGATTTTCCTGGGAAGGTTACTTCCTAGACATGGAGTTCTTCCTCTCTGGACCCTTGGTGGAAGTCAGACAATGGAGATCTTTCCTGATAATATCCCACCCCCTAATCTCTAGGCTAGAGGTCTTTCTTTAGTACTCTTAATATTGTCCTATACTGCCTTCATTAAATTGTGTTTTAGTGTCTTCTGTCTCCCCATTTGAATGTAAAAACCTTTGTTTATTAGTCTTTTTTAGTCACGTATTCTCTTTGATTGACAAAATTAACATAGAAAAAATGAGAAGTACAGAAAAGTATTAAGAATATGAAAGTATCCTTGTCTTCCAGGGGTTATCAGTGTTTTAACATTTAAGGTATATGCATATATTTAAAAAAAAAACTGGAATTCGTTTTGTGCATTCCACTGTTAAAACCTAGGTTCTCTTATTAACGTATACGTCTTCTTGTGTCTTTAATATTGTTTGAAAACGTTTTCATTGGTTGCATAATGTTTAATTTCACGGAAGTGTGTTTTAAAATCATTCCCCTTTTGTTAGTTTTTTATGTTGTAAAAGGTATTAAGCTATTACTTCTTGTAATTCCTAGTGATGGATGGTTGACATCCTTCTAAACCATTGTGAGCATCCCTATTATTTCCTCAGAATAAATCACGTGAATTAATACACGTAAAACACTTAGAAGATCTAGCACTTGTGAGTACTCAATAAGATATTCCCTTGAAGTAGAATTATTGGTCTCAGGGCACAGATAATTTCAAGCTTCTGGTACCTATTGCCAGATTGTCCTCCAGAAAGGTTCTTCCACTTTACACTCTCACCAGCAGTGCTCACTTCTAGTTCCCTGCATCATCCCCAACCTTAAGGTGTTATTAAACCCTCCCCCCAAAAAACCAGCGAAATGCTTTGCCAGTCTGCAGATAGTGAACATTTCCACCAAAAGACATACCCAAGATTGTTCACAGCAGTGCTATTCATATTATCCCTTAACTGGAACAGTGTAAATGTCATCAGCAGTAGATGGGATAAAATGTGGTATATCATAAGATAGAATGCTACCCGGTGATTAAAAAAAGAATGCCAGACGGAAACATGTCACAACACCAGCAAATGTCACAGATACAGGCTAAACAAAAGGAGTCAGGCATAACAGTGAATGCTGTTGGAGTCTCCTTATATGAAGTTCAGGTGCAGGCCTACTTGGGTGAGTGGAGTCAGACTGATGCTTACCTCTGGAAGGGTGTTTACCAAGGAGGCCCTATCAAGGGAGCTTCTGAAGTGCAGGAAATGTTCTAGATCTTAATCTTGGGTGGTGGTCACATACGTGTACGCAGATGTAAAAATTCCCTGACATATATATGTGCTGGAGATCTTCAAAAATGATTGTAATGGTTGAAGTGTACTTCAACGCTAAAAAAGAAAAATTAATAATTTACCATTTTGGCAGCTGACATGTGTTATTTTGTGACTTTGTTTCTTGGCTCTGTCTTGTCCCTGTCTTTAATGGGCTTGCCCCTTGTGTTTTACTGTTAAGTATAATGTTGGCTTTGGCCCAGAGTTTGCAGTATGTGTGGCGCTGTTCTTGGTGCTAGGAACATAGCAGTGAACCAAACAGTCTTTGCTCTCTTGTAACTTATATTTTAGTGGGGGAAGAGAGAGAAATATATATAACAAAAAGAGAAGGAAATTGAGTTAGGAGAAAAGAAGGGCCCCGGGGGATAGTAGAAGGCCACTACTATTTAAATGGCGAGGTTATGGAAGGCCTTCAGAAGGAGGCATTTGAACACAAGATATTTTGGATTTTACTCAGAGCAAATGATGGATGTGTTCTGAGTAGAAGAGTAAATGATTTGTAACCTTTAAAAGGTTCACTCTGGCTTCTATGTGGAGAATAGACTGGGGGGAGGCAAAGGTGATAGGCCAACCAGGAAAATGCTATTGTAATCATCCAGGTGAGAGATGATTTTAAAAGTTGGAGTCCTTTGGTAATTTTCAAATGTCGTAATAATTTTTATTTCTGAGGCTTGAATGAATGAGGAGCTTCCTTTATGAGAATGGAAACATTTTATCTGAGTAGTGCTGTTGGGTAGCAGTTTCTGAGGTAGTCACTCTAGAGTCCTGGAATTCACACAGACACTTACTCACCAAGTGTGAGGTACTGTTCTGATTGTGTTAGATGTATTAATTAGCTCATCTATTTCTCAACTTCTATTTCTTAACCTTGCTGGGTAAGTGTTATTATTGTCCTTATTTTGCAGATGGGATCTGAGGGTTAGAGAGGCCAGTAACTCTCCCAGGGTTACAGAGCTAGAAGGTCATAGCGCTAGCCGATCTGACTTCATTCAGGTCGCTGACTCCTGAGCTCACTCTCTCGACCAGTAGTAGGTGGTACTGGGTTTCTTCTCCCTTGTCTGTCTTTATCCTGGGGTGTGAAGGGGCATAGGTGGAACAGATGCAGCAGGGTTCCAGAGAGAATGGTACATCTAGAACCAATATACTTTTGTTTTAGTTCTGTATTAAGTTATTGTCGTTAGCGTGAATATGTTAAAAATGGTCATAACTGCTTTGGGAACAGTATTTATAAGATATTTGAGAAGTTTTATAATTTAACTCTATTTTCAGGTTTATTCTAATGGATTTCTTATTGGAATGTATTTTTATTTTTTAAATTAGGGTTAAAATATTTTTAAAATTGATTTTATATACATTTCCTTGTAATGATGAAATTACTTTTAGTGTTATGACATAAACTTACTAGGTGAACATATATCTTCCTGTAACAGAACAGGACTAGAATTTCTTAGTATCTTTTTTTTTAAGATTTTATTTATTTGACAGCGAGAGAGCGTAAGGCAAGGGAGTGGCAGAGGGACAGGGAGAAGGAGGCTCCCCACTGAGCAGGGAACCCAATGCAGGGGTCCATCCCAGGACCCTGGGATCATGACGTGAGCCAAAACCAATTGAGCCACCCAGGTGCCTCTCGATATCTTTTTTTTTTAGTAACAGTTTATCATAAGAAAAAATAGGAGTATTATTTTCATGTGTTTCACTAAATACAAGTATACGTGTATTTTATATATATGTATACACACATACACACATATATGTGTGTATATATATAGACATATGGATCTTACTGGATCTTGCTATTTGAACAAAATTTGATTTGATGTGGGAGTCTCATCTCAAGCTGCTTGGAGGCAGTGACATATAGTTCTCTCATCAAGCTTTTTTTTTTTTTTTTTTTTTAAATTTTTTAATTTTTATTTATTTATGATAGTCACAGAGAGAGAGAGAGGCAGAGACACAGGCGGAGGGAGAAGCAGGCTCCATGCACCGGGAGCCTGATGTGGGATTCGATCCCGGGTCTCCAGGATCGCGCCCCGGGCCAAAGGCAGGCGCCAAACCGCTGCGCCACCCAGGGATCCCTCTCATCAAGCTTTTTAAAAATTTTTAACTTCAGTTTGGGGCAGATTTCTGCTTGGTATGCTCTCCTGTCCTGTGTTCTTAGGCATGAAATTGAGTTTACTGAATATCCAAAGGGAAAGAATGCCTTTATATTTGATGATCTGAAGTGGGAGCTTAAGAATAATGGAACAGGTGTAGGGGAATTTGATTATAAAGCAAACTGGTTGGTTTGAGCAATTCAACTCCCCAATAATTTGCACAGCTTTTGAGCAGTTGGCCAGTGTTGATCTTGCAGCTGCTACCAAGTTTCTGATTCTTTTTGGAAGTGATGTTTTATTAATATAGTAATTGTTTACTTACTTTCCCACTAATATTAACACTCTAATTTTTCCCATTAATTACAGTATGATTTAATGGTAACCTGGATGATTTTAGTATGTGTTTCTGTGAGCTTTGGTTCCTTTTATTGGAGAATGGTTTTTAGAAACCAAGGCCTGGCATTAGAGGGTTCATTGCTGCAGGCATTTTCCGTGGACAGAGCTAAGAAATTTACTATGCAGACACATCTTTGTTTCTGTTCTATGTACTTATATGTTTTAAAACTTAAGAGTTTTCTAGTGATAACTTTGATTCTAATCCAATACACATGGTTCATTTTAGCCTTCCCCCTTTCCTTACTTGTAACTGTTTTGTCCAACACTGAGAAATCTAGCTCTAATTATCTACAATATAGTTATGTTTTGTTCCATCCTAGTGTATACATAAAGTAGTTCTAGAATTGCTAACTCATACTCTTGTAATAAATTTTTTAACTAAATTACAGTATTTCTTTATGGTTTTTTTTGTTTTTAGCCTTATATCTATAGTATCTTTAGCCTTACTGTATCTAATAAATATCGGTAATATCTAGCTTATAATTTTCAGATAGCTATAACAGCTAGTAAGACACTTTTTCCACACTTAACCTAGGTTCTGTTCTTTTCTTCCCCAGTTTAGGGTATTATATCACTTATTTGTAATAATGTTTGGTTTATTTGTTGCATTTTGGATTCCTCCTACATCCTGATTAGTTTTAATTATTGGTTTATATGTAGAGTATGTAAAATAATACCAGGGTTCTAAGTAGTTAGGGTTATATATGAAAAGGTATACGAAGAAGTGAAGAAGTGTCATACCCTCTTCATCTCTCCAATGCTTTTCCATCCCTTTGCCACCCACTTCTCTTTAGTTTCTGGTTTATTCAGTGTGGAGTTTTTGTTTCTTTTCCCACAAATGGGCAGATGAATGTGTATTTTCTTTAATCTACTTCCTTTACAAAAGGGTAGCTTCTGATAAGTACTCTTATTTGCTTTTTCTCCCCCCCCCCCCCGCAATAATATATACAGGAAAACATTTCATGTCAGCTCATAGAGCTCTTCCTTATTTTTTTTAATAGCTGTATAATACTCCTTCATGTGTACGTTCTCTATTTTATTCATCCATTCTCTTGTGTATGGGTATTTAGGTTGTTTATAATATTTTGCAATTGCAGATAATTACCAAAAAGGTACAACCTTGTGTATGTGTATTTTCATATTGTTGGAGGTATATTCAGGTTAGATTCCTAGAAGTGGGATTACTTGGTCGAAAGATAAGTGCATCTGTTGTTTTGTTAAGATTATCAGATTTCCCTCCAGAATGCTTGGACCAGTTTGCATTTACACCAACAGGGTACGAATGCATGTTTTTCCCCATATTCTTGCTATCAGACTGTGTTTTCTTATCTTTTAATCTTTGCCAATCTGATAGGTGAAAAATGTTTTATGTTTTAATCTGGATTTTTCTAATTACAAGTGAGTTTGAACATTTCATATATTTGAGAGCCATTTTCTTTCTTTTTAAAAAAAATCTGTTTATAACTTTTTCTCTTATTTTTAAATTTTATTTATTTATTTTATTATTTTTTTTCTGATTCTTTTTTAAAGAGCTCTCTTGGAGTTCTTTACATTAGGGCTACTGGGCCTTTATGCCATATATAAATATTCTCTCAAGTTTGTAGTTTTTTTTTTTTTTTTTTTTTCTGTTTTGTCTTGGTGATTTTTTTTCTTTGCCATGCAAATTAAAACATATTTATGTAGTCCTATCTATCAATCTTTTATTGGCTCTGGATTTTGAGTCATGATTAGCAAGCTTTTCTCTACCCCAAGGTTAAACAGGATTTTTACTTGTATTTTCTTTTAGAACTTGTATGGTTCTGTTTTTCTTCTCTTTTCTTCTCTTTTCTTTTCTTTTCTTTTCTTTTCTTTTCTTTTCTTTTCTTTTCTTTCTTTTTTCTTTTTTTTTCTTTTACATTTAGATCCCTAATCCATTTGGAATTTATTCTTGTGTATGGTATCAAATAGGGATGTAATTTAATTTTTTTCCTAAATAAATTTTCCTGACTGTCCCAGCACTATTTATTAAAAAGCTCTTATTTAGCGGCTCAGCTGGTTGAGCATCTGACTCGATTTCAGCTCAGGCCATAATTTCAGGATCCTAGGATGGAGCCTGGCCTTGGACTCTGTGCTCCGGGTGGATTCTGCTTGGGATTTCCTCTCCCTGTCCCTGTCCTTGTCCCTCTCCTCCTCCTCCCCTTCTCTCTCTGGCCCTTCCCCTGCCTATGTGTGCCTTGCTCTAGCTTGCTCGCTCTCTCAAATAAATAAATCTTTTTTTTTTTTAAACTCATATTTACCTCAGTAATTTGACATGCCACCTTTGTCATAGCTGAAATTCTCTATACTTGGACCAGTTTCTGCACTTTCTGTTCTTTTCCACTGATCTGTTTATTTACTCTTGTATCACTACCACACTTTTAATTATGGAGGCTTTTATTGTATGTTTTGAAGTCTGGTAAGACTTGAAAGTCTCAACCTTGTAGTCTGTTATTTTCAGTGTTTTTCTGGCTGTTCTTGCAGGTTTATTTTTCCATATGAAAAAATAGTAGCAACTTGCCTAATTTCATTAAAAGCTTGTTGATATCTTGGGGTACCTGGGTGGCTCGATTGAGCGTTGGACTCTTGGTTTCAGGTCAGGTCATTATCTCAGGGTCGTGGGATTGAGCCCTCAGTAGGGCTCTGAGCTCGGTGTGGAGTCTCCTTGAGATTTTCTCCCTCTGCCTTATCCTCTGCCCCTCTCCCCGCTCCCGTGCTTGCATCTTCTCTGTCTCAATTAATTAAAATTTTTTTTAAAAGCTTGTTGATATTTTAAAGCCAGAAATAGACTCTTAATTATAGAGAACAATCCCACCAGAGGGGAGGGAGGGTCGGGGGAATGGATGAAATAGGTGAGGGCACTTGTCCTGGTGAGCACAGGGTGATTTATGGAAGTGTTGAATTACTGCGTTGTACACCTGAAACTACTATAACATTGTATGTTAACTAACTGGAATTAAAATTAAAACTGTTTTTAAAAATTTTTATTTATTTATGATAGTCACAGAGAGAGAGAGAGAGGCAGAGACATAGGCAGAGGGAGACGCAGGCTGCATGCACCGGGAGCCCGACGTGGGATTAGATCCCGGGTCTCCAGGATCGCGCCCTGGGCCAAAGGCAGGCGCTAAACTGCTGAGCCACCCAGGGATCCCAAAATTAAAACTTTTAAAAAAAGCTTCTCAATATTTTATTGGTATTAAATTGAATTTCTAGATTAATTTAGGGAGAATTGACTTTCTGTGATGTTGAGTCTTTATCCAAGAACAGGGATGCCTCTTTATTTAAATCTAGTGACTTTCAGATATGTTTAAATTTTTTTCTATAGATCTTGCACATGTGTTAGTTTATTCCTATATACTGTTTTCTTTGTTACTATTATAAATGAGCTTTTCTCTATCATTTGCTTGCTAATTGGTTATTGGTCGTATATATGACTATTTGACTTTTCATTGTTACTTTACTTTTCTGCTATTTTACCAAAAGAATTGTTAGTGTTAGCTGTATCATCAGTTCACTGGAGGTTCCTATCATATGCAGATAGGTTTCTTTGCTTCCTTACCAATTCTGCCTCTAAATGAATTCTCTTACACTTAGTACCCCAAGAATTCTCTTACATTTAATTTCACAGGCTTATATCCCTTACAGTATTAAATAGTGGTGGAGATAGCTGCTGAGAACAGCCTCAGGTAAAAATATTTTTCACTACATGCTTCACTTGGATATTTAAGTTGTATTCTGGTGATGCTTTGTGTCTAAGTTTAAAAATGTTATTCTGTATCAAAATTTTAAAATGGCCACTGCTTGAGGAACCTGGGTGGCTCAGCTGGTTAAACAACTGCTCAGGTCTTGATCCCAGGATTGAGCCCTGAGTCCAGCTCAGGGGAGAGTCGGCTTCTCTCTCTCTCTCCATCTGCCCCCATCCCCCACCTGCACACTCTCTCAAATAAATAAAATCTTTAATAAATAAATAAATTAAAAAAATAATGCTACTTTTGGTCATTTTTAGTGTAAAAAATTGACAAATAGAACTGACATAGAGGAACACATAAACATGTAGCAAGGGATGCCTGGGTGGCTCCGTGGTTGAGTGTCTACTTTTGGCTCAGGGTGTGTGTGATCCTGGGGTCCCAGGATCGAGTCCCGCATCGGGCTCCTTGCATGGAGCCTGCTTCTCCTCCCTCTGCCTGTGTCTCTGCCTGTGTGTGTGTGTGTGTGTCTCATGAATAAATAAATAAAATCTGGGATCCCTGGGTGGCGCAGCGGTTTGGCGCCTGCCTTTGGCCCAGGGCGCGATCCTGGAGACCCGGGATCGAATCCCACGTCAGGCTCCCGGTGCATGGAGCCTGCTTCTCCCTCTGCCTGTGTCTCTGCCTCTCTCTCTCTCTCTCTCTGTATGACTATCATAAATAAATAATAATAAAAAAAAATTAAAAAAAAAAAAATAAATAAATAAAATCTTAAAAAAAAACACTGAGCAAGTAATGTGTATATATATGTATGTAAATATAATAGGAATCTTTAAAGCATTAATGATCCAGGAATTTTTCTAAAGCAGCATTTTCTAACCTGTTTTTGTGAACCCCAAGGGTTTGAGGTATCCTGGGAGTTTATTTCTTTTAATTTGTTTTATAAAAATATGAGGATTTTTTTTCTTTTAGTAGATTAGCTTGGGTGCCTCTGTGTGTATAGGAACAAGTATTCATGGTTAGTGGGAATCATGGTTAGTGGGAATCGGTTGATTGTTATCAAGATTGAATTACTGGTTTGGTTTGTCATTCAGCTGAGTACTGCTAGCTACCATGATGGTTTTGACTTTAATTTTAATGTTTTTCTGAGAAAATTTTAAACATACACAAAAGTAGACTGAATAGTATAATGTACTCCCAGGTTAACCATCACTTTGCTTCAGTGATTGTTGATTCATGAGGAGTCTAGCTTCAGTTGACCCTCCTCCTTCTATTGTATTTAGTTTTTGGTTTTTTGAGATTTTTAATTTTTTAAGAAATCTCTACAGTCAACGTGGGGCTTGAACTTAGAACTCGGATCAAGAGTTGCATGCTCTACTGACTGAGCTGGCCAGGCGACCCCACATTTAGTTATTTTGAAGCAAATTTGTGACAATATCATTATATTTGTGCATATTTGCATATTTCAGCACATATGTCTGTAAGATAAGTCCTCTTAGAAAAATATTATTACCACAATCAAAAGTAATTGCCAATTCCTTAAAATCATGAAATATTGTTCAAATTTCCAAATGTCTCAAAATGTCATTACTTTTTATGCTCCTTGAATCAAGATCCAAATAGTCTACACACTGTGATTAGTTCATATGTTGTAAGTCTTTTAATCTGTAGCAGTAGTTCTCAACTGAATGGGTTTCATCTCCCACCAGAAGATGCTTGGTAATGTCTAGAAACATTTTTTTGAGGGCAGAGGTGTTGCTACCGGACTCTTGTAGGTAAACGGCAGGGATGCTGCTAAATATCCTCCACAGCACAGCCCCCACGAGGAAGGACTGTCCATCTCCAATTCTAATACATCAGAAATCAATGTTAAAGAACATACAATGACATATCTCATTTGTATTTTATTTTGGGGAGGGGGAGTAAAACACTTTCAGAATGTTTTGTGAAAAAGTGGGGAACTTATCTTCTGTAATTTAGAAGTATAGTTTTCCTTGAGCACAAAACACACAAATTTCAGACCTCTAGTATTGACTCGTGTTTATCAGTTAGTAATCATAACTGTCTGACATCATGTGCGGTTAAATTACGACATTGTTCAAGCTGGGAGATACCATTGTAGATAATTCAGTGTTTTTTTTAATGTGCAAAAGCTGTTGTCAGATAAGCAGTCACTGTTTGACAAAGAAATTGGAATGATGTCCACTCTGGTTCTTTTGATTTATGTAGTGTCTTATGGATACTTTAGTATTAATAAGTATATATAAAAAAACGAAGATTAAACAGTCCTGGGGATCTGTCTGGAGATCCTAGGGATATTCTCACTGTTCAGGAATTCCACAGACTGAAAAAAACAAAACAAAACACCCCACTGTGAACTAAAGTCAGAACAATGAATCAGTTGGATAGAGTCCTAAAGCGGTTTAGTGAGTAACAAAGTATGGGACACAAGGTACCCTGGAAGCAGCAGCTTTCTGGCCACTTCCCATCTGTGATGTCAGAGACTCTCTGGGGTGACCACATTAGAGCCTTCTCCCCCAGAGACTGCTTTGTGGGGTCATGGGTTTTTCCTCTTCTCTGTGAACTCCCACAGTGCCTCACCTATCACACACACTACACTGGAGACATGTGGTCTGTCCTTTTTACTTTTCCGCTTTTTGAAGGAATCTTGGGGCATAAATAGTTTTATCTGCAGATTAGAGGAATTTAAGTCTTTTTACTTAATTTAACTTGTCACGGGTCTGAGTCATATTTCTCTCTTACATTCCTTCTATTTCAGTACTTTTTTTAAAGCTAATTTCTGTGTGCCTTGTTCCTTGAGTCATTTTCTTTACTTTTTTGCTAGCCTGTCCTTATTTTCTGTGTATCAAAGGATCAGATCCCATGGTTACTGGAGAGCAGAGTCTCTTCTGTTTGATTCAGGTAATTCTTTCCTCAGACCTGCTTTTCCATCCATCCAAATGCCAGGTAGTCAGTGCTGGACTCTGCTCCCTAATTTTTTTGTTCTTGCCTCTCTGTGGGCAACCAGCTGGAGGTAGGGGAGATCAGAGCCCCTGAGGTGAAACTTTTTTCTCAGTGTCCTCATTCTTGAACCCCTTGTTGGAATTGATTCTCCGGAGCCTTTTGTATATGTCTTTCTCTTGGCATCACCTTGTTGGGGCTGCCCATCTCTTCAGGAGTATGACCCTACCCAGGGAACTTACTCACTTCCTGCCAGTTGCAGAGTGCTTGTTTGCAGCCTTACTCCTGGCCCCAGGCCTCCTGCATGGGTCCTTCACCAGTTCCAGTGCTCTGAGCAGTTCTTTTGTCTCTTTGGACAGAGCATAGGAAGACTGAGACACAAGCTTCTGAGGACTTTAAGATCAAGTGATGTTAGGATGTGGGTGACCCTTTCTAGCTCTTCCTCTCCACCACATCAGTGGTTTTTTGTTTCATCACCACCATCATGGTTTCTAATATATCTCTGTAATGCAATATTTATTTAGCATTTTTCTTTAAAACAACTTTGAATGGATTTTTTTTATTTAATTTTGTCCTGAATAAAGGTTATCTGTTAAATCACATGTTTGTGATACTCACATATTTTAATAATTGTGAGAAAAGCTGCATTTATTGAGATAAAGAGTCTTTATCATATAAAATGCGTACATGTGAGATGTCAGAAGGCTGGTGGTGATTGATGAAAGGATAGTAACAGACACAGGGAAGAATACACGTTTCTTTCTTTGAGGGAAGTAGGGATAGAACTTAACCAAATGAGAATGGCTTTATACAGCAGGAAGCCCAGCGGCGGGACAAATTGTCCTGGCCTTCAGTTCTCATACACGTGTCTTGTTGCCAGTACAGTGCCATCTGGGATCTGGATCGCATCAGGTTCAGTGATGGGTGGTGCTGGGGTGCTCGGCTGGCGTTCCTTCCTGTTTCATTGGTGACTGTGCCTGCCCAGCAAGTGTGTGGAACTGCTCTCAACCGTAGCTTATTCTGCACAATGAGGGGACTCGAAGATCACTTTCTCAGATGTACCATCCTCCTTAGCGGGCTTTAAGCCTTCTTGACTCCTCTTCCTCCAGGTATGCATAACTCTGTGCTCTGGGAGACCTTGAGCTAGGTCAGTAAAAAGCAACTAGAGGGTATATACACACCCTGTGAAAAGGAATCCCTAAATGAGTACAGGTAGCCTATCTGTTTTGCAAAATAGCATGTATTCTTGAAATAAAGGATATTATTTTCTTTTTAGTACTTTTAAGTCTAATCATTGTTTTTGAAGTGTCAGTGCTGCACATCTTGCATTCAGCCATTTGTATATGAGATACAGTTGCCAAAGTTTGCTGTAGTATGCAGAGATCAGATCTATTTTCAGAGTTAGAAAGTTTCTGGAAATGTAGCTTCAGAAAGAAAAGGAAACTGGCAAGTCATTGGGAATTATCTTTAGATATATTAGAACCCATTCCCTTTTGTTTATTCAGGTACCTGGCTTCAATAATTGCACCCTTGCCCCCCATATACTTTTTTTTCTCATTAGCAAATTATATATAACCTTCATTAAAAAAAAAGAAGAAAACATCCTTGTTCTGACATTCCCCCTTCATCTGCAGTCCCATTTCTTTACTCTCTTTATAGCACAATTCATCAAAAGAAGTGTCCACGTGTACTGTCTCCAGTTTTGTTTTTGTTCTGTCTCTCTTTTAAGATTTTATCTGGGAGAGAGTGAGAGAGGACAAGCAGGGGGAATGGCAGGCAGAGGGAGAGGGAGAAGTAGGCTCCCCTTCTGAGCAGGGAGCCCCATGCAGGGCTGGATCCCAGGACCCTGGGATCATGACCTGAGTGGAAGGCAGGCGCTTAACTGACTGAGCCACGCAGGTGCCCCTCTATCTCTTTTTTTCTAATTAAGGTCCATTCTCTCTGAACCCAGTTGGACGGACTTTCATCTTTACTACTGAGTGGTAGCAGTCTTGTTGGAGTGACCAGGGAGTTCCCCTTTGCGGCTTCTGGGGGAATCCCTCTGCTGGTTTTTCTCCAGCTTCACTTCTTCCCTTCTCGCTCCTCATTGCAGTCCCTTCTTATCGCCCTGATCTTTTAATGTGGGAGGACTGCAGGGTTAGTCCTCAGTAGTTCTCTTTTTCTAGCATTTATCTGATCCCATGACTTCAGCTGTCATCTGTATGTGGATGATTCCTAAATTTTTTTTTAATTTTTATTTATTTATGATAGTCACACAGAGAGAGAGAGAGAGAGAGAGGCAGAGACACAGGCAGAGGGAGAAGCAGGCTCCATGCAGGGAGCCCGACGTGGGACTCGATCCCGGGTCTCCAGGATCGCGCCCTGGGCCAAAGGCAGGCGCCAAACCGCTGCGCCACCCAGGGATCCCCTGATTCCTAAATTTTTATCTCCTTCAGAGACCTCTCTCCTGAGCTCTCCTCTTGAATAGGTAATTGCCAAATTTATGTCTCTGCTCGAATGAGCAGTAGTCATCCTGTCGTCTAGCGCGTCCACAGCAGAAGCCAGAGCTCTCCTCCCTGGCAGCCGCGCTCCTCCCCCTGCAGTCGTCCCTGCCCTGGTTATGGCAGCTCCTCCAAGGCCAGAATCTTTAGCACCATCCTTATTTCTTCTCTTAGAATCTACATTAAGTTCTTCAGCAAAATCTTGTTGGCTTACCTTCGTAATCTCATCCCTTCATATCCCTTCCCTTGTATCAATTGAGATTATTGCAGGAGCTTTCTCACTGCTCGCCCTCCTGCTAGCACGAAACCAGAGTGACACTTTAAAACTGTGAGTTAAGTCTGGTGACTCTTGGGTAGGAAGCCCTGCAGAGAGTCCCATCTCTCCCAGAGTAAAAGCCTTCCTGTGGCCCCTAAGGACCTGCAGGTCGTCTGTACTCTGATGTCACCTCCCCTGCTTCCCCCCACCCTACCACCCCACCCCCATGCTTCAGCTGCACCAGCCTGCTTTCTGTTTCCTGCACAGGGGTCAGGCTTGCCTTAGGGCCCTTGCATTTGCTTTTACTTTGCTTAGAGCCACTTTCCTCTGATACCCCAGGGCCTGTTCCCACACTTCTTTAGGTTTTCTCAGCCAGGCCTTCCCTAACTGATAGAAAATAGAAAATCCCTTAGCCTCTGGGACACTTCTTCCTCTGTAGCACTTGTTATTATCAGACATCTATGGTATAGCTACTTGTTTGTTTTTCTGTCTCTTCCAGATACAGTGTAAGCTTCAAGAGTGTAGACATTTGGTTTTTTGGTTTTGTCATTCTTATATTTCAGGGGTCCTGATAGTGCTTGAATGAGTGAATGGCTGAGTCATAGAAGGCATTTTGGGTTCGTTTACAGTACGAAGTTTATCCCTTGAAGGAAGGAAGATGGTGTTAAGTGTGTCTTTTACCCACATACAGTGTTATGGCTGCTAAATAATAAACCAGTGTTACAGCTGGTACCTCCACCTGCTCATATTTCTTTTTCCTGCCCTCACTTCCCACATTGGACATTGCCCTCTAGGGGTCTCTTTGCGACCTAATCTCTTGTACCCTATCCTTGCTTCTTTTGTTTTCTTCTCTCATTCTCAGAGTCACCTCCCCCCTTCTATATGCTCCCTTTCCTCATCCCCCTTGTTACACACATGCACGCAGATACATAAATGTAATTTAGTGTAGCACTTTCCTCTTAAGCACAAGTCTCTGGAAATTCCCTAGTCATCACCATGATTTCTTCCTTCATTTAAAAATAGTTCCTGAAGTGCTACTTTTCTCTGTGGAACTTTGCTTAAGATAGATAAGATATTTTAATCCCTTTTGTCTAAAAGATTGCCCTCTTTCCATCTGCTCCACGTCTTCGTTCTTCTACACGACGGTCCAGGCTCATAAGCGATTCATGGTAGCTCAGCCCAGAGCTGAGACTGCTCTTGGTAGTAGAACAAAATTTGTCTTGAAAATTCATCAATTTTATGTACATCTCTGGAACTGAAATATAACATGTCACTAGGAATGGTTATTTTTCCTTCCGGAGAATGGCTGAGGTCCAGTGATGGTTCTTCCCCCTTACACAATTGCGGATTTCCTCATCAAATTTGACAACTTTAATTTTTGTTCAGGAAATAAATGTTAAATATTGTTTACTAATTAATATTACATGTTACTATTATTTACTTAATCCATACCTGTTTACCCCTGTTAACTTCATGATACGTATTTTATGTATATACTTGTTCGGTGTTTATCCTAGAGACAGTGGAGAAGTAATAATGGAGAAGGGTGAACACAATGAGTATTTCTTTTTCATAATGAGTATTAAGATGAGCATATGTAGTATACAAAGAATGAACAGGGTAAGTAGGTATGCACAGTAGTTTGGCTAGACTGGAATTTTACCTATGTAGCAGGCTCTGTAGGAGCACCTCCCTTTTCCTCCTGGCTTCTCTGTTTCTTTTCTTTTTTTGTTTTCTTTTTTAAGGATTTTGTTTATTTACTTGAGAGAGAGAGAGAGCGCCCGCGCGTGTGTGCGAGCATGCATGCATGAGCGGGGGAAGGGCAGATGGAGAGGGAGAAGCAGGCTTCCCTCTGAGCACGGAGCCAACCTGCCGCTCTCTGGGACCATGATCTGAGCCAAGGCAGCCGCTTAACCAAAGGAGCCATCCAGGCGCCCCTCCCTCTCTATTTCTATCTGTCTCTATCTCTTGTGGACTTCTTGCTGAAAGCACTTGAGACTTGGCCTGAGGACTTTGTCCAGCTGTAGGAGCTCAGCACCTTGTATTTGAAGCAGGCTGGAGGTGCTGGGAAGGTAATGCCCCTAGGATAGCCATCAACCATTGTCTTTTGGGAAACCGGATAAATAACCTAGCTTCTTCTTCCCTTGGGTCGGACCATGCCCCTTCTCCATAGTCTTCCAGATGTCCCCAAAGGGGTAAATGCTCATTAGGGTACATATGCATTATGGCTTCTTTCTGTCTCACTTTTACACTTCTCTACTAGTGCTACCAGGGATCACCTGCCATGTGAGCATCTGCACTCAGATTTGTGTATCAGGATCTGCTTCTTGGAGACTTCCACCCTAAAGCAGTAGAAAATTATTAATGAGAGAAGGATCATAAGTGAGAGATACTGGGTTTGAAAGTAGAATGTGGATTCCCTTTATGAAATAGCAGATTTTTTATGTGATGGTCATATATGCATATTAATGACTATAATAAGTGTGCATTCATTTTCTTGTATCTGCGTAGATGTAATCCCCTGTAGGTGCACCAGGGACATGACTTGCAGAGTACACTATGGAGGCTGCTTACTTACCTACCTCACTGAATAGTTTTCTTTTTCTGGTCCTGCTACCTGGAAAAGATATCGTGCCCTAAGTTTATATATGATATGATTTTACTCTGGAACTGTTTGCTACTGTTTTATTTCTCCCCTTCTTTATTCTTTTCGAATCCCTTCTTTTTCAAAATGCTAGAAACATTCTATGTACTGGAAGTAACCTTTAGCATGGGTACAATTGGGATGAAGTGTTAACATTTTACAGATTAATTAGCATACAAAAAATAGCAATCACGTTGCCATCTTTGAGGAATGATGCGGTCTGCTGGAATAAAATTTTCCTATAACTGAAGATTCTCCTTGTGAAATGTGGTTGAATGTCCTCAGAAAAGTTGCTCAGGAGATATACTTCCTCTAATGTCAATTATTTGTAGAAGGATATTGGTGGATATATTACGCTTTCACAGAGAATATTGCACTATTTAATTTTGATGACTAAATGTCGTGCACTTTAGTTTGCTGTAGGTATGGGCTGCTGGCCTGTGTCGGACTGTGTGTGTACTAAATTGCCCCAGACCAGAGGTATTTATTGGTAGTGTTTCATCTCCTTCCTTGCTGTACCTTCTTGCTGTCTCTTACATACTGCTTCTAATTTTCTGTGTTTTCTTAACTGGAGAGAAACTTAAGATTTCAGTGGGGAAACAGACAACAGGTCTTCTTAAATTACCTGCTCTGTCATTTTGATACATTTGTGTGACAGGATGAGCCTAGCCAGGAATGGAGTCGAGCTATGCAAAAGGGATTTAGCAGGTGTCATTTAAATAGATCTGGCAGGCAAGGTTAAAATTTTTAAAGTCAGAGTGCTTGTGAAGCTGGATAGTTGCTTTGACTTCTTATTACCCTGGGACAGAAGCTCTGCCTGGTGAATAAGGGTAGTCGTGGCACATAGGTAATTTTACCCAGAAGACCCTCAGGTGGCTAGGCTAGTGAGATGGTGTGTCTTGATTCTTATGCGGTCTTATTTGACTATGGAATTGTTCTTTGAGTAACCTTATCCTGTGGGACAGTTTAAGAAATGCTCTTTTGGAGAATGCTCTTCAGGCAGTCCTCACTTAGCATGGTTCCGATATGCACAGATTTCAGTTACCATGTAAAGGAAAATTGTTTCTCTGCTTAAAACACTTCTAACACCAAATGTGTGGATTTTCCACACTAAGCAATTACCCAGTTGTCTGCAGATGCCAGCTGGGTGTCTTATAATTTAATTCAATTCTCACACTAACCACCTGGAGTTAGTGCAGAACTCACTTAAGGTTTGGTCCTGAAGGGCTTAGTCCCACAAGACTGTCTCCCTATGTCAGACACCAGTCACAAATAGTGGGTTCCTAGGTAACCTATGCTTCTGTTTGAACCTTTCAGGTTTGATAATTTGCTCTAATGGCTTACAGAACGCAAGGAAACAGTATTGTCAGTTTATTATAAAGGATATCATAAAGGTTTCAAATGAATAGCCAGATGAAAAGGTACTTAGGGTGAGATCCAGAAGAGTCCCACATGCAGGAGATTCTGTCCTGTTGGGGTTTGGGATGTGCCACTCTTCTGGCACCTGAGTGCACTCACCAACCCCAAAGGGCTCCAGACCCATTCATTTTTATAGAGGTTCCATTACGTAGGCATGACTGATTGAACCGTTGGCTCTTAGTGATTAATTCCGTTCCTGGTACTTATCCTGGCCTCCTCTGCAGTTGGGAGTGGGGCTAAAAGTTACAACCCTGTGGTCCCATGGTTGGCTCCTTTGGCAACCAGTCCCCATCTTGAAGCCCTCCATTAGCATAAACTCAGGCTCCATAGAAAGCGGCTTGTTATGAATAACAAAAGGCTTTACTTTCACCCTTATCAGGAAATTAACAGGGGTTTTCTGCACTCTGCTAGGAACTAGGGACAAAGACCAAATACATATTTCTTCTTCTATCAAGACAGCACTAGTTAAATAGCACTAGTTCCCCAATAACATAATTCAAATTTTAGTGACCATGATATGTTAACTGCATAAAGCACAAACTTTGCTACCAGCTCTCCCATACGTGGTCAACGAATCTGTTTGTAAATAACCAGGTGTGCATCTGTTCTTCAGTTCATACACAGACAGGAAAGCATGTTGTTGTGCTCCTTCATTGTCTCTCAGTGATAAACCCACATGACACATCGCAAAACCGGGTTATCAAAAGAGGAAGTGCTAATAAAGGTGAAAGTGCAGCAGAAACAAAAAGTGATGGTTCTGGAAGTATAATTTAAATTGTGCATAAATGGAATAATAAATAACTGATAGAAGGAATGTTAACACTGATGCCATTTGAGAGACTCAAGATACACAGCCAGAGAAACTTAGTCAAGGCAAATTTTATGTTTTAAATTACCCTACTTGTATGTTTTGAAATAGGATGGTCCAGTCTTTTACTGTTGAGCTTTTCTAGACAACTCAGGACTACCCATTCCCCCCCCCCCTTTTTTAGGATTTATTTTATTTATTTGAGCAGGGGGCAAAGGGAGAGAGAATCCTCAAGCCGACTCCCGGCTTAGCACAGAGCCCCATAGGGGCCTGATCTCAGGACCTGGGATCATGACCTGAGCTGCAATCAAGAGCCAGATGCTCAATTGACTGAGCCACCCAGGTGCCCCCATTTCACTTCTGATGGATACTTCTGATTTTTAATTGAAGTTCTCCCAGATCTTCTGGGTAATATATGGAATTCCATGTAGGGATATTTCTTCTGAATTATGTCAAGCTTTCCATGGTCCAAAGCCCTATTCCAGTTCATCCATCCGTCACTGAAAATGAAGAAGCTTACTAAGGATGTTAGTGGTCCCCCTCAGAATGCTACTTTAGACTCTGTCACAAGAAGTTCTCTAATAGTAATCTTTTCTCTTGGCTTAGGGTAGAATGTGGTCTCTGCTGTTAGATGTTGGCACTGAAGACTTTACAGGAGGAGAAGGGTTATGAAGGGAATAGATGTGTTTGCATTGACTCTTGTTTTTTGTAGCTGACTTATCACTGAGTGTCTTCAATGTAAAAGTTTATGATTTGCTGTTATCTTTTATCCTAGGGTGTGATCTCTTAGTCCTGAATATATTAAATCTTCTGTAAGTGTCCTTAGACCCTAGGAATATAGCTTTCCTTTTCCCATATTCACAGTGGGAAATAGGACTGTCAACTGGTTTGAAATGTTTCTGATGGCTGTTGGTTCATCTTTAAAAATCTACTTCTATTTATAATTTATTTAATCTGTTCTTTAAATAGATACTCTAGGGATCCCTGGGTGGCGCAGCGGTTTGGCGCCTGCCTTTGGCCCAGGGCGCGATCCTGGAGACCCGGGATCGAATCCCACGTCGGGCTCCTGGTGCATGGAGCCTGCTTCTCCCTCTGCCTGTGTCTCTGCCTCTCTCTCTCTCTCTCTCTGTATGACTATCATAAATAAATAATAATAATAATAATAAAAAATAAATAGATACTCTATTTGGGAAATCAAAATAGGGACACTTAGGAGCTACATGAAAGGAAAACAAAATAAGTGGTCATAATATAAAAATCTGTAACAAATAGGGACCCTTTCCGTACAATGTGATTATACCTGTGACTGAACCTAAATAGGAATACTGCATTCTTTTGCATTGCCATAAACTATGGACATTTCAAAATAAGATCTCAAGAGAAAAATTCATCAATTATTTATTTTTTTCTCCCTCACATCCATTTTTTTACCCCTATATTTGCAAAATTCATATTTAAACAGGCTTCAGGATAGTAGCCCAAACTAATGCCTCCTAGATGTGCTTGGAATTCCTACTTTGTGTCCATCAGTAAATATTTCGTGAGCATCTCTTATGTAACCAACTTCAGGTAATTCTGTGGAGGATAGGAAATTCTGAATTATTAAATATTACTCATGTCTTTAAGGAACTTAGAGTCTGGTTGGAATCACAGAGTTCTCATAGGAAACAACTGAGAGTAAGGTATTGTGCTGGCCTCTGTGCCCAAATACCATTTCTTTGCTGAGCTGGCTGCAAAAGAATTACCTGGGGAACTTGTTAAAAATAAAGATTATTGGGTCCCACCCATTAACTTCTCCCTGTAGATCTGAGGTGGGGCTCAAGAATGTGTTTTTCTTTTTAGAAATAAGCAATGCATAGGACAAAAGATACAGAAGGTTTTATGGTAAAAAGCAATTCTCCCTCTCCATTCTGCATCCATTCCCGGTTTCTTAACCTGAGGCACCACTTTCACTAATTTTTTGTGTATTGCTCCAGACTTACGGTCAGCATGGGTTTGCAAACATGCATACGTTCTTGGTTGGGGGTGGGGGCATGTTATACAGACTGTTCTGCACCTGGCTTTCCAGCATATCTTAAAGATCTTTCTCTATCTTTTCTTACAGAGCTTCCTCATTCTTTTGAAAAGCTGCTTCCTAGCAGCTTATAAAAGCTCTACAGGGGCTTCTGTTGCACAGCCAGGTTTGGGAGCCACAAATAGTCTAAATGTTAAAAGAGTTCAGAAAAAGTTTTCTTGAAATGTTAATAATTTAAAGTCTTGCATTTCATAGCAAGGAACTAGACTCAGCAAACATTTCATGTACTTCTAGATTCAGGTTGCTTTAGAGCAAATTTTTACATAATGATTCTTGTTATGGTTATTAGGTAAAATTTATCAGTCAAAAATACATTAAGACAGAAGCGCATACTAATATGCATACTGATAACATACTTTTAAATTTCTTCCTTTGGTGACTTAAGAACATTGTGGGGCAAACCTCTGTGAAATTGCTACTGTTTATCCTTTATCAACATGGCAAGTATTTTCTCCCCTAAGTTCTTAAATTTTCACATAATATTCATTTTGGGGCCAGCATTTGTTTGCTGTTTCACTGGTAAAGATAGAAATATAATCTATCTCCATGAAATAGCATATCCTCTGGGCATCGTTTGCATTACGATGCAATGCATCTCCCCTTAGTCTCTACAGACATACCTCATATGGAGCCAGACAGGTAGAAAGTAGGGTGCCAAAGAGAAGTGAGAGTATTAGCTTAAGAGGTTGAATGGCTGGTGGAATGACCACAGGTTGGTGAAAGACAAATATGTTTAGCTCTTTGGGTATTTCAGAAATTTAAAGCACCTTTCCTTACTTTAGAACATTCTAATAGAAAATATTGCCTTCATGAGAGAACAGTTTATTTGTGCTTATTTGTAAAGATCCATTTAATCCATTTACCATATTTACATTGCCTACTCTGTACTTAGATGTCACACAGTGACAAGCAGAAGGGTGTTTTTTGCACTCAAGAAGCAAACAGTGTTGGGATGCCTGGGTGGCTCAGTAGTTGAGCTGAGCCTTTGGCTCAGGGCCTGATCCCAGGGTTTGGGGATTGAGTCCTGAATTGGGCTCCTGCAGGGAGCCTGCTTCTTCCTCTGCCTGGGTCTCTGCCCACCGCCCCCCATAAATAAATTAAAATCTTTTTTTTTTTTTTTAAATTAAAATCTTAAAGTGTAATGTATCAGCATTTAAAATGTATTTGTGTGTGTATTTCACAAATTGACCACCTTGAAACAAGTTTTATTAGAAGACTTGTTAACAGAAAGTTTGAATTTTAAGTGGTGAGGTACATGCACACTTGTTGGTTCTTCAACCCCTTATTTTTCTCTCATGTTCTTTGTTCAATTCCTTGGTAACATACATGTTTCTGTCAGCTGGTCAGAAATAAATTGGGCAACCTGGAACAGTAGGAAGCATAAGCTAGCTGTTTGAGGTGGAAAAATTGTCTAATTTTCTGATTTTATGAACTGAAGGAATTTGGTTCAGAGTATGCCCTTTACGCAAAACCCTCATTAAAATTGGTTAAGCACATAATATACCAATAAATAGCCTTAATGTGTCAAAAATAGAATCTTCACAAAAGTTGAAATATGCCACACTCAAAAGCACTTAATTTTATGAAAATAGCTTTATATGTCAGCAAGAAAATAACAGAAGTTGGACTTTTTCAGAACCACAGAGTTAATTTTATTAATTACCAATTTGATTTTCCTATATGCAAATTATAAATTTTTACTTTAGCTGATATTTGGTAATAAAGTATCATAGGGCTAACACACCCCACAAAACGTAATTTAAAAGTGGAAATGCCTATTGGCATCCTTTTACTTTCAGTAGGAACATCAGCCTATTAAGCTAATACTGGTTAGCAAGGTTTCTGGATCAGCAAAACCAATCTTCTGTTTCATTCTAAGCATTTTATGTGTGTTAATTTTATTAACTTTTTGAGGGAGACAAATACCATTATCTCCATCTTTACAGATAAGACAAAAAACAGTTAAGTTGCCCAAACTCATGCAACTACTAAGTAGAGTAGGCTGGATTCCAACATAGGCAGACTTGACTCCAGAGAACTCAACCATCAAAATTAATAAAAAAATTGAAAACATTTTTAAAAAATTGAAAACAGAGGATCCCTGGGTGGCTCAGCGGTTTAGCACCTGCCTTCTGATCATGTTAGTGTGGGGCTTTGGAGGTTGCAGTCAGCAGTTTGATGCTTTGGGTAAGAAGGTGGACTTCTGATACCCAGGCAAAACTTTTGTAAGGAATGAAAATTTTAAATGAATAAATTTCATTACTATAGCCTTCTATCATCCAAGGAAGGATGAGAAATCTACTAATTCTTATGTTGAAAGATCTTTCGCTTTTTACCATTTGTTGCCTTTAGTTCCTGTACCAAATTCTTAAAAAAATTTAAGCTGAATGAACTTTAAAAATAAAAGTTGCTTGTAGCTTTACCACAATGTGTTGCTTTTCAAATAGATTTTCTGCACAGCTAATAATCAGTAGAAATTTACTGGGATCATGACGTGGGCACACTGTACTTGGTACTGAGAGAAGTCTTGAGCTCAGTTCAGGAAAAAGTATATAAAATAGCTCAATATCAATATGTAGAAATGTATATCAATAAAATGTCAAGGACTTTCTGTGGGTGATCCAGTGAAGTTTCACCAAGGATTTGGAATTTGAGTTGGGCTTTGAAGACTCTAGGTAGTGTGGATTGCTTGGTGAAGAATGGGGAGAGAATTTGAAGCCAGAGGAATATCTAATGAAGTCCACAGGACAGTAAGATCTTAAAGAATTTGGCCACCCACTCTTCCAACAACAAGAGTAGAGAATATAAATGGGAGCATTATCCAAGAAGAAAAAAGAGAATGTTTGGCAGATCCTACGGAATTCTGGTTAGTCATTAATTCAATTCTGTTCTTGTCAAGTGTCCAAAAAAAAAAAGCCAGCTAAGCAACAATTTCAGAAGATTAAGACAATAGAAAGTGCTAAAGTTGTCACTGTCCCACTCACCAAATGGCAGTGGGGCTGTTCTATAGATGGAAGCTATTCAGCAAAGGTCAGATTGTCACCCCTGTAGAAAACCACCTCCAACACAGAAAAGTACATGCACTGGTCTAATAAACATTGAACATTTTGTTATTAGGAAAGAGTAGGGTGATTTGTATATGAAGGAAAGTTTTATAAGAGAAATAAAGGGAGTAAGAGAGACTAACGGGTTGAAAGTGATTCTTATAAAATTTGCTTTCAGAATTTTGCATTTTTTGTGTCCTACTATATTTGCTTTTAACATACCTGTTAAAGTAATTATAGTAATATACTATAGAATTACTATATATACTATATGTATATATAGAATATACTATAGAATTATAGTAATTCTAGAATTCTTTTAATGTAGGGTGAGGGGTGGGACAAGTTATTTATTCTCCCTTCTGGGAGAGAAATGAAATATATTTAGTAGTTCCTTTTGGTGCCCTTCAAAGATCTGAAATAAACTTCTTGGCTTAGGAACATTTAATTTTTAAGTTCAATTTTACTTTCTAAAATTATCTTTTATATGATTAAAGTTTTTAATATTTACTAATTTATCAATTTACTGTTGTAAAAAATTAGTATACTGAATTTACTATTAAATTCAGAAATTTTATTATTTTTAATTAATTAATTTTAAAAGATTTTATTTATTTATTCATGAGAGACTCAGAGAGAGAGAGAGAGAGAGAGAGACATAGGCAGAGAGAGAAGCAGGCTCCCTGCAGGGAGCCTGATGGGGGACTTGATCCTGGGACTCCAGGGTCAAGCCCTGGACTGAAGGCAGGTGCTCAACTGCTGAAGCCACTGAAGCGTCCCTAAAGTCAGAAATTTTAAAATAAATATTGTTAAAATGTTTATACTTGTCAAAGCCTGAAAACATCACTGGCATTTTAGTATAAGAGGGGACATTGTTTGCAGGGGTGGGGGAGTAAAGAGTAGATGCTGGGGAGAGGAACCAGGGACCTTTGAGGATTATTAGCTAAGTTTTGCCCAAAGTGTCCTGAATTAATTCGAATGTTCCTAACTTCTCTTTTCTTCCCTAAGCCTTGTGGAAGTCACCTTTCTTTATATATCTTAGATATTGATAGATGAGTTTATGTTACATACTGGTTTAGATTTTCCAGGACGCATCTAACGTTGCTTTCTTACTTAATTTAGCCATCACTTTTTAAGAGTAAGGAATGTGACCATAGTTAAGTTACGATGAAACAAATCCGAGTTTCTGGAAGTGTCCAGTTGGCTCTGTGGCTTTGGGTTTCTGTTCTGGTTGAAGTGCAGCCCCCACTACTCACACTTTATGAACCAAGAGAGGTTTGGTTTGGAGCTCTCATTGAATAAAGATTGCTCTCACACATCTCACTCTTCTCATGACCTTTTCTTTGCTCCATCTTAGCCTGCTTTTATTACACTTATAACTTATCACTGTTAAGGAATATATTACATTGGATATTTCATATTCTGCACATTCCACTATTTGAGCATAATCCCCTTACAGATCACTGGCTTAAGGCCTCCAACTGAGTCCGTGATAGGAACACCTTCAGACCTCCCCCAACATTTATTTACCTTTTACCTTCCTCTGTCTTCATGCCCCTTCATCCAGCAGCTTGGATTGCTGGGACCATCATTAAATTAACTTCCTTGTAAATATCCTCAACTCTCTTTCTAGTCTTTGTCCACAAAACCCCAATTCCGGACAGACCCAGCCTCTTCCCTTGGGCCTGTGTTGAGCATTGCTGAAAAAAATACCACACAACTGTGCAGAAGTGATTTCATTTGGAATTTCTGATCACAGACTACAGGTGGACTGTCAACCTTGCCTGGCAATATTTCGGTGTTTCTTGTTCTTTTATTCTTCAGATCAATGAGTTTATACTTTTTTTCCTAGCTCCTCACACCTCACACCTTTCTTTTCTCACACTTTCTATACTCAGCTGATTTTCTCACAGCAGACTAAGCTGAGAAAACAAAAACTTCCAGGCTATAGTGTGATGTCCAATTTATCAATTTTTCCCCTTTGTTCCTGTGTTTTTGTGGTTGGATACCAATTTAAGGCCATGAAGATTTACTCCTCTGCTTTATTTTAAGAGTTTTATAGTTTTAGTTTTTATATTTAGATATATGATCCATTTGAGTTAATTTTTGTATATGTGTATGGTGGAGGTCCAGATGCAGTCTTTTGTATGTCTATATGCCTGAGGATATTTGTTGAAAAGACTGTTCTTTACCAATTGAATAGTCTCGGCATTGTCAAAAATCAATTGATGCTAAACATGGGGGTTTATTTCTGGGTTCTCAATTCTGTTGCATCTTATATGTCTCTTCTTATGCTAGCACCACACAGTCTTGATTACTGTAGTTTGTATATAAGTTTTGAAATTTGGAAGTTTGGATCCTCTGCCCAATAATTTTTAACCTTTTCTTTGGATTGTAGACACCCTTTTGGGCTTAAGAAACTGTGGGCCTAGGACATGTTATGTAAATGTGCTTTTACATAGGGTTTATTTTATTGATTTGGAAATCGATAGTCTTTCAGTTAAAAAATAAACTTTTAGGTTTTTAAACAGCATATTCACCTTTTGCTTTCTATGGAAATAAATGAAATACATTTAAATTGGACAAATAAAGCAAGTTTCGGTTCTACTCAAAAGTGAATTGCATTTACTTGATTTCACTAATTGAATATTTGAATGGTAGTGTCATGTTATTTTTGACAACTGGTTTTGACATTTTTGACTTAGTTGCAGTGAGCTCTACTCAGCTTCTGAAAGACCTTATGGTAGCAGATGGATGGAGTTCACACACGAAAGTAGGCTTGTTTTGGGATATCTGGATATCTCTAAGATTTTTTTTTTATATTTTGTTATAGTTGTTAGATTGCTACATTTTAAGGATTTTGTTTGCTTAATTTTTTTACATGGTTGTAAAAATAGGTAGGATAGAATTTTATCCTTAAAAGCATTTTAATTTACAGAATAACACAAAAAAGTGTTTGAAACATAAATCTTCCGTTTAATGAATAATTACCAAACATATAACAACCACCCGGGATGCCAAGACACACCTTTCCAGATTGCAGCTCCCTTGAGGAAACCTTGATCCTACTATTATGATCTGTCTCTTTCTTGCTCTCCTTTATAGTTTAATCCCTAAGCACTGTGGTTCAGCTTTTCCTAATTTTGAACTTTATGAATAGAATACACTGTATATATTCTCTCCCTCTCTCTTTTTTTCCTTTATCACACTGATCACTCATTTACAGAATTTGTTCAGGGACACCTGGGTGGCTCAGCGATTGAGTGTCTGTCTTTGGCTCAGGACGTGATCCCGGCTCTGGGTTCAAGCCCCGCATTGAGCTCCTTGTGGGAAATCTGCATCTCTCTCTGCCTGTGTCTCTGCCTCTCTTTTTGTATGTCTCTTATTAATAAATCAAGTCTTTTTTTAAAAAAAGAATTTACTCATATTACTCATATCGCATGGGGCTTTAGTTCTTTCATTTTTGTATCTGTATATACTATAACTGTGAGAGTATACTGTGATTCATTCCCTTTACTGTTGGGAACTAATAATTCTATAACCATTCCTGTTTAGGTAGATATCCTGGTGCACATGTGCATGAGTTTCGCTAAGATATATTTATCTAAAGAGAAATTGCCTGATCATAGAATACAGTTCTTTAGTTTTGTTGCAAATTTATTTTCCAAAATGACTGTACTAGATTACTCCAGCCAGCAGTATACAAGTTTCCACTCTTCCACATCATCTTCAACATTTGGTGTCATCAGACTTTTTAGTACTAGCCAATCTGGTGGGCATATTGTGGTATTTTATTGCAGTTTTAATTTGTATTTCCCCCAATTGTTAAAGAGGTCACACACCTTATCATGTGTATATTACCCACTTGGGTTTCCTTTTATAATGTGCCTCTTCATGTCTTTCGGCCATTTTTTCTATTGGGTTCTTTTTTTCCCTTATTATTTGTAAGAATTTATTATAGTCTAGATATAATTCCTTTGGTGGTAATCTGTACTGAATCATTTTCTTCCATTCTGGTTTATCCTTTCTTTCCTTATAGTTTAATGAACAGAAGTTATTCTGGTATGACTGAAATTAGCTGAGGTTTTTTTTTTCCCCTCTTATGGACATGGCATTTATGTTTTGATTAAGATAGCCCTTTACCAGGAAAAAGTCATAAAGATATTTTCATATTATATATTTTTTTTCTTTTTTAAAGTAGGCTCCATGCCTGGCACAGGGTCCAGTTCTGGGCTTGAACTCACAACTGTGAGATCAAGACCTGAGCAGAGATCAAGAGTCAGATGCTCAACCCACTGAGCCACCTAGGCACCCCTATTTTCATATTATCTTATTACAACCTTTATAGTTTGCCTTTCACGTGTATTTAGGTTTTTAATCTACTTTGCAGTAAATTTTATTGTTGTGAATTAGGTGCCTAATTTCATTTTTTTTCATACAGATGTATAAATTTTTTTAAAAAGATTTAATTATTCATGAGAGATACAGAGAGAGACAGAGGCAGACAGAGAGACACAGGCAGAGGTAGAATCAGGCTCCCTGCGGAGAACCGAATGTGGGACTCGATCCTGTGACTCCAGGATCATGCCCTGAGCCAAAGGCAGACCTCAGCCGCTGAGCTACCCAGGCATCCCTCACTGATTAAGATTTTTAGAGTTAAAACCACCTTGCATTCCTGAGGTAGACCAAACTTGCTCTTTGCATCTTTGCTCATAAATGAAAGTGGTTTGTAATTTTCCTTGCTTGTATCATCCCAAGTTTTAGTATCAGGCTGTGCTATCCTCAAATGAGTTAGGGAGTAAGTCTTTTTGTCCTATTCTCTGGTGTAAGTTTTATATAGTATCAGAATTACTTCTTGGGTATTTGATAGAACTTACCTGTGAGGCCATCTGAGACTGGGATATTTGTGTGTGTTGGGGGAACAGTTTTTAAAATTACAAAGTAACTGTTACAGGAGTATTCAAATATTCTGTTTCTTTGTGATTCAAGTTTGCCTATCTTATCTATATTTCCTAATCTCTTAGCATAAAATGGTTCATTTCATAATGAGCAAAGGTTCTTTTACCTTTAATGTCTATAGAATTTATAGTTCTGCACCTCTTTTCATTCTCAGTATTGGTTATTCATGTCTTCCCTCTTTCTTAGACTCACTAGAGAGGTTTGCCAACTTTGTGTTTTCAAAGAATTTTTGGCTTTGGTGCTCTATTGTATAATTTGTTTTCTATCTTATCAGTTCTGCTTTTTTATTCCTCCTATGTTTTTAAGGTTTATTTTGCTATTCTTTTTATAACTTCAGGTAGATGCTTCTGAGTTTATTTCAGCCTTTTTTTTTCCCAATACATGCATTTAAAGCTGTGCATTTCTGTTTATAAGTTCTACATCCCACAAATGCTGTTATGTAGTATTTTTATTAGTTCTCATTTCAAGATAATTTTCAGCATTTCATTATAATTTATCTGTTGACTCATGGGTTCGTTAGCAGTTTATTCCTTAGTTTCTAAATATATGAAGATTTTCCATTTCATTTTTTGTCATTAATTTCTGGCTTAATTGAACTGTGGCTAGAGAATTTCTGATTTCAGACTTTCACATGCATGTGAGTTGGGGGGAGGGGCAGAGAGAGAGAGAAAATCTTCAAGCAGGCCCCTCCTTGCATGTGGAGCCCAGTGCTGGGCTGGAGCCCAACTCAGGGCTGTGTTCTACGATCCTGAGATTATGACCTGAGCTGAAATCAAGAGTCATTTGCTCAACTTGACTGAGCCACCTAGGTGTTCCTAGGCCATGTTATTTAATCCTAAAGTTCAAATCTTACATATTTCATACATTTTTGTTTTACTTGCTTATTCTATCAGATACTGAAAGAGTTCTCAAAATCTCCCACTATAATCGTTCCTGTTATAGCCTCCTGGGAAATTGAAATTTTTAGACTGAATATATGTATGTCCTATTTTTAATTTAGATTTTATGTTGCTTAATCTTAATATAGCTGTACTTTTTAAATTGCTATTTGCTCATCCTATTACTTCAGCCTTTCTGTATTCTTGTTGTACGTGTATCTTTTACAACCAGTGAATTGTAGTGTTTACATCCAGCCAGGTAACCTGTGTCTTTTAACTGGAGTAGGTTAACCAATTTACATATAATTAACAGTACTTAATGTATTTAAATTTATAACTTCACCTTATTTTAGTCTCTCCATTTCTTTTTCTCTCCTCCTTTTTTTGAATTGATTTTTAAAATAAATTCTTTGTCCCCATGCTGGTACTGGTATGGAAGTTATACTTTCTATTTCCTTTCTTTCAGTTGTCTCCTGAGAGATTCTAATAGGCATTCTTATTACAGAAGTCCAATGTTAATCATCACCTTTCCTCTCCTTCCAGGATAAGTGCCTTACGATTTTATAACTCCATTTGTTCTCTCCTGATTCAGATGCGCTGGTATCATGTGTTTTAGTTCTTTATGTATTTTAAAATCTCACATGACGTTATTTTATGTAGGGAATATTCATGGGTAAATTTGCCCATATATTTATTATTACTTTTTTTTAATAGTTTTTTTTTTAAGATTTTATTTATTAATTCATAGAGACAGAGAGAGAGGCAGAGACACAGGCAGAGGGAGAAGCAGGTATCGTACAGAGAGCCTGATGTGGGACTCGATCCAGGGTCTCCAGGATCACGCTCTGGGCTGCAGGCGGCGCTAAACCACTGAGCCACCGGGGCTGCCCTTATTATTACTTTTTAAGCTTTTCACTTTTTTCTTGCATCCAGACCTCTCTGTGATCATCTTCCTTTTGCCAGAAGTATGTCCTTTACATGTCTTTTACTGTGGGTTGGCTGGAGGTGAACTCTGTTTTTGGTTGACTACAAATACTTCTCTCTTCTTCTTGAAACCTATTTTAACTAAATACTGAATGCTAGGCTGATAGAATGTTAGGATAGGGGTGAGAGGGAGGAGAAAGGAAATGGAGAGAGAATGAGATCATGAGAGCTATGAGAACTCTCTGTTATTTCTTCTTTTTTTTTTTAAAAAAAGATTTATTTTATTATTTACTTGTGAGAGAGGGAGCATGAGTGAGGTGGGCAGAGAAAATCTCAGACTCCACACTGAGTATGGAGTCTAACATGGGGGTTGTCTGGAGTCTTGATGTGGGACTCTTCTTGGGGCTTGCTCTCATGACTCCCAAGATCACGACACTGAGATCGTGACCTGAGCCAAAACCAAGAGTTGGATGCTTACCCAGTTGCACCACCCAGGCACCCCTGGTGTCTATTCTTATAAGGACGCTAAACCCATTGCATCAGGACCTCACCCTTATGACCTCAATTAATCCCAATTACTTCATCAGAGGCCCTATCTCTAAAAATAGCCACACTGAGGGGGTTACAGCTTCAATTTTTTTTAAAATTTTTATTTATTATTTATGATAGTCACACAGAGAGAGAGAGAGAGAGGCAGAGACACAGGCAGAGGGAGAAGCAGGCTCCATGCACCGGGAGCCCGATGTGGGATTCGATCCCGGGTTTCCAAGATCGCGCCCTGGGCCAAAGGCAGGCGCCAAACCGCTGTGCCACCCAGGGATCCCGGGGTTACAGCTTCAACATGTGAATTTGGGAGGAATACAAACATTGAGTCCACACTAGGTGGCATTTACACTTTGGTTGAGTGTCCTATGGCTTAGTAATTACATTACTTCTGATGTTTCTACTGTTGATAATAGTGAATCATCTCCCATGTACTTGGGCATATTATCCCCCCTAATTATTCAGCAAGTGTACAGGGAAGACAATAAAACTTATTTTTGCATATGTTTCTGTAATCTACAAAATTTGTTGGTGAGGTTGTTGTACACTTCCCAGCTAAATTTTAACCATCTATTATAGTTAAGTAAAGATTTTCAACTTATTTACTTATTAACTCTGTTTTTCTTTATCTTAGCTGTGTTGGTGTAGAAGAACATCATGCTGTTGACATTGACCTTTACCACTGTCCCAACTGTGCAGTTCTACATGGTTCCTCCTTGAGTAAGTACTAGAAACTTAAATAAAAACTGAAGTTTAGAATTTAATATGTACATGATAATATTTTAATAATACTTTGACTAGTTATGTTATACCCACCAAGAACTATAGGGAATATTTTTCTGAAGATACTGAGAATACAATTTCTGTCTGAATTATTGAATAACTAATAAGTCAAGAAGATCAAATGAAAAAAATACTATCATTCTTTTTTCCCTTTAAAGATATATTTATTTTAGAGAGAGAGTGTGAGAGAAAATGAGTATGCTTGAATGGCAAGGAGGGGCAGAAGGAGAGGGAGGAGAAGAGAATCTTAAGCAGACTCCCCACTGAGCATGGAGCCCCACAGGGGGCTTGATCCCATAGGACCCCGAGATCACAACCTGAGCTGAAATCAAGAGTTAGACGCTCAACCCACTGAGCCACCCAGGTGCCCCAAGAATACTACCATTCTTAATTGCCAGTGCAAAGCCCCTAAACTTAAGGACGTATATTCAAAGCTTTCAACCTGAGAAATGTGGAAAAGTGAAGTTTTCTGATTCTGGAAACTGATTTCGAATGTTTTTTTCTCTTTATAAATTAAAAAAACCTTTCCAGTAGTATTTGGGACAGTGTATAGGATAAGACTTTAATGCACACACATGCATTATATTTTTAGGAAATTCAGGCATCAGTATGCTGGAATGTTACTTCTGTTTTCTGAATTTGGTTATCAGTTTGAGTATGGCCTGGAGTCCTGCCTCAACCTGAAACTGCACCCTGTCCCAGTCCCATTCTGAGGAAGCAGAGGCCAGACCAAGTGCCTGCCTGCCCTCTTCTGCCTGAGAGGCAGGGTACAGGCCAGAATGTTCACATACTCTCTGGGGTGTACCAGTATCACACATCAAATGGTATTTATCCTTAGCCTTTTACAGATGCTTCAGAAGAATAGATTGGAATGTTAATTGTGCAGATAGAAAGTAGAGATAACATTTAAAAAGCTTTGAAGGAAGTTATAACTTTCTTTTTAAAAAAATTCAGACTGCACGTGCCGGGGTGACTCCTTCGGTTAAGTGTCTGCCCTCGGCTCAGGTCAGGATGTTAGGGTCCTGGGATCGAGCCCCGCATTAGGCTGCCTGCTCAGTGGGGGAGCCTGCTTCACCCTCTCCCTCCTCTCCCTCTGCCCCTCCCTCCTGCTTGTGTATTCTCTCTCTCAAATAAATAAATAAAATTTCTTAAAAAATTTAGACTGCAAACTAGTATTTTTGTGTTTATAAAAATAAAGGGAAAAACTATAGACTTACTCATTTTACAACTGAAAGAACCTTTTCCTGAACATACTTTGATACATATTTGGGTGTGATGTAGGTGACCCATACAATCTTTTTTACTTTATTTTATTTAAAAAAATTTTTAGGGGTGAGATGGAGGTGACCTATACAACCTCTTTTGTTTTATTATTATTTTTTTAAGCTTTTTTTTTTTTTTTGTGAGGAAGAGAGAGAATCTCAAGCAGGCTCCATGCCCAGTGTGGAGCCCAATGTGGGGCCTGAACTCACAACCCTGAGATTAAGAGTCAGATGCTTAACTTTATTGGGCCACTGAGACATTTCCCTAGGACTTTTTTTTTTTTTTTAATAAAAATTTTTATCTGAGGTTGTGGGCAAGTAATTCTGTAAAAGAGACTTACTAGCAACTGACTGTTCATCTGTTAGGAATATTAACAATTTATCTAGTTTCTTTTTTTTTTTTTAATTTTTATTTATTTATGATAGTCACACACAGAGAGAGAGAGGCAGAGACACAGGCAGAGGGAGAAGCAGGCCCCATGCACCGGGAGCCCGACATGGGATTTGATCCCGGGTCTCCAGGATCGCGCCCTGAGCCAAAGGCAGGCGCCAAACCTTTGCGCCACCCAGGGATCCCTTTATCTAGTTTCTTTGTAAGAGATTTAGAAATTCAAGGTATAAGAATACATTAAAATAAGGATGCCTGGGGTGACTAGGTGGTAAGTGTCTGCCTTTGGCTCAGGACATGATCCTGCATTGGGCTCCCCACAGGGAGCCTGCTTCTCCTTCTGCCTATGTCTCTGCCTCTGTCCCTGTGTCTTTCATAAGTAAGTAAATAAAATCTTTTAAAAAAAGAATACATTAAAATATTTAATTTCATAATAAATTAAAATGCAGTTATCCATTTTATTAGTTACACAGTATAAAATTTGAGGTTAGAAGATTGGTAGAATTGTTAGTGTAATTTACTAGTTTATTGTCATAAATGTTTTTAGAGGCTCTTATTTTGTGTAGCAGCAAAGTATATGGTATTATATAACTTGGAATAATTATTGACCAAGTGTAATTCTTGGAGGAAATAAATAATCCTGGGTTGTTATCTCAAGAAAGGAAACAGAAATAAAATTTATAACAGTCTTAGTTTAGAACTTAAGTATATAATCCCCAAATGAAATGATTTGAATTTAATTTCTATGAAATATTAAGTGGGTTGGTATGAGACGGAACAGTGTTGTGTTTAAAACGCTATATTATGTGATGTATTCTGTTTTCTATTTTTCCTCTAGGATTTAATTTTTTAAAAAGCTTGTCACACTCACTGAATTGATTTCATAATCCATAATGGATCACAACCTGCACTTTGAATAACAATCCTTCAGAGAGAAGCTTAATTATTGTGTGACCCTTCATATACCTCTCATGCTTGAATAACATAAGATCAGGCATTGGTTATCATCTGGGCAAAAGTCCAACGCTAAATACCCACGGGAACATACCCAAGATCCAGTAATTTGTTTTATCTTGCTCTAAGGTTCACCTTTCCTGCCCTTCACCCTCCACTTTCAACTTGGGTTATCCCTTTTGTCCCCTTTCCCTCTGCTCTGAAGCCTCTCTTGCTTGCCACCAGGGCTTCCTGTTCTCTCAGGATCCCTGAGAATCCTTATTGGAGATACTAGTTAGTGTAATATGGTGAATTTAGATTTGACCCTTCTATGGGAGTTAAGAACTCTTTTGAAGGACAAGTATCAAAAAAGCCCCGTACTTACATATCTCAGGGCTCCTCAGGCACATGGACTCTAAATTCAAATTTTCTCTCCCTAGGACGATTACTAGAATATTTCTTCCTTTAAGAAATTCAATCAGCTTCTTAAAGTGGCTGATTTTACGTGTTAAGCATGTTGGCCTATCAGGACAGTTGTAGCCTTCTGTTAATATTGTGCAAATCTCATTTAAAAGGAAAGAGAAGTAATTGGCAGCTTATTGGATACCCCAGACCCTATGCTAAGAAGTACTTGACCTATGTTATTTCCTTCCATATTTGTAATATGCTTAGGTGAGAAAAATTATCTAACTAGCTCTTTGATAAAGTTATTTGGCAGACCTGGAGTTTGAGCCCATAACTGTCCAATCCCAAGTCTATTCTAATTCTAGTCTATTCTGCCAAAATGAAAATCAAAACAATGTAATACTATAGTTTACTTATCAAGTGGGTAGCTTATCCTTTTTCTTTTTTTAAATTTAAATTTAAATGTTTAAAGAATTATTTGAGGGCAGTCCCAGTGGCTCAGCGGTTTAGCGTCGCCTTAGCCCAGGGTGTGATCCTGGAGACCCGGGATCGAGTCCCACGTCGGGCTTCCTGCATGGAGCCTGCTTCTCCCTCTGCCTGTGTCTCTGCTTCTCTCTCTCTCTCTCTGTGTCTCTCATGAATAAATAAATAAAATCTTAAAAAAAAAAGGAATTGAGAGAAAGAGCATGTGCAAGTTAGGGGGTTGCAGAGGAAGAGGGAGACAAGCAGACTTCCCTGCCAAGTGGGGAGCCTGATGCAGAGCTTGATCTCAAGACCCCTAGATCATGACCTGAGCTGAAATCAAGAGTCAGATGGTCAATTGACTAAGCCACCCCGATGCCTCCACCTCCCTTTTTTAAATGACTGTTGACCCAGGGCTTTGAAATAGGCTGCTTATATATACTGGTAAGAGTGTGAGTTACCTACCACTTTTTTTGGAGGCAGTTTTGAAATGTGTAGCAAGTATCTTAAAAATACTGGAGTCTTTCTTCTAGCATTTCTAGGAATTTATCCTGAGGAATTAATGAGGGAAACAGATTTATGTATATGAATATTAATCTCAACTTTGTTTGAAGAAAGATTCAGAATGAGCTAAGTGCATAAGAATCAGGAAAAGGATTTATAAAGTGATGCATCTATATCTACATCTTAAAATTCTAGACTGCTTTTAAATTGCTTTTGAATATTTAATAAGGAGAAAAGGCTCATGATAGAATAAGAAAGGTAAGCAGATGAACATCATGATCCCAGTTGAAAATAAAATGGGGTGATGTATCTATATATATGTAGAACAGAAGCCTGTAATGAAACACCCTTGAATTTTAAAAGTAATTTTAAATGAGAAAAAATAACACACAAAGGATGCCTTAATGGTATTTTCTAGGAAGGTTGCTTTATGATTCTCAGGTTTTCTCATGAGACTTTAAAAAAATGGGATTTACGCTTTTCCATATTGAGGGTTTGACTGCCATGAATTACTTGAGAATCTTGTTTTAAACTTTTAGAAATGAATAAGCCCAATTTCTTCCCCTTTTGGTTATTTAGTGTGACTTCTTATCCATTTGAGGATCCAGTATTATTTTATTATTATGATCTTTTAGAGTGATGGTTTGAAATAACTTAGACTCATAGAGTTGCCCTGCCCCATGTTTTATTATGGAAATGTTCAGACATAGAGAAAGAGTTGAATTTTGCAGGGAATACCTCCATACTCACCACCTAGACTCTACTATTAACATTTTACATTATTTGCTTTACTACACAGTCTTTGTAGCTGTCTCACTGTCTTTTTTTTTTTTCTTTTTTTCGTCTCACTGTCTTTTTAAGTATTTATCCATTTTAGTTTTTTGATGGGTTCTCTAAGCTAGTTGTAGACTTCAGTACATTTCCCAGAATCATGAAGGTTTTAGGCTTAACAGTGATTTTCAAACTTAAAAAAAAGATATAAAACTGACGTTTTATTGGTAGCACACAAAAGAGTTGTAGGTGGTGCTGCCCTGGTCGAAAGCAGAAGGAGATCCAGAGTTCATTTTTTGGCCTCTTCCACATCTTCCCCTGTCTTAAGGGTTCCTCAGCATGGTTTGAAACCCAGCACTCCTCCCTTCATTTTCATTTGAGGAAACTGGACCCATTCACATGACTTGGCCCAAGGTTGCAGAGGAAGTTATGGCTGAACCTAGGAGTCAAATCCAAGTCTCCTGATTTTGACTGCCATAGGACTCTTCAAGATTGTAGCTGCCCAGAGGTGTAGAATCGTATCTGGGCATTAGAGCTAATCATAAAGTTATTTCATTCCTCTTGTCTTCCTTTAATTGTGATGCAGTCACCAGCTCTTCTTTTGTGGCAATGAAAGTATGCTTATTTTGGGAATAGATCTTGACATAAAAAAAGAAGGGAACTGTGCTGTTAAAATAGATTTCTGATGTAGGATCAAAGACCCTATCTCAAGAGGATGACGTGGATGATTCATAAAAATCATGTTATGACTTAATGGTCTAGTGAAAATCATGATTTAAAATAGTTGTGCCTAAAAAATAAGTAAATAAAATAGTTGTGTTATTTTATAGTATGTGTAAGTGTGACTATTATAATAAGCTCCATCTGCTAATTGAATTTGTTGATTTAAAATTTTTTGGAAATAAAAAAAGTAGATTTTTAATTTTTAAAAAATTTTTCATGTGTTTTTTTCTTTTCAAATTTTTATTTAAATTCTAGTTAGTTAACATACAAGAGTAGATTTTTTTAAACCCCCAGTTAATTGCCTATAATTGTGGCATTACACAAAGTAAAATTTACCTCTTCATCCTGGAGATGCATTCAAAAGGGAGTGTTTTGATTGTACGTACGGTTGTTATTTTTAATCATAATAGAATATACCTTTTAGAAAGTACATGGTATTACCACTTATCACAACTGTTTTCTTTTTTTTTATCTTCTAAAAACCCAGTGAAAAAGAGGAGGAACTGGCATAGGCATGACTACACAGAGATTGATGATGGCTCCAAACCAGTGCAAGCCGGAACTAGGACTTTTGTTAAGGAATTACGTTCTCGAGTCTTCCCAAGGTATGGAATCTTGTTCTGACCAAAGAAAATGGAGAATGTTAACTAATAAAGTGGCATTATCTAAAGCAGTGTTTTCAAACTTCAGGTTGCAACCCATTATTATCAGCTTTTTACTATTTTTTTAAAAAATGAAATAGAACATACTGACGCATTATGAGCAGTAGGAGTAAAAAAAGCACAGCTTCATGGAACTATTCTGTTACATATGTGTACGGGGTCACCTTGTAAAAATGCACTAACTGTTGCTCTCTGTCCAGAAAATTTGAAACACACTAATCTAAGGTGGTTGTTCCCAGTGCTGGGTTCCTCGTGATGGGCAGCTGCTGCTCTTCTTTGAACCTTTTTCCTCATTTATTCTGATTTTCCAACTTTTTTTTCCCTTATGTTATGTTCCTATCTCTCTTTCTACCCTAGGTCCAGTAGAGGTACCCATCACCATTGCTCATTCTCTCTGGTGGCAGCAGGACTGGGCTTTTTGATTTCTAAAAAATAATGGAGTGTGTTTGACTTATCTGTGGCTCAAAGAGAGTCAAAAGTATGACACTGCATTTAATCATGCTAATTTAGATCATTTCCTGCTCACTGCCTGACATCTATTTAAAGTGATAATGCTTAATAGCCTTTTACACAAGATCATATCCAGGCTTGTTAAAGAGGGGAAGCACAATTTAAATTTAAATCACAACATCACATGCAGCCTATTATGGAATTATTTCAGATCCTGTAACTATAAAACCCTTGCTTATTTCTTCACAGTCTTTAGTATTCCTGTTCTCTTCCCTCTCCCAAGGCCTTAATCCTTAAACAGAAACATATAATTGATAGGCACCTAGGCTCACTCAGGTCTGCTGAGCTTTCCACAGTGGTTTCCACATAACTTTTGTGATATTAAAGGCCCTTGTCTCAAATACTCTCTTTTATAAGTTTTAAAGTGGTTGGAGGAATGTTTGTTTTCCTTGATTGGTTTGGACCCAGGGTTTTCAGCCTGGGTCTAGGGACTGTCTTCAGAGAGGCTTATGAGTTTCTTAAAACTGTATAAACAGTTTAGTGTCAATATGTGAAATATGCATTTTTCAGGAAGAGAAGCCATATAGCTTTTATTTTTTATTTTTTTCAAATAGGCTTGTGACCCAAAAGAACAGTGTTAACAATCCTGGCCTAGTGATGCTTGTGACTTCTCTGCCAAAGTCATCACAAATGAGAGCAGGCTATAGAGATGGTCACAAATGTCTTAACTGTAATTACCATTAATTAAGGGTCTTTGGTTTGATTTTATTTAGCTCCATAAACCTTCATAACATTTAAAACCTTATATAGAGTGACAGTAATTAAGTAAATTACACATACTTGATGTGATTAACACAGAAGTATATAAAATAAAGTGAATAGCTTATCTCACCCACCTCCCCATTTTACAACTTAGTGTGAGCTTTTTTTTTTAAAGATTTTTAAAAAAAATTATTTATTCATGAGAGAGAGAGAGAGAGAGAAAGGCAGAGACACAGGCAGAGGGAGAAGCAGGCTCCATCAGAGAGCCAAAAGCGGCTACCAGTTCCCCAAATTCCCCAGTTTTTGGGGAAATGAAAGGCAGTCCAGAACTGAGTCAGATGAAGGAGATCTAAATCCTCCAAATGCAACACTATCCAGAGAGTGTATCATTTTGGGGAGCCTCAAACTGACCTTTTCTTGTTGAGAAGGTGGACAGATCAGAGTCCACTGATTCAGAGAACTAGTACCTCCTGTTTTCTGCTTGACACCTGGGCTGCATGTGACGTTAAAAGACAGTCAAGGTCTGATTGTCTAAATGGAAACTGTTGTGTTTTCACCTATAAAGCAAATGTTGTACTTACTTGAATGTATAATAGCTGCATTCTGCGAGCAATTGGGAGGTAAAATCTAGAACATCCCTGTGTAGAGAGATCTTTGATTTATGGTTAGAGTAGAAGGAAAGGGACAAACCACACTTGAGTATGATGCTTATGACCTGTTACTCATCAGAGCAGGCAGCTGGATTTCAGCATCCCTTTATAGTGGCTTAAGGTGACCACTTACTGAAACTTATGAAATGCTGGCTGTAACAGATAAATCAGGAGTTCATTTGGACATTTGTCTCAGTGGATAAGGGACCATGGGAACTAGTCATCCTCCATTGTGCAGGACACCAGTGAATTGATTGTTCTATGTCCATGAGACTTTGAAATGTCTAACAAATATTTGTGTAGAATTTTATTGCTGGATAGAATCTGATGTTTTACTTATCCTGACACTAATTTTTATTCTAATATGTCCTCCCCTCCCCCACCTTTTGCTCTTCTGATTTCTTATACAGCTTGTGTTCAGAGGTTTCTGATCTAGTCACTTCTCTTAAATTCAGTCACTCATTACAAGTTGTAATCATGCTATTATTACATTATCTCTTCTAGGGAGTTTACCTACATATCAAATATACATTTACATATCAAAAATATATTTTATTATACAGTAATTTTTTCTCATGTTTTGGTGAAGGTATTTAATATAATACGTATATATTTTTCCAGTTATATGTATTGAAGTAATTATCTATGACTTACTTTAGGATAGTAAAAAGGACTTGATAAAACATTTGTTCTAGAAAGGAGAATCAGATACGATAGATTAAGAACTGGTAATACAGACAAGAGTATAGTATATGAATTAACCCATTACCAGACTGTTTTTTTTTTTTTTTAAGTAAACTTAAAAACAAAGATACAACATTTTACTCTTATGTTTTCCTTAGTGCCGATGAAATAATTGTAAAGATGCATGGCAGCCAGCTGACACAAAGATACCTGGAGAAACATGGATTTGAAGTTCCTATTATGGTCCCCAAATTAGATGATCTAGGACTCAGGCTTCCTCCACCTACTTTTTCTGTCATGGATGTGGAACGCTATGTAGGTACGCACTTGATTCCTTTAAGTACTTGGGAAAATGCAGTAAAAGTAGTAGTATTGTTCTAATACCATTAGAAATTGAGTGAAGAGATGTTAATTTAGTTCAGTTTTTTGGGTCAGGAAAAGTGAAATCCAGTATCACCTATGTCAAAAACTATTTATTTCTCTGAGCAAACCTAACGTTGTCAGAAAACCAGAATGAAAAAGTTGATCTATGCCACTTTTTTTGCTGTCAACACATTTTCTGGTGCTTGCTTAGGAGCAACAGTTACACCTCAGCGTAACTGTAGATCCCAGGAAGGAGCCACCGGGAAATTGGACTGGTTCTAGGACTCTGCAGCATTCAGAAGCAGAATCTCGGGATCCTGCACCGTTGACCTCTGGTGCCTAGAGAAAGGCTAGGAAAAAGAGGAGGCCAATTTCAAGCCTGTTTCCAAATTCTTGACTTGATGATACTGCCCCTTCATGGTATCTGGACTCAGTGTGTGATCTTGAGGCCCAGAAAGCCATAAAAACAAGGCTGGAAACCATGTATCTGTTGCAATCTTCCTAACATTTCTAGTCATTTTGTTCATTCTCATCATGGTTCTCTAGATAAAACTGACTATATGTAGATCTCGTTCCTTGTCAGCTGTAGATAGAGGGTTTTTGAGGATTAGATCTTAAATAGACCTTGGCGCTGAGCTGTACATTGACTGCAATGTATTATCTCCTGAGTATGAAATGTCTGAGAACTTGTCCCTTTATTGAGCCATTGGGCGACAGTTTTCATGGATAACTCTTTCAGTGCGGAAACCCAGTTCAGGGTCATGACTTCACATTCAGCTAATTTTGGATTATTTGATAAACTAGGGGATGAGGTTGAGGATTAACCTGAGCCTGTTTGCGTAAGTAGTACTATAAAATAAGTGGCTAGTGTAATAGAAGTATAGGAAGAAATATTCAGACGACTAGTTTACTTTTTAGCACTGTAAATTGCTTAGGTTAACAGAACTGTTTTGCCTCTTAAGTATAAAATAAAGTCTACCAGGCAGTATTTTGATATAAAGTTACACTGAAGTAAGAAAATGGCATTTATTTGATTTCTCTTTCAGATTGATTAAGTATTGCCATATTTTGAATTCCATTTGCCCTGTAGGACATGGCAAAACTGGTTATGCTTTGTCCTGGGGTGACAGTACAGTGATGGGCAAGCAACACCTCATGGTTTTATTTATTTATTTTTATTTATTTATTTTTTAAGATTTTATTTATTTATTCATGAGAGACAGAGAGAGGAAGAAGGAGAAAGCAAGGCTTCATGCAGGGAGCCCGATGTGGGGCTCGATCCTGAGTTTCCAGGATCATGCCCTGGGCCAAAGGCAGTGCTAAACCGCTGAGCCACCCGGGATGCCCCACCTCATGGTTTTATAGGAAAAACCATTTCACATGCATTAATATGATCTGAGTTTTGCTTCCTAACCACTGATTTTTTTCTTCAAGCAGACTATTAGAAGAGAAGACACCACTTGTCAAGCAGAAATTATCTGTTGTGGTTACCTTGTTCACTAATTCCACAGCAACTGACTGGTTTTTCTTTCTTTTTTTTTTTTTTTTTTAAGTTTTATTTATTCATGAGAGACACACAGAGAGAGAGGCAGAGACACAGGCAGAGGGAGAAACAGGCTCCATGAAGGGAGCCCGATGCGGGACTCGATCCCGGGACTCCAGGATCACGCCCTGGGCCAAACCGCTGAGCCACCCATGGATACCGACTGGTTTTTCTAAATGATAGAATCTTAGATATTATATAAGTGAAAGGAAAAAGTCACTCCCCTCATTTTATGCATGAGGATATGGAAACTCAGAGCATGCGGCACAGTTCCCATATACCAGTATAATGCATTTTTATCACTGTGAGCTGCACACAAGAAATCAGTGTGTAGAAAACTTTGTAAACATTTAAGTTTTCACATTCAATGTTAATTAGTAACTGTCTTAATTGCTTTGTTCTTTCCCTCAAAAGCAGCTCCCTTTTTCTTTTTCTTTTTTTTTTTTTTTCCCCCCTTTTTCAACAATTCCATTTGGACTTAGAAAGAAGGATACAGGTGGAATCTTTGTCTAGCTATGTAGTTTTATGGTTGGCTTTAAGTAAATATGGTCTTTAAAACATTTTTGTTTAGGGCATCTATTGATGTAACCCTTAAGCCCAATAATAAGACTATAATTTTTCTCTGCAGGTGGTGACAAAGTGATAGATGTCATTGATGTGGCAAGGCAGGCAGACAGCAAAATGACACTTCACAATTATGTTAAATACTTCATGAATCCTAACAGACCAAAAGTGTTAAATGTGATCAGCCTTGAATTTTCAGATACAAAGTGAGTAGTTCTGGACATTTTGGTTTAGTCTTCTCAGTGTTAGCTAAATGTAGAGTTAAATGATAAATTTATTTTAGTAAGAAACTGAATTATGACTTCTAAAGTGGTCCAGTAAATAGCAATGTTGTACATTTTGCTTTGGCACGCACAGAGAATATTTAGAAATATGATGAATTTTAAACTTTGAAGTAATGTTAACATAGTTTCATTTAATCTCTTGGTTTGGGTTGAGATGGGAGATGAAATTTTAAGAACTTTTAATTTGCACGATGTGGGTATGTGCGTATATGTGTGTTTGTTTTTTTAAAGGATGTCTGAATTGGTGGAGGTCCCTGATATAGCCAGAAAACTTTCCTGGGTGGAAAATTATTGGCCAGATGATTCAGTTTTTCCTAAGCCATTCGTTCAGAAATATTGCTTAATGGGAGTTCAAGACAGCTACACAGATTTCCACATTGACTTTGGTGGAACTTCAGTTTGGTACCATGTCCTCTGGGTAAGATTGGGGTATTTCTTTGTTCTCTTATTGACAGAAACTTTTAGTCCTGGACATTTTTTCCAGGAATGAATCCATTTGCTGTAAGTGACATTTATAAAGAAGGAAGTCTTTGTACTTTTTAAGTAGGATCTATCATTGTAAATATTATGCTTTTTTTTCCCCCTCAGGTAATGGAGGGGCCACTATGATTTTTTAGTTTATATTTAGATTCCTTTTTTGTCCCCATCTTTTAAATTGGTCTCTTGGCCTTTTGTCCCTTCATTTCCTCTTTGCCTTAGTCAATTATCAGTTAATCCCTGAATCAAATATTTGATTACAGCAAAATTACAGTAATATTTGCCTCTGACCTTAAGGGTAGGCCAGGACAGCTAGTTGCATAAGTCAGGCATGCCCATGAAAATACTAATTCTTCTTGGCAACTTGCTTTATCTAGAATCATACTATTCAGCATAGTAGCCCACTGGCCACCTGTGACTAAATTTAAATAATTATAATTAAATATAATTTAAAATTCAATTCCTTATTTGCACTAGCCGTATTTCAAGTGCTCAGTAGTGACATGTGACTTATGACCAGTGTATTGTATAGCGCAGATGTAAAACATCTCCATCGTCACACAGTGTTCTATTGGACAGTGCTGGCCTAGAACAAGATCTTCATCTGTATGCAGTGCCTATGTGTCAGTAGTGCTCTGGACTGTATTCGATGCTGTGTCCTGAGCTCCTGTTCCTCTTCTCTATGAGAAGGCAAGGAGTTAGTTGATTAAAGGAAGTTTATTTACAAGTCTTTAAAAAAATAGTCATAGATCTTAGAGGCAAGGGCAAAGTTTGCAGAGATGACTCTCTGACCTGATATATTAACATGTATTTACTTCCATACCTTGAAAATGAGATCAGTAAGATGCTTGTGATTCTTTACCCTCCTCTCTTGTAACTGTTTCTCCAACACTACTTTATTGACCCTGGGTGTATTTTGGAGGGGGAGCTTTAGCTTTTTAAAGATCCTTACTAAGGCAATAGCTATTGAATATCAGGTTTGTGAAAGGTGTCCTCTTGAGCCTAAAAAATCTTGATATTTACCTAATTTAACTTAGATCCTTGTATTGGAAAATTGCATCAGCATAGGCCATCCTAAGAATGGCTTTTTTTTTTTTTTCAAAAATAGTGTGATTACTTCCTTCTAGGGTGAGAAGATTTTCTATTTGATAAAGCCAACAGATGAAAACTTGGCACTCTATGAGTCTTGGAGTTCATCTGTGACCCAGAGTGAGGTGTTCTTTGGAGATAAGGTGGATAAATGCTACAAATGTGTGGTAAAACAGGGACATACCTTATTTGTTCCTACAGGTAAGGCTTTGATCCCATACTGTCTCCCCATAGTTGACACTCAGTCATATGGAGCCAGCTTTTTATTAGATTCTCTGGCTTTAACATGTTTGGAAATAGCTTTGAAAAAGAATTCTGATCTTGGACTTTTCACTGCTTTGTCCTATAGAGGGCTTCTCTTACAATTAGGACCTGTTTTGGAATTGTGTTTTATGTAATTTGCCTTCATTGTAATTTTTATTCAGATAAAACTCATATACCATAATATTTATCCTTTCAAAGTGTACAAGTCAGTGGTTTTTGTTGAACAAAGTTGTGTACACATACCACTTCCAGAACATTTCATCACCTCAAAAAGCAAACTCTACCAATTAATAGGCATTCCCCATTCCCCCTCCTCTGAGCCCCTGGCAGCCACTTAATGTTCTTTCTGTCTCTAGGGACTTGCCTGTTCTGGACATTTCATGTGTAATGTGTGGAGTACATGGCCTTTTGTATCCCGCTTATTTTAGTTAGCTTAATGTTTTCTGGGCTTATCCACGTTGTACCATGTATCAGTGCTTCCACTTTTCATGGCCAAGTGATATCCCTCTATGGATAGACCACATTTTGTGTATGCATTCATCATTGATGGACATTCGGTTATATCTACTTTGAGGCTATTATGAATAGTGATGCTTTGAACATTTGTGTAGAAGTTTTTGTGTGGTGACATTGTTTCCATTTCTCTTGATTATATACCACGCTAGTAATGGAATTGTGGGGTCATAGAGTTTATGATGTTAAGTTTTTGAGGAGCTGCTAAACTGTTTTTCAAATGGTTGCACCACTTTACATTCCTACCAGCAATGTACACACGTTCCAGTTTCTCCACATTTTTACTAGCACTGTAATTATCTTTATTATTATTATTATTTTTTTAAAGATTTTGTTATTTATTCACGAGAGACACACACACACACACACACAGAGAGAGAGAGAGAGAGAGAGAGAGAGAGAGGCAGAGACACAGGCAGAAGGAGAAGCAGGCCCCATGCACGGGGCCTGACGTGGGACTTGATCCCAGGTCTCCAGGATCAGGCCCTGGGCTGAAGGCGGTGCTAAACTGCTGAGCCACCGGGGCTGCCTGCATCTTTTATTATTTTAACTGTTCTAACAGGTGTGAAGTAATGGTATCTTACTGTGGTTTTAATTTGCATTTCCTTCATGAGTAATGATGCTGAACTTTTTTCTTGTGCTTATGGGCTATTTGTATATCTTTGGAGAAGTGTCTATTCAAATCTTTTGCCCATTGTTAAGTTGGGTTATTTGTCTTTTTATTGTTAAGTTGATATATTCTGTATTTTGGATATATGATCTAGATCTAGCCACATATATGATTGGCAAGTAACTTTCCTATTCCGTGGCATATCTTTTCACTTTCTTTATATGTTCTTTGTAATGCCCTTTGCACAAAAATTTAAAATTTGGTGACATGTTTTCAATTTTACCTAGTTGGCTCTACATTGCTCTCAAAGGTCAAGTCTGCTCTAAGAATCTGGGCTGCTGTCCAGGGACATTGGAGGCAATGGGGATATTTTGAGGGACCCTGGGAAGGGACTGAATACCACCAGCCTTAGCTATAGCCTCAAGTATAGGTATCAGACGTGTCACTTTGAGATGTGACTGAATGTGGAGTGTGGACTCTCCCAGCCAGTGGTTTTGGGAATTATGTTTTTCTGATTCAGGTGACCTCTTAATGGCTGTAGAGTTCATAGGGATCTGTTGCCACAGGCCTTGCTTTCTTGCCTTGCCTCTGGCGTATTTAATGATAAATATGTATTGAATAAGTGCCCCAAACCACCAGAATTTATAAATCTAGATAAGTATCAATATTTTATTGTGAGTGGGCTCAGTTCCTCCCTTAAATCCTCTTCCTAGGAATAGGATTTTGTAATAAATATTTTGTTATGCCCTCTTCAAAATCTTGAATTCAAATTCATTCATGGTATAACCTATACCATTTATTTCCCCCTGAAATTGATGTAATGATCTAACTAGAATAAAAGGAAGAAATTAAAAAGCATTTTATAATAAAATACTTTCGCAAAATATGCCTGCTCGTACAGGTGTATGATTGGCAACTCAAATTCTGTAGCATTGGTGTAAATGTCATGGAACATTAGAATCACATGGAGGGTTTATTGAAACAAAGATTGCTGGGCCACATCCCTAGTTCTGATTCAGTTGACCTGAGTGGGGCTGATAATTGCATTTTTAAAGGTTTCCAATTGATGGCTGATGCTGCTGGTCTGGGGACCACAACTAGAGAACCACTCCTATCCTATAGGGACTGTTGCTTTTTCCCAGGGTAGCAACTGATAAATTTCCAAACAAACTGTAGTTTCCTTCAATTTACAGAGTAGTTGTATTCCTGGAAAATTCTGCCAAAACTGTGCAAAAAATACTTTATTTTCATATATAATGGGCTTAGAGTTTCTAGATTTAGACCATTAATGACAGATTTTGTAGTTATGTCAATGCCCAGCAGAGTCCTGAGTAAAGCACAACTGTTTTTTATTATGTAGAATGGCCTGCTCATTGCATCCTTGGCTCTCGCTCATGAAATGACACTAATGCCTCCTGATCATTGAGACAATCAAAAAAAGTCCTCCAAACTTTCCAAAATGTCCTTTACAGGCAGTGCTGCCTCAGTTGAAAACCACTGATCTGTAGGACTTGTAGCTGACAAAAGTTTCTCATTTGTGATTTGAGAATGAAGCTCAAAGCTCTGTGCCTTTGAGCTTGGGCTCAAAGGGCACCACTTGAAAGTCAGTCTTTAAAGGAATTTTTTTTCCTGTTGTGTCACAGCACAATGAGAGATCAAAAAATGAAAAATAGAAAATGGCATCTATTTTAATAGCTAATTTTTACATGCAAACGTATGTGTTCATATTTATATGAAGGCCTTATGTTCAGTCTATGGATATTTCTTAGAAAAGTTAGGCATCATCTCCTGGAAATGTTTCCTACTTTGAAAACATATTTACGGGAAAATAAGACATCATTTTAATTGCCAACGTTCATATCTTAGGACCCATAAGCCTCCATGGTGAAACGTGGGTGATCTACCTTCTTCTTAGAGCCAGCTCTCCAGTTGAGTTTCACTCTTACTCCTCTACTTAATGCCTAAGGGCACTGCTCATTTTAGGATGACTCTAAAGAAGTGAAGTGCTCAGCCAGTCCCATGTTTATTTAGTGGAAATGTGCTCACCTCATTCTTAGCACGGTTGACTCCTCTCAGAGTAACATCTTCCATGTAAAGTTGGATTGTGTTTTTAAACTAAAAAACTAAAACAACAACCACCACAAAACCCATCCCCTATTCTGTACCATGATTTTGTCTGATTGGTTTGATGTGTTTGCTTCCTCAAACTCAGCACAGAGTCTGGCATATAATAGGCATTTAATACATGAATGAATGAGTCTGTAGATTACAATAGGCATTAACTTCTCCAGCTCTGGGGGAGGATGAGCTAAATTGATGTTGGTGTTTTGAGTTTCTTGTTTCACAGGTAGATATCATGTTTGTGTGGTTTAAATATTAAAAAATCACTGACTTATATTTTAACTGTTTCAGGGTGGATTCATGCTGTGCTCACATCTCAGGATTGTATGGCTTTTGGGGGGAACTTTCTGCACAACCTTAACATTGGCATGCAGCTCAGGTCTGTGTCATCAGTATTTAAAGGCTCTTTTGTTTTTCTTTAAATAAGACATTATTTTAAAGTTTCAACAAAATAAATCAGCAATATATTTTGAGATCTCATGGCGATAGGCCCTGAGAAATTATTAGGAATAGGACCTTTAGGGATCCCTGGGTGGCGCAGTGGTTTGGCGCCTGCCTTTGGCCCAGGGCGCGATCCTGGAGACCCGGGATCGAATCCCACATCAGGCTCCCGGTGCATGGAGCCTGCTTCTCCCTCCGCCTGTGTCTCTGCCTCTCTCTCTCTCTCTGTGACTATCATAAATAAATAAAAAAAATTAAAAAAAAAAAAAAAAAGGAATAGGACCTTTAAACCAAATGTATTATGGTAAAATTTTGTCAAGAAGACTCCTTGATGTATTTCAACTCTAAAAACAAGGAGAGTCATTTATTCAGTTTGACATTATATCCCTGAATTTCAAAAAAAAATTTTTTTTTAAGATTTTATTTATTCATTTGAGAGACAGCGAGAGGGAGAGCAAACACAGGCAGAAGGAGGGGGGAGAAGCAGACTCCCCACTGAGCAGGGACCCCATACGGGGCTCTATCCCAGGACCCTGAGACCACAACCTGAGCCGAAAGCGGATGCCCAACTGACTGAGCCACCCAGGCCTCCCTGAATTTCAAAATTTTATAAAACTGTGTGGGCTCTGTCCTTTGGCTGTTGTTATAATTAGGGAAATGACACAATTGGGTCAGACTCAGGTGTGACGTGGTGCTGGGGAGAGGTAATCCTCAGTTAAGATTGCTGTCAGAACGCCTGCTTTAGTTCTGCCGTGGGGAAAGGATTAGCAGCTATTTCTCCTTCGGTCTGAGAGTTTCATCTTTGGGTGACTGTTCTCCTGGTAGCCTAACGAGAGTAGAATGTTACCAGGCTGTACTGCTTGTGGCAGAATGATTTCTGATTGATTACCTGCATCAGGACTGGCAGGACTAGAGATACCTAGTCAGGGCTTTTCTGAATGTGGTGACTCTTATAATTTGGCATGCTCGCAGGGAACCCTGGAAGCTATGTGTTTGTGGAGGTATTATGAGAAATAGTGGCTCTTACTGGGCATGAAGCTCAAAGCCAGGGGCACCTCCCACAGCTGTCAAATGTGAATCTTGTTTCTTTACCTGAGGTGTCCCTGGGGGAAAGATGGTTGTAGGAACTACTGCCAGGATTCCCACAGAAGAATAACGCTCTGGCAAGCTGTGGTTCCTGTCTTCTCACCTTGACCCACACCAAGGTGTCCGTGAGCTTGAATGCTTCGTGGAGCCTAAAGAAAACTCCCTGAGTGGATGTTGTGGTGCTGTCCAACACAGGGAGCTGTTTTAAGCATACTGTTATATTTGTTATGGTGGAATCCTTGTAAAATTCCTTCTGCTAAAACTACGATGCAAATTCCAAGGTTCTGATCTCTGGGAAGAGTGTGTAAGCCCTCAGTATGGGGAAAATTTGTTCAGGTTGGACCCAGGTTGTTCAGGGTAAGATTACAGTTCATTCTTGGTCAGACGTGGAGGTGGTGGGTAATTCACACTACCCAATTGGTCTCACATGATGTGGCCTCTGCTTGTTTTATTTTCCTTAAGTTTGTTGCCTCCATTTAACTTTGCAGTGCTAATTTTAATACTGAATTTCTTCAAATTTTCTTTAGGTGTTACGAGATGGAAAAAAGGCTAAAAACACCAGATCTTTTCAAATTCCCTTTCTTTGAAGCCATATGTTGGTTTGTTGCCAAAAATTTGCTGGAAACGTTGAAAGGTAATTAATACTCTGTACTTTATGATGTATGATGCTTGTAAATTCACGAAGAGCCCCCAATAGTAAGAAGGGCCCTTTTTTATTACGATGTAGCTGTTGCCCCTGTTTTGTTTTTTATTTATTTATTTTTATTTTATTTTATTTTATTTTATTTTATTTTATTTTATTTTATTTTATTTTTATTTATTTATTTTTTAAAGATTTTATTTATTTATTCATGATAGACACACACACACACACACACACACACACACACACAGAGGCGGAGATACAGGCAGAGGGAGAAGCAGGCTCCATCCAGGAACCTGATGTGGGACTCGATCCTGGGTCTCCAGCATCACACCCTGGGCCAAAGGCAGGCACCAAACCACTGAGCCACTCAGGATCCCCTGTTTTGTTTTTTAAATGCATGATTTCCCCCTGCTATGAACTGTTTTAGCAAATCAGAATCTCTAGTCCATAGCCTTACAATCAGATCTATGAAGAGCAGCATCAGAACAGCACAGGGAGTACTGAAAATATTCATTTCCTCTTGGACTCTAGTAGCCTGCACACGTTGTCAGATGTGTCAAGGTGCCTCTTCACAAAGGTGCAATTTAAGCTACGGGACTATTACTATAAGGTGTGTTCCCGAATGTTTGCTTTACAAAATTGAGGGAATGTTTCATATCCTGAGAGCATCATGTGGTGTGTGTAACATTACTGTTAGGACTGTGCTGCTGGCCTGTCCAAGGCACCTGTGAGCATAGACCACCTGAATGTCAGGCTACGAGCCTGTTGAATAAAATGGTTTTGGTGGGAAAGGACATTCTTTTATTTAAACGTAGAACCTACTCTTTTTTTTTTTTAGAACCTACCCTTTTTATGTGAAACTTCATTTTGATTTTTTAAAAAAGATTTTATTTATTTATTCATGAGAGAGAAGCAGGCTCCATGCAGGGAGCCCAATGTGGGATTCCATCCCAGGACCTCAGGATCACGCCCTGAGCCGAAGGGAGCCACCCAGGCATTTCGATGTTTTTATCTTTGGTTTACTTCTCTCTGAGCAGTCAAGTTGGAGACTGTCACATCTACTTCTTTCCGCTCTTCCGCTGGTGCCCATGAGAATACAGTTTGTCTGGTTTTTGTGTTGTCTGACTTTCCTAGTCAGTTCATTTATTGTTTTAAGATTTTATTTATTTATTTGACAGAGAAAGCACAAGCAGGGGGAGCAGCAGGCAGAGAAGGAGAGAGAGAAGCAGGCTACCCACTGAGCAGGGAGCCTAATGTGGGGCTCAACCCTGGGACCCTGGGATCATGACCTGAGCTGAAGGCAGAGGCTTAACCGACTGAGCCACCCAGGCATCCCCTAGTCAGTTTATATATATATATATATATATTTTTCCTAGTCAGTTTATAAATAGTGCTACTATTATAATTAACTCTCAGAAGAACAGTTATAAACAGATTAAACAGTAAAGTCTGTTCTAAACATACAGGTTGTTTTTCCATTTAAAAGTTGCACAAGAAGGAAAGGTAAAATGAAAAATAATCAGTAACTTACTTTCCAGGGTAGCATGCATGGAATTAAATGATAAAACTCATTTGTGACTTTTTTCCTCAAACAAACAAACAAACAAAACAATAATCTCACTCTCTTTGGAGAGAAAGAAGAATAGGGCTCCATCCCACACCTTGCACCTTGTAGAGATCAGTGTCTTAATATGGTGCAGGTACATATATGTGATGGAGGAAGGGGCCCGTGGATGAAGAGGATTGGGTGCTTTCTCCGCAAGACCAGTCTCTCCAGATGTGCATTTTTATCATGAGTCTCTGACTCACTCAGTGTTTTCAGGTATCGGCGAGGCTGAGCCGCCTCATTCATCTTCAGTTAGTGTGCCTGGGTGTCTTGACTGCAGGAATCTCGCAGTGGACCACACCTAGAGTTGCCATACGTGATTTCCAGTAAAGTACTGGGCAGTAAGGTTTTCAGTCTCCTATCTAAGTAGAAGCCTAGAAAAAATAGGAACACTTACAAATACTTACAGAAACATTTATAAATGTCCTTGTGTTTTGGAAATAAAACCCAGTTACTGAACCCTCCAGATAAGAGATTGGCAATTCAGTACTTGGAAAGTTCAGAGCCTTTTTCCATCTTTTCTCTCACTAACATACACCCACCCCTCAAGTGATGCTTTTTCCTAATGTCCAAGAAGGGTTCATCAATCAACTTTTTAGAACAAATTAAGAATTTATCTGAAAGATAAAATCTTGCTGTTCTTCTTGCAGCCACAAACAAGTTGCTTAGTCTCAGAATAATGATTTAGCCCTTGTTTTAGGCCATTGAGAATTCAGAAATACTGAGGTCTAATTGAAAACATGACCCTATACATTAATGACTTAAAAAAGATTACTGTAAAGAGGATATTGGTAGGTTATGTTTTAAAATATTCTTATTTCGTCAGCTGGATCAGTGCAGGATAGGATACCTGGCAATACTAGGAATCAATCCAGTCCCACTAAGGCTAGGGCCAAATTGTACTAATTGCCATTATCCTAGGCATTCATCCTGGAAGCAGGGATGGTGGTCTTGTTATCCCATATTAGGTTCTTTCATCCCTGATCTTTTTTTTTTTTAAAGATTTATTTATTTATTCATAGAGACAGAGAGAGAGAGAGAGAGAGAGAGAGAGAGAGAGAGAGAGAGAATGGCAGAGACACAGGCAGAGGGAGAAGCAGGCTCCATGCAGGGAACCCGACGTGGGACTCGATCCCGGGTCTCCAGGATCATACCATGGGCTGAAGGCGGCGCTAAACCGCTGAGCCACCAGGGCTGCCTCATCCCTGATCTTTTAAGTTTCCATTGTAGCCTGTTATTTACCAGCTCTCAGACTGTTACAAGGCTTATATGATGGGTTAAATGAGGATAGATTGTATGAAACTTAACTGTGTGTAGTGTCAGTAATAATAAAACAATGAACTAATTTTGGATCTAAGTAGGTAAATTAGCCATTGGACAGAAGTGAAACCTTTTGCTTTTGCTTCAGCATGAATTTAGACTGTGTCTGATATATTTTATGTGAGTTTCAGATGATTTAAAAACCCCCCAAAAAGGTGTGTGCGTTTACCTTTACAATCATGAAATATGTCTTGCCCATAGCTGACTGTATGGACCACACACTACATACATATACACAGTCCTAACAGTTTAAATATTAATTATCAGGGATCCCTGGGTGGCTGAGCAGTTTAGAGCCTGCCTTCGGCCCAGGGCTGTGATCCTGGGGTTCTGGGATTGAGTCCCACATTGGGCTCCCTACGTGGAGCCTACTTCTTCCTCTACCTGTGTCTCTGCCTCTCTCTCTCTGTCTCTCTCTCTCTGTCTCTCATGAATAAATAAAATCTTAAAAAAATATTATCAGGCTCACTTGAGTCACCTACGCTACTGGCTCAGCCTTGAGGGTACCTTTGAAAGATCCAGTTATTTTTTTCCCATTTCACCATCTTCTTTTTTTTTTTTTTAATTTTTATTTATTTATGATAGTCACAGAGAGAGAGAGAGAGAGGCAGAGACACAGGCAGAGGGAGAAGCAGGCTCCATGCACCAGGAGCCCGATGTGGGATTCGATCCCGGGTCTCCAGGATCGCGCCCTGGGCCAAAGGCAGGCGCCAAACCGCTGCGCCACCCAGGGATCCCTCTTCCCTACCTTCTAGAGAGAACCACTATTCTGACTTTTGTGATAATCCTTTTCTTCAGTTTTATCACCTGTGTCACAAATGATAAAATAGTTTAATGGTTTCCATTTTTAGAGTTGATGTGAATACATCCATACCCACATTGTTCCATGGTTTATCTCTTAGCACTGTTTATGAGCTTCCTTTTGCTTGGAATATTCATTACAACCACATTTCATGTCATTCCATTTCTTTTTCTTTTTTGCTTTTTATTTCACTTTTTTCCCTTCTCTGGGAATTTGAATGTTACACAGTTTGATAGTTGGTGGTCGCTCAGCACCTGAGGCTAACCCTGGTACCTGCAGAGAGCTTTAACTCCTTTCCCCATTCTATTTCCATTCTATTCTATTTCCCCATTCTATTTCCACAGAACTAAGAGAAGATGGTTTCCAGCCTCAAACTTACCTAGTACAGGGAGTGAAAGCACTGCATGCTGCTTTAAAGTTATGGATGAAGAAAGAAGTAAGTAGTTTTCTTTGGAGAAAATCATTGTTGTTTCTGTGGCAAGATTGAAAGTAAGAGTCCTTATGCTGCTTTGGCAGCAGTGTGAGTGGCAGCAGTCGAGGGAATGGAAATCACGGTTTTGATAAAACCTGCATTTTACTGTACAGTGTATACAAATGTACTGGCTTATGTTTGTATTTATGAGAATAGAGTACCTAAGTATTTCTTTAATCTTTAATCTGGGAAAGAAAGTAACTCAAATATATTTAGCATATTGACTAAAAAATGAACATGTAGATACAGAATAATAATAAATAATTTTGAGCTCACATCTGCTTTCATTATCCCCCTTTTACATATAGAGAAGGTGAGGTTCAAAGAATTTTATGTAACTTGCCCAAGAATACTTGTAGATCTCGGACTAAAGTTAGGTCTCTGTGATTGCAAAACCCATACGTACTCTTATCCATCTGCTAGATTTTCATAAAAATGAAGGAAAAAGGAAGTCAAGGTTCAAGCAGGAGCTTTCATTTTCACTAAAATGTGCTCTGTTTGCTTTTGAATCCTACTGCCTCCAAGAGGTCATCCCAGATCTCCATTTGGAATCAGCATGTCCTTCCCTTATGCTTATGTAGCATATTTTTTTGTGCCAGTGTACTTTATAAAGTCTCTAAAGTAATATATTCCTAGCCCCTTCACTAGGTTTATGAGCTGTTGAAGACCAGGGACTTGATATGTTAATTTCTCTCTCGAACTTTACATGCTACTCTTTAATAAGTGATAAATACGTGAGCTGATGGAAACACATTTCCATACTAATTTTTTGAATGGCCATTTGAAATAAAAATCCTGCTCTTTAGAGATATTGGAGACGGTTATTAATAGGTTACCCTCCCAATAATTCTTACTTGTTTCACTTTATTATCATTGCTGTGTAGTCACTAGAGCAAGGCAGGCACTGGAAGCATTTCAGGAAAGTGAAAATCGTGTTTTCCAGTGTCAGAGACATCACCTAGGTGACAAGTAAAGGGGTAAACAGATTACAAAACTATGTAACAAGATAATAACAAAATATATGTTGCAAAAACTGTGTAATTTGCTACCTGCTGAAGGGTTTAGATAAGTTACGCTCAAACTTGTGTGTTGTCAGAGTATTTTAAAAAATAAACTCCCTGGATCCTTCCTGATAGATACTGATTTAAAAGATTAGCGGTGGGATCTGAACCTGTTTTTAACACACTTTGTAGGTAATTTTGATGCATAGTAAAATTCATCAGTAATAAATACTGTTAATTCATGACATTTGAAGTGCTCTTTTAAAAGCATGATGTTTGCATTTATCTGTTAACCTTGTGCCATGATGAGAAGCAGCTCAGCATAGTGGTCAAGAGTGTGGATTCTGGAGTCCGATGTTTGGATTCAGATCTCAGCTATGCTACTAATAAACTAGTGAACCTTTGTGCTTTCATTCCCTCAACTATAAAATGAGAATAGTAGTAGTATCTCTGTCATAGTGTTGTTGAAAGGATTAATAAATTAATACTGGTAAAGTGCTTACCAGTACAGAATCTTCACTGGCACATGGTTAGCATTTACTGTTGTTACTAGTTTGTTTTTACAAATCATGCTAAACCTGAGGAGAATATGTAAAGCAAAAGTAAAAACTAGTATATTGAATGTGTCTAAAAATATTAAAATGTTCTTTAATACCAAAGTTAATATTTAGAAATAGATATAAGGAATAATGACAGTAGTTTGCAGTTGGATAGATATGGTAACTCACTGATGCCTCTGTCCTATGATAGGATCTTTTCCCTAGTAAAAGAAAAAAAGTTTACAAAAATTTACTCAAATTAGACCTCCCATAGGAAATAGGATTATTTTAGTGTCTGTGTTCCCACTTACAAATCCTTATGTATGATGGATTAAATGTTGGACTTAATTAGTTACTTTACTAATTAGAGTAGTAAGAATTACAGTAGGCTTTGAGGGATAGAGTACAGGGTTATTTCTCGGTATAAAGCAAAATTCACTGAGAGTCCATTAAAGCTAAGAGGATTTTATAAGTTAATAATAAGGATCTCCTTAAAGAGTATTGTACCAACTACATGAACTCTGCAACCTGGCTTACTGTATTTTGTTATGTCTGTAAAATCTAGAGAATCCAAAATTTGTTTAGTAGATTGTTTTTTACCTACTATAGTGTAAATAACTTTTATCTTTGTTAATCCAAATACAGCTTGTATCTGAACATGCCTTTGAGATCCCAGACAATGTCAGACCTGGACATCTTATTAAAGAACTTTCAAAAGTAATTCGAGCAATAGAGGTAAGAGTGGAAACTATCATCTGAATGCTTGGTTACTGTCTACTTCAAGAAGCAAATAAATCTGCCATCCCATTACATACATTTGAGAGCCCTTACTATGACTCTTAAGATGATATAGAGTGAGCTGTGTCTTGGAAGGAGCCTTAGGTTTTCAAGCTTCCAAAGTACTATGGAGAAATTTAGAGTATTGTATCCTAATGAAGTAATAAGGAAGCAGTTACTAGTTACTTATTTCTTCAGCTTACTCCAAGAATAAGAAACACAGCATACACAAAATTGCAGATCCCATTTATTTCTGCTCTGCAGAGATGAATACCTGTTAAGTAATTAGAGGGGGAGAGAAAATGTGAGGTGGTGGGTGAGTAGAGCCAGGTGAAGGGTGTTTGGAAAGATGGAATGCTAAAAAAAATTAAAAGAGGGATGCTCTTAGTGGTGTGAGGCAAGGAGACCCCCTTGACTGAAGTAGTAGAACAACTTGGGTAATGCCCTTTGGGTTGGGTAAATGCCCTTTGACAAAATCGCATAAAATCTGAGATTTAGGTGTTTTAATTTATTAATTAGGAACTATTCTGGGTATTAAAGAAAGGATTTTAATTAAAGTAATTCTTCAGGAAGGTGCTTTTGTTAGTGTCCAGCTTGAACTGAAAGGAAATTAAGTGGAAGAGTGGAGGCTAACTGGTAGTTTCATAGTTTAGATAAGTGTTTAGAGAATAGTTTAGAGGTGTACATCAAAGAAATAATGAAATGCTGTGTTTAATGTCCTTGGATAGAATATTTTATATAATCCTCAATGTGTTAAGATACGGTAGAAAAATAGTTCCTATTTTTTTTAATAGTTCCTAATTTTAAAGAGTGCTAGTAATTGCATAGAAGTAGATTTTTATTTATTTTTATTTTTCAAAAGATTTTATTTATTTATTCATGAGAGACACAGAGGGGGGCGGTGCAGAGACACAGGCAGAGGGAGAAGCAGGCCCCATGCAGGGAACCTGTTGTGGGACTTGATCCTGAGACTCCAAGATCACGCCCTGGGCGAAAGGCAGGCTGTAAACCACTGAGCCACCCAGGGATCCCCCATATAAGTAGATTTTATTTTTAAATCAAAAGTCACAGATATAATCTTAAATATATGTATATGTATAAATATATAAATCTCATATGTGATAACCAAAGCTAAGAATATACTCAATAAGAAAGGTCTGGAACTATATGAAAAAACTATAAATCTTTACTACGGGAAATGAAACAATAGTTGAATAAATGTCATTTCTGAAATATGTTAATTCCAAGTTAATATTTAAATTGAAAATGGTAAGATATACCTGTAAGAATAATTGAGCAAAAATAGCCAACAAAGTGTTGTTGTTTTTTTTTAAATTGGAGGGTTGACAGTACAGAAGGCAGCAAAATGGCTGTAGAAAAATGTGCAAAGAAAATAAACCGGTATATCATTAAAGAAGAAGTAGAAATGCCAAACATATAAAAATATGAAAATGTTCTCAGTGTATGAAAAAGTATTCAGCCACATTCTGCCAGATGATTTCTGATTTCATATGATCCTTTATCTAATTGGCAGAGATAAAATTCTATATTCTTGTCTTGCTGGTTAGCAGGTATATATTAGTTTGTGCTTTCTAAATGGCATATCCTTTAATTGGGCATTTTCCCGTTAATAAAATAAGATTCTAATTAAATTTGGTAGATTGGGGGATCCCTGGGTGGCTCAGCGGTTTAGCACCTGCCTTTGGCCCAGGGCATGGTCCTGGAGTCCCGGGATCGAGTCCCACATCAGGCTCCCTGCATGGAACCTGCTTCTCCCTCTGTCTCTGTCTCTCTCTGTCTTTCTGTCTCTCTCTCTCAAATAAATAAATAAATACAAATCTTTAAAAAAATTATTTGGTAGGTTGACCATACCTGCTTACTGCTCTCACCTCTTGGAACTAAAATGATAGTAAAAGAATAAAAAAGATATTCCTGAAAACAGAATAACACAGATGAAGTCTAGCACAGTTTTGGAAGCTGGAAGGCAAATGTACAAATGGTCACCAACTTGGCATGCAGAGAGAGGCCCAGAGGTAGGTCTTCCTTATACAGGAGAACCTACAAAAAGCTCAGGAATTAGGGATGTTAGGACCCTCTGAATATAAGAGGAGAGGTCGGATTGATAACAGTTCTGTTTAAGAAATGAATTCATCTCCAAATCCCTATCTTAACACATGCAGAAAATTTGATGTTTAGGTGTTTGAGAGGTTGAACTTGAGATTGGACTTTGAGACACTGAACCCAGCTGAGAGACATCAAAACAAGTACCAAACTGAAAACAAGAGGGTTAAGGTGACAGTCTACATAGTGAATGATTCTTTTTCCACTTGACTCTCCAAACACTGGCACCTGGCCTATACCTCCCAGTATAGAAGATCTACTCATAGTGACTGTACCCTTCTGATGGAACAATGCAGGCAGCTTCCTACAGTGAAACCCACCAGTTGCAAAGCCCTATTCACACAGAGCTCCCAATTAGCTTTTTTCTTTTTACATTGAGTGAAATGCAGAGATCATAAAAGGACAATTTGAGTTTTGACAAAAACTGTGTAACCATAGTGCAGTTGAGACCTATAAATCACTCTTGTCACCCAGAAAGTCTTTTCTCCCCCTTCTAGTCAGTCTTACTACCGTGAGCTACCACCATTCAGACCTCAGTGGCTCTCATCGTAGATTAGTTTGCCTGTTTTTGAATTTCAAATAAAGGCAGTCTTACAGTATATCCTATTTTTGTGTCTGGCCTTCAACATAATGCTTTTGAGATTCATCCATGTTATTGCATCTGCCAGTAGTTCTTTTTTGTTGTTGTTTTGTTGCTGAATGGTATTCCATTGAATGAATTACCATGATGTGTTTTCCATTCTTCGGTTGATGGATATTTGGGTCATATACAGATGTGGCTGGTATGAATAAAACTGTTATAAACAGCCTATGTCTTGTGGTAAACATGGGGTTTCATTTTTAGGGGATAATAAGTACCTTTGGAATAGAGTTTTCAAGTCATATGGTAACTGAATTTCCGCTCTGTAAGAATCTATTTTCCGAAGTGGTTGTGCCACCGTCAGCAGTACTTTGTAGGAATTGTAGTCGTCGTGTATTCTTGCTTGTGTTTGGTGTTTTCCGTCTTTTAATTTTTGCTTTTCTAGAGAGTATGAAATACTATTTCATTGTATTGTTAATCTGCTTTTTCCGGAAGACTAATGATGTTGAGCACCTTTTCTTGTGTTTGGCTATTTGTATATCTTTTCTTATGAGGTACCCGTTTGAAATTTTTGCCCGTTTAAGAAATTATGTTGTTTTTATTGATTTGTAGGAGTTCATTATGTATCTTGGACACAAGTTCTTTGTTGTTTGGTATGCACGCATGCATTCATATATGATGAATATAGTGAATATTTACTCAGTCTATGGCTTGCCTTTTCATTATCTTAATGGTATCTTTTTATGAGCAGAAATATTTAATTTTGAAGAAGTCCAATTTGTAAATTAGTTTTCTTACTTATAGTTAGTATTTTTTAGTGACCTCCCTAAGAAACCTTTGCCCACCCCAGGGGTTGAAGGTACTTTTTTTTTGTTTTCTCCTGTAAACTTTTACATTTGGATAAATAGCTAATCTTGAATTTCTGTGTATAGCATAAGGTAAATTTCAGGCATTATTTTCCTCCCATATGTTTATCTAGTTACTACTGTATCTTGACACCATTAGCTTTTTAATGCTTTTTCTTTTAAAATGCATGGAGAGTGCAGCCCGGATGGCTCAGTGGTTTAGTGCCATGGAGCCTGCTTCTCCCTCTGCCTGTGTGTCTGCCTCTCTCTCTCTCTGTGTCTCTATGAATAAATAAATAAAGTCTTTAAAAAAAAAATAAAATGTATGGAGAGGGCAGCCCCAGTGGCTCAGCGATTTAGTGCCGCCTTCGGCCCAGGGCATGATCCTGGGGTCCTGGGATTGAGTCCCATGTCAGGTTCCCTGCATGGAGCCTGCTTCTCCCTCTGCCTGTGTCTCTGCCTCTATTTCTCTCTGTGTCTCTCATGAATGAATAAATAAAATCTCTTAAAAAAAATAAAATGCATGGAAAGCCAAGAAGAATTTTGAAGACAAAGACCGAAAATAAAGAAGGAAAATATTTGAAGGAAATAAATAAGCTCTTTAGACTAAAACCCAAATATAATTGATATCAAGAGAAAAGAGTACATAAATATTGCCTCCATGAAAAAAGAACAGGCAGCTATAACAAAGGAACATTCAAAAAAGAAGGAAAAGGGGTTCTTAGAAATTAGAAGTATAATAGAAACAATATTTCGTAAAATCGTTGGAATATAAAATTGGGAAACTCTCCCATAAAGTTTAAAAAAAAAAAAAAGACCAAGATAGGACAGAAAAATTCAAAGGTCATTTTACATAGTCACTATGAAAATAATAGGAGGTCCAGAAAGAGATAACATAGAAAACAAAGAGAAGATTATCAGAGGAATAAAGAAAATGTTTTAGAATTCAAGGACACATCTTCCCAGATGGAGAACCCTATAGAATGCCCAGTACTATGGATGAGAAAAGACCTATGCCCAGGTACATAGTGGTTACATTTTAGAATACATGTAGCAGAATATATCCTAAAAGGCATTATGCAAGCATGAGTGGTATACAGAGCATCAGGAATCAGAATAATACTAGATTTCTTAACAATGACATTGTAAACTAGAAGACACTAAAGCAAAGTCTTTAACATTCTGGGGGAAGAGGGTAGTAGGAGGGATATCAGCTTACAAAAGTTTATATTTAGCCACCTATAAATTAAATATGGTGAAATACAGATGTGGGGGTGGGGGTGCCTGGGTGGTCCAGTTAGTTAAGAGGCTGCCTTCAGCTCAGGTCATGATCTCAGGGTCCTGGGATGGAGCCCCAAATTGGGCTCCCTACTCAGTGGGAGTCTGCTTCTCCCTCTCCCACAGCCCCTCCCCTCTGTTTGTGCTCCCTGTCTCAAGTAAATAAATAAAATCTTAAAATATGAAAGAGGCAACATCTCAAAAAATTTACTTCCCATGTACTCCTTCTCAAGAAATTCTTAGAGGGAGTGCTATTCCAAAAGAGAGGAAATGAACTAGAAAAAAAGCTCTGAAATTCTTGCAACAAATCTGGATTACCCAGGTGGGCAGAGAGCAGTGAAGAAAACAAAGGCCCCGCCCTCATGGAGCTGAGAAGGAAGAGGTTAGCCATAAATATTTTAATGTGTCTGTAATTGACACGTGCTATGAAGAACAATACAGAAGGAGGAAAAGATGGGGAGTGACAGCCAGAGATGGTGGTGGAGGTTGCATTTTTAAATGGTAGAGTGAAAGCAGGACAAGAAAGGTTTTTGATGACCTGTGCAGGCCCAGAATGAAAAGGGGTTCTTGGAAATTAGAAGTCCAGGATAGAACAGGCAAATGAAGGGCTCCATATTTGTTGTTTATCTGAAATTCAGATTTAGCTGGGCATCTTGTACTTCAACTGGCATTCCTGCCTCGAAGGGATGTCTCCAAAGAAAAGTATAAAATTGGTAGATTACCTAATGTGTTTGAATGTTTGCATTCTTCCAGTGAAGAATTTGGGATCAACTAGTGATAAATACATAGAAAACAAAGCAGATAGAGAGTGAGACAATTATAAATTTAAGGGAAAATCAAAGGATATAAAAGAAAGGAAATACAGTAATACATTATGTGGCACTGGATTATAGTTTTTACTGAGTTCAATTTACTGAAGGACAGGAAGTATGTGTACACTTAGGAAAAGTGTGAAAAGACTGAGACTTCATCTTGCATAGTAGGAATTCAGTAACCTCTAAAGCTGAAAGGGTGCTTGGCAGGCTCAGTCAGTAGAGCATGAGACTCCTGATCTGAGGGCTGTGGGTTTGAGCCCCACATTGGGTATAGACATTACTTAGAAAATAAAATCTTAAAAAAAAAATAAAACTGAAAACCAAGAAATAACAGTTAAAACATTTTATTAGAAATTTAGAGGCAAATAACTGAACAAATAACACCACCAACAACAGAAACAGTTACAAGAGTTGCAAGTGCTGTGAATATACCCAACGGGACTGAAAGTAGGGTTTTCTCAGGTGTTCATAGCAGCAGCATTTACAGCAGCCAAAAGGTGGAGGCAGCCCAATTGTCCATAATGGAGGAATGAGTGAACAAAAAGTAGTACACACATAATATATGTACAATGGAATATTATTCAGCCTGAAAAAGGGAAATTCTGACCTATACTACAACATGGATGAAACTTTAAGATACTGTGTTAAGTGAAATAAGCCAGTCACAAAGGTACAACTATTGTGTGGTTCCCCTTATATTAAGCTCCTAGAAGAGTTAAATGCATAGAGAAAGTAGAAGGTGGTTGCCAGGGGCTGGTGGTTAAGGAGGAATGGGAGTTATTGGGTAATGGGCACAGATTTTAAGTTTAGGAAGATTACAGATTTCTAAAGGTGGATGGTGGTATGTGGTTGCACAACAGTGTGAAATGTCCTTAATGCCACTGTACTGTACACTTAAAAATGTTAAAATGGTAAGTTATGTACGTGCCATAAAATTATGTATATATCACAATAAAAAGAACCTTCAAGTAGTTGCTCCTGGAGAATGGGAATCAGGGATGGGGGAGAGTAGACTGCTGCTTTTTGTGATACATTTATAGAGTTAATTTTTAAAACTGCATAGACTGGTGACTTTGATTTAAAAAGCAGTTACTGATTTATGCAAATATATATGTGAAAGAATCTTCATCATAGGAAAGAACTGGAAGCAGCCTCTAATAACTACCAGTATTAGGTCAGTAAATTATGCTCTATCTGTATAGTGGAACACTACCCAGCTTTTACAATGATATTTAAAATCAAAGAAGAAATAGGTGCACAGTATATTTTGTGGGGGAGAGAAGGGATTAAAGGTCTCAGTAAAGCTTATGTTGAATCTTATGAGTGTTACAATTTGGTCTTTGTTATTTATATGGTTTTTGTTTTAAAATATTTTTATGGCTGCTTATTTAGTCAGATATATATATGTGGCCTTGTCATAAAAACACTCTGAATTTAATTCTTAAAGGAGGAAAATGGCAAACCAGTTAAATCTCAGGGAATTCCTACTGTGTGTCCAGTTTCACGATCCTCAAATGAAGCAACTTCCCCGTACCATTCCCGAAGAAAGATGAGGAAACTTCGAGATCATAGTGTCCGAACTCCTTCTAACCTAGACATCCTAGAGCTCCATACAAGGGAGGTCCTCAGAAGGTTAGAGATGTGTCCATGGGAAGAGGCAAGTATTATATTTCATGATTACAGAAAAGGAGTTGGCTGTTCCTGAAGGTTCTTTAAACGGATAATAAAAAGAATAGTCTGGTGATGTTTGTTTTCTAATCTTTGCCTCGTATTGTAGGGGCCAACAGTATTGATGTCCGTGACAGGGAATGTGTTTCAGCTTTCTAGGCATCAGTGTAGTAGGCTGAGTAGATCTCATTTTTTTTGGTAGACATGTTTATTGAGTGTTTACCAAATACCCTATGCTCTTCTAGGCTCTGGGGAAGATACCAGAGTGAGCAAAACTGGTCTCTGCCATTGTGTAGCTTCCATCCTAGCTCAAGTTGGAAGAATGGGAGATGAGATATATATTAAAATAATATAATTTCAGGTAATAAGTACTATGAAGGAAGCTGGAAGAGTATAGGGAGAGTTTAAATAAAAGGGCTGGGGTGTGGATGGCTACTTTAGCTCCCCGCCTACCCTCATCAGAGAACCTCTCAGGTTTGAGCTGACAAATACTGGAAGAAGTCAAGTGGATACAAAGATTTGAGGAAACAGAGTGAAGAGCAAGTGCAGAAAGCCTACTCCTGACCCAGCAGTACCAGCATGAGAAACTATTGGACCGGGAGACTGTTGGAATAAACACGTTCAAGTTTGGGAAATGCTGGCTTAATGGACAAGAGGGAGGGGGCCTTTGTAAAACATGGTAGTGAGTTTATGGTGAGTCATCCATCATTTTACATCTTAAGAACAGGAATAATTTAAAATGAATAAGATAGAACTATTTCTGAATTAAAATATTTGAAGAAGTTCTTTAGAAATTATAACTTAAACATTTTACATTTTATATAATTGTATTGATACTGTTTTAAGCTTTTGTTGTTCTGAACCTCTTTAACCCATAGCCATCTGGGAGAAGATTTAGCTTGTTATGAAAGTTTGTATTTATTATGAAAGAAAAAAATTACCACAAAAAGAAAATACTTTTTATTAAAAAACCACTGTCATTGCACTTTTATGCCCCATGGTGGCCTTTGTCCCCAGCGATAGCAGGGTGGTGATCTGTAAGTTGCTGACAGTGCCTCCCTGGGAAACTGGGGATTAGGTCAAGGATAGGATGACTGGGCAGGACCCAGCAACTAGTGCCCCTAGGAGCAAGGAAAAGATAATTAAAACACATGAAGGCACTGCTTCTCCAGTTTTTGAGCTTTCTGCAAGAGTGAAATGTCTTTGCCTTCACTTTATGTACATTTTACATTCTGCTTTATAGAATGTGTTTTATTGTTAGTGGCCCTACAGGAAGATGAACCGTATGTATTCATGCTTTGGTTTTAGGAACCAGTTAGTGTTAGTGCTGCACACTGCACGGTTGGGATGTAGGGCCGAGGTGGAAGGTGGTGGTGTACTGTGTTCCTTTGGTCAGGCAGGTATATCCAAGGGCAGACATTAAGTTCTGTTTTTATACTTTAAGGACATCTTGAGCTCTAAACTGAATGGAAAATTTAACAAACATCTCCAGCCATCTTCCACGGTACCTGAATGGAGGGCAAAAGACAATGATCTACGGTTACTGCTGACAAATGGAAGGATCATTAAGTACGTCAAGTAGATCAGAGCGTCACACAGATGAGTTTTCAGTGGATTCCCTCTGTTCGTTTAGTCCCTGTACCCACTAGTGCACATCTGACTCAGATATGGGGAAAGTGTCTCAGTTCTCCACTCCAACTAGAGATGAAGGGGGAGGATATACTATGTGGTTGCAGTGTCAGACTGTTTTGTGACTTGATTCTTTTCTCCTCTATGTGCAGAGATGAGAGACACCCCTTCGCAGATCCAAGTCTTTATACAGCAGATAGTGAAAATGAGGAGGACAAGAGAAGGACAAAGAAGGCGAAAATGAAGATGGAAGAGAGTTCAGGAATAGAGGGAGTGGAGAATGAAGAGTCTCAAAAACCACTTAACAGTATGTTTTATTTTTTTAAAAGATTTTATTTGAGAGCAAGAGAGAGAGAGAGCATGAGCAGGGTGAGGGGCAGAGGGGAGAAATAGACTCCTCTGAGCAGGGATCCCAATGCGGGGCTCCATCCCAGGACCCCGGGATCATAACCTGAGCCGAAGGCAGATGCTTAACTGACTGAGCCACTCAGGTGCCCCCAGTATGTTTGTTTTAATGGTTGTTTAAAAGGTCTACTTATTACCTATGTGATAATATGTAAAGTCACTTGCTAATTTAAAAATTTTAAGTTTGTAGTAGGATTGAAAATTGTCATGTCCCTAATACTCTAGAGAAATCTGAAGTATTTCTGAGTAGTTTATTCGTCAGGGAAATGTGAATGCAAATGCCAAGTGAGGTGTAGTGACCATGGAAGACGTTTTTAGTGACAAGGGAGGGTATGTGCTAGTCAGTTGGGTGACAGATTTTTACAAGAGTCACATGAAAGCCTGTGCATTTTATGGGCCTCTACTCCAAATACTAAAATAGTCACAAGTTTAATACAGTTTCTTATATAATTTTAGCTAACATGTATATATGGTTGTCAGAATTAGGAGACATACAGAATTAGCTCTCTGAAGCTACGAGTAATCCATGTGTTGTTCTGTTTGGTTGCCTGTTGACAGGAAGACCTCTATTTGGTTAGTAATTGGCTATCATCCATGTGACAAAAAAATAACACCTCCTCTTCCTTTAGATTATTTTTCTTTGAGTGAAGTCTTAATTTCTTAGCATTTTTCAGGGCCTCCATATACCCTTCTATTTTAAAAAGTACTTGAATACTTTGATAGATTGACAAGAAAAATGAACATTTCATCCATGTTGAATACTTCTATTCTTGCTAATTCTAAATAAATTTGGTGTTGCTGTAGTTGGTGACTCTGCATGTGTTCACATGCCAGGGTAAGGCAGCTAATCGATGGAATTATTGAACAGTTGTTACTTGGCAGGGCCACATGAGAGAGAAGGGCAGTGGTAAATCTTAGTTAAGTTTGTTGAATTCACCATCTTCTTGAGTGCTTTATAAGTTTAAGAGAATTGGGATCCCTGGGTGGTGCAGCGGTTTAGCGCCTGCCTTTGGCCCAGGGCGTGATCCTGGAGACCCGGGATCGAATCCCACGTTGGGCTCCCAGTGCATGGAGCCTGCTTCTCCCTCTGCCTATGTCTCTGCCTCTCTCTCTCTCTCTGTGTGACTATCATAAATAAATAAAAATTAAAAAAAAAAAAAGTTTAAGAGAATTATCTTTTTGTTTTCTGTTGAAACAATGCAAAAGAGAAAGGAAAAAGCATCTTGTAGCCAATTTTAGCGTTGGAGGTTTTTTTTTCTGGAAAGAGAAAATTTCCACGCAAATGAGGAATGTATCATCATGCTCAGTAAATGCCACAAACATTTTAAGAGTACATTTCAGTCTGTATCTTGATCAATTAGGGAGAAAGTGTTTGGAGGAAGAAGGAAAGGAAGAAGATGAAAGCAGTGTAGGAGGGTGGAGCTGGGGCAGGCGAGGCCTGTGTGGAAACTGGTCTGACTCAGGTGCCATTCTGTTTGTAAGCCTCCACGGACTGTCTCTCTTACTCTCTTCCTGCTCGCAGGGTTTTTTACAAGTGTGAAATCAGAACTCAGGAATCGATCATCAGAATATTCTGATATTTCTGATTCAGAAGACTCTGGACCTGATTGCACTGCACTGGTATGCCCAAACCCTTGTGACTTATGCATTATCTAATGGAAAGATGAATATACTTTCTTTCACCTGCGGGGGCGGAGGGGGAAGAAATGACAGCTCTTCCCAAAGCCTGTCTCCATGACCTTTGTGGCACAAGGTCTTCCCTGTAATGGCAATTACGTATACACACACACACACACACACCCTGTGACTGTTTACATTTGTTAAATATGGCTTTTGTCTCTGGTTTTAGAAAGGGGGGATAGATGGATGCTATTCTTAGGTTTCTCATATTTCTCGTAGATTATATTTCATTTCACTTTAAAGAAAACCTATATTGTCCTTTTTTTTTTTTTTAAACTAAGGAATTATGTACTGTAATTACTACAGATTTTAACTTTGTCACAGGAAATACAGAAATAATTCCATGATAGTTAAGATTCTAACTTTGCCTAGACTGATAAAATGTTTTTGGTTAGTAGAAACTTACTCAGATTTCTTATATAGATTTGCTTCCATTTAATTATTTATTATCTCAGAAAAATAACTTTACCACTGAAGAGTCTGAAAGTTCAGGTGATGAAAAAAAACAAGAAATAACATCAAACTTCAAGGAGGACTCTACTGTGATAAGGAACTTCCTTCAGAAGGGCCAGAAGCCATCTAGAAGTGAAATTCCAATTAAAAGGTAGGCTTACTGATGGTTAGTGGTCTCATTACATTGTGATTATAAACTCTATGAAAACATTTTTTAATTTTATATTTTACTGAAAATGTCAAAAGAAGAAATAAGCTCTTGTCCTTTTGCTTACCTTCTCTTTAGGGAATGTCCTACCTCTACGAGCACAGAGGAAGAAGCTATTCAGGGCATGCTGTCTATGGCTGGGTTGCACTATTCCACATGTTTACAGAGGCAAAGACAAAGCACAGACTGCAGTGGTGAAAAAGACTCTCTCCAGGGTCCCGGCGGCTGCCACAGCAGTAATCATGAGGCTAGACAGGTGTATCGCTGTGATAAACCAGTGGACTGTGGTAAGAAACATAAATTATCAGTCTCTAAAAAAGTCACATATGAGCCCCAACTTCATAGCTGTATTATCCTAGTTGAGGTTAGAGATTATGAGTAAGAACTATAAATTGCACATCTTTAGTTGGAAATGGTATTAAGCATATTGGCCAGAAAATACATAATGTTGACAAATATAAGATGCAAGTATAAGAAGTCAAAATGTAAATTAGTGGCTGGAGAATTGTGTTCACTGGCATAATCTTACCACTGCTTTTGCAAGACAGTCAGTGCTATTTTATAAGCTATTCAGAGTGGAAGGCAGGTTGAGGTGTCTTACATGGTCCGCTAGGCTTGAGCCATCAATCCCTCTTTTCTTTCGTGGGAGGGAAAACAAGTTTTGATCTGTTTCTGGGTGAGGACATTCTCTTAGTTGAAAAAGAAATATTGGGAAAGCGAAGACTCAGTGACAGTACCAGTGATGCCATGTAGTGTTTTGTTCTGTGTACCTTTGGGGGAAATCTTGTTGCCTGAAAGTCTGAGGAGGGTGGGGGAAAAGATGGTACCAGTGGTACCACCTTAAAACTAAATGCCTGTTGTAGAAATTGTGTTCACTTCCCAGTTGTGTGAATTGTGTGCCAGCAACCTGACATCCATTTCACTTAATTCTTGAAACCACATTTTGGTGTATGTAATAAGACTTTTACAAGTAGAGGCAAGAAGACTTAATAAAGCTAATTGAACTTGCCCGTACTTGCATAGCTGTTCTTACCCACTGGTGTTAGAATTGGAACCCAGGGCTGTCTGATCTCAAGATCTTGGCTTATTGTATAAGAGGAAACTAACGCTTAGAGAGGTTAAATAATTAAAGATGCACCAGCAATGGAACATCTCAAATTCAGATCTGGGTTTGTCCACACCTCTCTCTCTCCCTGTCATTTCTTTGGTTCCTTGAAAAGAAGGCTTCTATGAAATTACTGCAGGATTCAGGCAAACATATGCCTTTTATTCTATATGGAAAAATATACCCGTTTTAGAGAGAGTATATTGCATTTGGCTTTTCCGTCTATAACAGATGGCCATAGAATTTGACTCTGGATCTTCCAGCATCTGGCACAAAACCTGTCATATAAAGACAGTCTTTGAGAGAATTGAAAGAATTAACATGTTAGATTGTGAGCTGATGACTCTTTTGTTTTTGAGAGGGAAAGCAGCCTGGTGAAAAGTATATGAGTAAACTCATTTTTTAATAAAACGTCAATCTAAATGTACTTTCAGTTTCAAACATTAGGTTAATTTTGTTTGTTATGATTAAGTTTGTGTGGATATAATTTAATTAAAACTTTTGTTTAGGGTACCATGTCAAGACTGAAGATCAAGACTTGAGGAGTTCTTCCTGGATTAAACAATTTGATACAACTTCCAGATTTCATCTTCAGGTATATGCAAGGCTTGAAACATCAAAAGGAGATTTAGGGTTGTCATTAACTGTGCTTTTGCTTTCTATTTTTTTTACTGCAACCAGTAATTGGATCTGGAAAGCTAAAAAATAATTTACAATTAAATGCACATTTAATTTGAACAACTATCTGTTTTTAGGAATTCTGATGTAACACCTAATGCAAGGGTCATGGAAGGAATGTGATCTGGAAAAGAATAGTTGATTCAAGGAAAGCTAAAAAGTCCTGGCAGCCAACACTTCTCGGTTATGTCTAGCTAGGAGGAAGGGGGGGGGGGGGGGGGAGTACCATGAAGATCTCTTTTTAATCTCTGACATTGTTTCTTGAACATTTTTAGATAGTAAATTTGAGAATTTGATGCAGTTATTGACTCTCTTACAAGAAAAATATTCATCATAAATACTGATCTTTGCATGCATTTTCTCATGGTTTGTGAGAAACCCTTACTCAGACTATCCATTGACTCCAGATTAAGAGCCTTTGCTCTAAGAGAAGACACTTGATGTCTTGGGATCCCAGCATATTAATAGTTATACCAAACAAAATGAGCCCCAAAAGCTTTTTGAGAAGCCACAGCTTTCCAGTAGTCCATATGATCTTTTGCTACAAGCTTTGGAAAATGACAACCATAGAAAGAATCAAAATTCTCATATGCTGTAGAGTCGAGTCCCCTAACTTTGCCAACACTAAGCATATAGTGTGTAGTGGAATCACAGGTGTTTGTTTAAGTAGACTCCATGCTGAGATGTAGGCTTCAATGCAGGGCTTGAACTCACCAACTTTAGATCAGGCCAAGATCAAGAGTCAGACACTTAATCAACTGAGCCACCCAGGCACCCCTTCATGCATGGTTTTTATTTTCTTCATTTGGCTTATCTACATTTTCTAAATACTTAGACATTTTACAATAAGCAAAAGAGCCAAGTTATTTTTATAAGGCAGAGTTTTGTAGTGTAAGTCCTTTTAATAGAATATACTCCAGAATCAAAGGTCAAGGAAGGAATACCTTAACTATTAGTAATTCACTTATTCAGTGTATGATTTCACAGTGCTTCATCGATCATAACGTTTACAACTTAATGAGCATTATAGGATTCAGTATTAAAAGCAAGCTACTACTGGGGACCCTGGCTGGCTCAGTAGGTAGAGCATGCCACTCTTGATCTCAGGGTATAAGTTTGAGCCCCACGTTGAGTGTAGAGATTACTTAAAAATAAACTCTTTTAAAAAAGTAAGCTATTATTTAAATCTAGCTATTGTTTTGGTCTTTGAAAATAAAGAAGTAGAGGACAGATGATTAGCAAGATCACCTTAGAGAAAATCACATTTCTTTTGCCTATAACCCAGAGAGGTTTTATAGAGAGGCCTGTCAAATCATAACAATTGTTTTCTCATACTCAGGCATATTTGTAAGACTAATTTAAAGCAAGTCTGTGTTTAATGCAGTTTTATTGATTTTTAATGAAGATTTTATTAATTTATTCATGAGAGAGAGAAGCAGAGACACAGGCAGAGGGAGAAGCAGGCTCCACGCTGGGAGCCCAATGTGGGACTTGATCCTGGGTCTCCAGGACCATGCCTTGCTAAACCGCCAAGCCACCCGGGCTGCCCTATTTAATGCAGTTTTAAAAACTTATTTGACCATTACAGAATCAGGAATTTTACATCACACACACACACATATAGCTAGTTTCATGAAACATCACATCTGCAGTATGTTCAAGTCTGTATTTTCTATTTTTTAATTCTGGTCATGCCCCTTCTATTGGCTTCAAGGTTTCAAGACCTACCCATAAGTAGCATTGGGTAGGTTTCAAGACCTGCCCATAAGTAGCATTGGGTAGGTTTCAAGACCTGCCCATAAGTAGCATTGGGTAGGTTTCAAGACCTACCCATAAGTAGCATTGTTGTTTCCTGATGGTTCATTCAGTGATCTTTTAAATAAACAGAAGAAAGAATTGTTAGAGAAAAAAACCAGACTTAGCGCTCAGCATCTAGGTGCTTTTTTTTTTCGTAAACAATTTAGATACAATGGAGTTGAACCTTAACAGAAGTTAGATTCTAGAAAAAACGGTGCACTACACTGTGACAGATACATGGGAGCTGTGATGTGCTGAGGAAATGGTAGGTCCATGTCCCAGCCACAGGTTCTTCCCATAGTGCATGTCATGGCACATGCAGAATGCCATATTATAATAATATATGTGGGACCCCTGGGTGTCTCAGGGGTTAAGTGTCTGCCTTTGGCTCAGGGCATGACTCCCTGGTCCGGGGATCGAGTCCCACATTGGGCTTCCTGCGGGGAGCCTGCTTCTCCCTTTGCCTGTGTCTCTGCCTCTCTCTCTCTCTGTGTGACTATCATAAATAAAAATTTTAAAAAATGTTATATACATTTATATATAAATATCCAAATTCATATATATATGTAAATAAAAATGTTTTCTTCTAGACTTAAGTTATGATGCACACTTTAATAATGGAATTCTGGGGATCCCTGGGTGGCTCAGCGGTTTAGCACCTGCCTTTGGCCCAGGGCGCGATCCTGGAGTCCCGGGATTGAGTCCTGCCTTGGGCTTCCGGCATGGAGCCTGCTTCTCCCTCCTCCTGTGTCTCTGCCTCTCTCTCTCTCTATCATGAATAAATAAATAAATCTTAAAAAAAAAAAATGGAATCCTTTCGTGCTATTAGGTTTGGGAATGACATGACCACCCTGAAGGTGTAGTCTGTGGCTGCTATATGTTAGGAAAACCAAAGTTCATAGTCTGTTCTCTCTCTTGACTTGCTATTGCATAGAGAGGTTAAATAGCTCACGTATCTTAAAGGAACTCTAAAAAACCAGCTTTACTTATTTCCTTCCTTTTCTAGGACCTAAGTAGAGGCCAGAAATGCATCAAAAAGGAAAGTTCATCAGAAATCAGTCAGAAGGTACAAAGTAGGAATTCTGTGGACAGCAGTGGCTCAAGCCTGCAAAATGGAAAGTATACACAGAATTCAAGCTTGATTTCAGGGGTGTGCCAGATAAATAATGGCAGCGTAAGCCCAGAAAGGCCAGTCGGTGAAACTTCCTTTTCAGTGCCCCTTCACCCCACCAAGAGACCTGCATCCAATCCACCGCCTATCAGCAACCAGGCAACAAAAGGTAACTTGCACGTTTGTAGGCTGAGTATGTTTTTGACCGTGTATGATGGTGACGGTGGCAGTTCAGTTAGACGCAGTGGTCTCTGCCCTCAGCGTGCCCTGATGCACACTGGATGGCGCAGTGGTGGCAGTATGCAGCGGTGAGTGTGGAAACAGACCAGGGTACCCAGGTGGAACCTGGAGGAGAGGAGGTGGATCCTGACGAGGATGGTAAGGGGTTAGCCACACAGGCTAGACCACAGTGAAGGTCAAGGAGATAGCGTGGCCAATGGTACAGGTGAGAAACAGTCCGTGGGCTCTATGAAACTGCAGTCGGTTTGGTGGCTGACGCACAGTTAGATGCCAGATTCGGTCAGGGCTCCTGCTCAGGTGCTAGGCAGGGGTCAGGCTGTGGGCAGCCTGAGGGAGGTTGGCCTTTCTCTCAGCTGATGAGCCGGGAGGCTTGAAAGGGCAGAGCTCCATAGTGACTCTGCCCCCCTGAACACCCGAAAGGCTTGCTTTCCCTGTCGCTCTCCCCTCACGTCTGCAGGTGTGTCTGCCAAGAATGATCTTCACTCTTAAACTGATGTTGGTGTCTTCTAGGTAAACGTCCAAAAAAAGGAATGGCAACCGCCAAACAGCGTCTTGGGAAGATTCTTAAGTTGAACAGAAATGGCCACGCCCGTTTCTTTGTGTGACGGAGCTGCTGTGGAGGCCTCTCTTCCCTCTGGAGCCGGACTAGTTTCGGAGGCGTGGGAGCCTGGAGCTCCCGCCGAGCCCCCGCCCGAAGCAGTTTGCATGTACAGTAGAGAACACTGCCCGAAGAACAAAATGAACCCGATGCTGCATTTTCACTGTGCCACACCCACTCAGCAATAACCGTTTTGGACCTGGTGGGGGAGAGGAAGAAGGAGGGTAGAACCTTAAAAAGAGACCTTGAACTGGAAAAGGTCTCTTGTCAGGGCTTGAATTTCATTTTGTTGTTGGTAGTGTCTTGATTTATTTTCAGTGGTAGGGTAAAGAATTATCAATAATTTATTTAACAGATTTTTTTTTTAAAGTTAACAGCTTTTAAATTCTTTCTTTTTTAAAGCTATTTATTTGGAAGATTTCTGGAGAAATATCTCACTAATTTAGATTTAAGAATGTGAAAGTTTTTAAATTATTTTTGATAGTGTGTATGTTACATGTGGGGAAGAGCCACAGTAACAGTAACTAGTCTGGACTCTTAAATTTGATATTCAGGTTAAAGTCTTAAACAGGGATTTGATGCATTAATTATTTTAAATTAAGATGTATATGAAAATCATTTTATTTTATATATTTCATGTGTTTTTTATAAGCTATTAGCTTCGCTTTTGCTAACATCCAAGGTGCATACTGTTACCCAGGTTGATTACCTTATATCCCACCTTCCCTCTGCACTCCCCATCATTTTGTGACGACGCAACAAGACTCTTTCTCTTTGCAGGGAAACACTTTCATAGCCAATGTGTAAGAATTACATAAAAGATCCCACATTTCTCATTTCTTTTGACATTGCAGTTTTCTTCTAATTATATAAAAATAGGATTCTTGCATTTTCATTTTTGCTGATGATAACTGGGTCCCAAAGAGAACAGCTTTAATATCTTTTTCCTACTTGTGGGAAAAAGATGATAATTTTGGTTAAATTGTCATGTTTATAGTTTTTCAAATACATTTGTAACTACAGAGGGCCTTCTTCATACTGCTGGTGTTGGAGGGCAGGATGAGCACCTGCCATAGAGGTTATATTTTATGACGCTTTTATTCTGTGTACCTAACTTGTTGGAAAATATGAGATATGGTTTGACTTAGTATATTCAAATCTGCATAATAAGCCGTAATATAATAGGACTATACTGTATTAAGTTGTATAGAAGCAAGCATGTTGGAGTAGATCTTTTGGGTGTATGTGTGTTTAGTTTCTTATTTCTTAACCTTCTAAAGAACTATTTAAGATACAAATTTGGAGTAAAATGGGTGCTTCTTGCAGTTGCTTCCATCTGTCCTAACTTAACCAGTGCATATTGAGATTGTCTGGTTGAGTTTTAAGGAATTATTTCTCTCCTTTATGCACAGTTCTTACTAAATGCCAGTTTTCAGTTGCTCGTAATAGCTTATATTTTCCCTTTTCCTCCCCATGGCATCAAATAAGTGATTTCTGGGGCTGAGGTGGAGATAGTCCCAATTCTGATGAAAGAACATTTTACAAATTTCTACATAGAAAACATAAGCAAATAGGATAAGATTTATTTTTATGGAGAAGAAATATGGCCATACTATGGATTTGTCTTTTTTTTTTTACTCGGCAAGGTAGCAGGACTCTCCCATCTGTATTAAGTATCGCTTGAAGAACTAAGAAAAACATTGATACCATCATCTTTTATGGTTGCAATCAAATGTGTATTTTCAAAGAGAAATATTTCTTATTCTGTCTCCATTACAATATCTCATGGAATAAATACAAAATAGCTTATAGGTTAGCCTTTTGGGTCCAAGTGACTGGACCGAATTCTGGGTCTTATCTGGGTGTCAGGAAAAATTTTTTTATGGGAATACTAAATGTCTGTAAAGGGCCTACCTACAAACTCTGTCTACACTATCCCAAAACTGGTTAAGAGATGAGTATAATCAGTCATTTGTTTGGTCACTGGATCTCAAGATGTCAAAAGTTGGGGCTTGACTGATTCTCCTACCTTCTGACATACTATTATAATGTTTTGGTTTCTGTAGACACTGTTTTAGTGTTAGAGTTCACATGATTTTGTTTTGGTTTAAGAAATGATAATTCTAATTCCTTCTTCCAGCTACATCACAGTCTGGGTTCTTTTGTTTTCTTTACATTTTTTATAGCTCTAAGTATCTTTAATTACCTGACTTCTTTAGCTATAAAAATTAAAATCAATTTATTTTTATGAATTAAAATGATGACTATTATCTACCCTGCGTACTTAGCCCAATAAATCTAATTTTAAATAGCCAGTGTGTGTTAGTAGTAAGTGAAGTTACTGTGGATTAATTTTTGGCAGGTTTTGCCCATGAACTGGCTAAGTTAAAAAAAAAAAAAAAAAACACTTTGAGTAAGATAATCTAACTACTGAAATAGAATTCATGTACCTTTTTCCAAATTGGTGAAAATTCAGCCTATTGGCCCAGTGAGTTGCCAAGTCAAACTTGTTCTAAACTTACTAGCTGTGATGCATCCATTTATCTCATGGAAGTGGCTGGACTTTGAGGCGACTGCAGCCAGTATCTGGACTTGGCTGTAATAGACAACCTTCTATGTTTTCCTTAGTCTCATTTATAAACCCTCCTACCACACAAATGCTGCAGCTTAGATAAGGAGACATTGGTGGCATTTAGCTAGTTATGTGCAAATAGATAAAACAGTTGTGACTTAAAATATGCAATTTTAATGGTAGTGGTAGATAATGATTTTTCTGTACTGATTCAAAAAGGGACTTCTGTTAACCTGGGAACCCCTGTACTGTAACTCATAATGTCACATAATACACTTTTCAGGATTGACTAATGATGTAAACAACACAAAGCTGGCAGATTATAGTAGTTCAGCATCCTAGAAATACACTGAATTTCATTAAGCATCAGTTAATTTTTAAGCACACAATTAAAAATTCTGACCGAAATCACAGAAACTCAGAGAAAACAAGACCATCATTATCACGACTTACTTAGCTTCAATACTGATCTATTTTTTAATAATCCTAATTATTGCCTTTTAAATGAACTCTACTGTATTGATTCATATGATGGCAGCAGGTATTTATCCAATGTCTGTGTGCCCAGCACTGCTTAGTACTGTGGTGAGATAGAAGGCTGAAGTTGTGGTCTCTGCTCTTGAAGGTATCTTCTCCAGGAAATAAGCAGTATTACTTTCATTTCTAAACAAACTTTAAGCAAAAGAGGGCCCATGTGTTAAGAAAGATAGCATAATTTTATTAGTTTCAACTGAAATGTATAACTGTAGAAGTGGAAGTAAATTTTTAAAAAATTTTAAAGTTTAAACATTTCAAAAGTTAATAATTTAATGTTGATAATAGAGGGGTGTGTTACATAGCATGGAAGGGAGCATGAACCTGGGTTTTTGTCCAAGTTCTGTCATTTATGTATCAGCTGTGTGACTGTAAATAAGTCACTTACTCTGAGTCTTGGTTTTCTCATTTGTAAGTTTGGATAAAAATGTGGTTAAGAACAACACAGAAAAGCATTATTGACACTTCATGCTTGCAGAGAATTTATCATTATTTAAGTTACAACTGACAAAGCACATTTATATGCCTTTTTTTTAAGTGAAAACTGTTACTCATAAAATTTGTTTCATCTCAAGTATATGCCCAGAGCATCATGATACCTAAAAAATCTGAAGAATCTCTAACAAAGTGTTGAATTAAAATCAAAATCCATGCTTGAAGTGAAAGAAAAACAAGTGAGATAGTTTATGAATAAGAGTGAGAAGGCATATCCCCAAGTAATCATTAAAATAATTTAAAGGAATTCAAAGATGGTTTTAGGTTTTGCTCAAAGAGGAATTAGGACAGTACTGCGCCAGAGATCCTGCCTACCCTTCAGAGGCTAGATAAAGGTAAAATAAGTTATGGAATTAAAATGATGTAGCAATTACCCAAGGAGCTAGGGGAAAAATATAAGGTGGTTAGAAGACGAGAACCAACGAAGACCGCTCAGAGTTGGCTAACAGCAAGCAGCTGGTAGGGGGAAAGCACTATAGACGTGGAAAGGAGACTTGACCAGACATCTTGAAAGGAGAAGATTCTTTCTGCCCTTTTCGAGAGATGCCCTCCGTAGTGACAGCTACTCCCCAAAGAGAGGAGGAGTAATTGTACAGCCCCCTGGACCACGGCCAGAAGTGACAATTGCAGTATGTAAGCATTTTACAATTTCACATAAGAAATGAGGGCTTACTAGTGTAAATCTGAAACTTTTTCAAAAGGTTATTTTCCCCCCCATTAAATACTAAGCTAATTGCTCCTTCTGAAAAGAGAAGCTACAACTCATCAGTCATTTTCAGATGTCCTAGGCCTTTATCTAAAGCAATCTGGAGAAAGTTGACTTTAGGAAAAGAGTGTTGCCAGTAAGTAAAGGAGACCAATGAAAGCCAGGAGGGCAGTGACGTGTCCAGGGTCATGGTGGACCCCAGACATCAGGTACCTTGCTTCCTGAGACAGCCCCTATTGTGTGACATTGTGCAGCCTCTGCTCATCCAGTGGATGATACACTCACTACATGTCAGGTGGAAAGAAAGGGGGAGAGATAATATACTTACTACATTGCTCATGAAACGTAATGTAATTTTAATACTGTAGCCTTACTAAAAAAAAAAAAACCCTTTTATTTTCCAGGGAACGTCATGCCATAAGTCAAATATTTGATACCCTTACATAAAATTTTTAAAGTAACGTTGTTAAGTAAATGCCTATTTCCAAAGCAATTAGCTTATGACTGTGGTTTTATTCTTTTATAGTATTTTTCCCCTTTATACTGGGTAGGGGAAAATAATACTCACTTGCCTGCATTCTATCCCTTAGACTCTCCTGCTCACCCTTGGTGCCCTTTCTAGTGTCCTAAAGCTTTGTCTTAACAAGTGCAAGATTAAATTTTTTGTTAAAACCTTTTTGAAACTGTATTCAGTGATTCTTCCAAGTTTATCTGCTCTGCACTATTTCACTAATAAACCCTGGCTACCACGTAGCCCTTGACCTCCAAGTAGTTTACCTATGCAAGACCTGTGACATTCTGAATTCACTTTTCTTTATTTTACAAAGCAGTCCTAAAGGGAACTTAAAACCATAAAGATAAACCTTGCCTCCACCCAGTTTTATTTAGGCCATTTCCTTTTCAAAATGTCAGCTCTTTTTCCCCAGGATTTTTCACCAAAACAATGATCATAAGTGCTGGAATATATAATATTTTGCAGGAATAAAGTAACCCAGGCATACTCTTATATTTCTTTGGTGGATCTTGGTTGGTAAGTTACCAGCATTAAGTGTGATATATAATGAGGAGTTGATTCCTTCCCCGGAATCATTTCTCCCCTCTAAGATTCATAAGTAACTTTTTATTTTTACAAAGCATACATATAGACTTCCACATTATAGTCAGGGACCTGAGGTGTAACTTGCTAAGTGAACCCCAAGGTTATTTTATCTTGCAAAAGAAACTAAACCAAACTAAGGGCCTTACATTTATGGTTAGACTGAATCAAAAGCTATAACCTCAATTTTTTCAAAAACAGCTTCTGACTGCAAAAGCAAGTCATGCAGTTGTTAGGTATGAAATAGCACTGATCAGGAAACACATATGCATCTTTGCAGACTGTTTTCCTTCCGAAAAGACTTTTCTACTTTTAATATAAATTAAGCCATAACAGTTTCATGCTGTGGAAAGAGGGTGAAAAGGTTCATTTTAAGAGATTATATAATATGAATTTTCACATTTACTGTGAAATGTCTAACTTTGCCAGTGCTTCAGCAGGTTTTGTTTTTTTTTTTTTGTGGGGGGTGGGGGTGTACAGGGTGGCAATGTGGGGGTAGTATTGGTTTTAGGGGTTTTAAATCTGTGAAATTTGAAAAGGGGACAGTTGTTGGCTATAGTATTTACTAGTTTTGTAGTAATGTTTTGCTAGCCTGACTGACTTTCCTTAACTGATTTTTATGCCCATGGTCCAAGGTGACTGTTACCCTTTCTCGTTTGGGGTGTCTGCGGAGTAGTGTCTTGTCTGTTTGTATAGGCAGTCAGTATGTGTGCACATGTGTGTCCTTTGAATACAGAAGCACACGGTGTGACAACAGAGTGGAGTGTGGCTGGGAAATGGGATGCTGAAGCTTTAAGAGCATTTTTTTTTTGATTCATAACAGTATTTCCCATCTTTTGCCTGCAGGCAGGGAAAGTGTACAGTATTTATTTTGTTTCTGTTTTAAATTTGTAAGTCTTTAAGTAGCTTACATTGGTTATTATAGGGGAGGACAAGTGACTTGTTTAAAGTTGTATTTAGTATTCTTTCCAATTTCTGTATTTTAAAATATTGAAATTAAAATTGTATTACTTCTGTTTTGATTTTTTAGCACTCGGTGTATTTTTTGCTTATTTTGTTTGGAAGTATAAATGTTGAAAGTTGTATAAAATGTGTCTTTGAAAGAAAAAAATCTGAATTCTATATCTAATTCTGACTTTCTGTTCCCTTTTTGTGCTTATTGACTCACAGGAGATTTAAGAATGTGAAAAACTGTGTCAAACTTATGCTTCTTACTATTTCTGAAGATTTAAATGTGAAAAGTAAAGTGTCTTATTCTTTTATTAGACGTATTGCTGGGGAAGCAGTTGCTGAGAGAGAGGAAGGAACACAAAAGGGTACTTGGCAAGATACTGCTGTGCCCTGGCCATGATGTGGGTGTTTACTGAGGAACATTTAAGAGCACTCATTGTTCACAACCCGGGCACCCCACAAATATTTATTGAGCACCTGCAGTATACCAAGTCCTTTTCTAGTGTTGGGACTGCAAGAGTGAACGAAACAAAGCCCTAGTCCTCAGGGAGCTTATGGTAGACGTGAAAGTTGGGGGAGAGATGTGCCATGGTGACCAGCTGCCTCAGTGAAGGTGGAAGGGAAGTGCTAGTTTAACGAAAAAGACAAATTCTGTGTCAGCCTTGGTGCTTTGAGAGACCCCAAAGCCAGGTCTGGGATGATACGTGGTGAAGTAAGAGGGAGCTACAGACCAAGGAAGGAGTGAGGGGCTGGGGGCAACACTTCAGGGCAGAAGAAGAGCCTGGGATGGGAGGGGGCGGGGGCAGGAAGTGGCTGAGAGTCCACTCTGGGGAGGATCCTGATTGGTCATGGAAACCAAGGCTTCAGAAGGAACACAGACTTGTCCTCTTCGTATACCTAATACCTGCAAGACAGTAGTTATACCAGAGTACACACACTTACAAGAGTGTTACCCCAGGCACATTTACACCTCCTCTTTCTTAACTGGCCTGCTCTGGTCCAAGCTGATTGAGACCTAAATCTGAACTAATCTGTTCTTTTGTAAAAATCCACAGACTGTCTGTATACCTGTGGGATGCTTACCCTTCGTTAGGCTCATTTGTTATTAGTTATCAGGACCTGCTTTCCTGAGACTTCTAGCCTGGTTTTTGTGTTTGCACCAGGCAGTGAGGCGGACAGACCCATCACTGTGTGATATGGTGTGTTACACACCTCTCATTTTAAATAGAGAAGAATCAGGTACTATGCTGTGGACAGAGTTTTGAACAGAAGCCCTCGTTACCTTTATTCCACGTATTTCCTGTAGACAAGGCATAGTTTCATTTCTTCCTCCGACTAACCCAAAGAGGTAGGTGCTACATTGTCCATCCATCCTACAGATGAAACCGAGGCCAGAGAGGGTAAACAATATGTCCAGGTTCACACTCTGATAAGTAAAACTGAGTTTTGAATCAAAAGCCTAAATAAAAACTATGGTATTTTTTTCTGAATTTCTTTCTCTAATTACTTTATACATACTTTCCATTATTAAATAGGACCAGACAGTTCTTAGGAATGGTTTATGTTCTAAACATTTCTTTGTAGGTACCCATTTTGGATTGAAATACATTTTCTTCAGAAGTTTTCCGTTACTTAAACTTTGAGTCTATTTTTCCCAGGGACAGGCACACATGGAAGACTGTGGTTTATCTGCTAGGGTATCATCGTCTAGTGGAGAACAGGCTGTAAATAGTGGGCACAGGATACTGTTAAAATATATGAACCTAATAGCAGTTGCCAAAGCCACACACCAAGGGTGTGAGTAGAAGCCGTGCCCGGCGCACGGCTTCCACGGGCTTGGCCCCCACGTGAGGGCACAATTGCCTCCCTCGCTGCTTCGGCCACTGCCCTTCCCACGCCGAAGCCTCTCCTGCCATCTTGTGCCCCTCAGCTCTATAAGGCCAGTCCAGATAAGGAAGGAGAAAGAAAAGGCCTGCCTGCCTGCCTTCCAGAGCCTGGCTTCTCTCCTACCCCCACCCCCAAAACTCCTTCCCATCCATGTCCTCATCTTCATTTCCCTTCCAGGTTCTCCATTCCCTCTTCCTGGCCTCTTCCCAACCTTGGTCCCAGAAATAATACCCTTTACGCTCTTTTCAAGTGCTAATTCTGAAATGCTGTGGCCCTTCTATGCCACAGGTGGAGAAAAGGAAAAAATGAGGGCCCTAAAAATAGGAAGTAACGTGTACAGTTTAAAAAATAAAACCTGGAACGAAAGATTCTCCACAGTAAGAGTAGTATTTGACCTTCCCCTAAATCATTCACTCTAGAAGCTGCCCCAAGGAACTTGAGATACATCTGTGTCTGTAATAACCTGCATCAAGTCAGTGGTGGCTGGTGACCTGGGGAGTGAGAATGGGGAGATCACTGAGCCTGGGAACGCGTACACACTTATGTTTTATGTTTTTGTTTTTTTTTTTTCCTAATTCAAATAACTTGTTGAATTTGTAATTAAAAGAGGCAAGTGTGCTCTACCACAGGGTATGGGTTAGCTGCCCAAGAACACACTGCTTACACCCTTGTGCCTATTCACAACCATCAGCACTCAGGCCCTTGTATTCCTGGGGTGCTGTAGTGGCAGCCTAGTGGGGCTGGGGAGTGGGTCACCAGGGAGCTCCTTCTCCCCCCTCGCCTACCCTCTGCCTTGTCTGTGCTTCCATCGCTGTACTTCTCACTCTGCAGTGTGTACTTTCCTTTTTTTGTCTATCTGAACTATCAGCCCAAATGTGTTCCTTTATCCTCGACATGTTCTAGAGTTTAGCACCAATTTCACCAAAAATACACTGAATAAATACATAAACACAGTTCTTATTGCTGTGATTTCCTCTCTCTCGCTCTCACTCTCACAGCGGGATCGGATGGGAGGCAGTGGAAGAGGTGTAAAACAAAGATGCAGAACAACGAGAAAAGAACCTTCAACCACTGTTGAATTCTGTTTCTGTCAACTCTGGAAAACTGTGGAGGGGCGCAGTTGGTTAAGTGTCAGACTCTTGATTTCAGCTCAGGTCATGATCTGAGACGGTGAGACTGAGCTGGCGGCTGGCTTGGTGCTCAGCTTGAGATTCTCTCCCTGTGGCTCCCTACCACCCCACTCCTGCTAGCACAGTTACGTGTACTCTCAATAAATAAAGTAAAATAAAAACAAACTGGAAACTCACCAATGTGGTATTATAAAAACAAATGTTTCAAGTTTCTTTACAATAAGAAAAAGGTGATAGTAAAGATTTTTCTTTAATGAAATAAACTGATTATATAGCTCACATTTAAAACAAAATTTTTATTGTAATTGCTTTGTAAACATCAGTTTATATTGGTGTGCCTTGCTTTGAACACACAGCAATAGTTATATCGTAAAAGTTGATGTGTAAAACTGCAAAACAAATTAATTGGGTGGTACCTCATCATGAAAGCCTTTCTATGTAGAGGAGGGGAAGGGCAGCCCGGGTGGCTCAGTGGTTTAGCGCCGCCTTTGGTCCAGGGCGCTAACAAATGAGCCTAACGAAGGGTAAGCATCCCACAGGTATACAGACAGTCTGTGGATTTTTACAAAAGAACAGATTAGTTCAGATTTAGGTCTCAATCAGCTTGGACCATGATCCTGGAGACCTGGGATCGGGTCCCACGTCAGGCTCCCCGCATGGAGCCTGCTTCTCCCTCTGCCTGTGTCTCTGCCTCTCTCTCTCTGTCTCTCATGAATAAATAAAATCTTTAAAAAAAAAATAAAGGAGAGAAAAAAGAGCTTGCTGAAAGTTACTTGACTCTGCTGAGCAGTATTTTCAGAGCTTTGAAGCAGGACCCTTCAGGGGTGCTGTCGCTCTGCTTTATTCTTGGGAAGTGTGATTGTCAGAAAGGGAGTTGCTCAGGGGCTAGCAGGTCTCACCTTGGAAGACAAGTCATGATGCCGTTGGCCTGGTCACAAACCAGCATATAAGTACGCTGAGCCCAGTAGACTGGTCAGAGGGAGAAGCTTGGTCAAGAGCAGGACCAAGAGACACAGCTTCAGGCTTGGTTCCTCAACTCCAGATCAACTCCACGTGGTGGACACCTTACCCTTCTGTATCAGATCTCAAATCCCCACAGGTGTCTTGGTGAATGACCTTACCAATATTCAGTTGCCCAAGCCAGATTCTTGGATGCTGTCCTCAAACTGCCCCCTCCCCACCCCAACAAATGATTCAGCCGTCAGCAATCTCCCCACTGGATAAGTTATACAGAATGAAACTATGAAGACTTCATCTTAGAACAACACTTAAACAGAAAGCTTCATTGACCCCACCTCCCTCTCCTCCCTCCAGTAAGGTCACTTGCTAACCACCACCTCCTGTTTGCCTTTACAGCAAACCTTCCTGCGGATACTATCTCCATTTGCTGTTGCCTCGTCCTCACTGCCCGCTCAAGCTTCAGCCCCCTCCAATCATCTTTCTTGCCATTCTGCCGCCCGCTGTCATAAAGCTCAGGACAGACTACTAAGTAGTGAGCAGCCACCTGGAGACCCTGGGGGATGAGGGGCTATCCAGGATGTTCTGTTACAGCTGAGCTCCCAGCAGGATGCAGCCCCAGGGATGACTGGTTATACTGTGTAAAGCAGAACCACCCAACTGAGCTCAGTCAACTCACAAAACCATGAAAAAGAAACCACTGGTTTCAGCCACCACGTTCTGGGGTGCTTTGTTGCACAGCAATAGAGAACACATTTCTCTGCCCTCTTTCACTCAGTCTCTTGATGGCGCTCAATGCGATTGATCATCCTTTCTTGAGATATTTAAATATTTGGCTTTCACGATTCCCAAATTCTAGTATTCCTCCTACCTCAGTGGCTGCCCCCTCTCGGTCTTCTCATTTGCCTTCTTCATCAGAGGGGCAGATCCTTGGAATACTCTTCTTCTCAGTGGATATTCTTGCTGACCCATCTCATCAGTCCTGTGGGTTTAACCATCTGCGTGTTCACAGTCCTAGTTCTGCCCTCTTCTGCAAGTGCCAGACTCACAGATCCAAGGGCAGGCCGGGCATTTCCACCTGGATGTCCAGTAGGAATCCTCTAACTCTTCTTCTACCTTACACTCCTTCAGGACCTGCATTTTAAAACACAGGAGTTTTATTATTTTTAAAGATTTTATTTATTCATGAAAGACAGAGAGAGAGAGAGAGAGAGAGAAAGAAACAGAGACAGAAGGAGAAGCAGGCTCCACGCAGGGAGCCCGATGCGGGACTCGATCCCAGGTCTCCAGGATCATGCCCAGGGCCAAAGGCAGGCACTAAACCGCTGAGCCACCCAGGGATCCCAAGAGAGGTGTTTTAATCAGGTATGGTAGGACGTGTGCACACGGCAAGGTCTGCTATGAAAGATGCTTTTAATACTCACAGACCCCTAGTAACTGGAGGCCGGCACACTGCAGGGTCGGTGTGCTGGCCTCCCGTGTTGGGGAGGAGGCAGAGGGAGTGGGGAAAATGTGGGCAAGAACCTTTGTTGTGACTTGCGGGAGACACAATCAGTGAGGCGTGCATGCAGCCTTCTAGATTCCTAGGAATATGTCGAGCTTTTCAAAGCCTCAATGGACATCTCATCCTTCAGCTTTTCCTTTTAAACTTTTGGTTAGTCTTTTGTTTGCCTCAACTATTATCCATTGCGTCAGCCAGCCGTGATATTAAAACATTGAACTACCCCTGGGGAAAAGCCACTGGGACCGGGCTAGTTCCAGTGAGGATGAATAAATACAAGCCTTTTCAGGGGGGCCTTTCATGCAACTAGTAGACAAGCCAAACGATGCTTTTTTTGAAAAAGCTCCAGCCCTGTTTTGCTGTCTCTGGTACTGGTACCAAGAGTGTGGGCTTTTAGTTTTTGAAGCTGCCACGAAATTCAGGAGACGGGAGCAGGGTAAGTGCAAATGCCACAAAGCTTGATGTTTTCACTTTGACGCAGCTGTTCTTCTTGACTAAATGCTAAACGAGCTGCTGTAAGACTAATTTCCGAAGCTCTGAAAGTATGGATTCTGACCATATTTGCCAGCTTTTCACTGCGGCCACACTGCCACTGACGGGCAAACGTTTTGAGGTCCCTACTCCACCACTTTCACTGATGTCACCCTTCTGAGAAATATTGTATTGCAAATCAATATTAAAATCACAATTAAAAATTTAAATTAAAAAATTAATTTTAAAAAAGGTTTCATTTGACACAGAGTGTGACTGCACAAGCAGAGGTAGTGGGAGAGGGAGAAGCAGGCTCCTTGAGCACGGAGCCCCATGCAGGACCTGATCCCAGGACCCTGGGATCATGACCTGAGCGGAAGACCGACACTTAATCCACTGAGTCATCCAGGCGCCCCTAAAAATTAAATTTCCAGCAAACATTTTTTACACAATTTTATGGGGGAGGGTGGGGCTCTCAGCAGGTTGAGTCTGCTTCTCTCTCTCTCCTTCTGCCTCCCCATCGTGCGCGCGCTCTCTCTCTGAAATCTTTAAAAAAAAGCCTTTTACACAATTTTTCAAAAATCCACATTTTTAAAAAAAAGATTTCATTTGTTTATTCATGAGGGACACAGAAAGAGAGGCAGAGACATTGGCAGAGGGAGGAGAAGCAGGCTCCCTGCAGGGAGGCCTACGTGGGACTCGATCCCGATCCCGATCCCGAGTGTCCAGGATCAGGGCCTGGGCTGAAGGCGGCGCTGGGCCGCCCACCTGCTGGTTTAAAGCCGTCGAACGGGCCTGGATAAGGATCCACGACTCCTGCACCAGGACTCCCCCCACACCAACACTTAACTAGGAAACTTACCTGCTATTACTTTTACTTCTAGAAGATTCCCAGAGGGCAGACTGCTGGGTCAAAGGTCAGGCACACTTGCAACCTTAAGGACTACTTTCCCAAAGGGTTGTAACAGCCCACATCTGCGGGGGGGGACCCAAGCGTGCGCGCCTGCGCTCCGACTGCTCCGGAACACCTGGTCCCTCCGAGCGGCAGGGCTGGGGGGGAACGGGGCCGCTTTCTCCGAGGACACACACGACCCTCTCAAGCTTAAAACGCGAGGTTCCCGGCGAGCCCTGAAGAGAGAGAGGGAGAGAGAGGGAGAGAGGGAGGGAGCGCGCGCGGCCGCGACCCCGCCGGCAATCCCGAGGGATTACGGTCACGTGGCCGGGGCGGGGCGGGGCGGGGGGCGGGGCCTGGCCGCGACGCCCCGCCCCCGCCCCGCCCCCCGCCCGCGGCCCCGCGTCGTCCGAGCCGTCGGGGCGGCCGGGCTCCGTCCGCAGGTGGGCTGGCGTCCCGGGCGCTCCGGCAGCGCGCGGGCGGAGACGCAGCGGGCCTGGCGGCCGCGCGCTCCCCGACGGCCCGGGGCCTCAGCCGGAGCTGCGCACGGCCCGGGCGTCGCCGCCCCCGGCCACTAGGTGAAGGCGCCGCGAGAGCCCCGAGGCGCTGCCCCGAACGACGAGCCTGCGTCTGCCTGCGGCCCCCGCCTCCGCCCGTCCGGGCTGCCGCCGGAGCCGGGGAGCGGGCCGCGGAGCGCGGCGGCCGCGCGCAGCTGGGCGCCCTGAGGCCGGAAGGCGCCGAGCCCCCTCAGCTGCGGGCCGGTGGGCGTGGTGAGGCGCCGCGGGTTCCGTTTTCCCGGGCCCCGGGGAGCTTTCGCTTTCGCTTCCAGCTGGCGTCTGCGCCCCGCGGGAGCCGCCCGCCGCCCGCGTCCCGTCAGCCGCGCCCCGACGGGCAGCCCGCAGCCGCCATGGCCCAGGCCGCCGTCCTCGGCGAGGTGACCCAGGTGCTGTGCGCGGCCGGGGGCGCCCTGGAGCTGGAGGAGCTGCGGCGCCGCTTGCGGGACGGCGTCGGCGCCGAGGCGCTGGAGCGGCTGCTGCGGGAGCGCGGCCGCTTCGCGGTGGCGGCGCGGGCGGGCGCGGGCGGCGCGGCGGCGCCGGGGCGCGTGGTGCTGGCGGTGTCGGCGCTGCGCCTGTGCCGCGCGCACCAGAGCCCCAAGGCGGCCTGCGTGGGGCTGTGCGCGCAGCTGCACTTCTGCAAGTTCCTGGTCTACGGGGCCTGCAAGTTCCTGAGGGCCGGGTAAGCGCCGCGCCGCAGCCCGACGGCGGCCGGGGACCAGGGCCCCCCCGCAGGCCCGCTCTGGGCCCCTGGGGCGGGCGCCGCCGCGGCCTCCGCCTCCCTGCTCCTCAGCGGGCACCTCCCGAGTCCCCCCTGGCTGCCGAGCGCTGTGGGAGGGCTCGCGCTGGACGGCGGCCCCCAGGCTCCTCCGGGGGCTCGTCTCGGAGGGCGACTCGGGCGCGGCCCCCCTCCCCCCCGCCCCGGCTCTCGGAGGGAGAGCGGCCGAGCGGCTGCGGGGCTCCTGGGCGCCGCGCTCCCCTCAGCTGCGGGGCCTCGGCGCCCAGGGCTTCCGCCGCCGCCGCAGGACGACTCCCCAGGCCGCCTCAGCTCCAGCTCGCTTCCGGGGCGCAGGTGGCTTCTGTCCAGAAGCCTGCCCCTTTCTGTGGAGGAGTGGGCTCCTCCTTGTTCTTTCCTCTTCTCCCTTCCTTCTTCCCTTCCCTTCCTTCCTCCCCTCCTTTCCCTCTCTCCTTTTCTCCCTTCCTCCCTTCCCTCCCTTCCTTCCCTCCTTTCCCTCTCTCCTTTTCTCCCTTCCTCCCTTCCCTCCCTTCCTTCCCTCCTTTCCCTCTCTCCTTTTCTCCCTTCCCTCCCTTCCTCCCTTCCCTCCCTTCCTCCCTTCCCTTCCTTCCTCCCCTCCTTTCCTCTCCTTCCTTCTCTCCTTTCCTACCCTCCTCCCTCCCTCCCTTCCCTCCCTTCCTTCCTCCCTTTCCTTCCCTTCCTTCCTATTTTCCTTCCCCCTCCTCTCCTTTCCTTCCTTCCTTTCCTCTCTTCCTTCCTTTCCTCTCCTCCCTCTCTCCTTCCCTTCCTTCCCTCCATTCCTCCTTTTCTTCCTTCCTTTCCTCTCCTTCTTCCCTCCCCTTCTTTCCTTTGTTCCCTCCTTTTCTGCCCTCCTTTCCTCCCCTCCTCCTTCCCTCCCTCCCCTCCTTCCTCCCCTTCCTTCCTTTTTTCCTTCCTTTCTTCCTTCCCTTCTTCCCTCACTCCCTCCCCTTCCCTTCCCCCCCCTCCGCTTAACACAAGATATGTTATTTCTTGCTCACATCAGGTGCACTAGTCTGCAGGAGGTAGGGGGTCTGGATCCATGCAGTCATTCAGGGCCTGGGTCTGGCTGACCTCAGCTCAGCCTCCTCAGCCCACTGCTCTTAAGGCCATCCTGGGTATGAGGTTCCAGGGAGCAGGTGGAAAAGATGGACAGTAGAGGCCGGAGGGAAGTTTTTATGGACGGGGTGTGCAGGTGGTAGATACCTTTCCACACATCCCCTGGATGTCTCCTGCCTGCGCCCCTCAGGCCTAGATGCAGGAGGGTGGGAGTGGGAAATGCAGCTGCTGCCCCCCTACCCCCTCAGCAGCTGCTGAGAAATATCTAGATGAGACTATTCCCAGACCTAGTTAAGGTCTTAGGAGGAGGGATGTGTGTGTGAGAAATTTGAGAGAGGGGGAGTTGGTGTGATTGTGGTGACAGGATGGCAGAGAGGTGATGGCTGTTTTCTTACTGTTGACAGAGATGACTCATACTCCCCGCCCCCCCGCCCCCCCCCTTATTATTGACTGAGGGATGATTCTTCCTTTTCTTCCTTATTGGCTGAGAGAGCAGGAGAAGTGTGTCCCGGGACAGCTGTCTGTCTGAAGCCTGGGAGCATGGCCAAGGTCCCAGGTGCTGGTTTGGAAGTTATTGGTTGGTGCATGCCAGGGCTGCAGCCCCAGGAGCGGGTCAGATCTGAGGTGGAGCCTGAGGGTGGAACTGTCGGGAAGCTGGGCCCTCAGGGACTGTTGGAAAAGTGTCTGACCTTGGGGGAGAATGAGGAGCAGCAGCTGGAGAAGGTGGACACGATAAATGATAAATGGTGGAAGGATGAATTGAGTGATAGGGATAATTGGTGCATCTTGTTAATGTCCATACGCAATAAAAATAGAGCAGCCTTCTTGTGCAGCTAGTTCCCAAAATTTGGGGTTGGATTTTATTTGTCTCGGAAATCTGGAAGTCTGATTATCGACTGGCCTAGATGATACGGAGCTTCCTTTTCGTTCTTCGCTGTTCCATTTCCCTTGTGGTTCACACATGACGGTTTTTAGAACCTTCCTTCTCTGACTGCTTTTGGGTCACATAAGGGAGAATAGGTGCGGTTGGCTGCACTTTCGATGCTTTCCCTGTGACTTCCTGAATCACAGGGTCACCTGTTTCAGAAACATCATGGCTTCTGCTTTTACTCATTGGTGACAGCTGGGAAGGGTCCCAAGTCCCTGACTTCCATCCTGTGCTTAGGGGCAGTGAGCATGGTGGTTAAGAGCACAGCCCCAAGACAAGCCTACCTTGTTTCAAACCTGGCTCTGCTCCCTCTAGCTGCGTGATCTTGGGCAAGCGACTTTATATCTGAGTCTCAGTTACCTTATCTGCAAAATGAGGATATCACACACTTCATGGGCTTGTTGAGGACTGAATGACTTATAGAACCTTCAGGTAATCCTGGTTTGTGGTAAATGCTCAACAAGTTTTAGCAGCTGTTGTTACCATCATTGTTGTCATAATCATCTTAGTGGCACCAAGTTTGCCTAGAATGTTCTTCTCATCTCTCCTTGCCTGGTTGTGCTGCCTCAATATTTGGCCTGGGCTTTGCACCATCCCTTGATTGCTTCTCCACTTCTGTCAGGCTCAGATGCCTCTCCTGTCTGCACGGATGTATTCTGAGCATGGGTGACCTTACACTTGACCTACTATTTTAGAGTCCTCTCCATATCTGTCACTTCCGCTAGAGGAGATCAGAGGAAGAGGCCAAATGACTCCCAAAGTTGTTGGTCTGTGCAGTGGAAGAGAGAAATTGTCTTTTACTGAGATGAGGGAGCCTGTGGAAGGTGCTGGTTTGGGGAAGTCAATCAGGGGTTCAGCTTTCTTTTGGAACGCTTAAAACAAACATGACTTTTGAGGTTTGGCAGCATCTGAGTAAAGCAAATGATATGTGCCTGACTTTTCCGGGTCCTGGTGACCCGGGCGATCATTTGAAGTCTTTGGATCATCAGGGCATGGTGCCAGTGCCTGGCTCACTATGCATGTTCAACGGGAGCTTGCTTGTTAATGGAAATGATGGAGGAGGGGAGTGGAGAAAAGGGCTGGGCCTCAGGGTGTATACACATACCTTTAACCAAAGATGTCCAGGCTTGTTTATTCAGCCACTGTTTAAGTGTCTGTTAAGTGCCCACTGCGTGGCATACTGGGAGTCTTCTTGGGGAATGGCCCTGTGATTCTTACCAGATACTGATAAGAAGTGCTGTCCTGGACCCTAGAACTCGCAAGGTGTTCTCTCTTCCTTTGTAAATAAGCATTGAGGTTTTTCATTGTATGAACATGCTGTTTTGTTTTGTTTTGTTTTCCTGGTGCTGCTAATAAGCAATGTCAAGAACTGTTCCTGAAAAATTATTTTAAAGTCTGATTTTGCTAGTTGTATTAGTTTGCTCGGGCGGCCATACCAAAGTACCACAGAGTGGGGGCTAAACAGAAGTTTCTCACAATTCTCAAGGCCAGAAGTCTAAAACCAAGGTGTTGGCAAGGTTTCTTTCTTTCTGCAGCCTCTCTCATTGGCTTACTGATGGCATCTTCTTTCTTTCTTCACATGTACGCATCTGTGTCTTAATTTCCTCCTCTATTATAAAGATAGCAGTCAGATTGGATTAGACCCCCCCCCCCCCAGCAACCTCTTTTTAACTTGATTACCTCTGTATAAAAATCATCTCCAAATACAGTCACGGGAGGGTTAGAACTTCAACATAAGAATTTTGGGGAGGCACAGTTGAACTGTGACACCAGCTTTGCTTCTTTGCAGGAAGAACTGTAGAAACAGTCACAGCTTGACGACAGATCACAACCTGAGTGTGCTGAGAACTCATGGTGTTGACCACCTCAACTACAGTGAGCTCTGCCTGCTTTTGTTTCAGAATGACCCCTGGCTTTTGCCAGAGGTGAGTTCCAGGAGGGGGTGTGTATGTGTGTAAGTGATGGGGGAGAAGCTAGAAGGTTGGAAGATAAGAAATATGGCAGAAGAGAAGCCTAGGACCTGATAGCGACCATGGGATCTGCTTGGAGGAGACCTGGATTGAATTCCTGGCTCTATTGATTTTTATTTTTTATTTATTTGTTTATTTATTTTTAAAAACTATTTATTCATGAGAAACACAGGGGGGAGAGAGAGAGAGAGAGAGAGGCAGAGACACAGGCAGAGGGAGAAGCAGGCTCCATGCAGGGAGCCCGACGCAGGACTCGATCCCGGGTCTCCAGGATCACACCCTGGGCTTAAGGTGGCACTAGACCGCTGAACCACCCGGGCTGCTCTCTATTGGTTTTTAGACCAGTGACCTTGGGCCAAAAACCTTGACCCTTCTAGAAGCCGCCTTTCCTTCTATGTCATTGGGACTGGTTCCTCTTTTGCAGGGTTTCTTAGAGGTTGGGGGAGTCTGGTTGGTCAGGGGCTGAAGCAAGATGTTCCTTACATGGGGATGAGGAGATGAGAGACTCCAGTTGGCTCCTCCCCATCTAGCAGGACTTGAAACTCTGTGTTATCACCAGACCCAGGAGGGGCCATCTTTCCCAGGAGGAAACTTCTCAGAGATGCTGACAGGCAGATGATGCCCTCTACTAAATCAGTTACACCCAGGGAATTTTGAACTTTAGTTGATGTGGATTCTCATAATGCATAATGCATAATCTCATAATGCACCTCGCTGCAGTGGCTATGTACTAGTTTGGGTCCTCTGAGAAGCAGACACTAAGATGGGATTAGAAGTGCAGGAGATTTAGTGGAGAGGGAGCAGAAGAAAGTGGGAAGCTTTTGGGAAGTGATGTGGCAGGACTGCGGGAAGGAAGGGACTGGGTAGGAAGAGACCCTGACTGTAGCACAGTTCCAAGAGAGCTTCTGCTGGCCAGTGGGAAGTTCTGAGCCAAGGTAGCTCATTGTTGCCTGGGAGCAGCCAGTGGGAGCATGGTCTCTGTGTGAATAAGGTGGTGGCTCCCGAGGGCAGCAGCTGAGCTGAGTTAATTGCGCTCTGCAGCAGATCTGAGTGGTGTGTTCCTGTGGCCGGCATAGATTTGTGGGATGATCTGACACTGTTTCTGGGATAAGATTACAGAGGTCAGATTAACCTGTTTTTGTGAAAATGCTACATATTATTCCACTAAAACCACACATTTGAGACAGGTGCTATATATAGCTTAGTGACCGGCACATAATAGGTATTAACTTTTTTTTTTTGCTTTTTGAAAATTAGTATTGATTTAATTCAGCTAGCCTTTATTGACTATCCACTATGAGTGAGGCACTGGTGATACGGAGATAAAAGACCCTGTTCTGCCCTTCCAGGAGGCGCATTTCTTGGGTGAGACAGACAAGTTAGCATGTGATTGCAAGGTGCTTTTCTAGATATTGCAGTAAAAGTCAGCACTGTGGTCTCAGGGGCACAGTTTGGACGCCTGGGAAGGTGTCCTAGGGTAGATGGTGTGTGTTCTGAATGCTGAAGGACGTGTGGAGGATGAAGGTCTGGGAAAAATGGGCAGAGAGAAGACAGAACCAGTATGGTCAGGGGACAGCATGTATTTATCCAGGGGACAACTTGGATTTAGAGTGGGAGAGGGGAGAAGGAGAAATGGGTGAGTAGAGACTCATCCATGCAGGCTTCAGTATCATGGGAAGGAGTTGGCGTCGGGGGTTGTGTTTGGAGAGTGGGCATTAATGTTTTGGAGAGATCATCTTGTCAATAGTATGAAAAGTGAATCAGAAGGTGACCAGTCTGGATTGTGTAGTCTCTTGTGTACTTGTGTAAGCAGGTTGCTTCAGAACACAGTGCCGGCAACTGGGAGCTGTGACCATAAACTGGGACCTGGTGTAGCTTTCCTGCCCGACCTTCTGCTGTCAGTCTGGTCCTTATCAGATGAATATTGAGGGGCTGCTACCGTGAATCGAGCACCCACTATGGCCCCAGACATTTGTATTAGCCATTTTGTGTATTTCCCATTCAATCTTCATGATAGCCTGGTGATGTAGGTGGTATTATTCCCATTTTAGGGATTAAAAAGCTGAAACTCAGAGCTGGCGAGTGGCCTGCCTAAGGTCAGGCATCTCCTAAGTGGCAAAATCAAGGTTAGGGCATAACCCTGTCTGGCCTTTCCCCTTGGGGTTTCCATCCCTAGAGTAGAGTCCTTGCTGATCTAAGTCTTGGTTCTACAGCCCTCTGTTGCATTTCTACCTCTTGCTCAGTGTAATGCCTTTGAATTGCCTGGGTAGGCCATTGGTGGTCTCTGGCCATGTTCTCATCTCTAGGAATTTGGAAGGTAGAAAAGGAGCAGTTGATTCAAATTCAAGTCCCAGCTTTACCAACAGTCCAATTCAACAGACATTGAGCATGCCAGATGTAGACAGCTGTGTGACCTAGGGCAAGTAGGTATACTTCTCTGAGTTTCAGTTTGCTCTTGATAAATGAAAGGGCTGTATTTGGCCTTTCTCGAAGACACTTTATACACTCAGAACCTCCTTGACCCTGAATTTCAGAAAAAAAGAAGATGGGGATATGGGACCTGGCTTAGGGAGAGTTGGTGAGTCAGTGGGGGAAGGTTGTAGGTGGAGTATAAGGGCTGTTAGCATGCTGCTCTATGAGTTACATGGAAACATCTCCTGTGAAGGGAGCAGTTTTGATAAGTTGGAAGTTCTTTGGATTTGCACAGTCTGCTTTCCACCCGGTTTCCATTTTATCCAAGGGCATATGTTAGCCATCTATCTAGAGTGGGGGGATATTCTCATAGCTGTGTGGCTTGTGAGGATGACAGGATCACAGCTTTGACTAGGTCTTTAGAGAAACCTCCTCTGACTGTGACTGGTCTGGAGGGGAGGTGGTGTCCTGTGAGGTTTTCCTAAGCTGGTGCTTTTTTCCTTTTCTGTTAACAGATCTGCCTTCATTATAACAAAGGAGATGGACCCTACGGCTCTTGTTCCTTTCAAAAGCAGTGTATCAAACTCCACATCTGCCAGTATTTTTTACAGGGCGAATGCAAGTTTGGCACTAGCTGTAAGAGATCTCATGATCTCTCTAATGCTGAGAATCTGGAAAAACTGGAGAAGTTGGGCATGAACTCAGATCTGGTGAGCAGACTGCCTTCCATTTACAGAAATGCTCATGACATCAAGAACAAGAGCTCCACCCCCAGCAGAGGGCACCCTCCTACCTCAGGTCCACAGGGGACTTCTGGTAAGGCTCTGCACTGGGGCCCTTGGATTCCACCTGGCCATTAATATAATGTGTGACCTGGGGCAAGTCTGTGCTGCTTTTAGAAAAGTGCTGTTGGTGATTCCTTCCCAGCTAGTAGGCATTATAAAGATGACTTGAAATCATGGTCATGAACAAGCAAGATATTCTAGACAAATACCAATTGATGTTTACTATAAATGCATTCCTGACAGATCTGATCTGCAGTGAACAAAGTCTGTTTTAATTTCAGGTCTGTTCTTGACATGAATAAATGGAATCTTGTCTGTTCTTGACATGAATAAATGGAATCTTTTAGACCCTATAAATATCTTTGTTCACTGCTCATCTCTAGCACCTAGCCAGTGCCTGGCCCACACTCAGACATTTATTTGTTGAGTGATCGAGCCTGCTAGGATACTTTTTTTTTTTTTTAAAAGGTATGTCAGGTTTAATGACAAGCAGATGGGGGAGTTTTAAGCAGAGACTGCTTCTTGAATAAGCATTTCTTCACTTATTATGTGGGAAATTAATAATGTAGTCCATTGGAGAGGTTATGACACATTGGTGTCCTTTGGATTTCACAGTATTGGCTGTTGGCTGGCCATTCTGGTTATCCACTCATTCATTTAACAAATTTATATGCTTGCCACGTGCTAGCCACTGGCCTGGGCCCTGGTTATACATTGGAGACTAGGACATAGTCCGCCCCCACCCCCACCACCCCGGAATGCACAATCAAACCATTTGTGTTAGCTGTAGGATTTTAATAGATGTTTAATAGAGGTTATCTAGAATTTTTAATAGACTACTTCCTAAAATATCAGATGAGTGCTAGGACTACCAGCAAACAAACTTAACACTCTAATCTTACTTGATTTTTATATTTAAAAATTGTCTTTGCCATATATGTTTTTTCTTTACATTATCTTCAGTTATTTTAGGTTAATTTCTTTCAATAGTAGGAAGCTAGATAGGTTTTGCTTTAAATAGATCTTTAATAACAGTGTAAATTGGATTATGGCCCTAGAAAGGGAGGGAAGGATACCTGCCCTTGGGGGTGATCTCAGAGGCCCCCAAGTTGTGGGTTTTGAGGCCCACCTTGTGAGTGTCTGGGGAGCCTATAAAAACAAAAAGGAAAATGAATAACAAAATAACTGGTGATACTGAATAAGGAGGGTTTGTGAGTGAGTTTTATGTATTTGTATGGTGGAGGGGCAATGGTAAATGTAATTGTTAGGTAACATCTGGTTGAAGCACTAGTAAAGATAAACTTTGAAATCACCTCTGTGCCTGTTATATATTAAAATTCTTATAATTAATCTAAAGTTACTTAAGGAGGTTTCATTTTAAGGTTGGGTGCACAGCCAGAGCTGAGGAAAAAAAGAGCCCCTCCATGGCAAGCAGCTGCATGGTGTTGGGCTCCCTGGTTCCTCCCTAAAAAACAGAGGGTCCACTTACATAATGGGGTAATTTCATCCTGAATGTCATAGGATTTTGTAAGATTGCCTTGCCCACTTTTCTCTCAGAAGCTTTGATGGATGCTGATACCTCTTTGTGGTGTTTCTTCATAGAAAGAAGAGATAGTTCAGGTTCTGTGTCCCCAAACACTGCTAACCAAGAGGAGAGTGATCAGATCTGCTTATACCATATCCGGAAAAGTTGTAGCTTTCAAGGTAAGTTCGAGGAATCCCCTTCATCCACTTGTAGGTGGGACAGCTGCTTCTTGTTTTAAGAGTTCTGCCCTGAGGTCATGCCTCAAGGTCCTCTCCCCCATCCAGAGAGGGTTGAGGCCTTCTTAATTGTGAGCTGGGGTGGCACTTCTGCCAAACAGTTCTGAAGCAATTTTGTTGGGGAGTTGAGGATGGTAGGAATTGAATTTCTGGAAATTAGACTGTAGATGAGTTTTTGGGAACATAACTGGTTCATGCAGCAACTGTCAAGTATTGACCCTTGATCAGCCTAACATGAGGTCACAGATCTGCACAAATGCCCCCATTTAGTGGTGACAGATGTGAGCATCCCTCATAAAGGGTGGTTGTAGACTTAGAAATGCCCCAAGAAGCCAGAAGGCCCTCCCTGAGAAAGAGATGCCTGTGTGTGCTCTTGGGGAACAAGAACTTAAGGTGGGGAAGAAGAACTTAAGAACCTCTTGGGGATTTCAATGGTCCCTCTTTTTATCACAAGTAACAATTCTTTTATGTACATGTGTGTCTGTATTTTCACTAAACCTTTGTTTTCTTCTTACTGTTATTCTGGGCTTTGACTGAAGAAAGCTTCCTTCTCAAATTTGATGACTTTTAGAAAAACAACCACCAAACTTCTTGTTTCGTTTTCAGTCTTTAAAAGCCACCCAAGCAATTCAGGACTACTTTCACTTTGTAAAAGAATCCAATAATACAGAATAAAGTCTGAAGTCCTCCTTCAGCCTTCCCCAAAGGTAAACACATGCCGTGTGGTCATGGTGCTTGTTTTGCATATTTTTCAACAGATGGGACTATGTGATAGGTATTCCTTAGCGTGCTTCCTTTACTTAACATTGTGTTTTGGAGTTTTTTTTCCACCATAGTATGTGTAAGTCCACCTTGTTTTTAAAAAACATCTGTAGTGTCCAGTTAGAGTGATACTCCACTGAGCACCTGAGTACTCAAGTATATTTCTATAACTCGGTTCCTGAAAATGGAATGCCAGTTCAAGCATATATATGTGTCATATATACATGTATGCTTTTTAAAACCAACATTATTGAGCTGTAATTTACACACAGTGACATTTTAAATATTTAACATTTTTAAGTATACACTGGGTTCTGATAATAACACCTTAGATATGGTAGCTTCCTAATTCTCAAAGTGTCCCTATGTCCCAATACCATTCATCTTCACCCCCTAATTTCCTGACCCCATGCAGGCCCTGATCTACTTTTTGTCACTATAGATTTGCACTCTCTAGAATTTCATGTAAATGGAAACATACAGCATGCATTCTTCTGTCCCTGTCTTCGCTCAGCATGCCTTTGTGATTTGTCCAGGTTGGCAAATCAGTAGTTAGCTCTTTTTTTATTGCTGAATAGTATTGTGTTGCATGGATTGACTACAATTTGTTTATCCATTATGTGACGGGTTTTAAGTTTTTAGCTTTTACAAATAGAGTCTTTATACCTATGTACAAGTTTTCTTGCGGATATCTGTTTTCACTTGTCTTGAGTAAAGACCTAGATGTGGAATTACTGGAATGTTTATGTGTTTAACTTTGTAAGAAATGGCCACTGTCTTCCAAAGTGGGTATACCTTCCCACTGGCAATGTCTGAGAGTTCATTGCTCTGTGTTCTTGTTAACACTTGGTATTGTCAGTCTTTTAAACTTTAGCTATTGTAATTAATGAGTAGTGATATCTCATGGTGGTTTTAATTTACATTTATTTTATGAAAATGATATTTAATTTTTTTCATGTACTTACTGGCCATTTGTGTATCTTCTGTGAAATATCTGTTTAAATTTTCTGCTAGTTTTTTATATGACAGTTTGAGGTATTAAGTATAATTCGTATACAATTCACCCATTTAATAGTTTTTAGTTTAGTTACAGAATTGTGCAGCTATTATCAAGTCAGTCACCCCCAAAGATATGCTGTGCCCATTAGCAGACTCCACCCATTCTCCCCCTCTCCCCCAGGGCACCTACAGGTTTACATTCTGTATCTATGGATTTGCTTGGATGTTTCATGTAAACGGAATCACAATACGTGGTGTTTTGTACCATTTTGCCCATTTATTAATTAGATTGTTTGATCTCTCATTACTGAGGGTTTTGAGTATTATTTATACAATTCATTGTCAGATACAGGTATTGAAGATATATTCTTCCAGTCTGTCTCTTTCATGTTCATTTTCTTTATGGTGTCTTGAGGAATAAAAGTTACACTATTGATGATTGTTTTAGTATCTTTTTCTTTTGTAGTTTGTTTCTTGTGTCTGAAAAATCTTTACCTGTTCCAAGCCTCTAAAAGTGGCTCTATGCTTTTTTTTTTTTCCTTAGAAGTTTTATAGGTTTCACTTTTATGTTTAGGTCTGTTACTTGAGCTGTTTACCCTAATAATTATTCCTTGGATATTGATTCTTCTGTGTGAGTTAGCTTCCATTTTTCCTCATGTGTTGGGTGACTCTGGTGGTCTCCTTGAGAATCCTGGTGTCTGCTGGTCATGCAGATTCTGACCCAGGCTTAATGGAGAAGAGGCAGCATGTTTTGTTTGGTGGTATAGGCTGCTGGCATGTATCCCTGGAGTGGGGTGGGGACTTTCATGGCTCTCTTACATGCTTCTCTCTCCACATCTGTCCACACTCCCGTGTTCCTTGGGGAAAATAGCAAGGTTGTGGGGCACAAGCAGGGCATGGAGGGAGTGCCTGTTCTAGTGGGTGGGTCTGAATTACTCTCATTGGGACTGACCAGGTGTCTTTCTTGCTTTTTGTTACATGTAACTCTTAGTTTGTTAAGGACCAGTCAATACTTCCCACTTTCAGAAGGTCCACTTCTATGTATTTTACATGTGTTTTTCTGTCTTTAACTCAGTTTGATTCTGTGTGCTTCATATTTTAGGGACTCTCCAATAATTCTAATTATTTTCAATCGAAATCGATAGAATAAATCAATAGGATAGATCAATAGATGAAATCAGTGGAATCAATAATCTAATCTTTTGATGGCACTATTTATTGTTTTCCAGCATTTTTAGATGTGTTCTTCTCTCCAGCCTGTCATTTCAAGTGATGTGGGGAGGAAGGGGATGTGGATGTAGTATTTTTGTCTCCCAAATTAATTTGGTTTTTGAAACTCACCTTCCAGAAAGCTTAGATTCTAGGAAGGAGGGAAAGGAAATTGAGAAAGGGGATAAGAGGATCAGGAAAGGCAGAGAAGGGGCCTCGTCATCTGGGACTCTGCTCTCGCCAGCCACCATGGCTCTTTGTGGCCTGCATTGCACCCTCTTTTATTGGGTGCCTTTTGGCTGGTGAGTGATATGGGCTTCACATTGAGCTCACATTAAGAACTGGAGCCCCCAGTTCTTGACTACAGTGCCTTCCCTTGGCCCCTGTGTCCTTCCCAAGGAAGTGTTAGCCTGGAAGGCAGTGGGTGGTATGCTTTCTCTGATGGGGGCCTTCTAAGGGGAGAGTCTTTCTTCAGCCTGTCCAGGACTCACCTGAGCTGGGGTGTATAGGTGCAGTGACTGAACACTGACATTAATCCTGATCATTCCCTTAGTGCCCTTCAGGGAGGGAACAGGAAATCTAATCTGGTTGTGACCTCTGGACCATATCTGTAGCCTTATCTTTCCAGGTTGGACCCTTCATTATCATTCTATTTTATATACCCTGGTAGAGTCCAAGAGGTGTGGCTTGGTGTGAGCCATCCATGCTCTAACTCTGGATAAGTTCAGTCCCAAGAGTGGCTGAACCCAGCCTTCATGAACTTGGGGATTTTTTTTGTTGTTTGGAGTCTCTCTTATTCCCTGAATCATCTTGGCTGAGTGTTCTTTTTTTTTTTTTTTAAATTCAATTTGCCAACATACAGTATAACACCCAGTGCTCATCTCATCATGTGGCCTCTTTAATGCCCATCATCCAGTTACCCTATTCCCCCACTGACCTCCCCTTCTGCAACCCTTTGTTTCCTAGAGTTAGGAGTCTCTCATGGTATGCCTTTCTCTCATTTTTTGCCACTCACTTTCCTTGCTTCCCTTATGGTCCCTTTCACTGTTTCTTAAATTCCACATATGAGTGAAACCATATGATCATTGTCTTTCTCTGATAGACCTATTTCACTCAGCCTAATACCCTCCAGTTCTATCCATGTCAGTGTAAATTGTAGGTATTCATCCTTTCTGATAGCTGAGTAATATTCCATTGTATATGTATGCCACATCTTCTTTATCGATTCATCTGATGAAGGACATTATGGCTCCTTCCATAGTTTGGCTGTCGTGGACATTGCTGCTATAAACATGTGGGGTGCAGGTGTCCTGTTGTTTCACTACATCTATATCTTTGGGGTAAATACCCAGTAGTGCAATTGCTGGATAATAGGGTAGCTCTAATTTAACTTCTTGAGGAACCTCCACACTATTTTCCATATTGGCTGCACCAGCTTGCATTCCCACCAACAGTGCAAGAAGGTTCCCCTTTCTCCATACCCTCACCAACATTTGTTTCGTGTCTTGTTAATTTTAGCCATTCTCATTGGTGTGAAGTGGTATCTCATTGTGGTTTTGATTTAATTTCCCTGATGGCAAGTAATGTAGAACATTTTTTAATATGCTTGGCCATGTGTAGGTCTTCTTTGGAGAAATGTCTTTTCATGTCTTCTGCCCATTTCTTGACTGGATTATTTGTTTCTGGGGTGTTGAGTTTGTTAAGTTCTTTATAGATCTTGGATACTAACCCTTTATCATATATGTCATTTGCAAATATCTTTTCCCATTATGTAGGCTTTTAGTTTTGTTGACTGTTTCCTTTGCTGTGCAGAAACTTTTTATCTTGATGAAGTCCCAGTACTTTATTGCGTTTGTTTCCTTGCCTTTATAGATGTATCTTGCAAGAAGTTGCTGTGGTCAAGTTCAGAAGGGTTGTTGCCTGTGTTCTCCTCTAGGATTTTGATGGATTCTTGTCTCACATTTAGATATTTGAACCGTTTTGAGTTTATCTTTGTGTATGGTGTAAGAGAATGGTCTGGTTTTGTTCTTCTGCATGTGGCTGCCCAATTTTCCCAACACCATTTATTAAAGAGATTGTCTTTTTTTCTTTCTGGATAGTCTTTCCTGCTTTGTCGAAAATGAGTTGACCATAGAGCTGAGGGTCCATTTCTGGGTTCTCTATTCTGTTCCATTGATCTGTGTGTCTGTTTTTGTGCCAGTACCATACTGTCTGGATGATCCCAGCTTTGTAATACATCTTGAAGTCAGGCATTGTGATGCCCCCAGTTTTGTTTTTCTTTTTCAACATTCATCTGGCTATTCATGGTCTTTTCTTGTTCCATACAAATCTTAGGATTATTTGTTCCAACCCTGTGAAGAAAGTCCATGGTATTTTGATAGGGATTGCATTAAATGTAAATTGCTCTGGGTAGCATAGACATTTTAATAACATTTATTATTAAACACTTAACAGTATTTATTCCTCCAAACCATGAACTTGGAATGTCTTTCCATCTCTTTGTGTCTTCCTCAATTTCTTCCATAAGTGTTATGTAGTTATTGAGTACAGACCCTTTAACCTCTTTGGTTATTTCTAGGTATCTTATGCTTTTGAGTACAATTGTAAATGGGATTGCTTCCTTAATTTCTCTTTCTTCAGTCTCATTGTTAGTGTAGAGAATTGCAACTGATTTCTATGCATTGATTTTGTATCCTTTGGCTGGGTGTTCTTGTCTGCTCTGCCTAGTCTCAGGCTTGGCCTTTGACAAGCCCAGGCAACCTGCCCACCTTCCTCCATGGTCCAAGGTAGAATCTATGGAAAAGAAATGGCATTGAGATGTGCCTGAAAGGCTGCATATAATTTTATTACTATTTATTATTTATTTATTTATTTATTTATTTATGCATGCATGCATGCATGCATGGTCAGGGGAGGGCCAAAGGGAGAGAATCTCTCAAGCCAGCTCTCCATGGAACCCCACTGGGCTCAATCCCATGACCTGAGCTGAAATCAGGGGTCAGATGCTTAACCAACTGAGCCACCCAGGTGCCCCTACATACAACTTCAGAAAATTTTAATTTTTTCAAGTGTCAAATTAGCCACTTCATTGTCATTGTTTTGAAAGATGAATTAAAGAAGCACAAAGGACAACCAGTTAGAAATGTCTCCTTCATACCTCTTTTTTCTAGCACCCAGCTCCCCTCCCCCCCCGAAACAATCATTGTTACTAGTTCCTTGATTGTCCTTCCATGAAGATGTTATACATGTATATATTTCATGTATATATACAAGTATATATTTCTGGTGGGTTTCCTTCTTACATAGGTGCACTATACACACTATTTTGTATCTTTTTTTCACTTACATAGACATTTATTTTTTTGGAATGTGTTCTTATGGTTCAAAATTCAAAAGACATAGAAAACAACAGAAATATTTCCTCATAACTTTGTCCCTGGTGACCCACTTCCTCTCTTCAAGGAATGTGTGTATATATGTGCTCAGTCAGAGTAGCTCTAATTTTTTCTTTTTCTTCTTGTTTTTTTTCCCCACAAATAGAGGCATTCTGGACCTTGTTGTCTGTCTTTTTACCTAATAGCATATACCTTAAAAGTGGGTCTATTTCAGGGTGCAGAGAGCTTCCTCTTGCTTTTTTTTTCCAGTCTGCCTTTCCTCTCTGGAGTTTGTACCAGAACCTCGTATAAGATACTGAGAGGTAGAGAGAAAAGTGTTGGGTGAGGGGCTGGCATGAGCCAAGGCAAGGCTGGCAGGATGTGTGAGGAGTGACAGAGGTGCCAGGGAGCACAAGGAAGATGTAGGGGGAGCAACTGGCAGGGAACTGGAGGGTGGGGCCATTCTGTGTATTTTGGCAGGGGCAGGGCAGTGTGTATAAACACCTCTAGGGATGTGGGGTTGTGTTGAGGTGGTGAGTATGTTAGCCAGAAGATCAAAATGGGCTAGAACTATGCTCCTGACTTACCTGTGGTCAGATGTGTCAGGGTTTGTATGGGTTTCTAGTAGAGATGAATCTGCCTCTGTTTTTGGTATGACCACCACTTGTCCACATGCTGCATGCCCAGCGATAATCAGGAGGCAGTCATCCGACTGCCTCCTGATTGGCCTTTACACGATCAGCTTTTTTACTCATGAGATGAAACTCACACATAATGTAACCTACCAATATATGTTTTTAAAAATTGATGTAATGTCCTATTAAAGGGGAGATATAAAAGAAAAGTGTGTATAATAAGACACATGGTATTTCAATATTTAGATGTTCAGGATGATTGCCCTAAAAATGACTTCTCCACAGATCTCTAGAATGTTCCCACGTCAGTGGGCAGCACCACACTCATTGAGAACCACAAAACTAAGTCATGCTATGTAAGGTGTCTTATTTCCTTATATTCTTATTTTAGATAAGTGCAATAAAGTTCATTTCCATTTACCATATCGATGGCAGTTCTTGGACAGAGGCAAGTGGAAGGATTTGGATAAAATGGAGCTTATTGAAGAGGCATATAGCGATCCCAGAAAAGACAGGTATGAAATATATCACTTGAGTCTGCTGTGTGTCAGGGCTTTTGTGTGTAGTGTGGGGAGTTTGGACACAACAGAGTTGAGGTTTGATCACACACACACACACACACACACACACACACACCAGTAAACAGCCTGGTCTGGAGGTGAAAGCTCTAGGCTGGAAATTGGAAGTGAGTGTTGATACTCTGGTTTGGTGCCTCTATTTTCCTACCTTTCTCTCCTTTAGGGAGGAGCTATGGGGAAAGGCGATGGTGGTACCATGTAAGTTTTGAGTTATTTGCTGCTGGCATTGATCATGTACATATATCTACATTGATTACTGCAGAAAAGCGAGAGGCAGTCATTTGTGAAATTTTAGCTTTTACGTGAGAAGTCCTGAGTTGACCTTCTGTTTATTGTTCGGCCTTTTTTTTTTTTTTTAATTTATTTATTTATGATAGTTCCAGAGAGAGAAAGAGAGAGAGGCAGAGACACAGGCAGAGGGAGAAGCAGGCTCCATGCACCGGGAGCCCGATGTGGGATTCGATCCCGGGTCTCCAGGATCGCGCCCCCGGCCAAAGGCAGGCGCCAGACCGCTGCGCCACCCAGGGATCCCCTATTGTTTGGCCTTTAACTTTTCAATTTTTCTAAGTGTGTCCTACTATTTTCACTTAGTCATATTAGAGTAAATTGGCAAGTCCTAGGAAGCCTTAGTTTCAAATACTTCTCATATTATGGATTGAACTTGCTAAAATATGTTGCCAAGAAGAAAATTTAAGCCTACTTTTTTAAGTGGAAAAAATAAATTTGTGCTTAGAGTGCAATTTTGCACAAATTGCTACTGCTAAAGTATGTGAAACAAATTGTTCCCCTTTGGAAGATGAATTGGCTCACATATTCCCCTATCTCTCTTTTTCTGAGGCAGAATTTACACACAGGGAAGTGCACAGATAGTAATTGTATAGTTCACTGAGTCTTGACAAATGCATGCACTCATGTAGTGGACGTTCTTATCCAAATAGAGATCATCTTCATCACCCCAGAAAGTCCCCTCCTGTCCCCTTCCCATCAGTGCCCACTCCATGGGCTACCATTGGTCTGACATCTGTCACCACAGATTAATCTCGCTTGTTGAACCCCATTTAAATGGAGCCATATACTCTCTACCACCACATCTAGTGCCTTCTGCTCAGCACACTGTTCTCAGGACTCTGTCAAGTTGTGCTGGTATCCTGGCACATGTGTGTGGGCTTCTCTGGGCCAGGTGTTCAGGGATGAGACTGCCAGAAGATAAGCTGGGGCCATCCTCAGCTCTGCCAGGTAATACTCAATTGTTTTCCAAAATGATGGTTGCCTGCTTTCCACCACCATTCACAGTCTGTGTTGACAATCCCCCTAATGCCCTAATGTTGGTCTTATTTGCCGTCTGAACTTTTCCCAGCCTGGGGTTGTAAAGTGGTAGCCACCCAGGCATCCCTAGTTTTAGGAATTCTTTAAATTTCTGGATATTAAATGTGCATTGAAAATAAACTCTTCCTGCCAACTTATGGTATATTTTAATATAGAGAAGTATTTATCCATCTTTCCCTTTATGGTTTTATAATTTTTGAGTCCTCAGAAAGCCTTTCTTATCCCAAGACTGTTGGGAAATTTTTCTGAATTTTCTTTAAAAAGTCTTAATGTTTTAAGCACTGTGTTTCATCTTTCACTGCAGGTCACGTGAAGTATGGGTCCCATTTCATTCTTATGCAGATGAATTAACCAGTTTTACCAAAACTACTTTTTAAAGACATGTTTATTTAAAAAATTTTTAAATTGTGGTAATGCATACATAACATAAAATTTGCCATCTTACTCATTTTTAAGGGTACATTTCTGTGGCATTAAGCACATTTTACATTGTTGTGTGGCTGTCCCCACCACTCATTACAAGTGATTATTTTTAAATCCATCAAAACGGCAAAACGGAGCCAAATTTGGTAAAATGTTGCCACCTTTTATAGCTTATTTTGAGACTCATGTGCCAAATATTGCTTGTTTAAGTAGGCCATCCCTCCTCCACCTACTTCCAGTGCCACTCGAGGCAGGTGCTGAATTAGCAAACACATCCAAGTGTGTTCCTGGCCTCTTCTCTTTCATTGGTTTGTCTGTCACTGCCACACTGTCACCTGGTGGAGCTTTATTGTAAGTGTTGGCCTCTGGTGAGGCATACCTCTATTTTGTCCGTCTTTGAACTGCCTGAGCCCTTGGTAGTTTGTTCCTCTTTAGGAATTTTTAAATCTCACTGGCTTATCTCCATTGTGATTTTTGAAATTAGAATTAAATTGACTCTTGTCAGTCCTGGAAGAACTGACATCATAGTGATGCTCAGACTGTGTCTTCGTATACATAATAGCATCTAATTTATTTAAATTTTTAAAAATATCTTTTAGTAGTTCTGTAATTTCTCCATTAAGATCTTGATGTCTTTTGCTAGATAAATCCTTTTTCCCCCCACTTATATTTAGATATAATTGACACACAATACTGTAGAAGTTTAAGGTGTGCCGCATAGTGACTTGACTACGTATACATTGCAAAATGACTAGCACAGTAAATTTAGCTAACCTCCCTCACTTCATACAGTTAAAAAAACATTTTTTTCTTCTATGATAAGAACTTTGAGAATTTATTCTCTTAGCAAAGTTTAAATATACTATAAAACATTGTTAACTATAGTTGTCATGTTTATACTCCCAGTAAAAGAAATTTGTTTTCTCTCTGCTGATACATAGAAACGCAGTTGACTTTTGTCAACAGTTGTATTCTGCAACTTTGCTAAAATATCTTAACTCAGAAAACTCTGATAATTCATTTGAATTTCCTGTATAGTTATCTATATATTCTACTTATCTAGAAATTAATATCTGTGAGTAGCATTTTAATTTTTTTATTCTTGTTTGTTTTTATTCATTTTACTTCTTGTTACCATGACTAGGACCTCCCATGCCATGCTGAATAGAAGTAGTGATAGCTGGAATATTATCTTTTTTTCCTTTTCCCCTTGATTTTAGAAGGAGTAATTATTAAGTGTTTCACTTTAAGCATGAGTGAATGTTTGGAATATTTGGCCTTTTTTTTTTTTTTTAAAGATTTTATTTATTAGCACAAGCAGGGGGAGGGGCAGAAGGAGAGGGAGAAGCAGACTCCCTGATTAATGGGGAACCCAGGTGGGGCTCGATCCTGGGACTCCAGGATCACACCCTGAGCCGAAGGCAGACGCTCAACCACCGAGTCAACCAGGGGTCCTACCTTCTGTATTTCTAATATTCTCCTTTTTTTTCTTGATTCGTCTTACAGAGGTTTATTAATTTTATTAATATTTTTCTTGTTTTAGTAAGAACCAGCTTGTCCTCTTCTCCTCCCACTTGGAAGCTTTTTTTTTTTTTTTCTTAAGGAGTGTCACATTTATGTTCACATCCACCAGCTGAGCATCTACAAGACTACAGGTGGAACCTGAGTATTCACTTGGCGGGTGGAGATTTCAGTTTACCTCTCATGTTCTTCTGCAGGATCCTGTGTGCTGAGTCAGCCAGCAACTTTCACTTTGATTGTCTAGACTTTGACTCCATGATGTTCGGCGCTGCCCCAGCCCGCCGCCTCTCCACAGCCTCCTCAGTTACTAAACCTCCACACTTCATCCTCACCACTGACTGGGTTTGGTACTGGACCGACGAGTTTGGCTCTTGGCAGGAATATGGAAAACAAGTAAGTGTCACAGAAAGAGGGCAAATGTTTTCTGCTAAGGGTCCATGATGGAGGAGCCATTCCAGACATGAGCACAAGGGTTGTTCTGGAGAGTCCTTGATAGAGCCAAAGATCCCAGGTCCCACTGTGACTCATTTGCTTTAGGGAAATTAGGGCAAAACTAACTACTAACTATTAACTTGTTCCTTTGTATGAGGTTGTGTCTTTGAGTGATTAGGTATCTTGCTGGCTCCATGAGAACTAAATTACTATAAATTACAGTGAGATGACATTTCTTCATTGGTTTTATTAAATGGCGTAGAAAGATGCTTCTCTTACTGTTGAGTAGGTAACTCCAGACCAAGTGCCTGTGTGTGCAGGAGAGTTTGTGTAGCTGCATAATAAACTTTAAGACCTTCTGAAGCGGGCTTTTCTGCCTTCTGTGTAGCAGCAAGTCCACAGAACATGGGCCAGTGTAAGAAAATGGATTTATTTCAGGTATTGATTTGGAATCTGGATCTAATAACTGCTGCTGTCAATAATTTGATGACGTTCCTGGCTGGATCAGATTGAAGGGAGCCCCTTGATCTGTAGAGGTATCGGGAGGTCACCATGTCTATAGGGACAGCTTTCCCAATTGAAAACTGGGATATGTGGTCTGATAGACATTTATACTCTCTGGATTGTAAGAGGCTATATTAAAGCTTTGGTTTCTTACTCTTATCTGCACGTGGAATTTCTTTTTCTCTGGGAATACTGTAATTAGAGCTGCATGAGAGCAGAGAGTTTTGTCTCTTGTGTCATCGATGTGCCCCTGTGTGGAGGACAGTGCCTGCGCCTAGCAGGTCCTCAGGGCATAGACTGGCTGGCTGAAGAACAGAGTAATAGCTGCCCTCTGGTTGATTGGATGTGGTCATTCTCAGCAGGGGCCTCCCTTCCGCTCTCATCTGCTTCCCCTCCGTGTCCTCCATGGCTAGCCTTTTCTCATTAGCTGTTCTGTCTGTCTTTCCCACCCATCTCCCCCTCTTGAGCATCCTGGGGCTTCTTCCACTTTCCTTGCCATGTGGATTTGTTCATGGAGACTCTTGGTTTGATCAGAAGCAGGAGAGGAGAGGCCATGCCTGGTATTGAGCAGGAGTGAATGTGGGGCTGATTATGCTCTGTGAATGGGGCTTACCTGGTGACATCATGAAGGAACCCATGGCAGGCAAGAAGCACTTAGCAAATGTGACGACCTTTCATGTTTTGTTTTCTGATTTGTCACACTTCTTGTGGAGATGAGTGGGAAGACACTTATAGACCCTGTAGTCAACTTATGCAAAAGTATGCTTCCCTAGGTGACTTTGCAAAACTGGATTGTCACAGTTTTAGAAGGCGGGGTCCTTTCTCCACCAAACACCCACACTTAGGGCTTTTCCTTTTTCTTGTCTAGGCTGCTACTTCTTGCAGTATAGTCAGAGTGTATAACCTCATTTAGAAGAGTGGAAATCTCTGGGAATGACCTGTATTTGGGTATCATTGATGCACCACTTGATGGTGGAGTGCAGGTGCACATGTGTGGTCTCATTTGGTACCATCGACTGGATCTTCTCCTAGGGTGGCCTGTCCATTCTATCTCTTCTTTTCCCACACACTTCTGGTGTCACCCCCTATTTGGATTTATCTCTTAGTTTTCTGCTAATTGCCAGTTTAGGACCATGTTCTTTTGATTCAGGGAAGCTAGATTCTTTCCTGTCTGAGCTCAGAATGTACAGCCCAGTTTTAGGTCCAAATTGCCTCTGCCCTATATTAATTTCCTAAGACTGCCATAACAAAGTACCACAAACTAGGTGGCTTGAAACAACAGTGATTTATTGCCTTACAATTGGATGCAAATCGAAGTCAAGGTGTCAGCAAGGCCACATTCCCTTTGAAATCTGGTAGGAATCCTACTTGCCTCATTCTAGCTTCTGGTGGCCTCGCTGGCATGTAGGTGCTTCAGTCTAGTCTCTGCCTTGTCATCACCTGGCCTTCTCCCTGTGTCTGCCTTCACGTGGCCGTTCTCTCATAAGGACATGGGTTTTGTGGATGAGGGGTCCATTCTACTCTGGTATGATCACATCTTAACTAATTACATTTGCAGTGACCCTTTTCCTAAATAAGGTCAAGTTTTGAGGTACTAGGATCAAGATCTCAACTTATCTTTTTAGGCAAAGGGGGTGGCACAGCTCAGTCTGTAACCTAAGGTATTACTGTTCTTGGCCACTGACTTTTCCTGTGTTAAACTTGACATCCCTGAGGTATTGGGCTCCAGGATGCCTTAACCCTGACCTGTATCCTCTTTGAACCATCCACAACAGGCTTCTTATGTCGATTGGCCTTTTGCATTTTTTTTTTTTCCCTTTCCTGTGATCTTCTTTGCCTTGATCTAAAACCTCTACAACTGCCCTCACCCTTTTGTACCTGAACAACATATCCATCTCTACTTGAAAGGTAAGACCTCTGTGTATTCCTCCACTAGCCAGACCCAAATCTGCCATCATTGTTACTTGTTTATCTAGTCACTTCTCATAGAGTGCCTGCAGGAGGTGGGATCCTGCTGGGCATAGCCCCCACTGTGCTGTGTACTCTGGTGAAGGGTCAAGGGCCCAGGTGTCAAATCTTGTGGCATTTCCAGCCTTTGTGCACTCCCTTCTCACCTGGCTGTCTTGCTCTCCTCCTCCATCTCCTTCATGGGCTGATGCTTTCTACTTCCCTTCATGAATGTTGGGGTGTCCCAGGGTCCAGCCCATGCCCCCATTCTTCTGATGTCAGCAGCCACCTTAAGTGATCTTTACATCTCTGTTTCCAGACCAGATTCCTTTTCGAAGTTCAGACTGGTCTATCTAGATACCCGCCTGGTATTTCTGTGGCATCTTTGCTTTTTGTTCTAGGCACGGTGCTATGTACTCTTATATCATGATAAGGGTATGATGTAAGTTTGTTACTGTTCCTATTACCATTCTGTTGAGATCTTGAGGTTCAGAGAGGTTAAAATAACTTACCGTGGTTGTAGAGGAGCCAGAATTCAAACTCAGTCCATCCTGAAATCTTAGATGTTCTATAGGTAATTGGAGAGAAGGTGTGGGATCAAAATGGGCAATTCAGAAATAGAAGAGCTCTCCACGGGCCCAGGAAGAGGACACAGAGGAGGCCTGAGCTCTGAAGGATGGTGGGTACAAGAATGGATAGGGAAGAGGCAGCTGTGTCAGGCCATCCCTCCATGTGGATTGGAGAATTCAGTGTTGGCATTTACCTTCATTCGAATGATTGTGTCATCCATTATGAATAATTTGAATGCTCTCTCTTCTTTTGCTACCATCTGGCTAGCTGGACCTGCATTTACTATTTTCCTGGGCAGCTTTTAGGAGACATTCGTGTTGGCTTCTATTTCATGCCTCCCTCTCCTGCCACACCCCTGCTCCCTGGCTCTTCTCACTCACTCCCCAGCCTCCCCCCAAACATGGATATCCACCATGGGCATGTCTGCAGTGTGGTGTGGATCGCACCTGGCAGCTTTATTCATCGTTGTAGGTTCCTGCCTTCACGAAGTATCTGGCTTTTCCCTCACAGGGCATGGAGCACCCTGTGACCGCCATCAACAGCAGTGATTTGGAGAAGGCCTACCTGGCGTACTGTGCACCAGGCTCTGACGCCCAGGCAGCCATTCTGAAGTTCCAGGCTGGAAAGCACAAATACGAGTTAGACTTCAAAGGTACTTCCTGACACACTGCCCTCACCGAGCAGGGCTTGGCCATCTCTTGGCTCTGTCTTTTCTGCCTTCACCCTGTAGAAGCTCCATGTACACATTGAGGGCCAGGATGGAAAAGGACAGGATGATCCCTGCTCCTGAAGAGCTGCTCACCTGGAAAGGGAGACAAACTAAACAGATGATGCCAGCTCAGTGGGATAAAAGAGAAACTGCCCAGGGAGGGGGTTGGTGAGGAGAGAGGAGCCTGAGGAGGATTGGGGGAACAGGTGGGATCTGCATGTGTGCGGTGGTGGTGGTCCTGTAGGCCATCGATGAGTCCCTGTGGTCCTAGGTTAGCCTCAGTCCCTGACCAGTGTCATAACTGTTCTTCTGTGCACCCCGCCTCATCCCCCCAGCATGGTGGCTCCACATCAACTTCTCAGTCAGCACCTGTGGCTTAGGTGGGCTACAGATTGAATGCATGCTAGACACACACTTTCATTAAAAGTTGCTAGAAGCAGATTATCCTGTACTTGTGGGGTCCTGATACTGGACTTTAAGTGACTTGTCCTGGTTGCCTTTGCAGACAGAAACAGGTCCCATAACCTTTGGGTTCAGTTCATCTAAGAAACTGATTTGGGAGGACTTTTTTTTTTTTTAAGTTTTAGTTTTTTCTGTGGCTTCTCTTAAGCCATTTCCTCATGGATTTATCAGTCTAGCTCTCTTTAACTCTGAATCCTTCTGAATGTTCAGAACCTTTTGAGGGAATTCACTGGGCATTCCTTTAAATATGGCTTATTGTTTTCTCTATTTTTGTGGATCTTCTTCTATGTGGAGGGCAGAAAACTGTATGTGGTGAATTATCCTAAAACCACTTTACCTGCCTGCTATGGTTTTGGAGTGCTGATCATCTTGTTGAAGGTGGAATCTCTGCCGCCTCAATGTGCCCTTACAGAGTACTTAAAAGTTTCTTCTGCTCTGCAGCGAGACCTGCCTACCTACCTTTAGCATCTGCTCAGGAACACTAGCCGTAGGTCAGGTGGTTTGTAGTCCACAGTGTGATAGGTACAAGTGCATATAGGGGGCCAGCAAGCGACGTGAGGGTCAAGTCTATACACCTAGCACCAATCTGACTGCTGCTGGCAACTGTTTGAAATGCTTCTTTTAAGTATCTGGAAAATATCAAAACCAGAATTGTCAGACGCAAGCTTTATCATTCTCAACCTCTAGGCCCCATTCTCAGGGGACATAACAGAGAAACAGAATAAGAGTGGGAGAGAGCAACGTGCATGCCGTTTTCTGCAAACTGCAAGAAAAAGTGTGTTCACCCCACACTGACCCGGGACCACGTGGATAGGCACAGTTCTTTTTGTTGGTAGTGGATAATAGCAGTCACAGAACTAGTTTGAGGTGAGTTAGCTTCCTGTCTCACTGTGTGAGGTGTAGTGAAAGCAAATCCAGGCAGACACAGCAAATCTGCCAGACACATTTATGAACCAAATATTAGAAAACAAGTACAGTTAAGAAACACAGCAGGTGAAATGGTTGGTTCTGTAGGATTGAGGAAGACTTGGCGCTATCATTTGAGAGACCTATGTCACAAGCATTGCTCAAAGCCACTGCCAATGCCAAGATTCCAGAGGCAGAACTCTGACATCTGTTAGCTGGCATCAGATGGGTGGAATCCCCAAGGTCAAGGTTGTTTAGGGACTTAGCCTAATGTGTCTCTGGTAAGGGTAAATTAGGGAAAAGGTCTCACTTTTTCCTGTCCACAGAAGGCTAGGGAGTGGGTCTTACATTTATTTAGCCAATTTGTGTATCCTGAAGTTTTACCAGTGAAAGCCCATTTAAGTTCATCATGATGTCACTCAAGAGGCCAGTAAAAACCCCTTGTAAGTATACTAATTATTGATGGGAGTTGAGTGGTGGACCACAGTAGGGCTTTGTAGCCATGTATGTTTGGTGTGTGGGCTCCTAATCAGAATGTGGGGAGACCTCTGGGAGTCCCGATCTTGATGACCATCTGGGCTATAGCATGAGGGACACATACCTAGATGATCACACAGTGTGAGCTGAAATGCAGTAACATAAGTTACAGACATTTACAAATTAATATTGAAATGTTTTTTAAATGAAAGAAACTGGTTTTTACTCTCCGTACAGAAAGATAGGGTTTTCCTGGTGACTAGGGACACATAATCTCACTCATAGGAATTTGTGATTTTTCAACTCGAGGGTCAGTGTCCCCTCCACCTTAAGGATGAACCTGAGGATCTTGTGGGGTGGGTATGGGGCAAGAATTTTTTTTTTAAGATTTTATTTATTCATGAGAGACTCAGTGAAAGAGAGAGAGGCAGAGACACAGGCAGAGGGAGAAGCAGGCTCCATGCAGGGAGCCTGATGTGGGACTCGATCCTGGGTCTCCAGAATCACAACCTGGGCCGAAGGCAGTGCTAAACCGCTGAGCCACCCAGGTTGCCCCAAGAATTTTGTTTATTAAAGATGGTACAGGTTTAAAAGGATTGAGAAATACTGCCACGGAGTCAGTTTAGTCAAATTTCAAGAAGTCATAAGAGTAAAATTATTATATTAACTCTAAATCCCACTGACTCAAGATGTAATTTGGTCTCAGGCTGAGCTGAAGGTTTTTCATATCCAAGTTGGGAATAATTGCTAAGCAAAATAATAGTTTAAACAAGATTGGAAGGAACAATTTAAAGGTACTCATGTATAATTGATATGTCAATTACTCATCATTCATGTGTTCGTTAAATTCAGTCTCCTAAGGATACCTATTTTCTTTGTGAATATTTGAAATGTGAAAATTGCCTTTTTTTTTTTTAACAGACTGAATATAGGCTTTACACATTTTCCAACCATTTAGTTTATGTTTATGAAACAGTGCTATCCCATGTGTGTATATACATTTGGTGTTTTTGTTGTTTGTTTGTTTGTTTGTTTCTCCAGTGTTCGTTCAGAAAAACCTGGTCTATGGTACGGTCAGAAAGGTTTGCCGGAGACCCAAGTATGTGTCTCCTCAGGAGGTGAAGGTGAAGCAAGCCTGGTAAGTGGCATGTGTATTGGATGGGGTGTGCTCTGCTGCAGGTACAGAAAACCTCCTCAGACTGGCTAACGCAGTAAGAGGGTTTGTTGGCTTGTGTCTGAATGTACCAGTGCTCTGTCTCCAAGTGCCCAGCCCTGCACCAGGTACTTTTAGACTTTCCTTCACTTAATACCATAATGCTGATGCTAATATCAGTGTTTCAGAAAAGGTCTGAGAATTCATGAACCTGGAACATCAGGGTACACTTAGCACATTTCAGAGACAGAAGTATTAGTACAGATTATAAGATGATAAATACAATGCAGGTTTTAATTAATAAAGCATTAAAGTGCCAAACTAAACGCAACATAAAATAAAGGGGGGGAAAAATAAAGATGCTGAAAAAAAATTGCATAATTAGATTTTAAAAAAAGAATGATTTATTTTGAGAGAGAATGTGCATGTGGTGGGGGGAGAGGCAGAGGGAGTGAATCTCAAGTAGACTCCATGCTCAGCACAGAGTCTGATGTGGGGCTCCATTCTACCACCCTGAGATCATAACCTGATCCGAAATCAAGAGTGGGACTCTTAGCTGACTGAGCCACCCATGCATGCTCCATATAATTAGATATTTTAACTGTTAAGTGTGCCAGTGATGTTACAGAGTCATAAAGGTATTCTTGTGTAGACTTTTCCAGAAACCAAAAAAGTTCTTCCTGACTTTAGACTAATTTAGAGAATGGTTAGGAAATAATAATAATCACTCCTCATATTTTCTCTCTGTTTCTGTCTTCAAGTTATTATATCTTTTGTTTAATAACAGGGAAGGGATATTTTCAGTAACTCTTCGGGTTTTGTTATTGGTAGTGAGCTGTGATCTTGACTTCTAACAAAGCACATTACTCTTTGCTCTCCACTTGTGTCATGTATGAATGCCAGTTCTTTTTTTTTTTTTTTTGAATGCCAGTTCTGATGCCGAGTCACCTGTAGCTGTTTGACTACAGTCCTCTATATTCCATGAGTTGGGAAAGGCTTAGGGCCAGAGCATTATCTTCGTAGCTAGAAGGCTTGAGATACACAATTATAAGGCTGCTTATTGTGATCTGCAAGCCAGTCTAGGCTGAAGCTGGCTCAACAGTTTGTATTTTCAGTTGAATAGTTGAATCATAGACTTGAGTCTTTGAAAATGTTGAAGTGATAGGAAAATAATGGGATTATACCAGTAAAAACCATGTATTTCAGTACTTGAATATCACGGTATGCCACAAACCCAAATATAGATTCTGCAGGTGTCAAGCGGCCAGCTTCATCCTCAGAGTGGATTCCCTGTGGCTGCCAAAAGCCACTAGGGGAGCGCCTGGCCTTGTAAGCCTTTTTTTTTAAGAGCAGGAGAGGGCCCTCCTGCAGCTGATGGGGGCATATTTATGATCTTTGCTCTGATCAGACCCCTTCTGAACCAGTAGTTTTAGGCTGGATGCCGATGTGCTGAGATTGGAGTGGAGGAAGGGTCCTTTTCTCCATCTGCATGGCCCTCCCAGAGGTGCCCCACATTCTACTGAGGGAGAATGGCCTGCATGGCAAGAGGTACCACAGCACCAGTTACAGTTGGATGTGTCACAGCCTAAGCTGGGACTTCAGACCATGTTGTTGACAGCCAGCTATGGCTTCTGTTAGCTAGAGAAATCAGGCTCATTGCCATTGCACGGCAAACTGATAGCTTCTCTGCTGGTTCTTCTGGGGTCTCACAGATGGATATTAGTGGTTGTATTTGTGGAGCATGATCATTTAAAGAAGAATTTGATAGGAGCTAGAGGGAAAAGGTATGATCAGTCCAAGGAGAGGATATACTTGGTAGTTAGTATGCTCCTCCCTCTAGCCTCCAGCATTTCCACAATGAATAGTTATTTGCATATATTTCTGATTTATCTGTATTATGTTTCTTTTGGAAAAAATGAGCAAATGCATAAATATAAAAGTGTTTTCTGATTTCCTTTTTCTTGCACTAAAGGTAGCATTTTATCTGTACTATTCTTTTCCACTTACAAATAATTATTCCCTTTTAGTACATTGAAATCTTCTGAAATCTGTCTCATGGCTCTCCATCATCTGTACATACCCTAGTTTATTTAATTTGTCCACTTTGAAGGGATGCTTTGCATTGTTTTAGATCTTTTGTTGTTACAAGGGTAATGCCACAGTGGATGATCTGGTGTATGTGCTGTTTCATATTCTTGGAGGTTAAAGTTCTAGAAGGTAAATGCAAGTTCCTTTTAATGGGGTTGAACCATTATGCACTTTGCCTCAGGATGCTTGAGGTACCTGTTTCTCTCGGCCTTGCCAACAGGTGAATCATCGATCTCTTGGACTTTTGCTATTCTCATGAGTGGCAAAGGGTGTTTCAGTCTATTTTAATTTGCTTTCTCTTACAAGTGAGGTTTAATATTTTTCCTAACTGTAACAGCCTTTTGCCTTTCTTTTTCCTTGGACAGTTTGTCTTTTTGTTCAATTTTCTTTCAGCCTTTTTGTTAGTTTTCTTAAATGTTAAGAGCCTTTTATCTACTAGGGAGATGAGCACTCAGTTTCTTTTTTTTTTTAAGATTTATTTATTTATATATTCATGAGAGACACAGAGAGAAGCAGAGACACAGGCAGAGGGAGAAGCAGGCTCCATGAAGGGAGCTCAATGCAGGACTTGATCCTGGGACCCCAGGATTACGCCCTGGCCCAAAGGCAGGCGCTAAGCTGTGAGCCACCCAGGGATCCCCAAGCACTCAGTTTCTTATAACAAATCACAAACCTTTTCTCTTAGTTTGTTAGTTCTCAGCTTTGTTTATAAAGTGTGTTACCCACAGAATTGCTTATTTTTTAGTGAAATGTATCTATCCCTTCTGCATATTGCTTCTGGATTTACAGTTTAGTTAACTGTGACTACTTCTACTTCTGGAAGTTATTTTTGATTCTTTCCCTAACCAGAGTCTACCTTAGATACAGTGTGGAAAAATCTGTTTGTCTCCTTTCTGAGACTGGATGTCTTTTATTATGACTGTAACATAGTCTTCAGGGAGGGCCACAGACAACGCACATCAGAAATGAAAGTGATCATTTTGGTCAAATTCAGAGTAAGATATGACTGATTCAGGATCTCCCCACTGCATACCCTGAGAATCACAGAGTCAATGTAGTGAGGTTTGTGGCTCTTCTGATAACCCATGTGACAGCAGCCATGTAACTCTAGCAAGCGAGTCCACTGGGGGCTGTGGGGCCAACTGGGACTTGTAGAGTGGGTCACTTTCAGAAACAACTTCTCTGTTTACACAAATGACAGGATCCCTAAATATGATCTCCACATTCCCACATTCCAGAGTTCTTTTTTTTTTTTTTTTTTTTTTTACATTCCAGAGTTCTAATATGAGAATTTGATGTAGAGTTTGAAATGGCATTTGTATATCAGCTTTCTGGTTTTAGTTCCTTACTGTCCTTGTATCCTCCAAAAAAATGTTTTATTCATGTGATTGGATCTTATTTTTTCTTTTCTTCCCACTTTATGAAGATATTTTCAGTCATTTCATTTTTTTTCCCCTTCTACTAGTTTGGAAGTTACAAACTAGGGCAGCCTGGGTGGCTCAGCAGTTTAGTGCCACCTTCAGCCCAGGGCATGATCTTGGAGACCCAGGATCGAGTCCCATGTCGGGCTCCCTGCATGGAGCCTGCTGTGTCTCTGCCTCTCTCTCTCTCTCGAATAAATAAATAAAATTTTTAAAAAATAAAGGAAGTTACAAATTATATTACCTTTTATTTTAAAGGTCATACTAGAAATTATAACGTGTTTTTAGGTATGAGTTGATCAGTGTCTTTGTCTTCTCATCAGCTGATAGAAGGGCTTTCATATACCTTATTCCATTAATTTTCTCTCTTGTTTTTAAACTTCATGAGGTACTGTTACTTTATACTATGAATGTTGCATTAGATTCACTCACATTTTACTACTTTGTCTTTTCACATTTTCTTAGATGGAGGTCTGTTGGAAGACTGTATTTTTGTTTGCCTGAGTATATCTTTACTTTGCTCTCAATCTCAGAAGATATTTTCACTGGCTATAGTATAGCATCTTGTGTTGTGGTTATTTTCTCCTAGAACATTCCACTGTCCCCTGGTTTCCATTGCTGCTTTCGCAAAATCAGCTGTTAGTCTAACTGGAGCTTTTCCAGAATCCCTCTTGTCTTCCTTTGACTGCCTTTCAGATTGTGTCAGTCTTGCTGCTAGACACTTTTATTAACCTGGTGTGGGTGGGCTTGTGCTTTTATTTATCCTGTTGGAGATTCTTGGGACTTCTTAGACCTTTGTGTCACTCTGAGAGTCTCCTTTGTTCTCTTTAAAATTGCCTCCAGCCTTTCTTCTCTCCTCTTTTCGGAGCTTTGGTTGGGTTCTGACTAGATCTTGGCCTTCTCTATCTCTCCTCTGTGTCCCAGCTTCTCCACATTTACTGTCTCCTCCCTGCTGGGGCCACATTCTGGATAACCACACTTGCTGTCTAGTTCCGCTCACTCCTCTCTCCTCAGGTGGTTTCCCCTGCTTGCGCAAATGTCTTTGGAACCTCTACTAGCAAGGACTGTATCTTTCACTTCTGGAAGTTCTTCCTGGTTCTTTTCCAAACCCTCCGCATCTTTTTATAGCTCAGTTTCTTGCATATATTTTTAAAGTTTGTGTTTTACGTCTTCAAACATGGAAAGAATAATTGTTGTGCTATAATCTGCCTTGTAATTTCAGCATCTTAAGTCTTCATGGTCTGTTTCTGGCTGATTCTTGCTTGTGGGACCTTGATTAGTTATTTTTAAACTGTGCTGTTTTTCTAGGAGAGTTATTTGTGGGAGTTGTTTGAGGCTTAGGATGAAGGTACATGTCTCATGCCCGTAGAAACAGAAGGTAGATCTATTGTAGGAAGAACAGCATTCTGAAACAGAGTCAGAAAGATTTGGAATTATAGTGACACAGTCCCTGTTCCTAGACCTGTTGGGTCATGTGTCTTTTAGAGCTTAGACTTTATTTTATCTTTTGGAAAGATATGGTGCTTGTGTTATGTGAGATCTGTAATTAAGCATGCTAATATTGCAGCAGTATGAAATAACCATATGCCCTTAGCAGTTCCAGTCAAATTTCTACTGCCAAATGAGGTGGGGGGTTTTTTTTGTTTGTTTGTTTGTTTTTTTAGGATTGATTTATTTTTTGAGAGAGAGCGTGAGCTTGAGCTTTGGGAGGAGAGGAAAAGGGAGAAAGAGAATCCCAAACAAGGCTCCCTGCTGAGTGCAGAGCCTAACACAGAGCTCTATCTCATGTCAGACACTTGACTGAACCACCCAGGTGCTCCTGCCAAATGAGTTTTGATGTAAATTTTCTGTTCTTTAAAAATGTTTTGTATGCCAATTATACCTCATTGAGGCTGCTTGAAAAAAGAATTCTTTGAATTTTAAAATTGTGGATAAAAGTTTGTACATGCTGCTTTTATCAGATACTCTTTGCCTTCCATGCAAGAGTTGAGATACAGGTGAGAAATGGATCCCTCATGCCTGATTGTTTGGGTTTTGGCCACATGAGCAAAGATAGATGTACTTCTACATGGTGGATAGTGTGCTTATTAGGTGCTTCCTCACCTTCTACCTGCTTTTACAAAATGGTATACTGAGACCCAAGACTGGTGGTACCAGCTAGTGGAAGCTGCTTAGAGTAGATCTGCTGGAGTCTAAGAACAAAATATTTCAGTGTTTTTGTTTACGTTTTGTAGCAGCGTCAAGTTTCAAGGCCCAAAGAGCATCCCAGACCATTGGGACCCCTCAGCCCTGCCAGACCCTGGCTTTAAGGTATGGGACTCGCGCTGCCTTGGGTCATGGAGGAGGGTGTTCTTAGACATAGTTAGTGAGCCGACTCCACCACTGAGGAAGCTGTGTGGTCAGGCTAGGGCAGGAGAGAGGAGCTATAGCTGTGTGGGGTTTTATTTTCAGGTCGTGGGGACTTTAAGGCTGAATGCTCACCATTCAGAAGAAGATGGTTGTGGCCCCAAGGGGAGAGAATATATTGTGGATCGAGGATGATGATCTGGAAATTTCTGGAAAGGGCAGAAATAGGAGCTTAACAGCTGCTTAGCCAAATAAGTATTAGTTTTACTAAGCAAGAAAAGAAAAACCAGGGGAGGATTTGAGTATGATGAGGGATATGTAAAGGGGGAGTTGCTGTTAGAAGGTGCCAGATACTAGAAGATAGGGAACATCAATTCAGATGGCTCATTGTAGGGCCTGCCAGCTAATGAGACCTATGCTGAGTTCTGTAGAGTATTCAGGCCATTGTCCATTACCACCTCTTGAATGTGAGGACACTCAGATGGCCTTTTGATGCTGGCCCCCTGTCAGGCACTGGGCATACAGGCTCTGTGTCTGTCTGCCGTGAGATGTCGACTCTCATTGGGTTGTACAGAATGTACACAGACTCCAGCAGCACAGACACATGTTGAGAAGGGCTAGGCGAGTTTGAACAATAGTAGTCAGTGTCACAGAACGAGGTGACCATATTGAGGGGAATAGAGAAAGCTTCACTGGGTCCACACCTAAGTGATGGCTGATGCTCGTACAGGCAGAAATAGGGGAAGAACATACAAGTCAATGGAAATTGCATAGGGAAGGAGCCCAGGTCCAGATGGAGGGTGTGCACAGACACTGGGGGAGCAAGAGGGAGGTCAGGGCTGTGCTCTGGAGCTCTTGGTCGTGAGGCCAAGCTGAAGGCCATGGCAGGTATGGGAGCCCTTGACAGTCTGGTCTAGGAGGGGCAGGCTGGTTCCATATTTGAGGAAGAGGAATTTGGTGTCCTCCCATGGGATGAGAGCAGGGAAATAATTTCATTTCAGAGTCATAATTTCAGTTGCAGGAGACCCATGGACATTCAGACTGAACACAGGGTAGGGGAAGGCCATGGTACAGAGGGATTTCTCAGGAATTCCCAAATGCGCTGTCATGGGCCAAGCCTGTTTAGCTGGGAACAGGGGGGCTGGTTAGGTGCAGACAGCAAGTGCAGGAATTGGTGGATTGTCACTGTGCAAATGTCAGCTGCCCTTGCTCTGGGCCCCTCCTGGCGCTTAGGGAGTGCTATTCCCTGAGCAAGACACTAAGGGAGAGGTAGGCTCACCTGGGAGGATGCGGTAGCACCAGGCACCATCCCTGCATATCTCATGGCGCTCCTGAGTTGATGTGTGCCCATCTACCAGCCTGCCTCTTCCTTAGCACTTGCAGTGTGGCGTGCTCCCACCACACTGCTGCCTGTGAGCCCAGATCTGCTTTAATAGGGTTTGCCCGCCTCCACCAAACAAGTGTGCTCCACATTTATTGACACCAGCTCTGGTCTTATAGACTATATAGTCTGCCCTCTATGGGTACAGAGGAGGAATGGGGACACCCAGGGTGGTGTTGGCATGAGCATTATGTATCTGCCCTTTAGGAGGATTTCACAGTGAACAAAAGGAAAGTGACCACAAACTGCCTACCCCCCCCCATTACACCTGAAGACACTACACATCTGGGCCAAAGGAGAGTAGTGATCACTCTGGTCTTGCCTGCAGTTCTAGCATTTTATGAGCAGACCTGGAAGGGACTGATTTATATTTTACACTTTGATGATAACAGAGAAAAAATGTTTGCTTCTTGTAGAAAATTACCCTCAGTTCTTCATCGGACGAGTATCAAAAGGTCTGGAACCTCTTTAACCGTACGCTGCCTTTCTACTTTGTTCAGAAGATTGAGCGAGTCCAGAATCTGGCCCTCTGGGAAGTCTACCAGTGGTATGTTAGGGGCTCATTGTTAGTGGGCTGGTGACTGTCCCTCCAATCCATACACGGTAGGCTAGCTGCTTGCCAAATGTGTCCAGGGTTTGAGGGACAACCTGAGATGGCAGCCATTGCTTGCCCGGTGTTGGTGGCATCAGGAGCTGTGTCCCTGCTTTCCTCACCATCTCTCCATCTTTACGGCTTAGTGTCGGCATATTCCTCAGAGCCAAGGGGACTAAAGCTGCCCTAGTAACAGAGTCCGCACTTGCACATGTGCATTCTGCCTCCCTACCTGGAACTGGTCAGTAGGAGCCACCTGCGCCCCAAGGCATATAGAGCTGTTGTCCTGACAGCCAGGGAGCCAGGCCTCATTTTCGGGCCTGAGGACTAGCATGTTCTTGGGTGCTCAGCAACTTGTCCTTGTAGAGAGAAGGTCTGCAGCAGGTCACCAGGGAGGGAGGGCCCGAGGTCCTGCTGACCTGTCCCCGGAAGAGGGGGTTGGAGCAGTGTCATCTGTACTCTGGGCCCAGGGATGAAATCAGGGTAGCTTAGAGAAGGTAGAGGGATGGCCCCTCAACTGACCAGCATCTCCCAGCTTCCCTGGCTAAGCTCCATCGGGAAGCAAGGTGGTGAGGAAGAAGAGGTGGTGTGTGTGCTTGCCAGCGGCTGGCCTGCTGTGGGAGTGCAAGAAGCTGCCGACATCTAGATCTGTGGAGGGAAAGGCTTCCCTTCTGCTCTTCACCCAGGTCCTGTTGCTCACCCTCTTTCCCATGCGCTGGCACCTGCCTGGTCTCATGGGCCCGGACTCCTGATGCTTCTAATAAAATGTATTTTCTTGGGTCGAGTGGCCTCTATTTGGCAGCAGGCACTCTCTGCCTCCAACGTACATTCCTCTCCCATGATTCTAGGCAAAAAGGGCAAATGCAGAAGAGAAATGGAGGGAAGATGGTAGATGAGCGGCAGCTCTTCCACGGCACCAGTGCCAGTTTCGTCGATGCCATCTGCCAGCAGAACTTTGACTGGAGGGTCTGTGGTCTTCATGGCACTTCCTACGGCAAGGGTAAGGGCAAAGGTGACCCCACTGGCAGAACCTGGCTTTACTCTTTTAGAGCAAATTGATGGAGGGCATGGGGGAACCAGCATGAGTTGATGAGCTGGGTCAAACTCAGTGAGTGAGGACCCCTGGCCCTCGGGGTGGGGTGGGGTGGGGTGCCTAGCCGGTGGCCCCCTTACTCCTCTGTGTGCAGCTGGGAGCCTCACCCAAGGTTGGAGCAGGGTTTTGTGTCCCTGTGGAGTAGAGGCCCTGGAGATGGTGAGCATGAGTCAGGGGAGACCAGGTGCCTTCCCAGCCCCAAGCCCGGCCCCAGGCTGTTGCCTGCATGATCATTAGGATGAGAATCTGAATAGTTGAGGGATGCTTGTGTCCATATCATTCCAGCCATAATGGGAGTTCTCTATTTTCCTGTGTTATTTTTAAACTTTATTTGGAAATAATTTCAAACTCGGGGAAGTCACCAGAATAATATTTTTAAAACTCCTGCATAAATTTTACCTAGATTCATCAGCTTAACATTGTGCCGCATTGGCTTTATTTCTTCTGACTCATTTGCAAGTAAGTAGGTGGCATAGGTCCTGCTCTTTCCCCCTTGAGCACCTCCTAAGAACGAGGACATTCTTTGCCATAGCCATGACATGGTTGCTAAATTGAAGCATCTTGTGGTACTGTCATCAGCAGTCCCCCTCTGACTCTATCACTTGTCCATCAGTCAGCCTGAATCAGGTGTGGCAACAGCTGTGGGGGCGGGATGGACAGAAGCCGGTGGTGGGTCGTATTTCTGCATATGTTTATGTGGCAGTCTCTGATGCAGGTTCCTGTTTGCTGAGCTTCAGAAATCTCTGCTAGGCTGCCAGTGGCTACGGTTCCATGTATGGGATCTTGTTACCTTTCTGCACCAGCCCCATGAGGCTGGCATGACAGCCCCATTTTAGAGCTGAGGAGAAGACTGAGGTTTAGGGGCTAAGTAGTGATGTGCCCAGGGGACCCTTAGGATTTGAGAGAGGCAGAACTTGAGTTTTCTGTCTCAGAGTTAGGTGATTCCCCCTAATGCCCTTCGTGAGGGTAGAGGCTAGGAAAGAGGGAGGACAGGGAGACAGGAATGTCTCCTGGTTGACAGGACACCTGAGCCTCCCCTGCCAGGCTGTGGGCTGTGCCCCCCAATACCCCACTGAGCCCACACGTGTCCTTCCTTGCAGGGAGCTACTTTGCCCGAGACGCAGCTTATTCCCACCACTACAGCAAATCCGACACCAAGTCCCACACGATGTTCCTGGCCCGGGTGCTGGTCGGGGAGTTCATCCGAGGCAACGCCTCCTTCGTCCGCCCCCCGGCCAAGGAGGGCCTTGGCAACAACTTCTATGACAGCTGCGTGAACAGCATGTCGGACCCCTCCATCTTCGTGATCTTTGAGAAGCACCAGGTCTACCCGGAGTACGTGATCCAATATGCCAGCTCCAACAAGCCCACGACGGGGACCTCCACCCTCTTCTCCTTGGCGTCTTTCTTTAGCAGCCGGCAGTGAGCACACAAGGGTGTTTTAGGTGCCTTTCAGGCATGTCTTCCTTGGCGTTGCTATTTGGGAAGGGTTTTTTTTTTTTTTTTTTAACAAAAACTTTTAATGAACTGTTCATTTAATGTTGACTTCCTGATGAAGTTACAGTCTTAATCTCACTAATAATGGTTCTGTTTTAAGCCACTTTTGGGCTCATTAGTAGACTAACCAGAAGTGATTATAGGTGGGCCTGTTATTGCTTTTTACTAGTGGGTTAAAGTTTTATTATTTACACTCTTTGTCGACTTTGCAGCTGATTGGCACCAGGCACAGAGTTTCCAGATACTATTTTATGGATTGATTTTAAATTTAACTTTCTGTCTCTGCAGTGAGTAATTTGGTTTTTCAGGGTCTCAGTGGCATCTTGTTTAATTTTTTGTCAAAATGACATAGTAGCCATCATCAGTCCAGGAGGTAGTCACTCTGTTGCTCTGGCTTTAATCCAGGCACCCCTTCTTCTTCTGGGCTCCTGCCCTTGGAACTGGCCCATCTATCTTGGTGTTAGAGCAAGTGGCTACTGTGTGGTATCACTGTGGCCCTGTCAGTTTCCCTTTGTCCTGGAGGGGTCAGCATCACTTAGTGGAAGGTGACATGGATGAGGGGCTGCCCCCAGGGATCCCCAGGGCTCTGCCCACGAATGCCCATTCCCACATCTCCTAAGCACACTGGATACCCTCTGAATATGGGTTTTCTGTTCCTGTGAGATTTGGATACCTGTGCTGCAAATGTCACGATGGAGTATGGAAATAAAAGAATATTTATTTGAAGTGCACGACAACCAAAGCTCATTCTTCAGCGTCTATCGAGCACCTGCTGGGTAGAGGCACTTCTCTGGGTGTTGGGCTATAACAGAGCCCCCATTACTGCCCTTGGGGGCTGTGTGTGGACTTATCCTGAAGCTGATGAGCCTGAAGGTTCAGGGCCTCTCACTTGCCGGGGCACCTTCCACAACCCTAGGAGGGGCCCTAACTATATGGCCACATGGTCTTACATCTCTGTTATATTTGCAAAAGTTACATATTTGTATTTTTTTTTCCCCACCCAACCCCTGTAGTTCCAAGTTCCACAAAACCCAGATTCACTACTGAGCAGAGGGTGTTGTGGACATGGAAGGGTGGGTGCATCCTGTGCGTCTTTCACTCACTCACAGCAGTTGATGGGAGTCTCTCTGGGCACTGGCTGGCTCTGCTCTGGGGGAGGAGGAGCTGGCAGGGCAGCTCCGTGTCTTGAGGTGGCTGTACTGTTTGGTCTCTGGGTCCTCAGCAGTGGACTGTCCCTCCTCCCCTACACCCTTCTTGCCCACCCCCACCTTCCTAATACAGTGTGTCCACTCTACGTGACGCCTCCGCTTCTGTCACTTTATCCTGGAGCTCTCAGATCTAAGGTTGTTGAGTTTTTCCATCTCTGGACCAGGGTTAGGGGGTGCCCTGGAACCTTACCCAGGTCAGCTAGTCAAGGCATAGAGGAACTGAATTATATGACCAAAAAAATGCAGCAACAACAGTACTACCTTAACCACCTGCAGGGCCGGTCACCTCATTGTACATGGTAGGATTTTTCAGAGGCCCCAAGATATTTCTGCCATACCCTGACTGATCCTGAAATTTTATTTTCGATTTGAGTCCTGGTCCTACTACAGTGGAGGTGGGGAGCCAGAGGAGTGTCAGGGAGAACCATTAAGTCAGATGCTTGCCTGCTGAGTCTTACATGGACCTGATCCCCTGCTCATTAACTATCTGGCTGCTGGGAGCTGAGTGGTGGGCAGCAGGGATGGTCCAGTGGGGAGTGTGGGTGGGAAGAATGGTTGGAGAAGCCTGGTGTGGAGGTGATCACATGCTCCAGAAAAGGCAGTTGAGCTAGAAGACTGCAGAGGCGCTGGATTTGCTCACCTTTCAGAAGGCAAGCCAGAAGGAATACCAACTTGGACCTGAAATTTGAGAGAGGGCCGGGGTCCATGTGGCCAGGCTGTAGCCTGGGAGGGGGTGGGCACTGTGATGGGAAGAAGTCAAAATGATGGTAACTCTCTCGGTGCAAAGAGGTGGTGGGACCCATGGCAAGTGTGTGAATGACTAGTCCTGAGGACCTGATTGGGATCCAGCTAAAGGGTCCTGTGGAGGGCCCAGTCCATGCCATTTCCTGCCCTGGTAGCTGGTGTTGTGCATCAATGGTGGCATTTCGGGAGAACTGGGGATTGTGGCTTGAAAGAGCAGTGGGGCCAAGCCCAGCAATTCTAGGACAGTAGGAAGCCTCGCTGCTGTGTCTGAAGGTGGTAGGCACCTGGACAGGAAGGTGAGGGCAGCCAATGGAGCTGACAGGCCGGGGGGTGCCGGGCACAGGCTGTGCTCTGAGGAGGGAGCCAGGTGCTCAACTGGGCCCTTCTGCAGGATGAGGCTCTGCGATGGCCACAGAGGGTCAGGGACGGGAGACAGGCAGAGCCATCAGGAAGGGCAGATGGCTCACCAGGAATGGGAATGTGTGACTTTCTCACACATTGAGTGTGAGTGTGAGCCCCAGGGTCAGACATCTAGAAAGGGCTGGGTCGCAGAGAGGAGCAGTGGTGACAGCAGGGGTGCAGAGAGAGCTGTGTGATGGGCTGGCCGGGCAGCTCCTAGAGCTGGGACCGTGCTGGGGTCCAGGCTGCCTTCTTGCCTCCAGGGAAGCCTGAAAGTGAGAAGAGGGCTCTCCAGGAGAGGACGTTCGGGGAGCCCGGGGTGTTCCGAGCTGCAGTGGGAGAGGGCCCAACGGCAGAGGCAGCATCCACAGCCATGGATACGTGGAACCCTCTTGAGCCAGCTCTCCTGAAACAGCCTAAAGGCAGGTCAGCCTCTGGGAGCCGAGCTCACAAACTCCTGCCCAAGATGCCATCTACAGGACACCTAGCCCCTCCGCGCTGCTCAGATGGTACGTAGAGGACGAGGCTCTGACCCTGGTCTGCTGCTCTGTTTTCCAGATGAGGACACGGAGGCACAGGGACGTGGGACGACCAGCAGCCCTGACCACATGCAGCTCGTGGCAGGTGTGAGCTTCAACTTGTGAGCTCTTTGTTGAATTTCAACTTCTCAGCAACACGATAGTTATAATACATTCACTTCTATATTTTGACACTTTGATCAAAATTAAGAGAAGTCACAATGCCTTGTACATTTGTTCCTCTCTTCTGTGCATTAAAACCTTACAAAGTTAGTATTTCCTATGTAGGAAAATCAAAGCATCAGGAAGCTTCTGAGTCACTATTGAAGCTGGGCTTCCAATAAATGTCCTTTTTTAAGTCAAACGCCACAAGTGCACCAGGGGCTGGTGCCATCAGGGCAGCTCACTGAGTGTCCCCGTGTCCCTCTGCCCTGTAGGTTCCTTCTTCCATCCTGAGGCCAGGACTTCCTTCAAAACCCCAGACGCTCATTTTGACAAAATTACATTTTTGCTTATTTACCAGCAATCTCTGATTGAGCGAGGTGGATCAGCGGCTCATATATCATCAGCAGAGTCAAAACTAAGTGCAACAAACATTTATTAAGCATTTGCATGACAGGCACCCTTTCAATGGTTTCAGTGATATTTTCCCCCAACTCTGAGTTCCCACATGAAGCTTTTGTCAGCGGGAGACAATCTTGATGTAGATGCCATTCTTTGGACCTAGGGCAGATTTGGAGTCTAGCTGCAGTGGTACCTGAAAGAGAGATGGATAGATGGCTTACAGCTAACCGCACCTACGGGAAAACTCTGGAACTGGGCCTGAAGTGGGGTTTGGAGATGAGGGACAGCAATACTGAGTGAGCAAAGCAGCCTCCCTGGCAGGGCCTTGAGAAGCCAGCAAAATTGTGTCTCGGGGACACTGGGTGCTGGGGCCCCAGCAGCACCCTGGTGCTTGACCCTCTTTCCCAAGTTAATAAAATACTGCGGTGAGTAAGGTACTCAGTCCTGCATTTGTCCTCCCAAGAAGCCTGCGTAGGAGGTAGTAGCAGCTCACTTTGCACGTGAAGGAATGGAGGTTCAGAGAGGCCAAGCAACTTGCCCAAGGTTACATGACTGGAAAGTGAAGGGTAAATCCTCAAACTCTCTCACCTCTTCTCATCTCACTCCCCAGTGCCCTAGCAGTAACTGAGCAGCGCCCCCTTCTTTCCAAGGGGCTTTGGGAGAGTGGCTGTCCCCTTCTCACGTGTGCTGTGGTCTAGCCTCACCGCCATTCAGAAAGCTTTCCTCATGTCCAATTTACAAGGCAGATTGATGGTGGACTGGGGACTTGGAAGAAAAGCCAGAGAAGTACTCAAGAAGCAGGGTGTCCCCTTGAGCCCTGTGTAAAACGATGGTTCAGTGGTTAATGTGAATCCTTTAAGGGGATGAAGAATCACCCTGCCTTAGTGCTGGGGCCTTGGTGGGCTTTTCAGATGTCTTTGAGGGGAGACAAGTTATATGACCAAGAAACAAGATGAACTAAACTTGCGTTATCCCGTGGGGTAGCCAGCCAATAGCACATGCGGCAACTGAGTACTAGAAATATGGTTAGTGCAAATGAGGGGCTGAATTTTGTATTTTTTATTTTTAAAGATTTTATTTATTCATGAGAGACACAGAGAGAGGCAGAGACACAGGCAGAGGGAGAAGCAGGCTCCCTAAAGGGAGCCCGACGCGGGACTTGATCCCGGGACTCCAGGATCACACCCTGGGCCAAATGTAGGTGCTAAACCACTGAACCACCCAGGGATCCCCTGAATTTTTTATTTGGTTATCAAAATTTACATTGCCACATGTGACTAGCAGCTAATGTATTAACACCGCTCTAGAAAAACTGGAAACACCACTGGACTCCCAAAAAGGAGATCAAATGGGGCTAACGAAGTCAGGGAGGGCTTCCTGGAGGAGTGGACACCTGGGCTGGGGCTAGGAATAGGAGAAGCCTTGTGGGCAAGACTTCTCAGGGGCCACCTCGGGATTTGAGGGAACACCAAAGGATTTGGAAGATGGGATTAGTCTGGGGACAGGGAAGTGGGAGGTATGGCATTCCAAGTAGGGACGAGTGCACGCGAAACCCTCCTGGAGTGGGAGGATGGGGCTGGGGATACAAAGTGGGCTCAGACGGGCTCTCTCTAGATCCAGCAGGCTCGGGGACACATGGCTGGTTCTTTTTTCCTTCTTTTTTTTTGTATATTTTTGTTTATTGGAGTTCGATTTGAACATGGCTGGTTCTTGAGCTGGGGAATGCCAGGCCTAAGCAGTGTGTTGGGACCACGGTCTGGCTGCTGTCCTGTCTGTCAAGATCAAGGGTAAATGAGACAAACCCCAAAAGGAAGTCCTGCACCCGGAGCACCCAAGTCATTTGGGGGCCTGCTCTTCTGTTTGGCTCTGTGGTCCCAACTTGCCCCTGCCTGTCTCCAGCCTTGGACGCCGTCCTGTTTGCAGAGGCAGCGCCACTCTCTGAATCCCACGGTTGACCATTCATCGCTGCGTACTTAGCGCCTGCGCCCCGTGCCCTCCCGTCCAGCCGTGGACAAGCACGAAGGGGCACAGTGTTCAGGCCGGAGGGGGAACAGCAGACACTGCCCAGAGGTGGCTGGATGCAGAGGGAGAAGGAAGGCTTGGGGTGCAGAGCGGGCCAGATCGGGTTTGAGCCCGTCTCTTCACTCTCTGGCTAGTCCTGCATTTGCTCCTGAACATTCGCTCAGCGAATGCGTGAGCACCTGCCCCAGAGCCTGGTGCTGGAGGCTCCAGCAGGGAATCCGACAGACGCACGTTCCTGCCCTCCTCACAGAGCCTGCGGTCCACGTAGGCAAGTGATTTAACCTCTGTGAGCTTTATTTTAGCTCCTCACCCGAAGAATGGGAATAATGAGACCTACCCTGGGGAAATCACCGGCTCGCTTAGCTGAAGAGGGAAGAGCTGCGGCCTTGCAGGCCCAGCTTCGCTGTACAGAGACAGTCAATCGTAGTAACAGGAATGCAGCCTTGGGTTACGTGCCGGGCTCACCCCTGAGCACTTGTGTGGACCCATTTAATCCTCATGCAGCAGGAACAGGGAGAAGGGGTTCTTGTTATCAGCCCCCTAAACACTCATCAAGAAACTGAGGCCAAGAACTCGACTGGGAGAGCCGGGGTGAGCACCCCACCCAGCCCCCGACCCCGCACCCTGGCGCCCGGAGCAGCCAGGGGCTCACCTGCGTTTCCGGGCAGGCCTCGAACCGGAACTGGTGCAGGACCTGCAGCAGCGTCAGCTTGACCTCCAGCAGCCCCAGCCGCACCCCGAGGCAGCTCCGGGGGCCCGCGCCAAACGGCAGGTAGGTGAAGGGTTGCTGTCGTCGCTGCGCCTCGGCCTTGAACCTGCGGGGTCACGCGGTCAGGGTGGGCCGGGGACACCCGCCTCCCTTCCCGGGGCCTGGTCAGCCACTGCTGTGGCCCAGGGACCCCTTCATCGGAGGCCACGCTCCTGACAAGTGGGCCTGAACCCCACTGCACTCAACAGAATCCGTTGTCCCATGGCCTTGTCCCTGGGGCCCTGGAGCTGGTGGCCGCTGATCCCCGAGCTTCAGTCCTGCCCTCTGCTCTGTGTCCCAAAGCCCTAGGGGCACTGCTGATGCAAAAGAATCACGGCGGGCAGGTGGGGGGCGAGCATGGGTGGCTCCATAGGCTAAGATCTACCTTCTGCTCAGGTCATGATCTCAGGGGCCCGGGATGGGGTCCCCCGTCAAACTCCCTGCTCAGCAGGGAGCCTGCCTCTCCCTCTGCCCCTTCCCCTGCTCATGCTCTCTCTCAAATGAATAAAATCTTAAAAATAATACAAAACTGAATCACCTGGAAGGCCCACTGGGCCCTCCCCTTAAGAACTGATTGCTAGTGGATCTGAAGGCTCCTGAGGATCCACCAGGATGAAAGTCTTCAGAAACCACACCCCTCACCTGGGCCTGTGGCTTCAGTCCCCGTGAGCCAGCGGAGGGCAGCAGCCACCACCAGCTTCCTGCGCAGGTTCCCTGGGCACCGGCCCTCCCAGGAGGCCGTGTCCCGTGTCCCGCGGGTTATCCGCCGTTGCCACACCGGGCGGCTGTCTCCCCTGCCCACACTTGCCTCCCTGGTCCAAGCGGTGACACTGGGGCCCCTGGGGCTTTCTCTGTTCCAACTGCTGCAGAAAGTCTACCTGCTACCGAATAGCATGTGCCCCGTGGGCCCCAGGACAGTAGCACTAGGGGTCCGCCACCGTTTTCGTAGTGACCAGCTGGCTTCAGCGGCAGCCCTGGCGCCTGACAGTCACTGTGCTCCCAGAGCTGCTGCGGGCGGGGTATTATTTATCAAGGTCCGGCTGCCCGGTGATGGGGGGCGGTGGGGGGGGGAGAGTCGTGGCCTCTTTCCACAGGAAGTTGGAAGGCCCAGAAGTGGACACAGTGTCCACTTGCCAGGTCACACCAGGAAGGGGTGTCCATCGTTTGGATGAGGACGGTGTGGCCTCCTGCTCAGACATTTTCAATCTGGGAGCCTAGAACCAAACCCCAAGTAGGGGGCAGGGGCGTGGGGAGCCAGGCTAGCATGTTAGCACAGCTGGATCCCATGAATTCAGGGAGAAATTTTGTTAATTACTCTTGTTTTGGAACAAGCTCCAATTTTTTTTTTTTAAAGGACATGATGTTTTGTTATTTTCCAGCGCACGCCTGAAATAGGATCCCGTGTCCTGTTTCTTGGCTGGGACACACAGGACGCCCAGCTGAAGTTGCCTAGTTGCCTGCACGTCAGGCTGCCGAAATGCTAAATCTCTGGATTCTCTCTGGGGCCTTAAAGCCGGTGCAGTTATTTCCTTTGGCAATCCTGTCTCTCAGATGTCTGATTGCTAGGACTTTTAACGGTTTGGGGATGACTTTGCTACATCTTTGTCTCCCCTTGGCCACCTCCAAGTGCCTCCCACTCGCGTCCCTCTCAGGCCCACAGAGCTCACCTCTCGGGGTTGAAGGTCTCCGGTTGTGGCCAGTACTCAGGGTCATGGTGTAGGGCGCCCACGGCCACCTCCACCACGGCGCCCGCGGGGATGCGCTGTCCCTGCACCTCGCAGTCCCGCGCCGCCTCCCGTGTGAACCTGTGGGGACACGTCGGTCACCCCTGCCTTGATGGCCAGCGGCAATGAGGAGAGTGTAGGGGGAGACGGGGACAGGAGGCCCGGCCCTCTGGCAGGGGTGACCAGGATGGTTTCCACCCCCTGCCCTTGGCGCCCTACTGCTCACGACCCTGCAGCCTCTAGGCTCCTTAGACTCATTCGGCCTTGGATGAAATGCCGTCACGCGTGAAGCCCGAAGAGCTTGTCTCAGGCCTGGTTAGGGGGGCACAGGTACCTCCCAAGGGCTTCTTCCTGTGGGGGCGCTTGCGGGTCATTCCCCAGCCACGCTTCCCCCTCATCTGCCATTTGTGGTCACATTGCCCTGGCCCAGCGGGTGCCTGGGGGCTCCGTCGGTGGAGCGTCGCCTTCAGCTCCTGGCACCATTCTGGAGTCCGGGCATCAAGCCCAGCACTGGGCTCCCTGCTCAGCAGGGAGTCTGCTTCTCCCTCTCCTTCTGCCTCTCCCTCTGCTTCTCCTTCTCCCTCTGCTTCTCCTTCTCCCTCTGCTTCTCCCTCTCTCTCTGCTTCTTCCTCTCCCTCTGCTTCTCCTTCATTCTCCCTCTGCTTCTCCCTTTCCCTCTACCTCTGCTTCTCCTTCTCTTTCATTCTCCCTCTGCTTCTCCCTCTTCCTCTGCTTCTCCCTCTCCCTCTGCTTCCCCTTCTCCTTCATTCTCCCTCTGCTTCTCCCTCTCCCTCTGCTTCTCCCTCTCCCTCTTCCTCTGCTCCTCTCCCAGCTCGTTCTCTCTCTCTCTCAAATAAATAAAAATATAAAATAAATAAATGGCCTGGCCCCTGATCTCCATTCACTGTCTATATCACCATGGATAATTTCTACTAGAGGGGAAAACTTCTGGTCAGATTGTTTACCAAGCGCCACGGCACAATCCCATTTACATTGTATTTTTAAGAGCTAGACCACAGATGTTTGCATATAAACATAAAATTTCTGGAAGAATACTTGAACTTCAGCCATGATATCTTCCAAGGGACTGGGGTGGAGGATGGCAGGGGGCCAGAAGTGCCAACAGTTCTTTGGATCCTTCTGTATTGTTTAGGTTTTTTGGTTTTTGATTTTTTTAAAGTATAAGCATATTATTTTTGTGATACAGATAATTACTTTAAAATGAAAAACTATCTATGCTGGCTTTTATTTCAGATTGTAGAACTGGACTTTCCTAAATATCGTAGGGGAGATAAAATTATTATACTAATTATCATTATATTTTACTCTTGCTTATAAAATAAATTAAGAGCAACCCGAGGCTCCTTGCAGCATTCGTCACTTGGTTAGGAGCCTTTAATGTAACAGGAGAGGCCAGGCCTGGGGGACCCTTATTCGGATCTTAAGCTACCAATGCAATTAACATGTGCTTGGAGCTGGTGGCAAAACGCCGGTGCTCAAATCAGAGCAAGCAGGTGGGGGTCTCTGATGTCCACAGCCTCGGTTCTAAAGGGTCAAACTAGGCTATACTGTGACATCCTTTTCTTTTTCATCTTTACTGGGAAAATATCCTGGACCAGGATCCAAGACCCCCTAGAAGCCAGAAAATAAGCTTTCCCTTCTGTATGTAGTGGGGCCTCCTGTCTCGCTAGGCTAGGCCATAGATAAGGATAGAAAAATCTGCTGGATTATACCATTTAGAATCCTGGATTCACATTGATAACACTTCAACAAGAGTTGGGATGTTTTCCACAGGGGCCATTCTGAGCTTTTTGTGTGGATAATGGTTATCTGTCAAGGTGTGTCAGGGCTTGGAAAAAGCCAATGCACTTTTCTGAGATTAAAATAGTAAAGAAAAATAAATACAGTTCGCCATTCTCTCTGTATTCACCCGGAAATCTGTTGCCTGGACCGAAGTGAATTGGCCTCTCATTTGGCTGAGAATAACGATGGCTTGCAGAGAGAAGTCAGCAGAGCTGATATGGCTAAAAATTCTGGTGGAGTAGGTACAGAGGAAGGTGAGGCCCAGGAGATCACGGCTCGCCCAGGATTGGAGCGGGCTGGAAGCTGGCCATTCGCCTGGAAGGCGGGCCTTCCTCTCTGCACCTCACACCTTGCATGGCAACCACTTAGAGTGTCCGGCTTTTCAGATGTTCTGTCCACTGTCAGTGCACCCTTGGGGTGGGCCAAGCAGACGCTGGGTGCCCACTGAACACACGGGAAGCAGAAGCACAGAGCAGCCCAGAACATACCCAAGATCACACAGCAAACTAAGGGCATGGATGTGAGGACCGTCGTGGCTTTCTGTCAAAATTTGTTCTGTGATGATGGAGGCCTGGCACTGCATGTGATTTTACGAGGGGATCGACCGGTTCATCCGAATTCCCTAGTTTCTGGCCTGCCTTGGAGTGGGACCAGCAGCCCCTGGCTCCCCAGAGCAATGCCTTCACCAGCTGCCTTTTACACGGTACTGTTGATAAAGGGTCACGGGGAGAATCGATCAGAGCATTTTGGTGTCGAAGAACCTATACACTTTGTCACTCAACACATCCTCTCAACCAGGTCTCCTGCGATGAGTTCTTGATTGGGTTTAGATCCAGGAAATGACATGTCTTTGATCACTTTATAGACCTTCCTCTCGCTAGAGAACACGACTGTTCAACTCTGCTGGTTTTCCTCTCTGGCAGGAGCCTCTGCAACCGAGTGGGGACCTGACCCCAGTTATCGGCCCTCTCTGGGGTCCCGTAAAGGCTTCTTTCCCCTAGACAGCCTTTGTTCTATCACTGAATGTCTTATTTGGAGCTTCATTTTAATGTGTATAGCAGCTGCCCACAGTTCTCTTGGAAGGAAGCTGGATATAAATCATGAAAAAACAAAGATTGAATGACAGTTTGCTCCATGGCTCCCAAGGAAATCAGAGAAGGCCCGTAAAGTCGGTCTTAATGCCAGGAGAGGCACTAAGAGAGAGCAGCAGCAGCAGGAGAGCAGCAAGGCAGGCCCCGGGGCTGACTGCTCTGAGGGGCGGAAGCCTGTGTGCTTGAGGACCATGCGATTTCACGCACATCTCCAGAATTCTCTATATTTGCTCTGGGTCTGAACGCTTTGGACAAGAGCTACAATCACACTCTTGACGATGTTTTTGGTTTGGAATATAATTCTGAGACACCTTCAAAGCATCCACATTTTCTCTTTTTAAAATGGGCACCTGGGTGACTCAGTGGTTGAGCATCTGCCTTCAGCCCAAGGGTGATCCCGGGGTCCTGGGATTGAGTCCCGCATCAGGCTCCCAGCAGGGAGCCAGCTTCTCCCTCTGCCTGTGTTTCTGCCTCTCTCTGTGTGTCTCTCATGAATAAATAAAGTAAAATAAAATAAAATAAAATAAATAAAAAATGGCTAAAGGGACCTCCCTCTGGATTATATGGTATATGAATTCATAGGCATGCAGAGTGGAAATTATGATGTACAGGCTAAATGCTATGTGTTGTTTCTGTTTCTAGAAACTGAAGTCTGGCCACTGTTTCCCTCCCTAAGGGCCTGGGGCCCCAAGTTAAGACCCTGTGCTCCATGGACTGCCTCGCTTAGGGGGAGTTGGAAAGAAGCAGAAGACCAGATTCCTGCTCTCCAGGCACTCACAGGTTAGTGTGAGTGGGTGTCCCCGGGTGAAACATTGCAGAGGGGTTGAGAAGTGTCCGAGAATATAATTGAAAGTACAGTCTGTGCAAAGATGCTGGGGGAGGACAGGCAAAGTGCCTGGAACTGTGAGTCTCGGGTTGGACCTCGATGGAAGGGGCCGGGGTGAATTGTTGGGAGAATGAGGAGATGCCTTCCAGACCTTGAAAGGATCCCCCTGGAGCATCACTTCCAAGGGCAGGAGTTTCATCTGCTGATTTTCCAGTGTTTGGAATAGCATCGGCTTGATAAATAGTTGCCAAATGAACGAATGGATGAACAGACAAGCAGGCAGGGGGACTAGCTGAAGCCGTTCAAGGCTGGGAGGCCAAGGAGATGGTCTTGGGTTGGGGAGGAAGGTCATGTTAAGAAAAGACCAGTGACACTCTGAGAAGCTGGTTAAGGTAGAGGAAAATGAGCCAGACATTGACTGCTAGGGTTACTCTCTGGAAGCTATTGCACCCCAGGGGATACGGAGAAACCCAAGGCTCAGGCCTCGCCCTCCAGGGACTCGAGTCTGGCATCACACAAAGGGTGACTGATGTCTAGTGAGGATCCTAGACGGTGATGCCAAAGGGGCTTTGGAGGACTGCGGGCTGGGGTGGGGTTCGGGGTGGGGATGGGGAGCGGGGCGTACCTGAAAGCCGGGGGGTAGATCCTCAAGGTCTCCGCAATCACCATGTCCAGGTAGGGCAGGCCTTCCTGGAGGCTGCAGTAGTCAAGGGCCGTCTGGTGATGGTGGTCGTGGTGGTGGTGGGGTTGTGACAAAGGAAGAAAGTCGAGTTACAGCGAGTCACACAGCCTTTCTGGCTTCTCCATTAGCATTAGAGTCCCACTCCCGCTTAGCAGACTCGCACATGGAGATGCCGCAAATGCACAGTGTAGGCCGGCGCTCCCCGTGTCCTGGTGTCCCTGTTCCATGGTGCTGTATGTGACCGAGGACGAGCCGGCCCGGCCTGGGACTTGGGGGGTCTTTGAGTGTCACACAGAGAGGTTTGGTTCTAGGGCAGTGGCAGCAGGTGCAGCCAGGAGCATTTCCGGAGCCTGGTGGCTGCGTGTAGCACAGACACGACCTGGGTCAGTCCCCCCTGCACCCCAAGAGGCAGCTGCTCCCCCATCTCTCAGATGAGAAACCGAGCCTCGGAGGGGCGGCCACGGAGGCGGTAACTGGTATGTCATAAAGTTAAGAGACGCAGAGTGACATCGCAGCAAAAGAAAAAGAGTCCTGGTAACACACAGGATGAATAGTGACAAACCCAAAGAGCTCTTATAAATCCGCAAGAAAAGGAACTAGGAACATGGTCAAAAGCTATGAACAGGCGAAGCAGAGAAGGAGAAATAAAGTTGCCATGATGAAAAATATGAATGAAAAGGAGAGTTCGTTACTCGCCAGTCAGAGCAGGAGAGGCCAGGAAATGTAGATTAGGTACTAAAGGGCGAAGGTGTGGAGAGGCCTGACCCAGCACCCTGTGTTGGGGGGACCTCAGTGACCCTTGGACTGTGCCCCGGTGGGAGAGGAAGGGACACATGGGACGTGAGCTGGGAGCAGGATGTGGGTGTGAGGGTCGGAATGGGGTCATGGAGGCTTATTCGCTGCTCTGCTGGGTTTCCCCGCATCCTCCCTGTCGCCCCCGTGTCCTACAGAGCCTGAGTGGTCCCCTGTTTGGTAGGGGACAGCCTCCTTTCTTGCCCCAGATAGCTGCTGATGCAAGAGCAGGCCTCGGCGGGGCGTTGCTTTCTTTGACCTCCCCTCCCTGAGGAGCGCAGAGGGCCCGTCCAGGCTGCAGCCCCCAGCTGTCGGTGGATGGCCCCTGGGGGGCCCTGCTCCACCCCCGGGAGCCACTCGGGCCTGCAGCCGGCCACGGGGCTGCCCCCCAGGGTCTAGTGGCTGGCAGGAGGGTTCAGGGCCCCTAAACACGCGTGAGGGCCTGACTCCTCGGCCCACGCAGCATCCCCGTGTGGGGAGAGCCTCCTTGGGGGAGTCTGGGCACCTCTGTTCTCCTTTCTGTGTTTAGTGGTTTGATTTGTGCTTGTTTCTCCTGGCCTGTGAGTCACAAAATACAAATTGTGTCATTTCAGTGATTCTGCATGTGAGTTAAACGCTCTGATATTTACATTTGAGATTGGCATTGCCTGGGTGGCTCAGTCGGTTAAGCATCTGTCTTCGGCTCAGGTCATGATCCCGGGGTCCGGGGTTCAAGCCCCGTATTGGGCTCCCTGCTCAATAGCAGGGAGTCTACTTCTCCCTCTGCCTCTGCCTGCCGCTCCCCCTGCTTGTGTTCTCTCCCTCCCTCTCTCTGTCATTCTCTGTCAAATAAGTAAACACAATCTTTTTAAAAAAAATAATAAAACTGGCATTGCATGATAGAAAGATGAATGGTAAGATTCATGCTAGAGAAGAAGAAGGGAGAACATTTGTATCTACTGTTGTTGGCACTCTCCCCTGCCTTTTGAATGAGGGGCCACATATTTTCATTTTGTATAAAACAATTGCGTGGTTGGCCACGCAGGCCATGGTTGATGTGAGCCTCTGACCCAAGGGCACCTGTCTGGAATTAGGATCGCGTGCGGAGAGAGAGAAGCGGGTGGAAAGTGAACACAGGTGAGTCATGAACTGTTGGTGACCATGTTCTGCCTTTGGAGAAGGCTCCCTGGTGTCCCTTAGAGCCTGGTTTCTGCTTGCCACCCTCCGGGATGAGTAGCCTCGTGGGTGGTGGGTGGATCAGTCCTCTCACAGTGTTTTCTCACTTAACGGCCTCAGCAACAGCTACTTCTGTCATCTGCGACCCAAGGAGACGTAACAAATGCAGAAAATGCAAAAAAGAAAAAAAGAAATGGTGGCACTGTGCACCAAAATACAGAACTATATCTCAAAGAGAAACCAGGTCTGGAAGCAGCATCCCTAACAGTAGATGGTATCGGTTTCCCAAACAGAATTTGTGATTTGGAAGCTCTCAGCATTTATTAGAGAAAGAAAACTTTTGAAAGCAGCCTAGGGGAATTGGATATTATAAAGTCAAAGGGTTCGTGTATTCTTTCTCTGGATGAGCTTTCTCCTGTGCTTCTAAGCTGTTGGCTCGAGATCCACATGCAAATATCAGCTTGGTCCAGTGGTTCTCAAGGTGGCTGAACATTAGAGGCAGTGGGGTGGCTTTTAATGTCTAAGGATGGTTGGGCCTTGCCCCCCAGGATTCGACTGTGGGTGTGAGGTGGGGCCTGGGCACCAGCTCTCCCATCCCGCTCGGCCACTGGCCACTGTAGTGTGAGCCCCAGGGAGAGACCACTCATTAGCCCTTCGGCCATCTACCTGTGATCCCTCCCGTGGGAGGAGTGGGCAGATGGGGCGGAGGGAGGCTCGCGCCTGCACATTTTAATCAAACCCAAGTGAAGCAATGAAATTCAAGTCTCTGTCCCATTGACAGACCAGTCCACCCATCTGGACCTTTGCCTGGACCTAGTTCTTTCGGGAAAATCAGGGATAAAGGGGTCCTGCACCAGTCCTGCCAGCAGAGGGCAGCAAGTGTATGGCAAATGGGGGACTCCCCGGTGACGCTGGGCCCCTGCTCAGAATCACAAATTAGACCCAAAAAAGACTTGGGAATCATGCATGCATCCAAATTCTTCATTATAGAGATGAGAAAAATGAGACCCAGAGAGGAAAGCCTTCAAAACCAAAAGCACATAGCTAGAACGTGAAGCAGAAAACCCATGTTTTAATTCAGCAATCCTGCCCCGAACCCCTGCTACCTGGCAGGTGCCGGGCTAGGTGCTGAGGATCCCCAAATGAGCAAGTCTTGGATCTCTGGGGAAGCAGACTTCTAAGCTAATCGTTATCCTGAATGCAGAACGTGTTCTAGAATGGACTTGGGAGGACCAGGATACAGTTCTGAAAACTCATTCATTTAGGCGCCTGGGTGGCTCAGTGGTTGAGCGTCTGTCTGCCTTCAGCTCAGGTTGTGATCCCAGGGTACTGGGATCGAGTCCCACATCTGGCTCCTTGCAGGGAGCTTGCTTCTCCCTCTGCCTGTGTCTCTGCCTCTCTCTGTGTGTCTCTCATGAATAAATAATTTTAAAAAAAGAATTAATTCATTCATGAATCTTTAGGACACATGCTAAGTTGGTGCCTATGGTGGGCCAGGCCCTGACTAGGCATAGAGCTCATAACATGCAGACCCTTCCCACCCTCCCAGGACCTCATGGTCTATCTCAGGATGCGAACCAACAGCAAGGATTAGGGAGTGGTGAGCATGAGACTCTGCTGGAGAACAGAGAAGGCCACACCTCCCAGACATTCGGGATCAAGGAAGCTGCCAGAAGGAAGGGTTGCCCAAACTGAGATCTTTATGATGAATAAGAAGAAGCCAGTTGAAAAGCAGGTGGGCTTGTTTGGATGTTGGCTCCACCAAACAAGTCTTAAAAAAAAAAAAAAAATCCATGAGTCCATCACAGGATCCTGAATCCTGACTGGATATTTGAAACACTTCGGAAATTATGGTTCATTGGTTTTCAGTGTGATGATAGGATGGTGGGCCCGTTTTGGAAAAGAGCCCTTCTGTTTTAAAAAACAGAATGAAATATTTACAGATGATAGGACATCTGGGATTTTTTTTTTTAAATGTGGAAGTGGGGAAAGGAACAGAAGCAGAGTGGCCGCAGCAGACTCTTGTGGGTGCTGGGTGAGGGGGACCGAGTTCTCCCAAGTGGCCTTTGAGTTTATACAGCTTAAAGTTTTCCTTTGCAAAAAGCTAAAACACCAAATAGAAATGTAAATAACAACAGCGTGTGGAGTCGCCCCATGCACAGACTTGGAGCTGCGCTCAAGAATTAAAAATGGTTCTGCGAGGCTGGCCGAGTGGGAGAGGTGTGGTTTGGAGCCGGATCTTGTAGGACAGTTGGCAGTTTTCCGGGCACAGAAGGCAGAAAGCCCTCCCATGCGGGGCGACCTTTCGGGCTGAGTCAGAAGAAGTGTGGTGGGCGTGGGACCTGGTGGAGGGCTGGCAAGAAATGAAACAGAAAAGGTAGTTATGCTCTATGGGCGCGATGTGTTTTTCTTTGGCATCTAGAAAAAACCCACACAATTAAAAAATGCTGGTGGTGGGGGGTGCGGCGGGGGGAGTGGTGTAGAATTCACTCGAAGTGAGAAAGGGAAAGGAAGGGTAGCTTAGTCAAGAAAACGTTTTCCCTTGGAAGAAAAGGCTGGCCGGCTCACCCCAAATGTTTGAAATAGCAGCAGCAGCATCGCAGGCAGGAGGCTGGGAGCTGGGAGCTGGGAACTGGGAGCTGGGAGCTGGGAGCTGGGAATTGGGAGCTGGGAGCTGGGAACTGGGAGTTGGGAGCTGGGAGCTGGGACCTGGGAACTGGGAGCTGGGAGTTGGGAGCTGGGAACTGGGACCTGGGAGCTGGAAGCTGGGAGCTGGGAGTTGGGGACTGGAAACTGGGAGTTGGGAACTGGGAACTGGGAGTTGGGAACTGGGAGCTGAGAACCGGGAGCTGGGAGTTGGGAGCTGGAAGCTGGGAGTTGGGAGCTGGGAACTGGGAACTAGGAGTTGGGATCTGGGAGCTGGGAGCTGGGAACTGGGAGCTGGGAGCTGGGAGTTGGGAGCTGGAAGCTGGGAGCTGGGAGCTGGGAGCCGGGAGCTGGGAGCCGGGAGCTGAGGCTTCTGGCCCAGCTCCTCCCTTGCTGTGGCCCTTGGCGCTCAGACCCTTGGTGTCCCCACTTGGCCCCGGGATGTCAGGAGAACCCAGCGGGGTCTGAGCAGAGTAGCCTCTCATTTCAAGCCAGGAAGCACTTTAAGCTTCTGTGTTGCCAGAAGATAACATTAAAAAGCGATCCCGAGGGCTCTGACTCCATTGCACGGCCCCGTATTACTCAGAATCAACCTGTCCTGCTGTCCCCAACGCTGGCCATGCCTCGGGGTGCCCACTTGGGGTGTCCCGCCAGGGTCTCGGCCCTGGATGCACCCCAGGCGGCTGTGGCCTGGGGCCAGTTGCCAAGGCAACACCAACAGGTCACCAGGTCTGTAAAGTGGGGTCCTGCCCAGCTGGCAGGGCAGGGCAAAGGAGCCGGTAAGGTGACAGGTCTCTGGAAAACATAATGCACCAAATGAGCAGATAATCCTTCCATTTGAATATATTGGGTGGCAGGGAGCTCACTGTAGCACCGGGCCTTCTGCAGCGTGTGTTAAATGACTCTATAAGGATGTGTTAAGGAAGAAAGTGATTTTAAAATCTTATAGAACTTATTTCAGCTGGGACTTATTTCATAAAACAAATAGCTGTGTTCTCAGAAGGTTGAAAATCAATATTAAATATTTATTAATATCCAATAGTGGGAAATGTGGATTAAATAGTAAATATTTGATTACTAACTATTGGGGGAAATATAGAGTAAAACATAAACTGAACCTGTGCCTCATGGGTTACATTTTCAATCCAAATTTTCCAGAAGGTTTTTTCCACCTATATTTGATTTTCAGTGGGTAGTAACTTCTCTTTTTCTTTCTTTTTTTTTTAAGATTTTTAAATTATTTATTCATGAGAGACACAGAGAGACAGAGAGAGAGGCAGAGACAGAGACAGAGGGAGAAGCAGGCTCCATGCAGGGAGCCCGATGCGGGACTTGATCCCGGGACTCCAGGATCACGACCTGGGCCGAAGGCAGGGCCTAAACCATGGAGCCACTCACGAGTCCCTCTCTTTTTATTTCTAAGGTCCTCGGTCTCTTTGTCTTTTTATCATACCGCTTAGATCTGTAAACCAATATTTAAATGCAATGGAAAAACCTGATGGTTAAGGAAACCTCATGGAAAATCTATGGATAAATCCTTTTAAATAGGAAATAATACTGCCCTGACCTATTCATGTCCTCTGGCTACATTTAGATTCTTGTGTGCCATTTTCTTGAGAGCTACACACACACACACACACACACACACATGCACACACACACACACACACACGCCCCTCCCCTGAGTCACTCACACCTACACATACATCACATGCTGTATGCGTGTGCAGTTAGGACATGGAGAATTAAGGAGGAACAGAAAACAAAATGTCACTGCTTTCGAAAAGATTTTTTCCTGGAGATTCAGGGACTTAATAGAAAAATTAACGTTTTCTTATTTTGCTAAAGGAAACAGAAGTGGGGGCGGCTTCAGTTTGGTCTTTCCCACGCAGTAGTAACAGCAGCAGCGAACAGGGCTGGTAATGTGGCATTTGTCACCAGATGCAGTGTTACAGAGAGTGAGCTCCATTGTGCCAGCCTTTGCCCTCCAGAAGCAGGGAACGTGACATCCCCGAAGACCCGGCTCTCCGGCTTGGGGCCAGCCAGGGGCCATACAGCCTGTATGAAGGATAAAGATTTCTATTCGCTCTCATTCTCTGGGGAACATAAGATGAGAATATGAAACCAAACCGTGGAAAATGTGGCAACCTTTTCTTTGCCCTTTTGACCACCAGCCCAGAAGAGCCCTTCCCCTCGTGACCAGCCCCGCAGATGAGCACGCAGTCCTGCGGTGAGGCCCGAGCGGGGACCTGGGCTCCGTGCCAACCAGTTCTCTAAACAGAGACACTAACTTGCTGGCTTGAGAGCCCAGGGATGGGCCCACTTGAGCTGGTCCAGGCTGGGGCGAGAAGCAGTGGGGGTCGGAGGGATGGAGTGGGCCACGAGAAGGTGGGGGGGGGGATCTTCCTAGCCAGTGCCCAGAAAGTTCTGCATGCTAATTGAAAGCATTTGGTAGATTTAGATGCAGACATGCATCCATACCTTAGAGAAAGTAATTAGGAGACTGTGTATGGGATCTATTTACACCCACTTTACAAGAAAGGAGACAGAACCCGTCCACATAAACCTGTGGATTATTCCAGGTGCCCTTGTACTCTGCAGGCCAGGCCATTAAGGGATTAGGTGAGGAGATCGTAATGAAAGAACATAAACCCGCCTACATGTGCGTGCATGCACACGCGCACACACACACACACACACACACACACACAAACACACACACTAGCCCTCACCACCGAAGGCCCTGGGTTGAGCTTTATTGATGTCCCTGACTTTCAGCAGGAATTCCTGTCTTCAGAGACCTAAGATAACAATAGTGCTCTGCCTCCTGCAATATTTTACTGTGCACAGAGGGACTTTTACATCTGTTGTATCATTTGGTCCTCACGACAACTGCACCATGTGGTAGGTAGGGCAGTTTTTGCTGCCTACTTTTGTTAGATGAAGAAAACCAAAGATTCAGAGATTCGTGGCTCATCCAAGGTCACACAGCTGGTGAATGGCAGAGTCGGAATGAAATCCAGATCTTCACATTCCAGGACTTGTCCCTCATGCTGTACTGCCTAGGCCTCCCTCCCTCTCCCCTCTTTCCCTCACCGCCCCCCCCCCACCTGCTGTCCTTAGGTACATTTTATGGAAGAATAACATGCATACAGAAAAAAATATCACACAAGCTAAAATGCAGAGTCCAGTGACTTTTAACAAAGCGAGCACACCTGTGTACCCACGGCCAGCTTGAGACACCAGACATTGCCAGCATGCTGAAGCGCCGCTGTGACCCCATCCGGTCCCAGGCCCCCCACCAAGGGCAACCACTATCCTGCCTTCTATTTTTTTTGAATTTTTTTTAGACTTTATTTATTTATTCATGAGAAACAGAGAGAGAGAGAGAGAGAGACAGAGACAGAGACACGGGCAGAGGGAGAAGCTGGGTCTCCAGGATCACACCCTGGGCTGAAGTCTGCGCTAAACCACTGAGCCACTGGGGCTGCCCAACTATCCTGCCTTCTAACACAAGAGATTACTCTGCCTTTTAAAAATCTGTACATAAACAGAATACGCAGGATGTAGGCCTTTGCCCATGCCTGCTTGAGCGTGGTGCTGTGTGTTGGACACTCATGGTGTGGCGTGGCGCTGAAGGGCGTCCACTCTCGTGGCGTCCATCCTTTCAACTGTGGCTGGACCTCTGAGTTATCCCAGTTTGGGGCCGTTATAAATAAAGCTGAACATTCTCGTATGTGTTTTGTGGTGGACGTGTGTCCACACGTCTGCTGAGTGTATACCTAGGCATGGATTTGCTGGGTCGTAAGGGAAGAGTATGTTCAGCTTTAGTAGATATTTTGGACAGTTTTACAGATTGGTTGTACCAATTGCCTAAAATTTTAGTGGTGAACCAGCTGAAAAGCAGTTTGTTGACACAAATGTCAGGTCCCTCTATTAATCTCCCTGGGGCTCCACCTGCTTCCTTCCACTTGCCTCCCCAACACGCTGAAACCCAACCACTGTCTGTATTCCAGGAAAGGGTTGAGAGAAGAAATAGTGTATTATTTGGGGAGCAGAGTTATTTATCCCTAGTGGGGGCATATAGAGAAAAGGGGAGGTAGGGACAAACAAGACACATCTAATCCCCTGGTTTTAAAAAATGGTCTCAATTATCAGACATAAGTACTCATAAGCATAAAACACATTCCCAAATCAACTAGAGTCTTTGGATTATCTGCTGTTATGTAATACTTAGGATTCTGATCTCTCCATTAATAGCCGATTGTATATGATGTTTAAAGAAATAAGCCCCTAAATAAATTACAGTTAGATCACCTAGCTCACCATCTCTGCAGTGGGGAGAGAGGGTTTTGCATTTAATTTGCGGAGAAATTGTTTTTGTTCACTCTCTCCCTACATAGATAGTGAGTATGTCTATGACATGGGTGTGACATGCCCCGAGCAGAGTGTGAGGGCATGGCGGAGGGGGTGGTGGCAAGACACAACCCCATACATTCAACTCACTCTGTATTTGGGACACTGTTTACTTGTTTGTTCAGAGATTTGTTACTATGGTAATAAGGAGCCATTGAAGGTTTGATGAGTAGAGGTGACATAATGAAAATGGTATTTTGTGCTCTGACGATGGTATATGAAGATAGTTGGAAGAGCTGGTCAATAGGAAAAGAAGATGGGAGATTACTGTAATAGTCCGGGCAGGAGCTCGGAGCTCGGATAACAGTGCAGTGGTCAGAGTGGGCAAGGGGCTGAAAGGGAAGTAGTATGAGCAGTGATTTTCTATCTTGGCTGCTCCCCACTGAGGCTGGAGCCCCACCCCGAAACATTCAGCAACAATTGATGGATTGGTGTGCAGAAGTTGGTAGTATTCCTAAAGCTCCCTGGGAGATTTTCATGTGCAGCCGGATACAGAGTCATAATTTTATTATTTTTTAAAGATTTTGCTTATTTATTCATGAGAGACACACAGAGAGAGGCAGAGACACAGGCTGAGGGAGAAGCAGGCTCCCTGCAGGGACTCGATTCTGGGCCCGGGATCATGCCTTGAGCCCAAGGCAGATGCTCAACTGCTGAGCCACCCAGGCGTCCCTGTGTCCCCGTAGTTTTAAAGGGAGACTTGCCAGGGGAGGTGAGTCTTCGGATGTAAGGGGGCAGGGAGTGAAGAGATGAAAGTGATCCCTAGGTTTCATTCCCAGGTGGCCAAAAGATAGAAAGAGGACCATCCGGGTGAGGCTGCCCTTCCAGGAGAGCTCCGCTTTGGCAGGCTTGTGGGGGAGGGGCCCCGGGGGATATGGTGTCTAGATCAGCCACACAGAGGGAGATGAGTCCCCTGGGATGGGGGTCAGAAAGGAAAGCCGGGTGCTGAGGCCTGAACTGTAGGGCTGCCCAGGAAAGGAGGCTGAGAGCCTGGAAAGGAAGGGACTCTGGACAGTCTCGGATCTCCCAGACACAGCCACAGAGATTAGAGATTAAGGACCAGGAAAGAACATGGCATCAGTCACCTGAGAGGGGGGGTGGGGAGACCAAAGCCAGCAGCAGGGGGGTTCACCGAGGACCACAGGAGAGGGGATGGAGTGAGTGGGAGCGAGCTGGGGCCGGTGCAGCACTTCCACAGGCACAAGGCAAGAACTGGGGTGGGGGGGGGGGGGAACCAAGCCAACCACGGGCAGGTATGAAGCAATGCCACCAAGCAGCAGCCGTGTGACAAAGGAAAAGCATGTGCTGCTCCTCTAGTTAGTGCGGCAGACCCAGGCCGGATGGTGTAAGGCCGGGGGAGAATGATTTTGAGGCAACACAGGCAAGGATTTTCAAATGACTAGAACTTAATGAAACAGGCAGCCTCTAGGCCCGCTGGAGATTGTCAAAAGCTGTCGCTGAGCATCTGAAAAGGTCGCTGGTGGATATTCATGGATCCCTCATCAGGAGGGACTGCAAGTGGCCCTGTGGGGCCTTCTGCGTGAGTCTAGGATGGTCCGAAGCATCATGACCACCCCCCCACCCCCACCCCCACCCCAGCTCCCCAGGGACAGCCTGTGACACTAGCGGATCCCGGAGCACTTGCCGGCGGAGGAGGTGTCACACAAAGGTGGAAAGTGATCCCCTTGCTCTAGGTACCCCCACCTCCGCCCCCCGCAGCCCCATCGCTCATTCCGGTGTGCGTCTCCATCACGCAGTCCAAGAGTCAGAGCCCAGGTCACGTACTGTTTGGGGAAATGGTAAACAAAGATAAGAGCTTTAAGCACTGGAATTTATTTTTTATCCACTCGGCCTAAAAGCCACTGCGTGTTAAATTTAGAAGGCTGGCTTCCAGCCCCCTCCCTGCCCTCCTGTTCGCGGCCTGCTCTTTCCCGGCCAGGATGACCAGGGAATAGGAAATGTGTTTGGAAAGCCCGGGCGTCCTTAGAGGCTGCCTGCCTGGATGTTTATAGAAATGTATCATCCGCGGGCCTGGAGAGAGGGTCACTTCCTCCGATGGCCGGCTCTGCTCCCCATCCCAGCAGCAGCCTCTCTACCCAAATATTTACCCAAACGTCCTCCAGGCAGGGCCATGGTGCTTCTGCCTCAAATGCACGCACCGTTGGTAGGTGAGACGCTCCCCCGGGGAAGCAGCCGCATTTGCAGCAGACCCCCTTACAATTTATTTACAAAGGTCTCCCTCACGCCTGGGAATCTATAATTGAACAGCTCTCTCTATGTAGGTTAAATCCCTTTGCAACCAAGTCCGAGAACCTGTAGAAATCCTTTTGTCGGCCTGGAATTCTGTTGTATTGAATATTGTTGGAAATAAATGAGCCATTGTCTGGGCTGAGAATTTTCTGGTTAGATAGAGATCTCCACTGCGATGCGATTTATTGTGGCAGGGTTTTTTTTTTCCCCCCAGCTCATTTTAAATTCCCTATTGCCTGCTCAGTCCATTTTCCTATCTCAGGATAGAAGTGAGGAGGGTTAGGCCCAAGCTGAAAAAAAAAAGGAAAAATAGGCTCCTTTGCCCAAGAATGTCGTCCAGAGGCCCACATGGAGTCTGATGCCAGATTTTAACGGGGAAGTGCAGGATGTCTGTTGGCTGGCTTCGGGGAAAAGAGTGACCAACCCTGTTAGCCGATGCATGAGTGGGAGGTTAGTCCCAGGACCATAAAGAGACTCGGAGACTCTGGAGGTCCATGGGTTCAACTCCCCGTCCCCCATGGTATGGGCGAGGACCCACAGCTCAGAGAGGTGTGTGCTCACGAAGGAATGCTCATTTACGGCTCTTACAAAAAATAATTCCCTTAGCCCCACTGAGCTTTAAAATATATCCAACCCTAGTTATGAGTAAGTTTTTGAAGTTGAAAATTAAAAAAAAAACCCATCAGGAGCAATTCACTGTCTTTCTCTTCTATAATCAACTCTTGAGATTTTGAATTTCACGGTCCACAGGCAGATTTGTAAGTGGAGAAGCAGAGATGTGGAATTCAACAGATCTGACTGCAAGGCCGGGGGCAAGTTATGAAGCCTCACCAGGATTTCAGTCTGCTTGTCTGTGAAATGGGGGCAGATCACACCAGGAAGGCTGGTAGTGAGGACTCCTCATCAAGTGCCGGTCAGGGTTTCCTGAAGCTCTGTTTGTAATTCTCTCGCTTTGGACAGGAGGTGGCAAGTGCACGTATCAGATTTGCTTGTTTCTAAAAATGCTGGTCAGGGACCAGCTGCAGGTGTGGGGCCGTCCCCACAGACATGGAAATAGTTGTACCAGTGAGAATTAAGAATTCAGTGGCGCTGCCTTAGGGGAGATGCTGAGAGACCCCATTCCTGTGATCAGAAAAGGAGGAAGGAAGGTACGAGAAGGTAAATCCTAGGACACATGACAGAGGCTCTTAGAGACCTGCCTCAACTCTTCCCTGTGCTAAGAGCCTCGCAGTATGCCTCCTGTCCCCTTATAAGATCCCATTCTGCCCAGGAGGAGACAGAAATTTCCAGAGCTTGGGTGGCTTCCCTAGGCCATAGGGCCAGACGTGGGGAGGGCTGGCCTATAGCCAGGGCCTGTTTCCAGGGCCACCTCTTACAGGTGGCTGCCTCGGCAGTGGCTGCCTCGGCACCTCTTGCACCTGATGCGATTTTAGCCCTTGCCCTATTTCTGCAGCTGGCGGCAGTAGTGGAAAAGGATTCCTTGCTGAGTGTGGTGGCCTCCACGGTGGCAGAGCCAAGCAGACATGGGCCGCAGAATAATGGCTGACACGAGCTTCCCCACCGACATAGTGGACCTGAGGGCACAACAGAGCGTCCCTCCCTCCCCTTGGAGCAGGAGAACTGGGTTTGGATACAGAAGATGAGGTTCTTGGGGGAACCCCCCCTTTTTTTTTTTTTAAAGATTTTATTTATTTACTCACAAGAGACACAGAGAGAGGCAGAGACACAGGCAGAGGGAGAAGCAGGCTCCAGGCAGGGATCCTGAATGTGGGACTCGATCCTGGGACTCCAGGATCACGCCCTGGGCCGAAGGCAGGTGCTCAAACGCTGAGCCGCCCAGGCATCCCCCCCCTTTTTTTGTAATTAAATTTGGGAGTGGGGGGAGACTCACTAAATCACAGACTGCCTGGGCCTCAGAGCCTCGATAGTGGTTTCCCTTCGGAGGGGCCCAGATGCTGCATCCATGCCTCCGCCTCTGGTCTTCTGGGTGGGGGCTGGAGTCTCAAGGTGAAGGGGGCTGCTGAGGGCCAGGGGGAAGGTTCAGCCCGCCCGGGCCTTCGGGAATGGCCTGGCAGGTGCTCCCCTCGTGCCCCACTACAAGATGTGGGGGGCTCACCTCCCTGCTCACTCTGGGCCATCCTTCTGCTGCCATCGCCTCTGCAGAAGGGGAAGGGGGGGTCACAGGAAGACTCCCCTGCAAGTGAGACCCACACACTCCATCTCTCGGAATGGAGAAGGGTCTCATGGAATGGGAGGCTGAGTTCTCCCAGGCAAGACTCACCACCAACCCCCCCCCCCCCCCCCCCCCCCCCGTCCCCTATCTGCTGGACAAACCAGACCTGCAGGGACCCCTGAGGCATGCCTCAGAGGCATCCCCTGAGGCTTTAGTTAGGGGTGTCCTGTGGACAGAGCTGCCCGCATGAGCCCTGGGGGGCTTCAACACAGTCCCGACTAGGAGCATAATTTTGTTCATTGTTTTGGTTTTTGTTTTATCCAATACTGGACTGCTCCTCTAGTGTAGGACAAAATCCCAAAAAGGTGACTGTGGCCCCATGAACGGACATCACTACCCCCTCCCCTCCACCGAAAACGATTCTGTGTACGCATTCCTATCTTTATGCTTTCATTTTACGTGTTTAAATATCTTTCTACTATCTTTGCTAAGAAGAATTCCAGCTGTCCTTCAGGGGTCCCCTTAGCAACGTCTGGGGCTCCCGTGAGGTTTGCAGGCCACCTCTTCCAGGCTACCGCTGCACCGGGAGTGTGTCCCCGCGCCTGCTGTGTGCCAGCCCTGGCAGAGGGAGAGGGTGCTGCCTGGTGGGCGAGTGGGGGCCCCCGAGGGGGAGGAGCCCTGTGCCCCCCCCAACCCTCCGTGGGAGGGATGCACACAGTGGGGACAGCGGATGGGATGTTGGGGGGGGGGGTGGATCAGAAACCCTTCCCGGAGAGGGGGAGGCTTATGCCGAAGCAATTTTCAAAAAGCATTTGTGCTCTTTCACACAGAAACAATAAAAGCGCTTAAACAAGGTTTTGGAGCCGAATTGAACCGGGTTCCTTCACAGGCACGTCGTTTATTGCCGTTTTATTGGAGCGCGTGCTCTCTGCGGTTCCTGCCTCTGCCTCCCGGCCCGGGCAGCGCGGCGCTGGCGCGTGTTAATTATGCCCATTTGTTGGGGCCTCGGATCTTCAGGACTCGTTTGTTTCTTTTGTCTTCTGTGTCTGCTGCTCCCTGTGGGTGCCGGGTGCAGGGTGCATCCCCCTGTCCCGCAGCGAGGCTCCTCAGAGGGGCTGGACTTAGGGTGGGGGCACCTCGGAGGTGCCACAGGTGACTGTCACATTGGGAGGCCCGGGGCAGGGGCCTGCAGGCTGAGGGATTTTTGCAGGATCGTAGGTCCAGGCAGCCCGGGGTCAGGTCCACAGCCACGGACCAGGCTGGGGAGGAGTTGTGGGCAGGGAGGGGAGCTGGGGTCCCTGGGGACAGAGACGCAGTCCTGAGGAGGTGGGCACGGCTGAGCTGGGCCGGGCACGGCTGCCAGGTTGTATTTCCTGGCCACCATAGAGTGACAGCAGATGGCCCCCAGGAGCTCATGGGGCAAGGGCCTTGCTGTTCTATGGGGTCCTGGACAGGAGGCCCCAGGGGTCAGGACCAGAGGTGGTGGGATGACCTCCCAGTGGACAGAAGGAGGCCGGACTCCCTAGAGGAGGTGAGGGTCACGTCCTGCCACCCAAGGACAGTCTGAGAAGCAAGCTGCCATCGAGCTGCAGGCTCTTGAGCTGCCACGCTCTTCAGGAGCACAGGCTGCTGGTGGCTTTGGTGCCGGGGCTGCCGTAAGCTGCCCATAAATGCCGACCCCACGTGTAGGGCTCTGAAAGGGGAGTGGGGTGCTGGGACCGGACACATCCCGGTGCCCCCCTCCAGCTGCCACCTGCTGCCTGGTGCTGACCTCCAATGTCTACCCCAGAGCCAAGGCCCTGAGTGAGGGGCAGGAAAGCCAGGCAAGGTGATGTGGGGACCAGAGAAAGCAAGCCTGGCCTGGGGGCGGGGCAGACAGTGGAACCAACAGTGTCTTTCGAAGAAGGGCAAGTTCACGGTTACTGAGAGTATTTACTGACCCAAGGCCTGGGGGGCAGGCACAGGGCGAGTTTCACGTGGATCGTTTAGCTGAGTTTCCATTTTTACAGATGACAAAACTGAGGCCCGGAGGGCTTTATGTGCAGGGTTGGTAGACAGAGAGGATGGAGCTTGGTGGAAAGAGGCGGAGTGAGGAAAACCTGAGTCCGCCCAGGTCTAAAGGCGAGGAAGGCAGGCTTGTTCCTCTTCCTCATTCATGCAGGACAGCAGGGCGGAGCTGCCGAGGGGCGATGGAGGCAGATGCTCCGATGCTTCAGGTGGCCAGGAGCACAGAATCGGGCCTGCTTGGGACTGGGGCCCTCAGGCCAGCGCGAGGCGGGGGGTGCTGCATGGGAGGGCAGGATGCAGGGGATCCTGAGTGATCATGAACCCCGGCGGGGAGATAGGGCATGTGCAGGGGGGCCTCGCCCAGCTAAACTGGGAGAAACCCTACGAGGGGCCTCATGGGTCCTCCTGGGTGCCTGGCAAAGTGCTCGGGCTCTCAAGGGCCAGTGTCATCTTGGATGGACGAGGGTGTGTGTAGGTGCTCCCTGGGAAAGGAGGGGGGGCCTCAGAGAATTCTGCAGCCCTTGCTCTTGGTGTGCTAGATACGGAGACTTTCTGCTTGTCCTGTTCCTGAGCCATGAACCTTTAACCCCCCTGAGCATCTGGAGAGTTCTCTGGCACAGGCCCGTGAGGAGGCCACTGCTCTGTGCTGAAGCCCCTGCCGTGGGCCACCCTGGGGCCCAGGCTCCTCATCTCAGGTCGCGTGAACCTCTTCTCTCCCTGGGCCCAGCCAGCTCTGGCTTCTTCCCGAAGAGCAGCTGCTCTGAGAATGTCCCTGGGCCAGTGGGGGGCTGCCCCCGAGGGTCCTGGCCAGGCCGGTAAGTGTATTTGCAAAGTTTACTGAAAATGGAACAGTGCCCAGCTGTTCTCAATTTTTTTTTTCCTAAGGGAAGGGCAGGAGGAAATAGACTCAAATGACAGCAGGAGGAGGGCCCCTGTGGGATTTTCTCAAGGTTCGTTAACCCCACAACGAGCCATCACCTTCCATAGAAATCCTTCTGATGTCTGCTCCCTTTGGCCCAGCCGTGCTATGCTGTGATCTTTCCCCAGTGATCCAAGAAGAGAGAGAGAGTCTTTTCCAAAAACGGAGACTGATGGTAGACAGGGTTGAGTCTGTAGTTTGGGAGTGGAGTTTTGTAAAACTGGTCAAATCCCCCTGCCGAGAAAACATTGTTATGGCAGTGCCAGTGCCCCCTGTGCTCCAGGGCGGTCCTGTGGCCCACGCCGTCTTCTAGGCCAAGGCCAGGCTGGCCTGGGAAGTCTGCTCTGGTCTTTGGGACCCCACATGACTTAGCTTCCTAATGCAGTTTTTGTTTTTTAAGGTAAATGAAACATAGGGCCATAATCATACGGATTTAGAGCAAGAACGTCTGGGATTCACTTCAGAAGGCTCTTGGTGTTCCTGTGCATCACCTTTCTTTCTGATGAGTATTCTCAGTGGGAGGATCCCATTATAATCAAACAGGTGCCTTATATAGCTACGTGTTACAGGCTCAGAGGCCCTGAAAACTGATTTATGGGGAGTGAAACCAGGAAAGACGGGGTGAGGCTTTACATGTATGTAGCAGGGAAGGAGGCTTCGGTCCCCAACATTCCTGTGCCAGCCAGATGAGTTGGAAACAGCACAACACAGAGCAACGGAAAAGCCATGTGCGGTCTCTGCACCCGCTTGTCGGACTGTCAGGTGGTCTTTGGCCAGAGCACGTTTCCTCTGCCCTGACCCCTTCTGGCCTCTTAGTCGGGGTGTGACTCCAGTCCCTGTTGGGGGGTGGAAGTGAGACTCCAGTTCTGGGGGCCCCCCTGGCCTCTGGGCACTGCTGTGGAAAGCGCAGGGTAGAGCAGCTTCCTTGCGAGTTTTGATTCCTACTGGTTCTCAAGCTGAGCTGCACCCTGGAGTCCCCAGGGACCCTGTGATGTCCCTGCAAGAAGCCCTGCAAGCCCTGCCACAGTCAGGGGCTCCATGTCAGCTCTCAGGTGTAACCTGAAGCTCCCAGGGCATTGTTTGAGCGCCAGGCTTCTAGAAGGTACTAGAAAGTCTAGCTCTGTACAGAGGGCTTGGGGAACTCTTTCAGGTCTGCCTCCTATTTCTACATCACACGTCCACCTTGGGAGCCAGTCTTGTTCAGTGGTTAAAAGCACACAGGTGTCACATTGCCTGAGGATGAATCTGTGTCTCACTGCTTACCAGCTGTGTGACCGTGGTCAGCCTCAGTTTCTCACTCAGTACAATGGAGATAATTCTAAGATCCAAAAAGTTGTAGTGGGCAAAAAGCCTATTCACAGACAGCACTTGCCCACGCCTGGCATGCAGTAAGTCTTAGGTGGGTGCACACTACTGCTTAGAGTTGCAGCTGTGTGTGGCTCACCCACATCCATCCTGCTGTCTTCACCCCGGGGGTCCTCCCCTCTGGCCAGCCTCTTTAGACTGACCAACCTCTGGTAGGCCTGACCAACTCCCTGACTTGGTTTCTCCCTCAAGATGTTCCTAGGATACCCACCTGGCATCTCACGCCATACCTGAAGACTGGCCCTACCATGACACCATGCTGGGAACAGGCTCTTGGGTGCTGCCCCAACCCAGGACCTCAGACCCTCAATTGTCTGGCACATGACAGGAAAGGAGATGGGGTTGGATGAACTAGGGTGAGATCAGAGCCAAAGTAGTGCATCCACTCATTCCTCAGGGCCCCTGGTTGGCCCATGGCCATTGGAGCTACTGTGGTGAGTCCCTCTCTGTGGAGCTTCCAGTCCAGTGGGAGAGACAGACTAATCCCATACCCAGGAAACCACCAAAGATCTAAGTGTTTGGAAGAAAAGATCTAAAGAGGGTAAAGTATGAAGTTGTTTACCCTGCTTCGGAATGCTTGAAGGAGTTAAGTTTTGGGGAGCAAGTAAGAGGAAGTACCTTTCCTAGCTAGTATATTTTAAACTTGTAGGACTTCTTATTCTACAGGGTTACAATAATTGAGATATATTTCAACACAGTCAGGGAAGATGACCAGAGAACGGGTTATTAATCGGGCCACCAGTCATCAGAAACCACTCACAGAAGCAGCTACTGTGCCCTCCTCTGCACCATCTGCTCGCATCCTGGGCCGGCCCGCCGCTCTGGCTGTATCACCCTCTAGAGGGACCCAGTTAGAGTGGAAGGGAGACTTGGATGACCAGGAGACTTGAAACTCTGCCACATGGAGAAAATATACAGAAGCCAGAGAGGTGTAGTCTCCATCTTGTAAAGGGTCATTCTGTGGGGGCGGAGAGTTTGAAGCGACTGGGGGAAGGTATAGGGAAATGGATTTGTGGAAAAATGGTTGGGCCCAGTGTGTGAAACATGGAAGACATGAGCCCCTCATTCCTGGAGTGACCGCTGGATGATGGGTCTTGAGCCAGGGCCTAGGAGAGGGCCTTCGGGATCAACCAGCAATCGCTGAAATCTTTCTAAGGCCTCATGTCTTGGTAGTTCGACCATTATTTTGTTGGTCCCTAGCAGAAAATAGTGTCCTGGGGAAATGGGATGTGGAAGGAGCGAGGTTTGTTGCAAGGTAAGGAGGTAGGAAACGTGCCAGGCTGGAAGGGGATCCGGAGTGGCAAGGAAGGGACTGCTGGCCGAGGGGCACGGATGCACATGCCGGGACCTGGGTGGACCAGAGGCACGTGAAGGGACATGTGTCTCCTTAAGACTTCTGGGATGATATCTGTATGACGGGAAATAGGAAGAATCAAAACAATAACACAATAAAACCAAATGCTTCTGGAGAGCATAGGTGCCAGGCTCCACGCTAAGTGCTTTCCAGACGTCACCTCATTTAATCAGCCCCAACGGAACGGAGCAGATATGTTTATTATACCCTTTTAACAGTGGAGGAAACTGAGGTTTAGGCCCATGTGGCTGGTTCAGGGCTTCAGCCTGGCTTTGAGGCAGGGAATCCAACCTGGAGCCTTAGCCATCAGCCCAGCTCCCCTGAGGGTGGAAGAGGATAAATTGGAGAAAGGGCCATGGGAGCTGCAAAATGCTGTCTGAATCTTGCTAGGAGCATCTTTGTGCATCCCTGAGGAGGTGGCTTGTGGCTCCCTGTGCCCAGTCCTGTGAGTCCTGGTGGGGCCGAGAAGTTATTTCACAGGGTGGAGGGAAAGCGCCAAGTTGACTCCTCTGCATAAATGGACTAATAAAAACTGTTGAGCTAATAAAAATACCAGAAGGAGCCCTGCATTCGGATTCTACAGGCAGGATGGACTCTTGCAGGGCCACACGAGGGGAGGTGGGAGGGGCTCCTGGTGGCTCTGTCGGTGAAGTGTCTGCCTTGGGCTCAGGTCACGATCCCAGGATCCTGGGATCAAGCCCCGCATCAGGGAGCCTGCTTCTCCCTCTCCCTCTAGCACTCCCTCTGCTTGTGTTCTCTCTCTCTCTCTCTCTCTCTCCAATAAATAAATCATTAAAAAAAGAAATGGGAAAAGTGCTCTGGGGACCACACATTACTTTGGAATTTGTCATCACGACTAGGACAAAAGGATGTGTGGAGTGAATGGACATAGGATCTAGAGGATGGTAAACTGAATGGTTATCAGATTCCAGAAAGTTCTGAAAGTGGTTTGAAAATCTAGACTTAGTATGTGAGAAAAATATAGTGTATACACGGATATCTCTGGGAGTGATGTCTTTTTCCTGCCAGCGTACTTGTTTGCGGGCACCTCCGCTCAGCAGACCTCCATGCCCCGACGGCAGAGCATAGGAGTTAGAGCAAGAAGACTTGAGCTCTTCCAGTCTGCATTTGCTGTGTGATCCTGAGAAAGGGTCTTAGCCTCTCTGAACCTGTGTTTTCTCAATTCCAAAAGGGAACATTTGTAAGAGATACTCTATTCAACTTCATAGGTTAGGGAGAACCAACAGTAGCAAATAATAATTACCATTTTGAGGTCTTTCTTACATCTCAGACAATGCCTGTCTCAGGGGAGAGCCCATCGAATATGTACTGTAAAGGTCTCCAGGGACACCAAAATAGTGGGACAAAGTTGGGGTCAGAAGGGAAGTAAGATGCTAAAGATCAAAGGGTAAGTGCCAAGATGAATTAATTTAAATGTGGATGTGTCAAATGGATGCCACAAGCAGGAATATAATCAGTTTGGATCAGCAATGCTATAAATCTTGGGGATTTTAGAATATAAAGTGATAACAAAATGGTTTAGAAGTACTAAAACTAGGTAAAAAAAAATGCAGATCCCAGAATGTCTATTCTTACTTGGAGATTGAGAAAGTAAATGCTGGAAAGTGTGGTAGAATGAAACCAGGGACGCAGGCTTGAGAGTTGGGAGACCTAAGTTTTATTCCTAGTTTAGCAATTAGTGAAATGGACTTGGAAAGTCAGTTAACCGATCAGACACATTTCCTCATTTGTATAGCGGGTTTTTTAAAAAAAATTTCTTCGTTTACTTTCCTGAGCTATAAAACCCTCTAACCCAGTGTTTTTCAAAATCTGGGCTATGATGCCTTAGGGAATTGTGAATTCAATTTAGGGGATTAAGGCCAGCATTTTAAAAAAGGAAATAGAATGGAATAGAGCACAGAATATATCACACATATACATGTCGTTTCATAAAACGTTTGTTTCAGTTACATGGATGCGTCCGGACGGGGCTGATTTAGAAAATACGTTTCTTAAGATGCTTTATGATCAAAAAGTTTGAAAACCATCGCTCTAACACTTCTAGTGCTGCCAGGAAAACTCAGATATGCTACCTACCTCAGTTTCCCCCTCTGTACTGGTACCTCCATAATCTGATCCCTTTGACTTCACATAAAGACACCAAAGGCCCAGACGCCAGCACCCTTCTCTACACAACACCCCTTCTCCCTCTTCTCCCCTCTGGGAGCACATAGCTGGTAGGGGATAAGGTGTTTATGAAGAAGAATACAGTTGCCAGATTTAAAATAAAAATAGAAGCCTTCAGTTAACAGTGAATTTCAGCTATACGATGAGTCATTTTTTAGTATAAGTATGTCCCAAATATTGCCCGAGACATGCTCACACTAGGAAACATACAGTGTTTATCAGAGATTTAAATTTAACCAGCCCCCTGTATTTTATGTGGCAACCCTAAGTAAGTAATAAATAAAGAGCAAACAGGAATGAAAGTTTGCAAAGATTATGACTTTAAGTGCCCAAACTACAAAACTTTGTGCCTTAATATGATCATAAATTAACAGCTGTATGGTATTATGCAAATTTATGTTAAGTTATTCACTATCTGTCATCATGCTCCAATAAAAATTGTATATATGACATTTAGAAAAAAAATGGCATCTTCTGATAAGAGTTTTGTGTTGCATTTTGGTGGTGCTGATTACCTTTGGCTCGCTTGAATATGCCATAGCCACATCAGCGCAGGGCCAGGGGCTTTGTGAGGGGCTCACTGAATTACTTATGGTCTGTCTAGATCCTCGAGAACAATCCCAGGGAGTGGCCGGGGGCTGCTTTCCCTCCTCCATTTTCATGCCTTTCAGATGAAATGCAGGTCAGTGGTGAAATAGCAGGAGAGAACCTTCCTGCCTTTCCTCTAGAAGTTGGCCATTTCCCACTGGTAAGCACTGCGCAGTGTGAAGGTTAGGCTAACTGGACGAGCAAGATTTGGTTTTTCATCTCTGTGCCTTCACATTGCCGGGCGATTATACACAAAGGGAAAAAGCAATTTCTGTTGTTTTCTTTCTACAGCCTCACTATAGAAATGTCCACCAGTTGAGTAATTTAACATTTAGAGAATTATTTGCTTAAACATTAGAGGCTGATTTGCTTAATTTTTTTCACTGATGACCGTCACCCTCTTGGAGACTTCTGGTATGCCACCAGCATTTTTTCTTTTTTTTCAGCTTCTATAATTTTTTTTTAAATTGTGGAATATTGTCCGTGCAAGAAATGCCAGTGTCTGTTTTGGAAGGGTGGGAGGAGTAAAATCTCGCTAAGGGCATACTACATCCCCAGAGCTGAAGCTTAGCCGGACAGGGAGCAGATGGCTTTGAGGAATATTTGAGGAATGCCAGGCCAGGCTTGGAAGACAGGCTGTTTGCAGCAGGAATTACCGGGAGGAAGGCAGGTGAGGGCTGTACAGTTAAAAGGGGACTCTTTGTTCATCCAGAAGAGAAAACACAGACACTGTCATGCCGGAAGCCGTACCAGGCTTGCTCTCCCACCACAAGTGTGGACTCTCGCTGCTCCAAGGATGGAGTGTAGGGGCAAGGGCACCCTGGCTACTCTGGGTCTTAAGAGAGAGGACGACAGGCAGAGATCTGGAGTCAAGAGACCACACCCAGATAGCCTGATCTTGGGTGGTCTCCTAAAGCTCCCTGCCTCAGTTTCCTCATCTGTAAAACAAAGGGATTAGATTTAATCATCTCTAAGTTTCTTTCAACTCCAGCTATCATTCATTCATTCATCCAGCACTGAGCCCCTACCATGTACCTGGATGTGATGACAGATCATTGCGCTCATGATGCCAGCAGCTGAGTTTGTCTAGGGGTCAACAAGCAGAAGCGTGTCATCCTGCCTAAGAGAAGCACAAGGAGGGATCCCTGGGTGGCGCAGCGGTTTGGCGCCTGCCTTTGGCCCAGGGCGCGATCCTGGAGACCCGGGATCGAATCCCACGTCGGGCTCCTGGTGCATGGAGCCTGCTTCTCCCTCTGCCTATGTCTCTGCCTCTCTCTCTCTCTCTCTCTCTCTCTCTCTCTCTCTCTGTGACTATCATAAAATAAAAAAATAAATAAAAATTAAAAAAAAAGAGAGAAGCACAAGGAGAAGGAGGAAGAGAGGGAGACGGGGGAGGAGGGGATATGATATGAAATTCTTTCTAAGGTTGCTGACTCCCGATTTTCTGAAAACGGCCGAGAAAGACAAATCCCTGGGGGGAGGGGGAGGGGTGGAGGGAGGAATCTTGCTTTCTCGGTCACTGGCTTTCCCAGCTGAGAAGGCAAAGGTCTCTAATGACCCGACATGGACAATGAGGAGGAGGTGCTCCTTTCTGGAAATGACTCTCCAACATGGAGCACCAGCAGGGATGCCTTAAACCGATGGACCACTTCACCTGACTCACATGGAAATGAGTGAACCAATCAGAAGAAATGTGCATCGCAGCTTCAAAGGTTGTCAAGTGTGATATAGGAAATCAGATTTGGAGGCATGGGTGGTGTTTCATCCTTCCTTCCAGTTGTAGAAAAGAAAAGCAGGTATAGACACATAACAGGATACTGTTTAGATGCTGGCAAGGGGACAGGATTTGTTTTGCTGGATTATGGCCTGTCTCACCAGAAATCTCATGAAGCCTGAGAAGGGTGTTTGTCAGGATACCCACAGACCTTATTAAGTGGGCTTTAAGCTAAAATTTGAGGGACAGGGAGAAAAATGCTACCAGATACAATGATAAATGACAGGTTTGACATATGAATTATTCCCGAGGGGAGAAACTGTCTGCTGAAACCCAAGAAACAGAATGAATAGAGGGATTCTGATATGGTGGATTTTATGTAGAAAAAATTATTTTACATGGAAATATTGATAGAATTTTAGTTTAAGACACCCAAGGGCAGATGAGGAGAATGTAAATTTATTGGATATTAAGTAAAAAGAAACCATATACTTCTTGGCTTAGGGTTTTTTCCTTTCTTTTGCTATAGATTTTTATGTTGTTTGATCTGTTTATTGGTGGTTGAAGTACATTAATTAATTTTTTATAGTGAAGTCTGACATATCGTGATTGATTAGGATTTCTTCGTTCCTCAAAGCCAAAGATCTAAACAGAAAATGCCATTTATTCTGATAATGATCTTAAGTACTTGGTGTTAGAAGACAAGGAGAGGATCACCCAAGAGAGGAAGAGAAGTGACTCTGGGAGCTTCCTGACATCCTGAGAGAGACCTGGCTATCACAGTGCTAACATAATGGTCCTAAATGTGTCTGACTGTGTGTTAACGCACTTTGGCCAACCATCTGTTCTCATAGAACAATCTACTGTGGACCTACTGGTCATCCCAAGACAGCACCAAGGAACCAGGAGCTAGTAGATCTGAGTTTACAAGCAGGCTCTCTTTCTACCTTGAGCCATTCACTTAATCTCTGAGTTTCAATTCCCTAATCTTTAAGGAAATATTTTCTATATTTGGAAATACTGACTTGGTTGTTGGAATGAGTTGGCCCAGGACCAGGCACAGAATACGTGTTCAATGAATTGTAATTCTTATGATTATTTCCATCATCATTATTATCAATATTATTTGATATTGAATACTTGATCCCAAAGGATCACTCCTTGATAAAAACAAACTGGAAACAGGGTGTTTCTTCAGCAGACTTACCCCCTGTAATCATGTGAGTGACTCACAATGACTCAAGCCCAGAAAAAAACTGTCAGATGGTACATGTGACATGGAACTTGAGGCACTTCCACTTGATGTTTCTAAGAGATTTCTAATTTACGTAATAAACTTGGTTCACAGGGCCCATTTCTTTACAGAGTTAGGTCAGATTTATTTAACACATAAAATTATTATGAATAATTATGGCGCTCCATAAATGTTTACTGTTATGATGATGATGGTAGTGACCACATCATTAGTAGCTTTCAGGCCTACAAATCACTGAATTTGCAGCCAGGCTGGGGAATCATTAAATGAGATTTTCAGAGAAAGGTGAGAGGATGAGAAAGAGAGAGAGAGAGAGAGAGAGGAGAGACATGCTCTGGGCAGCCAGAAACACATTCCCTCCATTCTGAGATAACATGTGGCCTGAGGGAACTTCCCTGGGCCTCACTTGTCTTGTCCAGAAGATGGAGAAACAGCCCCTTCCACCCTGGAGGTGGGGCACGGACCAGATGACCTCTGGGTTTGGGATCCTCCAGGTCTACAGATCATAATTTTAAGAGGTGCCTTCAAAGAGGCTGTTCTGCTGAATGTTCCAGAACAATCACCTCGTGGCTCTCGCCAGCCAATGCTTTTGTTTCTTGGCTCTCTGGATGGGTTGGATGGATCTAAACCATAACACAATCACAGAAAACCTACTATTTCCTGCTGACCAAATGAGTGGCATCTAAAGAAGTGAAAAGCAAGTCCAGTAATTATGCAGAGTATTTATAAAGTTAGTCCTGTCCTTAATTATGCAATCCAAGGTCACTGCTAATGCTAAGTTTGCAGATATACCTCATGGGAACACGGCACCGGCCCTTTGGCCTGGCTGCAGCTTAGCATCACCTGGGGACTTTTAAAGAAGCATGATGCCCAGCCTTGCTGCAGCCAACTACATCACAATCATTGGGGGTGGATCCCAAACATCTGTGATTTCTAGTAAGTTCTCAAGGGCAGGGAATAGCCCTGGCTGCTCTTGGGCCTTGATTTGCACATGGCCTTCAGTCCCAGTGGCCGCGTGGATAGTAGAAGGAGTTGCTAAGAGGTCTCTGGTTGCCTGAGGAGTCTGCCTACAGGTGGCCTGGGATCTGCTCTATAACCCAGGCCTCGGTCTACTTCATTCAGATTTGGGGAGCACTCTCTGTAGTCCTCAGAGGGGAGCATGGCAGATCAGGGAGGAGTTGGGCAGGAAGAGCATCCTTCTGAGACAGAAGACAGGCAGCACCCCCATAGTGTCAGGATGAGTAAAATGGCCCTTGGCAGCTGTTAACGACTGGTTCCAGCCAGGCAAGCATCAAGTCTGGTGCCCAAGAGAGACCCAGGGAGAGGGAGGACAGAGCTCCCTTTCTACTGTGGCACAGTCAAGAGCAGAAGAGGGCCAGGTTGGTGATTAGGCTGCAAGACAAATGTCTCAGATGGATATTTCATGCCTTTCACCAAAGAACACAATGAAAATGAATCACAAGGAAATGCAACTAATGGGAAATTCCAGGGTCATGGAACCCAAAAAGAAAGCCTGCAATGGCTGGAGAACTCTACAATACATGAGACAAGATCAGTGTCCCAGAAAAAGTGAGAAAAGCACTGAGAACAGTGTCTGTGGATGGAGAAAGCAGCCCTGGGATATGATGTTTGTTTCAGGAACATTCCTGCTTCAGAGGGTAGGCATCTAGGGAGGCAGGTCAGTGAAGAAGCTGCCCAAATACTCTTCATCTTGAACTGTGTGGACCAGAGAAAGAGCATTTATAGACTCAGAGAATGGGCCTTGAACCTGTCCCAGAAGGGAGGTGGCAGGGGGCGGAGAAGCCACTACAAACCCAAGACCTTCTAGGCAAACTTATCCTTAGAGCAGAGAGCCAGGATGACAGGCCAAAGATGGTGCAGACAAAGGTGGCAGACAAGGGTGTGTGCCCCCATCTGCTTGACAACTGACATCTTCTCAGTGCCATGAAAATATGGTACAGACATAGCTACAAGCGCCCCCCCGCAAAGAGGCATCCCAGAAGCCCCCCTTTCTTGAAGTGCTGGAGCCATGACTGACCCACACCATCAGGAGGACGCCCCTTTATTGAGTCACTGAACACAAGAGACAATGCTGAGAACCGAGACTAAGTGGATGGGAGGTGTGAGTTCCGATCCAAGCGAGGCCCCTTCCTAGTGTAGAACCCTTAACGAGTTATCTTCTCAGTGCTTCCGTGATGGTTAGTCTTTTGTGCCAACTTGGTTAGACCACAGTACCCATAGTGAATCAAACGCTAGTCTCAGCGTGGCTGTGAAGATTTTCTGTAGATGTGGACATTGGACAATCAGTTGACTTTGAGTAAAGATGACCTTCGATAATGTGGATGAGCCTCATCCGATCGGTTAAAGGCCCTGAGAGCAAACACTGAGGTTTCCTGGAGAAGAATAAATTCTGTTTCAAGATTGCAGCTTTGAATCCAGACTGAGTTTCCAGACTGCGGGCCTGCCTTCCGGAGTTTGGACATGCCAGCCCCCACAATCAAAGGAGTCCATTCCTTAAGATCTCTCTCTCTCTCTGTCTCCCCTCTCCCCCATTGGTTCTGCTCCTCTGGAGATCGCTGACTGATATAGTCCTCTCTTTCTCCATCGATTAAATGAGAATGGTGGTAGTTCTACTTCATAGAGTTGTGAGAGTCGAGTCTTGTATGTAAAGTACCTAGCTTAGGGCCTGCCATATAAACATTCAAGCATCATCATTGTCATCACTGCCAGTGAAGAAGTCTGGTTCAGTCCCTTCCTTTCATAGGTAAGGAAACTGAGGCACAGAAAGGGAGATGAGAGTACAATGTGCCTGTGCAAAGGCCCTGTGACCACAGTCATACCGGGGTTCATTCACTTAAACCTCGAGACAACCTTATAAGCAACATACTGTTATCCCCATTTTACAGACAGGAAGGAGGAACAGAGATTATGATGCCAGTCCTCCATGTCACACTGTGAGGGAGTGGCAGCTCAGTGCCTCTGTGGGCGCCACTGGCACTCAGGTTTTGGGGTTCCCTCTTCTGGGTGGCGAGCTTCTTGACTCTGCTCCCAGCAGGTGAACCAGCAAGAGGCGGTGCCTGTCGCCAGCCAGGGGGTGAGAACAGCCTTCGAGGGATGGGGGCCCCCAAATAGTGATTGACAAGGCTGGGATACTTGGTTAAGCCATTTTCATGAAAAAGTTTGTGCTTTGCCATGAAGCATCCTCCCCCCGGATCTCCCTCTCTTCCTCAGCCGCTTGAACCAGTTTCTCATCCAGTTGAAGTTCTCGCCTATAGCTAAGGAGGTGAGGAGTTTGTCCTCTGCCTTCCAGTCTTAAATTACTAATTAAAATGTCTTGGAGACTAAGCCCATTGCAAAAAGAGCCTGGGTGGCTTTCTAAAGCTTCTTGTTCATAACCAGAGGGAAGTTGATTCTCTTCTCATCTTTATAATAAGGATTCTTTTCGCGGGGTATCTGTTTTATGCTTCCTACAGCTCTGGCCCCAGTTCGGTCCCAGCAGGGGGAGGCCAGTGGAGTTTAATTACATTCCTCCTATAGGGAACGTTCAAGGAATGAGGCTTTGAAAAACAACTTGTGCCACGAAAAAGAAAAAAAAATCAAATTAAGCGAGTGAGAAACAGGCATTGCCTTTTGTGTCCTAGAGACCCAATCTAAATATTTAAATTTTAAAGACAGAATTCTAAGTGCTTAACTTTATAAACCTTACACATTGCAATTCATCGGGGAGTCAAACATCCCTTCTGATCTGGAATATTCATATGCTTGGGCTAACAGGCTCGTGTGGTTGCTATCTTCACACATACCATATTCAACTGTAAAACAAAATGCTAAAAAAACCCCAAAACCAAAAAACAAATGCAACACACACAAAACACCCAAAATAAAACATAATGCTGCCTACAGTCCCGAGGCAGCATACACTTAGCAGAAAACAGAGTAAATTGAATGTCTTGGCCACAAGCAAACAGGACTTAGAAAGGTCCCTATTCTCTGCTGACTTCCCCATTTCCCACCATCCTCTCTCCATCTCTGAGCTGCCCAGTCACTGGCTCCTCATGGGGGGGAAGTGCCCCCCACCCCAGGCCGGAGCTACCGATTTGCAGACTCTCGTAGACAAATACCATGAGCCGAGAGAGGAGTAGAACAAGTAGGCAAGTGGGCAGACGATTAACCGAGGCAGATTTCAACTCGGTGTAAGGATAAGGTAGTAAGTTCCTGGGAGTGTTCGAGCAGAGTGGCCCGATCTTGTGCCAGAGGTCTGTCCTGGGTAGGAGGCTGCCCTAGACACCCCATAAGATCCCCTCGGAGGCTAAGAGCCCAGGATCCCTCTGTTCCTGGGCATGAGCTTCTGGGCCCCACGGGAGCCCTGTGGGAGCACAGTCACAGCCCTGTAGACGGCGGGATGCTGCCTTCATCTGCCCACATCTCCCTCGGCAGCGGCCTTGTCTCTCTGACTCCCGTCTACCTCCTTCCTTCCAGGGTGCAGGAACCACGTTTTCTCCCATGCACCCTCCTATACCCTTCCCCCAACTCAAATTTGCTTTCATTTAATCTGCAGTTAGAAAAGAAGGGGCAAACGTGATTCGTTCATTGGCTCACCCCACGCCTATCCATCACGAGCCTGCTACCTGCCAGGCACTGTTGGATGCCCTGGGAGGTACCAGTGTGCCCAGCAGACAAGCCCTCACCCTCATGAGGCTCGAATCCTCGTGGGGACTTGCTTATGCTGCTCCTCCCAAGAGTAAGGGGCATTTTAATAATGTTGGATACCATGTTGGATCAGAGGAAGGACCTCCGAATGCTGAGATTTTAAACCTAGTGATGAATGGCTGGACAAAGGAGCAGGAGTCTTCATCATGTCTTTTTTACCAGATGATGCCATTCTGAAGTTTTTGCTCAATTGGGGTCAGAATGACTTTGGTCAATAGAGTCCAGTGAAGTTTAAAAAAAAAAAGTGTGTGTGTTTCTTCTTTTATTCCAAAAGCGAATTGTTGGGAATACAGCCCATACCTTTGATGTTTTAAGAGCCCATAATGTGAGCAATAGTTAAATAAACGAGCCATTCAGTTGAGAATCTAGCTCAGTGCCAAGAGGACCCACAGAACGAGGAGCTTCACCTGTGCGGTCCACTTTCCCAAGTTTATTTTTAATTCTTGCTTTTTGGGATTGATGTGTACCGACCCCACCAGCTTATTTGCTTAGCAAAGCTTGGCCCCTCTAGAGGCCCAGATATTGAATATAAAATACTCGGAGTTGCCACATGAAAGGCACCAAATATATGCTGACTGGTGTGGCCTGTTCCCTGAGGAGCCTCTCCTTGCAAGTCGCCTCCCCCTCAGCCAAGCCTCAATTGCTCTGTGGGGACTCAGGTGGGGGGGGGGGCAGGTGCTTGGAGCATTAATTGCTAAAAATTCAAAGTGCTGACCTGCTAAGCAAGGAAGCTGAGGAAAAAAGTTTGCAAGTCCTTTCTGCTCTTCAACCTGCCTCTCACTTGATTGCCCCCATTGCCCTCATTTGGGATATCACTGTACAAAATTCAGGTTTCTGGGGTGGCCAGGGGCTCCCCCAAGGGCAGTGGGTCAGGAGGTGGAGCAGGGAAGCTTCTGTGGCTCTCTGATCTGGGGTCTGGAGCCAGAACGAGGGCAAGGGTAAGGAGAGTAAATAGTGTTGTGTACTTTGGGGAGAGAGGAGAAGAGACAGAAAGGGAGCAAGATGGGGCACCTGGGTGGCTCAGTGGTTGAGCGTCTGCCTTTGGCTCAGGTGTGATCTCGGGTCCTGGGATGGAGTCCCGCATTAGGCTCCTCGCAGGGAGTCTGCTTCTTCTTCTGCCTATGTCTCTGTGTTTCTCATGGGTTAATAAATAAAATATTTTTTAAAAAAAGAAAGGAAGGGAGCAGGGTGAGAAGGAGAGAAAAGACAAGAAAGCAATGGAGCTTCTCAGAGTTCCTGGATGGTGCGACGCCTGGGGATTGGCTGTGACTGCTGAGGCCCGTGGGAGTGGCTCAAAGTCAGGGAGTGTGGGCATGGGCTCTGGGCATCTCCAAGCAACAGGGAAGGGTTTAGAGCCCTGGGTGGGGGCACATGGAGGTCTTGGCACTGGGCCGCAGTCATGCATAGCACACAAGTTCCCTACCTTCCTGCAGGTGTCCCCAAGGAAAGAATGGGCCAGTGACCTAGATCATGAAGATCTTTGTGTGTATGTAGTAACAATCACATGGGCAGTTAAAAACTGGGGCTACCATCTTCTCATCCAGGGTAATGGGTCACCCCGCTTTGGGGACTCTTGAGTTGACTTGTCTTGAGTTGTTTTCCTTCCCGGAGCTGGTACGTTCATAGCAGTGGCCACAAAAGATGACTTCCAGGATGGAGTTCTAGGTACACAGAGAGGGCCCAGAACACAGAGTTCTAGGGCCCAGAGAGACCCCTCTTGTAGGTTGTCAAGACTTCTCTAATATTAGCTACAGGGATGCCAGGGAGGGGTGAGAGAAACTTGTTCTTTAGGTCAGACACTTCCAGAATGGAGGACAGAAAGTGGACAAGCTGGACACGTTCCAAGGTTCCCCTCATTGCAGCTCCTACATGTGCAATGAAAATAGTGCAGATTTTGCTCCAGGTCCCAGGGGAAGAGCATCACGGGAGTTCTCTTTGACCACAGTACTTCTACATGGACTCTCAACTGGAGACTCTTAAAACTACCATATACCATCTGATCTAGGGGAAGCTCCCTGCTGAAAAGATCCAGTCCACTGGGTACCTGTTAGAGGTGGTAGGTCTCCAGTCTACACATATATCCTGAGAGGAGGCCCTGGTTGCTTCCTTCATTCGCCTTGAAAATGACTTGGCATCTACCCAGAAGCTCCCCCTAGCTTCCCACCTTGGAGAAAACTATTTAAGGAAGCAAGATTTAGGATTATAGGCAGTAGACTCCTAAAGACATACCCAGGATGGGGAGATTCCCACATCACTGTCTCTCTCACTCAGTAAAGTGAGAGTGGCATCGTTCTCTTTGGAATGATTTTGAAACTGTTTTAACAGAAGGTAAATTATTGTGGAGTATCAGAGCTCTATCATTAGGGATAAGCACTTGCTACCTATAGCACAACTGGGGGAGATGCAGGATTTAGGGTTTGGAACAAGGCCGCTCGCAGTGTGGGCTGTGGATTGTGGCATCAGCATCACCTGGGAGCTTGCTGGAGACGTGGAATCTCAGGCCCCCCATGAAACTTCCGTGGTCTTTTGCCGTGAATCTGGCCACGCTAGTATCACTGTTCTTGTCTTTGGATTTTTTTTAAGATTTTAATTTATTTATGAGAGACACACAGAGAGAGAGAGAGAGAGAGAGAGAGAGAGAGAGAGAGAGAGAGAGAGAGAGAGAAACATAGGCAGAGGGAGAAGCAGGCTCCCTGTGGGGAGCCCGATGCAGGACTTAATCCCAGGACCCCGGGATCACACCCTGAGCCAAAGGCAGATGCTCAACCATTGAGCCACCCAGGATTTTGGTTTAACTTTAGGGCTGTAGGGCTGTAGGGCTGTTCTGAGTTCCTGCCTCTTTCCTTGTACCTCTCAGCTTTGTGTTCTGTTGTACTGTTACAGGATCTGTGGGGAAGGGCTTAGATGCACCGCCGTGTGAAGGAGTCGATGAGGACACTTGAGCTTATTCCTCCTAAAATGTCAGACAGCAGGACTCAAGCAGACCTGGGCAAAGTGGAGAAACCTGCCCAATGGGAAAAAAAACCCCATTTCGAGTTTTCACTTGAATCTTTTTTTTTTTTTTCATTTGAATCTTAAAGTCAGCTATGCCCTACTCCCAGTGTGAAGAGGACCGACCCTGAATATTCACCCTAGGTATGATCCAAACTGGGAGATTTTTTTTTTCATAGTGAGGATGGATTTGTGTTAAGCTACTCACATTTCTTTTACTCAACCCTCATCCTGTGACAAAGGATGTATATTTATGAAACAGCTGGTTGGGGGCAAAATGGCTTCTTTTTTGTGTGTGGCCACAAAATATGTGTTTTTTTTTTTCTTTGAGATCCTCTGGCTGTTTCAAGGAACAAATCCTCAACCTTGCTCACATTAGCAGCGTGAGCTAATCAGCTGAAATACCCAGCATGGAATGCTTTTATCCTTAAGAGAAAAAGAAAGAGCAAGTTGTATTTTAATTAGATATTTATAATGGTTACAAAGCAGCTCTTCAAGAGAAGTTTTAAGAATCTGGCCTTCCTTCTAAGGCGTAACTGTGTTCAAATTATCCTAAAGAGGGGCTGTATATCCATCCAGCCCAATTTGTGATAAATTTACAACTGGGTTCTGCACAGCAGATTTATAACAACAATTAAACAGAAGGAAAATGGGTCATAAATTTTAGCTGGCACAGTCCAGCAGCAAAGAGAAGAAAAAAGAATGCTTTGGCCAGATCAAAAGTCAATAATTTCCACATAAAGTGCTAGAGCTATAGCAAAAACAATTTATATGGAAAGAAGCTGTTTGTTTTTTTTTTCTCCTGTTTTTTTTCAAAATTAGATATTGGAGAACACAATGAAGCATCAACATTACAAAGACCTTATTAAATAATTGGTGTGCTTTCTCAATTTTGTGAGTGGTGCAAGCAGTACAAACCTCTCCCAGCTCCTCAGTGCTCGAATTTAGGGAAGGTACCTCCCCTTCAGTCTGACTAAGGAATTATGGGGCAACGGGAGAGTCTTCCAAGAGATTGGGTGACTTTGAAAAGTTTTAAGCGCGATTTTGGTGGTGGAATGAGAGGAAGGGAAGCCAGAACAAATTCCAAAGCCAGATGATTTGGAAGAAAACACATGTGTCTCTGGAACGAAGCAACCTAGAGGCATGAATTATAAAGTGGATTATAACCATATTATAAATGGAAACAGAAATCCATGCCCCGAAAGGAGAAAGACGTCAAGGCCACTTGGCTCAGAACAGGTGGCAGGAGATGGAGTATTACTGGACAGAACGTGTGAGTTTGTAAAACACGTATCAAGATAATCTTCACTGGGAGGGAAGCCCCTCAAGTATCCCTACGCCTGCCAGCAGTTTGGTTCTGCTAAAAGTAGCGCGCCTGAAATTATGGACTTTCGCCGCTGACAATTTCACATCTTGACTGGCAAGGGATACAGGGAGGCCAACTGCCACCCACTGTAGCCGCACCGATAAGGAAGCACTGACTGGCTCTGTGGCAATCACAGGACACTTGGTATGACGTGGCCTCCCCGTTCACAACAAGCACCTAAGAGCGGGCCGGACGCAGGATTTACAAGTCGGAAGGGCAGGCAGCGCTGGGGCCGTTGGACTTGCACCCGTGCCTCCGGGAAGCTGGGTGTTAAAAATCCAGCGGAAAGGAGGGTGCGGTTGCATGACAAGAAATTTGAAAGTGGACCAGTGATTCTGTGTCCTTGGGTGGACACACTGGATTCTGCATCCACTCCCCCCACTTCCTGGAACAGGGCCTCGGGGATCCACGGCTCCCCGCCCTGAGGTCGGAGTGGTCCAGGGGAGGCCGCCCCAGGCGCCCGCTCCAGGGATGGAGCAAGAGACCCAGGGCTCCGCCAATCAGAGCGCCACGTTCCCCTGGGGCCCGGTGATTGGTTGAGGGGTGGGCGCGCGGCCCAATCACCAGCAGGAGAGGCCCGGCCACTTCCGGTGGGGGCTTCGCAGAAGGAGACTCTTTTCCGCTCCGTGCGGGGCGTGAACCCGCTGTGGCTGAGGCGCTCCCGGCCGGCCCCCGTCAGCCCATGGAGAGGTTCGACGGCTGTGAGGGACACTTGTCAGAGCTACGAGTCACCAGCTCGGAGAACAGTGTTCCCTGGGCCCCCGCCAACCCACCCCCCATAGAGCCTGGGGGCAGCGGGCTGAGCCTGGCATTGCATTCTCCAGCCCGTTCATCTGCTGACGCAGCAGAGTTGCTCATTTGCCCCCCCCCATTCTCCTCCCCCCCCCCCTCCACCCAAATCTGAGCAGAAGTAGATTAACTGGAGAGCGAGGATGTCAGGGCAGAGGGAGGGAACAGATGGAGCAGCCGCTGTTGGCGTGGCCGAAGTGTGTGTCTCCCGTGGGCCACGTGGACACTGCACAAGGCCTGGAAGCTCAGAGCAAGCCATCTTGGTGGCAGCCTGCTCAAGAGGGCGACTGGCTGCCTAGAGACCCCACACCCAGGCCATGAGGCAGCAGCTGGCACCCCTACCCTGCCAGGGAACCGTGCAGTGGGGAGGGCCCAGGAGCAGCTCCTGCAGGGTCCCACGCCAGAGGCCGCTGCAGGGGAGGTGCTGAGAGGAGCCTCAGTTAGGTAGGGTGGGGATCTGTTAGAAGGCCCCAACTGTGGGAGGAGTGGGGGGCCCAGGAGGGGCAGGGAGAGGATAGGAAGGAGGGTGAATTGAAAGGAAGGGCACTGAATTGGATCTGAGACTGAAGTTTTAAACTGGACTAGACTGGTCTGGACTTTTTAATTGTCTAAAAGTGACCAGAAATCTCTGAGACCTATTGGAGGTATCATCAGGGAGAGGGAAAAGGAGATGCATCAGAGCACATTTAAAAGAGGTGATTGGAGAAAACACAAAAAGTTTCCATGCCTGTACCTCACTTAGTCCAGACTGTTCAATATACTGGTTCCACATCTGTCTTAAGACCTCTAGGGGAGATCTTGTCTGGGGATGGAGTATGCCCAGAGTGGATGAAGCTGAAGGATGAGGAGAGAGAACAACCTTGGTTCCAGTGACAGACTTTGAGCCCCTGCATCAAGCCACACCTGAAGGCAGATCTCCTCTCTGGAGTTTTCTGTTGTGTGGGTCAATAAACTCCCTAGCTAATCTGGGTTAAGGTTTCTATCACTTATCAACAGAAAGAATCCTGATTGATACCATGCACATACACACTCCTATTCTTGGGGAGAGGGACATAGCTTTCATCACATTCTCATAGGGCATTGCTATAAAAAGATATGGCTCAGAGGAAAGAAACTCCGGAGCTCCAACCCAGCGATCTCTTGACAAATACGAGGGAAACCATGAGATGAGTTGTGCAAGGCTCTCCAGGGACATTGTGGAAGAGCTAAGTCAGAGCATCTTTGGGTGTAGGGTCTGGAGCCTGAGTCTGGCATTAATTGGCACTTCAGAAATATTTGTTGCATGGAAAGCAACAGGAAAATTATAACAAGTCATACTTTACATGCAAATTTTCAGGAAAATAACGAATGTGTGAACATCTAATCTGCATTTCCATGTCCTGACAGATGGCCCCTATTAACAGAACTCTGATTATATTAAAGGAAGGAAGGAAAGGAAGGAAGGAAGGAAGGAAGGAAGGAAGGAAGGAAGGAAGGAAGGAAGGAAGGAAGGAAGGAAAAAGAAGGAAGGAAGGGAAAAAAAGAAAGGAAAACAAAAAAGAACCTACAAATATCATTGAATGGTCATCATGTACAACACTTACACGGCTATTAACACAATTGTGATTGCCTAATCAATTAAAAAAAAAAGACAACCCCTATGTATTCCCATTTCTCAGAGACAGTCCCAGCTGTGACTCAGAGAAAGAAAATGACCTAGCTTGGTAGGGGGGGCTTTCATGGCTGGGGCAGGGCTTTGGCTCCTGTTTCTTCTTAGAAGAGGGGTCTGGGCCCTGAGAGTCTAGGGCTGACTTCTCAAAGGTGGAACCAGAGACCGCCTATATCAAAATCATTTGATATGTTTATTTAAAATTCAGGTTCCTAGGCCCTGGCCTCGACTTACAGAATAAGAACCTATGAGGAAAGAGCCCTGGCATCTGCATTTTAAGCCATCTCCCCCTTTGAAAAATTTTACCTACCAAAATCTGTTTCTTTTCTCATGGAGTCTCAATGCCTGGCCACATTCTGCACAGCCCCCCGGGGAGACGGTTCTCTGGGGGAAAGAAGCCCCACCCCGGGGGGGTGGAGGGATTGGAAGTAGGCTGGGTTTGGTGATACAGTATCACCCTCCTTGAGGTCATGGTCAGTTGAGGCTATGTCAGAGCTGAGGGGCTGTGTGAGTGAGGGCGTCTGAATGGAAGCCAGTGGAACACTCCTTGTGTCCTCGTGGTAGATGAACATAACGGATATAATTGTGGTGTAGCTGGTGGGACAGACTCCTAGAGCCCCATGAGCTCTCTCAATGACACCACACATTCTAGACTTGATTATTTGCTGCCTTCTATTGCCCAGGAAGGTTTCATTTGGGAGGGTGGGTATTATTTTCATAGACATTATTTTTTTTTCAATTGGTGATTACATTTCCTGAAGGTGTGGATCATGACTTCTACCTCCCTCTTCAACCCACCACCATGTCTCCCACACTGCTGACCACTCTCTAGATGCTGGCTTCTGGTTTGTTTGAGACCATGGGGCGAATACCCTCTACTGCCTTAACTGCCTTCCCAAGATAGCAGCCAGAGCTTCCTCTGGCATGTGCTCTCCCAAGTTCTCAGTCTTATGACATGGGTATGATCAACTCCGGGGGTGGGATTGGCTGGCTTAAGCCCCTCCACGCTGCCATTCCCATGGCTGCAATGGTTGGCTCAAGAATGGGCAGTGACCTAAGTAAGCATCCCAACTACGGTGAGCCTGATGACTCCTGCTGAGAATTTAGAGCCACAGATTCTCTTCTCTCTTGGTAACGAGCAAGGAAGCCTACTGTAGTCCTAAACATTCTTGGCTGGCTCCCCGGACTTTGAGAGGAAAGCACATGAAAATGGGGCCAGTACTAAGAATGCACAACCAAGAACTGGGGAGAAACTGGGATCTGCGCACACATTTGAGGCCTGGGTAAAGATTTGCTCAAAGTCACATCTCTTCCTAGGCTGCTCTGTGATCTGTACTAATAAGTAACCCCACCTCCCCACTGCCTCTTTTTTTTTTTTTTTTTGGTTTAGATTGGGTTTTGTTAGGTGCCACTAAATGTATCTTGCTAGATATGCCCTTCAGCCTTCTCTTGCAGTCATGTACCCCAGTCATCGTGAGTCCCTCTTCAAACATACAGACAGACAAACATCACAAGTACCCAGGAAACAGGATATGATGGGTGGTGGGAATAGGTAGCAGGGTTATTTGGATGCACAACTTATTGAGACTCCATGCCCAAAGAATGTTGATTAACGGATCAATGTCAACCTGGAGGGAAGCCCTGTCCTGTTCAACATTTTAATCAATGACTTGGGTGGAAGAGGAGGTATGCTTACCAAGTCTCAGACGACTCCAAGCTGAAGAATTGCTAATATGACAGATGGCAGAACCAAGATTCAAAATTATTTTGACTGATGTGAGCAACAGTATGGATAAGTATAAACTCTTGCATCCAGGCTCAAAGAAATCAACGGGATAAGCAGTGCCCTGGGGAGACCTGGCCCAGCAGATGTCAGAACGGTGTGGAACTTAAAGTTGACCGTTGGCTCACGATGAGCCAAAAGTTGAGGCAATTAGTAACATAGCTAATGAGGTTTTCAAATATTTGAAATAACAAAATATTTGAAAACTGCATTCACAAAGAAAGGCTGACCTTGCACCTACTTCCCTTGTGGGATAAAGAAGTGGATTTTTCTGAAAGCAGTTTATCAGCTCAGTATATAAAGAAAAGTTTCTAAGGATTCTAAGAACAGGCCACCGCCCCCAAATTGTGAATGTAATAATTATATCAGAATGTAATGAAGTCTACTGGAGTGTCCTTCCCTTTAAAAGCACAGATTTTTAACAACTTGTGACTCAAAGCAGTGCGCATAAAAGCATCCAGAAAAACATGGGGTGATAAAGTAGCCTCACTCAGCACCCTTGAAAGTTCGCTTCAACTCCACCAAAGAAGAGGCTCATCTAGAAGGAATATCCCGAATCTGGACTCGGTGCCAACCAGCCCATTTCACCTCACTCCATTTATGGCCTTCCTCCTCGATGCTCACCCAGGTTTCATTCCTGCTTTGGCTTGGTCTATCCTTTGGTCCGCTCCTGTGCCAGGAGGACTGGGTTCCCCTCCGGCCTCACATCTGCCTCCCAGGAAGAGCGCTGACTCCACAGTCAGAGCATTGGGAAACCGCACCTCCCCCTTCCTTACCATCCCTGGCTCTGTGACCCTCCCTCAGAGCTAAGACTTTGCAGCCTCCCGAGGCAGGCCTGGATCCACAGACCACCCCACACGGCAGAGGCATGCACGACACACCTTCTTTTCTTTCTTTTCCTTTCTTTTTTCTTTTTTTTCTGTTGTCCTGAACACTTCCTTTTACTTGCTCACCCAGAGGTATAGAGAAGGTGGGCAACACCCCAGTTTCATCTTATAAACTTAGAATGCGGTTTTAGTGAGGAGATTATAAAAAATAAGTTTCACTTGTACCAACACAAAATCATGTGTCCTGCAGATTTCCAATGGACAACGGTACTCACATATTTCTCCTTAAAGCTGTCCACCTCTGCCAGAAGCTTCTCTTGGCAGTCAGGGTTGGTGGCCAGGAGGTAGGTGGCAAAAGAGAGTGTGTTGGTGATGATCTCATAGCCAGCGATGAGGAAGATGAAGGCCTGGCCCACGATCTCATCCAGAGTCAGAGGCTGGGACAGGTGTCTGGGCTGGTGTGGCCGGGAGGGACCCACGGTGCAGTCGGTGGAGGAGAAGACTTGTCTGACCATGTCGAAGCTGTCCACACCCAGAGAGGTGGCCAAATGTCGGGCATCCAGGATCAGTTGGAGGAAATCTCTCCGTCTCTAAGGGACAAACGGAGAAAATGCCCATTCTAGACCTTTGAGTCACATAAATGAGACTTCTTGGAAAAAAAAAAAAAGACATGCATATATAGCGTTTTTTGTTTTTTGTTTTCGTTTTTGTTTTTTAGATATTTTTCATTTCTTTGAGAGACAGAGACAGTGTGAGCAGTGGGGAGGGGCAGAGGGAGAGGGAGAACCCCAAGCAGACTCTGTGTTGAGCACAGATCCTGACATGGGGCTCCATCCCGTGACCCTGAAATAATAACCTGAGCCGAAATCAAGAATTGGAAGCTTAACCAACTGAGCAACCCAGGCACCTCGTGTATATGTGTAACTTTTAATGAGATTGATGGGACCAGCACCCTCGCTGCAGGATTATCTGAGATGGTGAGAACCTGGAAGCCTCAAATGTCCTTTATATGGCACTGGGTTCTCAGGCTCTGGTGCAGCAAACAGCAGACGGTGATGCTGCCATTAAGAAGGATGAGGCCATTCTATCTGGGCTGATTGGGAAACGTGTTAAGCCATTTGGGGAAGTAAAAAAAAAAAAAACAGAGCAAGTTGCAGAACAATACACACAGTGGAACCTCATTTCTGTAAAAACGGTACATGTACAATACACATAATTACACGTATTTGTTCATGCATAGAAGATGTTTAGCAACATCTAAACCCGGCAGTTCACAGCGAGCTGGAGGAGTGGGAAAACCGGGGGTGTGGTGGAGGCTTTGATTTTTTTTTTTTTTTTTACTTTATACATGTTTGTACTGTTGGTTGGCTGGTTTGTTTTCCAACAAGAAAGCAAAGCACCTATAGATTTAAAGCAAAGCACGAGCTCCCTTGTTCACTTACACACCACTCGGGGCTCACTCAGGTGGCCATTCACTTTCCTCACACAGTAGGAAATTGGCAGAAGCAGGGAAAGGAGGGAATGAGCCTTGGGGAACCTGGCCTGCCCATACCTCCCCCACCCTTGGGTCCCTCTTCCCATAAGGATCCCCTGCCTCATTTATGTGCTTAGAGCTTTCTTACCATTCTCCCCTATCTTCTTAGCAGCAATTTGCATATTCTTCATATTTTTACTACCACTAATTGTAACAATCGAAGCATTTATGTATTGCTTTCGAGTTGACCAAGTGTATCCCTGGCCTATCCGTTCTTCGAAAAGCTCGTTAATGTGATGAGTGACAACCAATATGTTGGTTGTCTTTTCCAAAGTGTATGGAGCTAAACAGCCAAAGGAGAGAGTCAGAACCACTGGGAGAAACATAATTCCAAAGTACTGTACCTGGTGCAACGTGTGCACAATTCCTTGGCTTCTGAATTTCTATTGCGTTAAATAATCCGTGCCTGCCCCACGTGTCAGTGCTTAATTCCAACCCATAAGATTGTTGTTACTTCACGTGCTGTTGCTTTTTCTCCTCCATGAGAGTATAAGCGAGTCCAGGGCAGGACCCTGTGGCCCACCCCCATGCCTGGTGTGGTGCTGAGCACGTGTTAGGCCTGCGATAAATAATCCCACAAATAACAGTGCAATGCGGTAAACACATTTTTTGAGAAAGGCTGTGTTGGATTTGCTTACAAGTGCATGCCCTTGGAGACTGAGGCCTTTGGAGCTCCACTGCTTTCCAGCTTTTGTGACCTTGCAGGACGTCTGCTGAGATGCCAGCGGGGCTCACAGCTAAGCCTGTGGACATCGAGTACCTTGAGTCTCAGGAGCCAGGGCCTTGGTGTCCTACCAGCCTGCTCAGGTGAGCCACAGCTGGCTGCCTCTTTCCAGCCTGGCCCTGATCATACTGATTTCCAGGAGGCATCCTCAAGGGCTGGCTTTCCCCAGATTCCTTCCTGATGCTTGGCCAACATCTGGGTGGCTACTGTGGTCCCGTGGAGCAGAGTCAGGACGGGGCAGGGCATGATGGCACATGTGGCAGGTGAGTGCTTTCTTTTACCCTGGCTCCTGGATGAGAATTCCCAGGCCTGTCAGCTGGGGAGTGTTAAACTCCTCAGGGTGGGCAGCCCGGGTGGCTCAGCAGTTTAGCGCCCACCTGACCCAGCCCAGGGCCTGACCCTGGAGTCCCAGGATCAAGTCCTGCGTTGGGCTCCCTGCATGGAGCCTGCTTCTCCCTCTGCCTGTATCTCTGCCTTTCTCTCTGTGTGTCTCATGAATAAATAAATAAATAAAATCTTGAAAGAAAGAAAGAAAGAAAAGAAAGGAAGGAAGGAAGGAAGGAAGGAAGGAAGGAAGGAAGGAAGAAAGAAAGAAAGAAAAAAGAAAGAAAGAAAGAAAGAAGGAAAGAAAGAAGGAAAGAAAGAAAAAGAAAGAAGAAAGAACTCCTCAGGGTGCCACACAGTTGTCCCTAAGGCTCACCCTTGGCTTTAGGGGAGGGGGGTGGAGACGGTGTCGGGCAGGAGAGCACCGGGGGCTCTTCCCAGCGGTAGAACTGCAGCTGGCGCCCCTTCCTCTCATCCCTGCTCTGACAGGCTGCTAGAGGGCCATCGAGCACGAGCACGGTTAGAACTCTGTTGTCACCTCCAGCTACAAAGGCCAGAGGACAGGGCTGCTCCCTAGGGCCTGGGCGCTGGAGAAGAGCATTAGTGTAGATGGGTTTCTTTTATTTGCACTGTATCACAGAGGCTATTTGAACACTGCCCATTTAGGACCGAAACAGTGCTGCTTTATGGTTATATCCAAGAAAAATACGCACCCTGATAGATGTAGGTGTCTAATCCACCCATCGGCTAGAGCTTAGAAAAATATTTACCTTTTAACATCTGTGCTGCATTTTCCACTGCGCAAACACACATCTGCTTGATGGAATGTCTACAGAGTTTAGATGGGTTTAAAGCAAGTTTTCTTAGTAACCATATAGCTCTGTCTTGACACGGGCAGTCCTGGATTTGTGGTTGGGAGGTTTTTCTCAGATCAACTCATTGTTTGAAACAAATAGCTCTCGAGTTTATAAAAGGAAGAGCTCGAGGCAATCCCAGTAATTGGATCTTTAATAAACCCCTCACCTCATAGTAAGCCATTCGGTGCAACAGTTTTAGAATTTTCAGCCTGATTCCACAGCCTGTGGGGTTCGGGCTGGGGGAGGGGCGGGTGTGTGTGTGTGTGTGTGTGTGTGTGTGACAAAACTGTCATCAGAAAGCTCTTCAGAGCGATTCTGAGGTTTGGAAACGTGGCTTTCCCCACCCCTCCTTCCGTAGGCTTCATCCTCATTCTGGAGACGCATGAATCTGGATGAGAATGTTCTGTCCTTTTAGGTGGCAAAGCCAGGCCAGGGACACCAGTGAGCTGGTTCTTTTCCAAGGGCATCAAGTGCAGTTCACGGTGGTGTAGGCCAAGGGGTTGTGAGCTTCTGCACACCTTCCCCTGCTTTCTGAACCAGGACACTTTTGCTTCCGAGTCTCCAGCGGGGGGGACGCCAGGCGAGACGAGGCTGCTGCTGGTGCATCCAGCCACTGATTGACCCCCGATCTCCTTCTGGGCCCCCCCCAGCGCAGCAATGGGACCTCACGTTGTCCCTTATTAATCTCTCTGAGCTAGTCTTTGAAGCAACCCTTTTAAAGCTCGCACAACTCAATTCCAGAGAAGACACTTCAGCCCTCGTTGTTTCCTTTTGAAGCAACTTTCTTGAATGCAACGAGGCCCTTAGAGAATAGCATTAGGCGTGCATGAGTGTATCCAACAGTGAAATTATTTTCCTAACTGAAAAGTCCCATTTCTGTTCTCAGCCAAATATTCCCTGGATTCCTCCTATGTGCCAAGTGTGGTGCAAGTCTGTAAGGAGGAAAAAGTCTCAGGGTCTCAGATGCAGCAGGAGAGAGCCCTCACCCCCAAATTTCATAGCCACGTCATCCATGCTGAAAGCCAGTGTGAGATCAATTGCCAGTTGCCCCAACCCCTCTCTACGGCTGATGCTCTTCATGCTGTAAAATCCATCTTGCCGATTTTCAATAGAAAGGATATGCCGATGAAAAGTCCACGAGGGCACATTTATCTGGAAAATTCTTTGGGGCTGCTATTGTTGGTGCTTGAAATAGAGAGGCTGTGAGTTTGGGGGTGGGGCGCCCATGTCAGAGCCTGGACCGTTTGCTCTGGGCTTCTGTCCACCATCCTTCCCCTCTGTCCTCTCTTTTCTCTTTTGTGATCACCCCTTCTCAGCCCTTCTCCTTTCCTCCTCATGCCCTGGAAAGCTCTAAGCGGTAGGCCTCAGCAAGGGCCAGCGCGGGGTGTGCGGGGCTGGGAGGGAAGAGACAGGACAGAGGGAGGGGTGCCAAATCAGGCCCCACTCCACTTCGACGCCGTGTCCTATTAAGATACTTTACCTCTTCGGCTGCTTGCTGGTCCCGCAAGGCAATCACATTCCTAATGAGTTTGTTAAAAAAGCCATTCAGTTCATCTCGGTTCTTATTGGGCAAAATCCGGGCCAGTGGGACCATTATGGATGGAAATGATACTTGAAAGAGAAAAACAAAAGTGGCACTGAAAACAGGGTGGCAGTAACCCGGGGCTACCCGATGCTTGTTGCCAGGGAAGCAGACCCCGGCCTTGACTTAGAGTCCTCATCAGAAGGCCGCCCCCCCTCCCCCGCCGGGATCTGCATGCTTTCCAGCAGGTGCTGTGCCTTATTCCACTCGCCACTCAGTAAGCACATGATAAATGTCTGCACAACTGAGTCCACACTCCATCTGGCCCCCAAGAAGTCAATCTCATCCTTAGAATTTAGTTTTCCAGGTCCTAGAGAGGGAGGCCCACGGTCTTCATATTCCATCAATGAGGACGGGTTATAGGGTTTGTTTCAAACCTGAGCAAGTGGTGGAAGCTGATCTATTTTCTTAACTTGGGGGCCATTTGCATTTGCTTTCCCACAGGGTCACTGTCCCCAGAGCTACCGCCTGAATGGTCCCTACGAGCTGCCACGGCAGCTGCTGGCAAGAACACTGGCCCTGTGGGTACGTCCCTGCTGTGCCAGGTACATGCAGCCTATGTCCTTGCTGTCATGGCCTTGGGCAGGGCTCCTTGGGCCAAGGACACTTCTCTTCTCCTAGAGGGTGGCTTAGGGCAAGGGGCCGAGCAGCCGCAGGGTTGCTCAGGTCAGGCCCGCCCTGCACAGGTGCTGCTTGGGAGCTGGGGGGGGGGGCAGGGAGGAGAAGTTCTGGGCCCTCAGAGCTTTCAGAACACTCTGTCCATTTTCAAGACCCAGACCCTGAACCAACGTGGGCTCAGAGTGGTCGAGAGAGGAGTGGGAGTAGCGACAGGGACAGGGGGCCACCCACTGCAGGGCATGTCCGTGGTCAGTGGCAAGGGGAGCTGACTCAGGGGAGCAGCTCCTGGAGGTGGCAGGGGGTGGGGGTGGTGGTGGTGAGGGACAAAGGGGCGGCTGATGGGACTCCCTCAGCGACCCCTCCTACAATTTCAGTGTGGGGCTGTTGAAGGGGATAGGGACTCCGTAGAAATGGACTCAGAAATGGGAGTGAGACTGACCAAGGAGTGAATACAATTTAGCAGCGTGGCAAAAAGGTCAGAAGTTGGGGCAATAATCAATAATGGCAATAGCAACACTTCAATACTTCCATAAAAGCAAGAAGATGCTGGAGTTGGCCAGAGGGCAAAACCTCAGTTCTAAAATAAAAATAAAATAAATCAACCAGTCTCCACGGTATCAGGTAACCTGTCAGGACCTTCATGTGATTTCTAGTTTACTGTGCTTCAAGAAGAGAGGTCCTCTGAAGAGGGTTTTGCTGGGGGCGGGGGTGGGGTGGGGTGGGCAATATGATGTAGAAAATGAAAGGCTTTGGGCTCCAGTTTTGGCTCTGCCTTTCTAAGCTTCAGTTTTCCCATCTGTGAAGTGGGGATGAGAATACTTCCCCACAGGGTGAACGCAGCACTTTCGGAGGCAGCGCAAGCAAAGCGCTCAGCACTGTTCTCTCTGCCGCCGTGGTGAGAGAAGCCCGAGCTACCTGCCTTGGTAATGAGTGGCCCTGGCTGGTGACAAGAGGAGCCTGGGTGGTTCTGAGCATAAGGCCTCTGTGGGGTGGACTCTGTAGGGTGACTCTCAGAGACCCCTCGTGGTCGGGGTAATCCCCAAAAGCTGCCTGGGCCCTCCCAGCTGTCAGGGCATCTGGCCAGCTTGCTGGACCCCGGTCTTCCCACCCTGGGCAAGAGTTGCACTTACAGATTAAAACCAGGATAGGTCTGGGGATGGAGTATGCAAAGAAACGCCTGCAGTGCTTCACAAAGGGGTCCCCGGGAGCCCGTCGGGAGTCCACTTGGGTGCCAAAGGCGACACTGGCAACCACATCTGTGGTGTAGCAGCTGTAGCACCTGCGGGAAGAGGGAGCCATTTGGGTGTGGTAAGGGCCCTGCCATTGGCCTGGCCATCGTGCACACCTCTAAAGAGGCACCACTTCAGAGCTGAAGTGAGGGGGTGGGAAAGGACCCCTGGGTTGAGATCCTTTGAGCCTGGCAACAGAATTCAGGAGGAGACACAAGAACCTATCAGATGGCTCATGCAAACAAAGACTGGGGAGGGTAAGAGAGCATCATGTCCTCAACTTTCAGGCTTCAGGCAGCCTTAATCAACCAGCCACAAATTCCAAGAAGGATGTTTTAAATTTTCCTCCCTGTGGGGAAGGGAACACAGTTGACCCAAAACCCATGCATCTTGCCCCAAAGCTGTGCAGAGTCGGTCCAAAGCCAGGATCGAGCGGTTAACTGATACAGAACAAGTTGGGGGTTGATGAATTAGCAACCTGTTCATCTAGTTTTATTAGCTTGTCCCCCTCTTCCTCCTAGTGATTTTACAGTTTTTCTAAGAGTAACAAACCAAAAACAAGGGCGCTTCACACTCAAATAAATACAAGACAAACTTTGGGACCAGCTTCGTGAACATATGTATATTATTACAGAAAACACACGTTGCACTTTAGAAACAAACAGAAGGAAAAGTGTCTGGCAACAGCTCCAGAAAAATTAACCTCTTAGGCTCTAGGAAACCTGCCCTCAAAAGGCCATTTTAAACCAGAATGATCCTCCGTTGGTATCTTGCAGGAGGAGTCAGGTGCAGTTCTTTCTAAAAAAAAAAAAAAAGGCTAGCAATGGGGTACGCACATCCTTTTATAAAGAAAAGTTCTTATTTTTGTGGCTTGACGCAGGCACACATGGAGTTCCTTTCTTTCACCAACAGCTTATCACTAAGGAATAAATGACATCCCCAGATGACTTCTTTTATTTTGACTGCTTTATCGAAAATATTTCCACAATTGATTGCACATGTCCCCGCTACAACGAAGGCCATCTGCCTACTGAATGCAATTCCCTCTGATCCTCACGGCCAAAGAGTTAAGGGTTTTTAAGTTATTTATTTTGCTTTTGTAGTTGTTCTTTAGCCAACTCATGCATCTCATGGCCAGAGAGAAAGTGTGTGAGAGGATTTTGTAAACACCACGGCAGAATTTGAATGCTGGTGATGGTTATGTTATTATTTCATTATAAGTGATAATAAGAACGAGTCGGCTTCTGGCTGACCCGAGTCTCTCGCCTTACTCCTCTGGTGCCAAAAGCCATAACTTAGCAGAGGACACGTGGAGGGGAAGCCAGATAATCAGTCATTTCAATTTGGTGTCCACCGCTAAGTCCTGGCTCCTAGGCTGGGGTGCATTGCAGTTCTTGCAATTTGGTGAAAATGCATGGACTTCCCCTTCCCCCGCAGGCCTGTCCTCTCTGCCCACTCCCGCATCTGCAGAGGTCACAAGGCGTGTCCACCCACACGCCACTGCCCACCCAAGGCTTCCTGCCACATGCCACACCTACCCTGGGCTTTGTTCCCATTCTCTGCACATTTTACGTGGGTTTCATTTCTTCTTATTATTCAGTCCACCCATGCTTTTTATGAGCTTCTAGCGTTTCCATAGTTTGCTGGTCCCGAGGTAATTGTCCAGCAATTATGTACAGTTACAAGAAGCAGCAATTCAGAAGTCCGATTTCTCATCTATCCTGTGGCCACATAGCACCCTTACCTCTGGATGTCGAAGGCGTCCCCGGATTCCGCGTAGTGTTTTAAGTGAGCCAGGAGCGGATCGCAGGCTTGGCTGATTAGGGGAGTCATCTGATAGCAGATAACAAAGGGGTAATTAGGCAGGGAGCACACCTAAATTAGCTGCAGATACAGAGGTTATGTGTGGAGCTTCCTGGGAAAACATTGTTTTCAAGGTAACTTTCATGCAGCGAAGATTCAAGAGGAGGGTCTGAACTTCACAAAAATCGTAAACTACAATAGCTGTAAACGTCTATTGTAGCTTAAGCAATCTGTTCTTTTGGAAGCAAGAAGAAGAAAGGATTTCGAGTAAATACTGTGAAATAATTACAAAAATGATCATTAAGTGCTTAGACAGAAATGAGAATCAGTACTTAGTTTCATGACATTTGGTTAGCATTAGAGAGTAAATAGCCCACAATCCATATGTACTCTCTCTGGAATTAGCCCAAATCCATGTTTGCTTGGTTCCAATTATACTTTAGATCTTCCAATAGAATATAGAATCGTAGTCTCCAAAGGAACGTACGATCGTCCATTTCAACTTTTTTCTCAATACGAAAATCATTTTTAGAACATTTCTGATGGATGGCTATTCATTTCTGCATCTGCTGCTTAAACCTTTGAATACGTATGTGTAAGGGAGCCCTTGACTTCAGGAGAATTTCATGCCCACCCAGGGAAATTGCTGAGTTTTTTTTAATATTAAAATATTTTCATTATGGAAAATGTCTAACATATGCACACAGAGAGAATGGTATCGTGAACGTTTGTGTAATGACTATCCAGCTTCGACAAGTTTGGATCTCATTTTTGGCTACTACCACTTTGACCCCAGCCGCTGGCTCGAGGGGGTGGGATTCTCTGTGGAACCTGATGGCCACACATGTGACCTTATATTTTCTCCTGTATATTTGCAAAGCCAAGTCAGAAACGCCGAGGGGAATCCTTCTAACCAGTGTCCATTCTACAGTAACACCATAGCTAAAGCAACATGCCATAAACCATTGTTCTGAGCCTTTCTTCTGGAAAACATTTTTAAAATGTTAAATATGTTATGATTTTGCTATTTTGACACTAGAACATAACTTCCTGAGGGCAGGGAAGATTTTTGTCTTTTTGTTAATTTTTATGTCCCCAGAACCTAGAACAATGCCTAGCACATAGTAATTATTTTTTGAATGAGGGAATGAATTTGAATGATTACTTAAGACCCAGTCTTGGCCCCCCCCCCTTTTTTTTAAGATTTTATTTATTTGTTCATGAAAGACACACAGAGAAAGGCAGAGACACAGGCAGAGGGAGAAGCAGGCTCCCTAGAGGGAGCCCAATGTGGGACTCGGTCCCAGGACCCCAGGATCACGTCCTGAGCTGAAGGCTCAACCACTGAGCTACCCTGGCATCCCTAGTCTTGGCTCTTAAAGTCTTGAGGCTTTGGGGAAAGTTATAGGATGTTAATCTACTTGTTAGAAGGTATGTTGTACTGAGGCAAAATCTTCCCTTCTAACAACCTTTCACTGGTTTCAGTTGACTTCTTCCACACAGTAATGCTTCAAATACTCAGACAGCAAATGCTGCTCCTCCTCATCTCCTAGACAGTTGTTCCCCATCCCTTCAACCACTCCTTGTGGCACATGGTCTACATGCACTTCTCCTTTCTTATCTCTCTCTCTTTTTCTCTCTCTCTCTCATCAGTGTCACTCTTGGAAGGCAGCTCCATAAATGGAACACAATATTTCAGGTAAGATCCCATAAATCATAAATGGGTCACTTCCCTGCATGCCAATCACAAGCCCAGGTGTATGTTGACTTTTTAAGAAGACATGTATGACAGGACAATATTGAGGTTCGGGTCAACAAAGACCACAAGGTCTTTTTCCATGCATCATCACCACATGCAATTGATTTTTTTGACACTTCAGACTCCATTCATTAGAAAGGCTTTACATTTATATTATATTTGTTGCTGTAAAAAGTCCTGCCGTGTGTTCTGAGCAGAACCATCTTTTAACTCCCCTAAAACATTCAAGTGATTGGAGAAGCCTGGCACAGTGGGACAGCCTGGGTGGCTGTTAGCCAGATGTTGGAGGGACACATGGCTTCGTTGGGCCCCTCCATCCTATGGCTCTGCAAGTCAACCCCATGTGCTCTGCAGTGTCACCAAAGAACTGGGACACCAGTTCTTTCCAACAGCTTGCTGTGGGAGAGATGGTCCTGAGAAGCCGAAAGGCACTCCCGGTGAGTCAGAGTGAGCTGTAGGCTGTATGAGTTCCCAGAGCAGGGACAGCGGCCTGGACAGCACTTATGGGCAACCACGCAGCAGGTCAAGGAGCAGATGTGCAGAGCAGAATACACCCACACCCTCGATGGAGAGACAGCAGAGCAGCGGAGAGTCTCCTTTGTTGCCAAGACTCCTTGGAAGAAGTATCTGGAGAGGAACATTCTGGGGAAAAAGGATTTTCTGCTCATCAAGCTTCAAGGGCTTAGAGCACTAGAGTGCTTGTGCTCAGTGTGGGTGGGCCAAGGGGTACACTCATGCATTCAAATCTCATCTCCTACAACACTGGCTATTCCTGCTTTTTCCATCTGAAATTTGGTGAGTGTGCCTTTTAAGCCTTCATTCGGTCCATCCAGCAACACGTATACAGGAGCAGACACAGAGCCCGTGGCCCTCTGCTGGTCTGCTACTTTAGGTAGCCCCAGAATTGGCCAGCCGTCACTGATTCTGGCTCTTTGGCCGGCTGTGCATGAACCTAAGTTCACGAACCGAAGTGCAGCCATGCAGCAACTGCTCAATAAGTTGGCTGGGGAAGAATTTGTCAAATGATTTGCTGGGATAGAAATGTAATTGACCTCATATGCCTATCCTGAAGTCCACTCAGAACAGGGATGAGAATAGCTATCCTGATTTATTCCTGGGAACTCTGGGTGGGCTCTTCATGACAACCGCATTCTCTTCTAAATGCTCACACACTGTCAATTTAAAAATCCATCAGGACAAAAGTGCGTGTAAATGGGTCACTTTTAATGGCCTCTGGGCCACTGCTCTCGAAAAATCTCTGCCTTCGTGTTTGGAGAATTCTACTACTTCATCCATATTTCTGTGATTGCCTTCCCGGGCTATATTCTTCCATTATTTTAATAAGCTTAGTGGTACAAGTGAACTTATAAAATATTTTGTCAATATATTGACAATGATGGCTTCTGGAGTTCTTTTTGTCCTCATTACTGGAGGGATGGCCCTGTATGAATTACACCAAAACTCCGAGGAATACACCACTCTGGGACAGGAGGAAGGAGAGGGCTGTCACCCCGCCCGGGGTCAGTCAGAGGGTTTCGAAGTAGAAGCAGCCATGGCTAGCACCCGGCTCTAACATTAGATACCTGGATGCCCCGGGGCCTTTTAGCCTCTGAACGTTCCAGGAGTATTGCTTACCTAGAAATAAACTCTGGCTTCAGGAAAAAAAAAAAAAAAAAAAAAAAAAAGGAAGCTTACAGCTTACAGCTCCTTAATGGAACAAAAATGGTATGCAACATAAAATTGGATTTACACTGAACTCTTCAGAAGCATGCCTCGTGTAGAAGGGGTCCACCTGTGCTGAATCCAATCGTATGCTGGACAGTGCAATGGGGGGCTGGACCCACCACCCACCATTGGTTCCTCTATATGCTTGTAACTAGAATGCTTTGCGGCTGACTGGCATGATTGTAATTTTCCACCACGCTCTGCCTGCTGTCTGTTGCACTGAATGGGTAATGACATTTTTATTTGGGTTAATGTGATATGAGATGGGGCATGTAATATGAAAAATGTTTTAAGAAGCAATGCAGAGAAGATATTATAAGACGGTGGAGCATGCTCTGTATGTTGGCCAATAGGCATCGTTTCAGGCTTTCTTCCTTGCATTATACACAAGTAGTTATGGAATATTCACTCTCACACGAGTTGCATACAAACAAAAGCTCTCTTTGATGGGCTTGCAATCATTTTTATACAATCCACAAGCCCAGCAGTTATTCCCCTAGATTTGCAGACAAGCAGGCATAGGTGGCTTGTGCAAACACACAAGCACAGATGAACACACAATACTATCGTCAGATCTTAATAAAAGATTCTCATTTGATGGTTACATTTCATCTTTGTAGGATAATGAGAAATTTTTATTTTTGTTTTTTTCCCACATTTTTCATAAGGCACATATGTGATACTTATCATCAGATAAAATATTAATGTTATTAGCTTTTAAAAGAATGATTTCTTCTTGGGAATGACAGTCTAGCAGCCAAGCCCAGGGAGAAAGGTTCCCATTTTGCTTCTCTCACCTCTCACATTGATTGGCTTTATTCTAGATGGTGCTGAGTGTATGGTGTTCAGCCATTTGGTAACTAGCAGTCACCATCAAGGGTAAAGTACTCTCCTCAGCCTGGGAAAGAAATTCTTCAAGGAAGGAAGTCCTTGCTTAGCTGGAGTTGGCTGTATTACTAAATTGCCCAGTTGAAAAAAATGGATTTTTTTAAGACTATGTCTAAGGAATTCTGAGTCAAGGTATAGACAGGGGACAATAGAGTTAATTTTACAAGGTGGAAGAGCTTTCTGAGTGGTCAAAAGAGACAGCTCATAGGGAAATGACAAAGAAGGGCTAAGGATTTCTCCTGCTCATAGGCTTTCTTCTCTTTTTTTTAGGTGATTCACAGAATTTCATCAGTGGAGTTTCTTTCTCTGAGACTAAGATGCTGACCTTGTTAAGTACACTTGACCCTGGGAGAGCAAATCCTCAAAGCCACTGCCAGTTATTAGATTTCCTCTCCTTGGTAGTTTTTAGTTGTGCGACCTTGGTTGGGGGAATTGCTCAACTTCAGTGAGTCTATTTCTTCATCCACAAAATGGGAATAATGAGATCTTCTTTGAAGAGTTGTGACAGTGATTAGAAATATGTAAAAGGCTTGGCACTAGAAGGCATGACAGCTGTCCTCTGGAGGACCCCTGGTTTGGATGCTTGGCACCATTTCCTCTCCTCTTATTCCTTAGAGACAAGGCCCCATTGGATCCACCTGTTCTTGCCTCACCATGTTATCATTAGTTCCTTGTCTCTGTCTCTTCATCTTTATCTCCCTGCCAATTACTCTAATTCAGGCTTTGCCACCTGTCTGTCACCTGGAACGTGGCTATCATCCTGCTTCTTGAGAACAAAGCAGCATAAGTAATGTTGTAATCTCAATACTTTGTATAGTGTCTAACACATAGATGGACTAAAAAAGTTTTCTTTTTTATATAGATTTTTAGAAAGACTTTATTTCAGAGAGAGAGAGAGAAAGAGAGAGAGCACAGGCAGTGGGGAAGGGTAGAGGGAGAATCAGGTTCCCTACTGAGCAGGGAGTCTGATGTGGGACTCGATCCCAGGGCTCCAGGACCATAGCCTGAGGTGAAGGCAGATGCTAAACCATCTGAGCCACCCAGGACCCTTAAAAAATAGTTTTCGAAGAGATTCATAGCCTCCTTTCTTTTCACTTTTCAATCCAGTCTGTACTTAGTCACCAGACCGGTCTAATGAAAGTACTTGTTATCTAAGTATCCCCATTGACTGAAGGACGTAGAACAAGCTTGTTATCCTACCTTCTAAAGCTCACTAAGAATTGAATCCTGCCAATAACCATAAGCTTAGCAGATCTTCCCCTAGTCAAGCCTTCAGATGAGATCATAGCCCAGGCCAACAGCTTGACTACTGCACGCAGAGGCCCACAGAAACCATGAGCTAATAAAGTTTTACTGTTTTAAGCTGCTAAATTTTAGGGTAATTTGTTACACAGCAATTGATAACTAATACATTTGCCATGTCACCTTCTTGTGGCAACTCTTGTAAGTTGTCATACATTACTAAAGTTTTCGATATTTGTTCTATCAGGAATGAGCTTAGTGCAACATATTCAGTTGTGTCTCTAGAACTATCTAGGTGCTGACAGATTGAATGTTCCTTGAGGGCTTTGACATAGAAGGAACATGGGTTGACCGAAGAGCTCTTTCTATTTTAGCATGAATGTGGTGCAGTTTGCAGGGAGCTGGCTCTGTGCGAAAGACCTGGTACTCATGCTTGTTCTACCTCTTAGTTTAGGCAAGTCATTTGAATCTCTCTGAACTGGGATCCTCACCCTCAAACAAGGGGCTAATTGCAGTGCACTATAAAGTCCCTTTCCATTCTAGGATTTGAGTGAGGTCACTAAGCATCAGATTGAGTTACTTAAGAACCATGGAAAGAGCAGGCAACTTCCCAGTTTGGCACAGTAAAGGATTGAATCCATGAGCCTCTCTATTTGCTCCAACACATTCCATCCATGGTAAGAAACTCAATTTGTATCTCTTTGATGCATTGACTTCAGAATTACATAAAGACCTAAATCTGGTTATTTTTGTGTTTCAAAAACTTAGTAAAAGTGAGAATTAGAAATTCAGATCCTCTGACTCCTGGCTTGTTGTTCTCTCTTCCAAAATCAGAATCCACATTCTCTTTGTTCCTCAGTCAATTTACTTCTAGGTTATAATTTCACTTAATGCATGATGCCATGAACTTGGAAAACAAAACAAATAAACACCATTAAGCCTCTGGGACCCCTGAAACTTTGGAGAACAGAGTCAGCCCGGGTGCTAGAGATAACACATTTCCTGATTAGGGAGAGAGAAGGAAAGGACCCCTTCTTCATTATCTTCTACTTCTAAACCGAGATGCTCCCCCCCCCCCACCTTCAATGGTGTGTAGGCGGGCTGACTCATTGGTCTAGTATAAAGGAGATTCAGGAAAGAGCCTGAGCAGAGGGTACCACCCTGAGATCAAAATATGGCCCCTGGGAGCTGACCCCCTGGGGCCATGGAAAGTGGAGACTCCAGAGGTACAGGTATGACTTGCAACTGTCCTCACCTCCTCCTTCAGTGTCTGTCGCACGGGTCTAGAGGAAGTGTCACATCCTGCAGGCTGAAAGGCTGAAACTCCTCTCCTTACTCCCTCACTTTCAAGTACTTCATAGCTCCTCGCCCTCCAGTGAAGCTTGCACAAAACACTCCCCCTAGCACAGAACCCTCTGTGCCTCAACCTACTTTTCCAGTTTTCTCTCGCTAATCCGTTACATGTACTCTGTGTTCCAGCCAATTTGTACTCCTCTATTCCCTGAACACATCCTGTACTTTTTGTCCAGATGCCTTTGTTCTTGTAGCTCTTTCCACTTGCAATGTACCTTCTCCCTCTGTCAAAACCCAGTAAAATCTTCAGGACTCACTTCCAATGCTATCCCCTGCCGCCCCCTCCCCCCCAAAGTGGCTTCTTATGCTCGAAAAAGGACGTCAATTCTGTCACTGTATTCCACTACTTAGTAATAATGTAGGAATTTATGTACTTTGTTACCCTTCTACATTATAAACCCTTTATAGACAGGAACTAATAAATCTTCATTGCATTTTACAAATTTAATGTTTCATTCTATTTGGCATTCTTAGACCTGCGGGCAATGTTGTTTTGGAACTGATGTCAGAGGGGGATTTTCTGAATAAATAAGAGTCAGCTAATGGGGGTGGGAGATGGCATTTAAGCATATTGTTGACTTTAAAAAAATTAGTACCTTAAAGTGCTTTAAACTGGTGGCTAACAAATATAAAATTAATATCAGTTAACCAAACTTACTACCTCCTTCTGCCACCGAGATATTAAACACATCCATGACTTATTTTTATGCAGAATTTCCTGCTGATAAGTATCAGCTCTAGCCATCTAGGTGAATAATCAAGTGTCATTTCTAATAAGTCAGTGGCTCCTGTCAAGAGTTGTGACCAATTAGAACTCATCCCGATGAGGAGGTGGCTGCTGGTGTTGCCAAGCAACAGCCAAGCTGGGAGGCACATTTAGATGCTCGTTTAGATTTAACCAGTGGCAAGTCAGAGTGACATTATGATTCTGGCAAAAGGAAAGCCAAATTATAACCCAGGATGGGGTACCCATGATGAGGAGTGTGTTTTCTTTTAAATGCAAATGGAAAAGGAACATTTTAACCAGAATTTAAACAGTCCATCATTATACTGATTTTAATTAGGAGATTAGGTGTCAGTGGAATACAACTGTGTCGAAGGATAATGGTCTCTTGCTGCTAGATAAATACCCAGACATTCTGGAAAATGGGCAACTGGTCAGGCAGAGACAATGTATTTTTGGACTCCAAAGTATTTATTACCACAGCCACACTTGGTTATAATGACTTTCATTTTTATTGTTTGGAAGGATTAAGAAATAAAAGCAAATATTAAAAATAGACTGCTGGAGGCTCAGGCCGCCGAGAGAAAGCTGCTTGCTGCAACATTACTGGGAGAGTGGGTTCTGTTCTAGAAGCCCTCGTGCACGATCGTCTGAAGCGTGTACGCTGAAAATTTAAAGGCCAAGCCAAACCATGATGAAGACTGTAATCCTGTGAAGACTTTTGCACTGAAATGATCGCAGCTATGCGTTTACTCATAAGCTGGCTATATCAACTTAAATTTTTAAAAATTGTAGTCATTCTGGAGTAATATGTCTTCTCCAAGGCAGGAAAGGCCTAGAGGGAATAATAACCACATCTGCCTCCGCCTTTAAGATTCATACATTATTGACTGTGCCTTCCTGACAGGAAACATCTGGATGAAAGTGAAAAATTAGGCAGAGAGCTGGATTCTCAGCAACTGTGAGAGATACCAGCCTTCCCTGTCGGTCTGGCTTGTCTTTAACTGAGTCCCTGTGCACACAGATAGGATTGGCTCGTTTCCTGTTGAGTGACACACCCAGGCTCTCATGTATGAAGCTGCCGGCTGTCCAGTATCTGCTCAGCGGGTCACCGTCAGCTTATTTTGTGGGCGAATGAGGAAACATTCGTCACTTCTACAGTGCTTTGAGGACTGAGAAGACATGAGCCACCATACTGGGGCGGATCCATGGTCCATCCATTCTGGAGCCTGGTCTCTGCTAGAGGCACTTACAAATGGCATCATCTATGGACCTTACCACCAAAGTCACAGTGTCCCATGGCCTCATTTCTCCCAGGAGCCAGTCTGGACATTAACCACCCATGTTTTCACCTTTCAACTTATCTGAGCCCAGAACAAACGATGTTAAACAGATTTCTTCACTGCAGACTCTCCCAACTCATTAACATGCGAAGGTACATAACAAGGGCCACCCAGGTGCCCCAGTTGGTTTAGTGTCTGACAGCTCAGGTCCTGATCTCAGGGTCCTGGGATTGAGCCTCAAGTCAGTCTTGCTGCTCAGTGGGGAGTCTGCTTGGCCCTTTCTCTCTGCCCCTCTGCTCATGCGCACTCTCTCCCTCTCTCTTGCTCTCTCTCAAATAAATTAAAAAAAGAAGATGGTTGGCAATATTTTATGGAACTGTATGACCATGGGCCCTTTTCAGTCCTCAACAATTTCAAATCCTTTTCCTTGGTAGTAGTTCATAGCTTGAAAGTTCATTATCATATAAGTATAGTTTTGATGCTTTTCTCTTAAAGGTATTATTTTATTCTTGGTTACACTGAAAGTTAGCTGCCACTTTTGTGCTGACTTACACAATCTTAGAAGAGTCTTAGAAGCTTATTCTAATTGATTTAATATTTGTAAAATCAGAAGAGCTTACAGGAATGTGTAGATTTCACATTATGCCCCCTCTTTCAGATGAATTATAAAATTTAAAAATAAAATTAGAGCTAACCTGGGTCTCCTGGGAATCTCCATTATTTATATTTTTCCCTCAGAGAAGAATTAATTTAGCCCCAGTTTTGTTTCGTAAAATTAAATCTATTTACTTTCTGGCCCATAATAAAGTTTTACATAACCCCAGGGCTGCTCATTAATAGTCTTTGGTAGAGAATCTAGTACAAGACACTAAAAATTTCAAAAAATCCACTGGTTGCCCTTTTTAAAAAAATTAATCTTTTAGGGGACAGAGCAAGAACTCTGGCAGGTCAACTGAGCAAAATGTTCCCTAATAAAAAAAAAAATCCATTTTTTTCCCAGCAGTGCTCAGCAATCCTGTAATATAAGCCTCAATAGCTTGGCTGTCACTCGACTATGATTTCTGTGGCCTCTTTTTCTGGAATCAGGAGCGCAGCAACCAAATTTTCACCAGTGCCTTATCTTTCTATGTTGTCCCTAACCTGAAGCCAAAAACCGCTTTTATTTTAAATAAAAATACGGCTTTGTGACTTAATGCTGATTTTAAAGTAATCTCTGAGCATTGCTGACCCAGGCTACCTAACAGGCACATGGATCAAGACTGTGCTATCTGGGCCCTTTGAATATTAATGACGCTTCCAGACACAGGTAGTAGAGGGCGTAGATTGCCAAGGTGCCAACGGAAACAAGCTGCACAATTCCAAGGGAAAACAAATCTTTGTTTCAAGAATGAATTCTGAAGTTTGATGCTAAAAGTCCCCAAGCTACTTATGAATTCAGCAAGGAATGGAGATATTGGTATTCCAAAGCTATTTCGGGGAAAATGGACTCAGGTGTCCGTGACCAAGTGGAGAGCAGGCTTAGGTCAGTTGTCTGAGCTCCTCTTGTCATCTCTCCCTCCTCCACCCTATGTCCTGTGTGCCTCACTCTCCTCTCTGTCTTTGGGACCTGCTTTTTCTATTTCTGCACGTATATACCTGTGACTCTCCAGAGAGAAAGCCAATGATTTGCCTCATCCCCTTATTTAGTTTTTCCTTGATAAAGCTATTCCCTTTTATTTTTCCTTTGTCTTAGTCTTAACATATATCCTTCAGTAGAAAGCTTCCTGGCTCTTTGATTCTTCATCCATCCATCCATCCATCCATTCATCCAGCAAATCACTATCGAGTGCGCATTATGTGCCTAGTGCTATGCAGTTAATGACAGAGAAAAGAGGGGTAGAGTCAATGGGCTGTTAGCTGGCAGTAGTGCTACAGAGAAAAATAAAGCAGGGAAGGGGTCTGGGGAAGCCTTGGGTCTGAGATGGTCAGGCAAGGGACCAAGAGGAAGACTCATACCAGTGCTTTCCACTCTGGCTCTTATCAGAATTACAGCAGAGAACTTGTAAAACATACAGGTTCTCAGGCACCGTTAGAAATTCTCATTCTGTAGGTCCTAGAGTGGCTAGAATTATGTATTTTAGCAACGATTCTAGGTGATTCTGGTGCAGCGCTTGGTCACATGGGGTTCCAGAACCAGTGATATAGAGAGCAAAAGCCAATGGGAGGTTAAAGTTCAAAGAAGCATCCAGAAACCTAGAGGGTCACTTAGGCTGCTGGAGGAGGAGGCAATCAGGGGCACTAAGGCCTGAACGCTGCCCTCCCTTCCTCCTCCCCTCCACCCATCTTCCACAGGATAGAAGCTACCCCCTGGTGATATCCTCCATCCTCTCTACACTTTAGCGTAGACTGATGCTCCATGCTCAGAATCCCAAACCTTGCTCTTCAGATTCCAAGGGGAGCTGCCTTTGAAATTAGGAAAACTGTTTTCTCTCCCAAGAAAGCTTAGCTTCTAAAACCACTGTCTCAGTAGGGCTCGAGAAAGCCTGGTGTGCATGCAGGTCAAACCTGAGCCCTGACCTCCTTGTTCTGGAAGGCATCCCCTGCGTACTTCTAAAGCAACACGCACCACTGATTCAGTGCAGGAAGGAAAATCACAGGCAACATGATTTGTGGAGCACAACACACACAGACATGCTTTAATATTTGAAAATATTATTTTTTGCACAATTCTTTTATGGCGGTGCTCCTTTCTACCTAAGCAGCATTTAACACCTCTGGCTGCTCCTTCATCCTTGAAATGCATCCCTTCCTCACTTTCTGGATTTCTTTTGCAGGCTGATCTTCCTGAGTCTTACTCGTAGGTCTCTCCTCCACGCTTCTCTTGAATATGGCTCTCGCCACCACCCTCTTCTCTTCCTACACAACACACACTCTGGGTGTGACCTCGCCTATTTCTGTGTTTTTGATGACCATCTTTCCTGCTCTTCTCTCCCAAGCTCCAGATCTGCTGTCAACTACTTGCTGATGCATCTATTTAGATAACCCCCCTCCACCAAGAACCTTAACTCACCCAGTCTAAATGCCCCAGAGGCAGGAAGAAAGGTGACTATTGCTTCCACTGGAGTAGCATCCTTTCTAATAGAAACCCAAGAACTTAAAGTTAACTGTGTTGAGCAGAAAGATTTTCTTTCTTTTTTTTTTTTTAAAGATTTTATTTATTTATTCATGACACAGAGAGAGACACATACACACAGACAGAGGGAGAAGCAGACTCCCTGTAGGGAGCCCGTTGCAAGACTTAATCCCAGGACCCCAGGGTCATGACCTGAGCCAAAGGCAGATGCTCAACCTCTGAGCCACCTAGGCATCCCAGGAAGATTTTCAATAGAGCTAAGTTTACCCATGGTTTATGTTAAGTAATGGGACAGAACTGAAGCAAAACCCAGGGAATCTGGTGTGTGACATTTCTTCTCCCTCCCCATGCCCTCCCCTCTACCTTGCCTCCTTCCTGCCATCTACAACCTCGCCCTTTCCCCTAGGTACCTTTCTGCGCTAAACCACTTGAAGGAACTCTATTTTCTGCAAACCAGAGGAGAAAATGCTTTGGATCCCAGGGACACTGAATTTGTTTGGGAAACAACATCATATCAATTTCCCGAGTACACCCTATAAGGTGCTAAAGAAATCTAGACCTTGAAAAAAGATCCAGATTTATTTATTTTTCCCAAAGAAACGTAGCTCAAATCTGTCGAGAAAGCTTTTTTCCCCTTTCTTGCTTACTTTAGAAAAGAATCAGACACCCTTTACCAATTTCTTTTTAACAAGTGATCAGATTCTGCATCTGTAGCGCTGCCAAGTCACTGTTTACTCACGAACAGTGAAATTTGATGCAACATGTTTGAGCGAGTGATGTCAACCCATGGTTCACCCACTTCTCTTCCCCTCCCGGGAAGGGAAGGTTCTGGTTAACCTTGTTTGGGTGGTCAAAATGCGGTTTTGCAGTTTTTCTTTTCTTTCTTTTTTTTTTTTTTTTTTTAAGATTTTATTTGTTTATCCATGAGAGACACAAAGAGAGAGAGGCAGAGATACAGGCAGAGGGAGAAGCAGGCTCCATGCAGGTAGCCCGATGTGGGACTCGATTCTGGGACTCCAGGATCACACCCTGGGCTGAAGGCAGATGCTCTACCGCTGAGCCACCTGGGCTGCCCCTTTGCAGGTTTTCAAGAAGCAGGCCCTTCCTTGAAATAAATCCTCACCTGCAGTCTTAGTGTGTAACAGCGGAGCATGGGGCAGGGCGCATTGCTCCGGCTGAAGCCAGACTTCCCCTCCTTGTGTTTCCTTGAGGGGAGCTTCCACGAGGGGTGGCTCCCAGTGCTGGCTTTACATTAGAATCACCCAGGGAGCCACAAAACCCCTCCAACCTGGGCTGCATTCCAAACCAGACCGATTTCATCAGGACTTCTAGATGCAGGATCCAGACAGCAGTGGTTTTCAAAGCTCCCAGGTGGTTCCCATGTGTACCTGCAGCTGAGCAGGGGCTGGGTCTCCTGATCAGAGGGGGAGCCTCCCTGATGAGACTGCGGCCCGGAGGCGGGAACTGAGCATTCGTGGGGAGCCCCACGCGTGTCTGGGCCTGTTCTCGAACGTGCCTTGCCGCCCTCCTGCCAGTAAGGCTGCAGTGTTCCATTCTGGGTGAAGCATTAGCAGGCCCGCAGGAGCAGACCGCAGAGCTACATTTCTCCAAGGGCTTTACCGGTAAGAATGGAAAAATCTGTGTTTCCTCTGTGTGAAACGCATTTCCAAAACTTAGTTGGTTCCAAACTTCGGCAGAAAAGACAGAAGTGTTGCTTCTGATCCCCCTGGGTTTCCACAGAGGCTCCGTTTGCTCCCTGTTCCTTCCCCCTGCCCTCCAGACAGCCCCTGGGACCATCCTAAGGAGCCTTAGAACAACGTTGGAAAATTACATGGAGGTAAGAGAAGTGGGCAAACGAGGCTAAGCACATTCCGGAGCTGGATTCGAATGTTGGTGGTGCCACTTACAAGCTGTGTGACACGGAGCATGTTACTTAATCTCTCTGTGCCTCAGTTTCCTTATATGTGAAATGAGAGTGATCATAAGAGCATTTACCTCACAGGGATGTGCTAGAGATTAAGTGTGTTAAGGTATTTAGGAAGCCCTTGGAGAGGTGCCTGGCACAGATATGAGCTTGGTGAGTTTTAGCTGGTGCTTAAGCTGAGCTCAGCCTCTGCCCTCAAACACTGAAGGCTGTGTGGAGACACAAACCCAAACCTCGCTGAACATGGGCAGGATCCCTGGTTTCTGAGTGAGTTTGATTGGATGGGATTAATTATGAGGTCTGGGACCTCTCCTCTTCTGGGGGACGTCAGAAGATCTATAGGAATTACCCAGGACTGGATGGGTGAACATCTTGGGTTGAAGAGTAGCTTTCATTTATTGACCTGAAGACAGGCCGCTCTGAGCCCAGGCTTTCTGATGGATGGCTCTGGAAGGACACTTGCTCTGGAATTGCACAGGTACTTGGGACTCTGACTGAGATACTTCCCATCAGAAGGGCTCAAGTGCTCGGTCCCAAGTTCTTGCAGAATTGAGAGCAGACACCAAAGCCGGACCAGCAGCTGGTGAAGAACTTGGCCAAGAGGCAGGCCAGACGGCCCAAAGAAGAGGGCGGGTCTCTGGGTGGGGGGCAGAGGGGACCCAGGGTTTTAAAGAGCTGGCAGTGTGTTGTGCTCCTGTCCCACTGACTTGGGCTCTATGGTGACCCTGGGCATGCCTGTGTCCCCCCACTTCACCCCTCCCCCATGACCCACGGCCATCCCCTCCCTACTTCAGACTGGATTCACAGCTCACCCTTGTTTCAAGCTGTACCCCGGTTCCTCGCTCTGTAAAAGATGCTTCACCCTTCAGATGCATCCACATCACCTGGGAGTTTGTTCAGAATAAAGAATCTCGGGCCCCACCCCAGACCTGCTGAATCACAATCTGCATTTTATCAAGACCCCCAGGTGATCCATCAGACCTGGAAGTATGAGAGGCACTGCTCCAGTTTTCTCCTGGGCAGAGTCTTGGGAAGTGTCCCCACAGACGTGCCCTAAGTGCTTGTAGACTCACAGTTGCTTCCTGGCAACTGGAGGTGTGGGGGGCTGGAGAAGTGGGACACACTCCATCCAATACGGCACCCTGGGCTTTTTGGTGTCATAGGGGGAGGTTCAAAGGCCCCTGTGCATGGGCCATTTCAATGTGCCAGGCAGACAAGTGATGCCATGTGAACCTGCTCCCCATCGCGCTCTGGAGGGAGGGAGCCGTCCACATGAGTCTGCATTCCCTCTGCCTTACCTCGTTCAGCTTCTCGGGACTGAAAGCCGAAGTCAGGACACTTCTGACCTCTTCCCATCTTTTGTCGCGTAAAAACAGGACACTGTCCATTACCGGTTTGGACTCCAAGCCTGACACCTGAAACAAGCAGAGGATTAGGACACAAGGGAGCCAAAGCCACCTTGGTGATGATTCGGGTCTATGATAAACACTTTGGTTAAAGTCCACCAATGATCAACGAATTAGCTTGCTCTTGCAAAGATGCAGAGGGAGCCTGCAAAGGCTCGTAGGTAGTGATCTGGAGATTCATGGCCGAGGGCCTGGTGGCAGCAGGTGGGTAGGCTCTGCTGACCCAGTTCCACCCAGTTCCACCAGTTACAATGTGGTCATCACTGTACAATGAACTCGGTGGCCTCTGTGTGTTCTGCAGTCCGCCTGCTGGGCCAGGGTTCCCCAAGGACCAAACAGCAGGCTTCGTGCAGATGGGCTCATCTATACTGGCATTGAGTTTCATGTCTGAACTTTGTGGCGAGGGGTTTTGTGTGGCTGGGTTGGTTAGGTTGGGCCGGGAGATGACAGACTGGGCCTTTGGTGACGTGTGTGTGTGGGGAGAGAACATGGGCAGTGTAGGAGGAGGGAAAGGGAAAAACAAAAAGAGATCTTTCAGAAGTATGTCCCAATGGAACTGCTGCTTTTTTTTTTTTTAAGACTTTATTTATTTGACAGAGAGAGAAAGAGAGAGCGCATAAGCAGGGGGAGTGGCAGAGGGAGAGAAGCAGGCTTCCCGCTGAGCAGGGACCCCCCCCCAATATGGGGCTCAATCCCAGGACCCCAGATCAGCTCTCAGGACCCCAGGATCATAACCTGAGCTGAAGGTAGATGCTTAAACCAACTGAGCCACTCAGGCACCCTTGAACAGATCTGCTTCGAAGAGAAATCCTGTCATTATGTTTCTGGGTTCTTCTATTCATTCATTTTCCTTATTCAGCAAACATTTGTTGTGTCTCATATGTGGAAGGAGTTGTCGACATAGTGTCGAATAAAGAAAACATAGCACTGGCCCTCACTGGATAGTCTATTGGGGATGCAGACAGTAACCCTCTAAACTAACAAGTACGCGCGTTAGGAGAGAGAAATAGAGCCAGATGAGAGGATGATAGGCCTAACCGGCCAGGAAGGCTGCTCTGAGGGGAGTTATTCAAGCCAAGTCTGAAAACATGCAAAGCATGACATCTCCTCTCCCTTCTTCCTAGGCTATTCTTTTCCATCTTGAAGCCAACTACTCTTACCAGGTCATCAAAACTGGGGTCCCCACACCTGGTTGGAGTGCCCCCAGACTCACGGCTGTGGGGCACAGGAAGGCAGGGGGATTAAAAGGCCAGGCACTCTTTGGCACCTCGTGTGATGGACACTTTTGCTATTTCTTTTCACCGTTTCATAGTTGAAATATGAAGCCAGCTATCATAATTCAAAAGCCTGGTAAAAACTCGTGTTTAGAGGAAAATTATAATTTTCTGATAAAATATGAACATTCAAAATAAGCTATAAAACATAACTGCAAAGTATCCAGGGGGGATTTAATTATATATTAGAACGAAGTTGCTGAGATATTTTTTTCTGCAGAGAAATCCCTCTTCCTATTTAGAATGAAATGCTTTAGGGGTGCCATGGTCCCTATACAGAATCACACTTCTGTGGAATCTAGGGAACATAACCCATTTGTTTGGGTTCCAGAGTCAAAGGAGGAAATGGCACATTATGTAAATTTACATATTGGCAAACACCCAGCCCTGTGCCACGCAGCATGTAATAAAGCATTTCACTCCAAGGAGAGCTGGGTAGTGGTTTATGGGGTTCCGACAGAACAGAATATATTAGAGCTGAGAGTCATGGTTGATTGGATCTTGCATCTGTCCTTCAGACCTAAGGATTGGATCCATGAGATTTTTTTTTTTTATCTTGTTCCCAGAGGACAAATCTAGTCTTCCATGCAATATGTCAGCATCATCCACAAATATCTCCCTCATCAACCTGCCATGCCAACACGCTCCTCTCAGCCTACAACCGCCATTAAAATTCTCCATTTTGTGATGGGAGAATTCAGGGCATTGGTTAGAGTTGAATTTTTGTTTCTAGAGATGACTCTGTAAGAGGGAAGAGCAGATTTTTGAATGTTGTATCTGGGAAGAGAAGACTGGAAGATCAGAGAGTGGTACTTAGGATGCACCAAAAAAAAAAAAAAAAAAAAAAAAAAAAAAAAAAACCTTACTGAATGCATATTATGTGAGAGAGAAAATTTGGGTTGTTTTAGTGACCCTGAGGGGTGGAAGTGGGTTCCATAGTGGAAGCTTTGAGGAAAATTTCAGCTCACCTAAAGGAGAACTTCTGAACAGTCAAAAGTCAGAATTGTTCCAAGATAAAAATAACCTGCTTTGAGTAATGAGCCTCCATCACTGATGACTGTAAACCATTTTGGGGAAATTCTACATGAGAGGCTTGAGCGTCCAGGGGGGTTAGTCTAAATGACCCTTAACAACTCTTCCAACCCTGAGTCTTCATCTCCAGGGGACCACTGCAGGCTTGTTTGTCTGTCTTCATATATATGTTTTTCAATTGTGGCAAAATACACATAATGTAAAACTTACCATCATAATCACATGTAAGCATACAGGTCTGCAGCATTAAGTACATTCACACCGTGCAACCATTTCCACCATCTATCCACAGATGCTTTTCATCTTGCACAACTGAAATTCTGTGCCTAGCAAACACTAACTCCCCACCCCCTCCCCCAGCCCTGTTTCCACATAATACTTGACTAGTGTTACTGAGTGATGCCTTGAGGGCTCCGTACAGAGGGACCTCCCCTGAAGGAATGAGGTACGGGACTGGTAGATCTGACAGGGAGGAACTGGGAGTGTTGAGACAGGAAGGGACCATGAGTCTCAGGGAGGAAGATCCAGAGAAACAGGGCTTTCTAGACTCCTGTCTGTCCACCCAATTTTGTCTCCTGAGTCTCAGCGAAGGTACCTCCAATCACTATCCAGCCAGGGATTTCCAGACAATGGGCCAAAACCAGCCATGATATCAATGCAGTGGATTGCAAACAACATTTTAAAAAAGAAAAACTAAGGGAAATAAATAGAACAGAGTAGAAGATACTCTGAGAAACATTTCACAAAGTATGAATAAGTATTTTGTTTTGAAAACAAAATAGGGTGTGTGTGTGTGTGAAAGAGAGAGAAATAAAGTGTGTTTATGTACTCTATGTCATGATGTGCAATGTGTTTTTTTTTTTATATTGTAGGCCACAGTCAAAAAAATTCCAAAAGCCTACTCTAACCTAAACCCCCAAATTGGAAGTCACCCCCCCTTCCTCAGCTAAAATCCTGTTAGTTAAAAGTTATCGAGCCTGTGAACATTTCTTGAGCACCTATTATGTGCCAGGTGCTATGGAGCACTGAAGCCATCAAGATAAGGAATGGAATCCTTGCCCTCAAAGGAGCTCACAGTTGACTTGGAGGGTGGGAATGGGGTGGTTTCCAACCAGTGTTTGTTGATCTTACAGCTAACAAAGTGCTTTTCACACTCATTAATCTTGGGGTAATTCTCCAGGAATTAGGAAACAGCGCCTTGGCAAGCAGCAGTAGTGGCCTCATGGCTCCCCTGCTAAGTTTCCCTTGGACAGTTGAATGTGTTTGTCTTTTCAATTAAGATCTCTTAAAATAGAGTCTAGCTTCTTATTAGACCAACTAAGCATAAGCTTTAAACTTCAAAGAAGCACATCATTCTGAGGAACAAGTTATCAAAGAAGACCAACAACCTCGGCATTCCGTGTTGATGTGAAGAGAGCACCATGTATTGGGTGGTTAGCACATGCCAAACCCGTGGCTCTCAACTGGCCTGAGAGAGCCCCATGAGAACCACCAGCTCTTCCTAGAAAATGCTGCAAAATGCATGCAGTGCATGTTTGCTATAATTGAGTATGCATGTCATGATGAAAAATGTGTAAGAAGTATAATAGAATATGAAGCCGTAGCCAAAAAGAAAAAAAAGTTCTCTTGCATCCTGGAACATGTAAGAACTTTGACTTAAGATGTGTACGATCTTGGGCAGCCCGGTTGGCTCAGCGGTTTAGCGCCGCCTTCAGCCTGGGGCATGATCCTGGAGACCTGGGATCGAGTCCTACGTCAGGCTCCCTGCATGGAGCCTGCTTCTCCCTCTGCCTGTGTCTCTGCCTCTCTCTCTCTCTCTCTCTCTCTCTCTCTCTGTGTGTGTGTGTCTCTCACGAATAAATAAATAAAATATTAAAAAAAAAAGATGTGTACGATCTCTATGATGCCCTGGCAGGGCAGTCAACAGTTCTTCAATGGCCTACACAGAGCTGTAGGTAAATAGAATGAGATGCTTTTGAAGACTCCAAGATACTGTTATAAATCATCAGTCACAGTGCCAGAATTACCAACCCGTTCAGTGTAACGTATGTCAAGTAGGCTGTAAGAATATAAATATCAAAGTATGCCATGATCACAAAAATGCTAGGCCCAGTGTTGCAGACTTTCAAATTCTTGCACAACTTTGCACAGATGAGGAAGCTCCATGGCATGACCTCTCTCCTTACCTGCATACACGAATCCTCTTGCATGGCTCCTTATTATGTTAATCAACAAAAGCTCTAGAATTCTCTCACCTGGATCACCCCAAATTCTACACCTGATGATATGTTATTTGCAACATAAGACAATTGCTATCTGGCTGTACAAAGATTTTAACCAAAAAGGGCTTATATTTGCTGCTTTGAAACAGCAACAGTGTTCTGTCTCCACTGGACAGTTTTCATCCATTAGTCTTGGCCATAGAAAATGATCCTAAGGGATACACTTTGTTTCCTCTCTCTGCCTTAGACTTTGACTGGTCTGAGAGCCTGGCCTCCGAGTGAGGGCCTGGCTTAGGGGGCACAACCCAGATCGGGCTCCGTCTGCCAACTCGGTATCAGCTGGTGGAAGGAAGGGGACCTCTTCTAAATTGGACAAAGTCCTGATATGGGCTCTGGTGGTCCTGCCTGATAGAGAGTTCCTAGCATTTTATCCACCAAAGAGGAGGAAACCACAGGCTTGGAACTGTGCTTTTGCAAGCCCCATGCCCCACAGCATGGCCTCTTCCTGACAGGGGAAGGGAGCCAGGGGGGCTTGTTAAATCTTCCAAGGAACACCTTCGAAAGTTCTCAGCAGTTTCTTGCCAGAAGCAGTGTTAAGGAAGGACAAGGTATCTCTGACTTAGTACCTGTTGTGCTTGGCTGGGAAAAGAAACTCTCCTGGTGGGCCCGAAGAGGGACCCTCGCATCTGAAGCTCTAAATGGCTCTCTGGGATGCCAGTGGGATGCCATGGTTTACCCAATGGTGCCGACTGCCACCTGCACTGGGAACCAAACACGCCTGGTGGGTACCTCGTCTGACGCTCATACTCGACGCAGAAGAAATGGGCCCAGAGAAGTTGAAGGGCTGGTCCACGAGACTCAGCTAACAAAAGGCAGCAAATCCAGAATCTGATTTCATTTCTTTAAATTCAAGCCATGTGCCTTTTACCATACTGCTGGGCCGTGGCTTACAGAAGGTGGGGAGGACGGGGGAGAAACAGGGTGTTACTAAAAGAGATCAGGGCAGAGGAGGAGCAGGAGGGGCAGGACTCACAGGCACAGTGACTTGATTTCATGAGATGTTCAGGAATATAACCACCGAGGTGCCGGAATTGCTTCTGTGGCTCCTTTACTGTTCTCTCTCCCAAGTTCTAGATCTTAATCTCCTGGTTTATACACTTACTTCTACTTCAGCCACCACAAAAGTTAAAGAAAGGAGGCCTAAATATAAGAATGAGATTGTACTTATCTCTCTTTTTAAAAAATGTGAAGCTGGCTTCCTGTTGAAGCAAGGGTCAGGTGACACATGAGATGTGAAATCATTTTCAGCAAGATCTTGAAGTTTGAAAAAGTTCTGCAAGACCCTGACAGAAGAGCATTGGAGCATTCAAATCAATACCACTTAGCACTATTCTTGCCTCCGTCAGGCTTCAGGATGCACTCAGTGCCTTTAAAAATGTTAGGGTTCACACTTCCCCCACCAAGTTGAAAGCATGGAGCTAAGTGTGTTTTACCGATCACGTGTGGTGCCCCGGGCCTGGCTTTTGCATACCAGTCAATGTCCAGACACGAGAAAAGCAGATGAAAGGGGGAGGCTCTCAGGGTGTGGGGATCTCACTATGGCTATGATGCAGGGGCTTCCAAGGGGCAGCCCATCCCAGGATGAGATGCTCCCAGCTCAGGCTGGAGGGTCTCCTGTGCACAGCACAGTGTGTGAGATCAAAGAGTCCTGGCTCAAAATAGGGCTCAGGCCAATGGGGTTGCGCACATCTGTTTCTGGGTTTCGGCAGTCTGGGTTTTAAGTATGAACTTCTGCCCTGCTCGGGGCTGTGGGCCTATCATGTGCACTGACCCTTCTCAAGAGAGACAAAGCAACTAAGTGAAACAGGTCAGTCAGAGAAAGACAAATACCATGTGATTTTAGCCATATGTGGAATTTAAGAAACAAAACAAAGGATCATGGGGAAAAAGAGAGAGACGCCAACCAAGAAACAGACTCTTGACTGTAGAGAACAATCTGATGGTCACCAGATTGAGGTGAGGGGGTTGGGGGGAATAGGTGATGGGGAGTAAGGAGGGCACTTGTTGTGGGGCGCCTGTGTAACTCAGCAGGTTGGGCATCTGACTCTTGATTTCTGTTCAGGTTGGGGTCTTGGGGTCGTGGGATCAAGCCCCACGTTGGGCTCCATGCTCAGAGAGGAGTCTGCTTTTCCCTCTCTTTCTGTCCCCACCCCCTCTGGCTTGCTCTCTCTCTCTCTCTAAATTAGATAATAAGTCTTTAAAAAAAAGAAAGAAAGAAAGAAAAAGGGATGCACTTGTGATGAGCACCGGGTATTGTATGTAAGTGTTGAATCATTGAAACTAATATTATACTGTATGTTAACTAACTGGGATTTAAATAAAAAATTAACCCCACAAAGCTAAAAATAGCATTCAAGGCTTGACTGAGGCGATATAAGCTTCCCTAAGTCAGGTCCAAACACCATTCTCACAGTGTAAGTCTCACGGCTCACATGTGAAAACCGAATGGCTTCATTCACTCAATGTCTTACTTAAGGGAAAGAGGATCAGAAATTCTAGATAAGCCAAGTTTTCAAAAGTTGTCAGTGGAGAGGTACCAGTTGGAGAGGTGTAGGGGGCAATTTTATGGCAAACTTGAGGAGCCTACCTGCCCCTGCCTCAGTGGACACCAATGGGCAGGTCCCTGGGGCCCCACACAGGTGGCCCACCCCATCTGGAGCCTTGGATGGAGCTTTCTGTGCTCATGAGCTCTGTAACAAGCCCATACGCTCCTGTTCTTTGGAATGGGGTGCTGCTTCAGGGAGTAATAAGGTTTTCAGTGACTCAGTTGCCTTAGCACTTTCGTAATCTTTGCCAGTGCCAAGAGCTTGTGGTTTCACAGGGAAACCAATGATTCCCATGTGTCTGTGGGGAGAGGTAGCACCTGGGGCAACCCAGGCCCTTGGGTCTTTATGGTTCTGGATAAAACCATTCATCAAATCCATTCTGTGACTATAGGTGTGACTTTTGTGAGTCGGTGGTGTGGCTGGACTTGTGCCTGGACAGGGAATACCCCGTGTTGCCTGTGAGGACCTGAGGGCTGGAACCACATATCACACACACACATACACCCAACTACCACAGCCTGCCACCTCCACTCCCCATGCCAGTGGCAGAACTGGAGATGGGCATGCCTGCAGCCTGACCCATGGTCCATGCTGTCATTTTGGAGCAGAACCTAGAGCTCCTGATAGCAGTTTAGTGACTGAATATGCTCTCTCCATGACCCCGTCCAACCAAACCAATGTAACACGGACCACAGACCACCCTACCTCTTATCAACTTCCCACAGCTTCTCCCGCTCCAGGCCTGGAGTGGGGAGGCCAGGAACAGGAAGTCCTACTGCTGGTTATGACCATTTCTGTGGAGTCATGTGGGCCCAACTCCAGTTTCCACAGATACTTTTCTTTTAAAAGAGCTGCCCTCATGGCTTCATTGAGTACCTGATAGCAGAGGGGAGCTAATTAAAAATATCTTTAAAAAAACAAAAAACAAAAAACAAACCCCAAGGTCCTGAGGCGGGACAACTGAAGTTCTAGGAATGCTGAGAAGATTGATTTGGGTTTAACGGTGAAGTGTGGCTGCAGCACCATGGAGGTTCTTCTGGAAGTGCTGAGGGCATGGATTGGAGGCCATCCAGAGAATGGACAAGGAGCGGCCCAGACCTCACACGGAAGTGAGGGCCTTAAGAAACGCCAGTTGGAAAGCTAGATCCGAGAACTGCGTCTGACTCATGGTCTCTTCAGCCCAGGGTTCTCGAGTTTGAAAAAATATTTCATTCAACAAGTTTGAATTCAAATTATTTGCTCTGTACGGATGTGTGTCAGTGAGTTCCCGGTGGTGTCACCTCACCTCCAGCTGTTGGTCCCTCTGGTGGGACGCTTACAGCTCACATCAAACGCTAGAGCCAAACCCACCTTCCCACATGACAACCATCCTCCACCAGGCTGCTCTGGGACATGCCTAAGTCAAGCCTGGATTTGTGAGGAGACAAGCTCTCAGTCAAAAAAATGAAACCATGCGTTATTTAAGTTCCTTCAAACTTAATGTATCCAACTAATATGCTGAGGTATTTTCCGTATCACAAGGGACCATTTGGTAGAAGCTTGCATGGAGTAAGCGTTTAATGTTTACTGAATGAATGTATAATAAAGCTGAATTGCTGAACACTTAAGTAAACATGGCTTATTAGAGAGAAGGCAGCGTGGTGTCGGTATGAAGAAAGCACGCCTCACTAATCTCCTTGAGTTCTTTGAGCAGATAAATAAGCATATGGATAAGAGGGAACCACAGAACCCGATTTAATTTGACTTTCAAAAACCTGTGAGAAAATCCCACTCTAAAGATGGTTTTGAAAAAATTGAGTCACTAAGGATTGTTTTGTCATGAATATGGAATTGGCTTAAAGACCATAAACAAAGCTAAAGATAAATGAATACATTCCCAGATGGAAAACTATAAACATTGGGGTTTCCTAGAGATCTCATCTTTGATGGGTCTTTTTCCGTGTTTATGAATGGTCGAGAAGAGGAGGTGTGGATCGAATCTCTTCAGCTTCAGGTAGGGGAGAATGGTTCTTCTGGGGAGGATGTTAAGTTGACAGAGATTTAGTTCCATTTGAACAAGAATATATTGGGTACTGAATAGTCATCCTGTGTTTGGGCCATGGGTATTAAAAAGAACACCACCCTGAAGGAGCCAATAATCAAGTTAGCATGGAAGCCATACCTTCATTTAACTGCAAATAGAAGGCACAATGGGTGGGGATCCCTGAGTGGCTCAGTGGTTCAGCACCTGCCTTCAGCCCAGGGTGTGATCCTGGAGACCCGGGATCGAGTCCCATGTCAGGCTTCCTGTGTGGAGCCTGCTTCTCCCTCTGCCTGTGTCTCTGCCTCTCTCTGTCTCTCTCTGTGTATCTCATGAATAAATAAATTAAATAAAATATTTAAAAAAGAAGGCACAATGGGGTCCATGATGATGTGGTGTACACGACAAATGCTGCGAGGGTTCAGAACAAGGGGAAAGGCAAATGTGGACTGAAGTAGGGAAGGCTTCTTGGAAGAGCCAGAATTTAAGGAGAGCCTTGGGGAAGGGTCGAGTGGCTGTAGAAGGAGTGGAGGGTCTTCCTATTGAGAGCAGCTAATGCTTGCAGAGTAGAAGGCGGGGTTGTCTGTGTGACCTCAGTTGGCCTCACAGCAGCCCAGTGAGGTAGATCTGATCCCCCTTTTCCAAAGGAGGAATGAGAAGCTTAAAAAGCTGAATGATCTACTCCAGCTCACTTTGGTAGCAAACACAAGATCCACTCTTACGCTGCCTCCAGTTGTAGCTAGTGCGGCAGCCTGAGCAAAGGCACAGGGGCAGGACTCTCCAGAGCAGGACGCAGAGAGAATGGAGGGGTTGGTCCCGCTGGAGCCACAGCCTGCCTTGGGGAACAGTGAGAGGCCAGGTTGGAGCATATGTCATGGATCTAAATTACAAAGGCCCTTCAGTCTCATCTGGAGAGCTTGAACTTTATCCCAAGGGCATTGTGTGCAGTAGAAGAAGGTAAAAGGAACCATATTCTGGGGAATCGTAGTCTGGGAAGTAGAAAAAAAAATGATCTAGGGGATGGAAAAAGTCAGGACAAACAAATGGTTTGCAGTAGAAACTGGCTGAAGCTGAGGCAACTTTCTTTTGTGCTCCCTGCTTGAACTTGTGTGCTGAGCGTATGTCCCCAGCATGTCAGTGCACAGCCCTCTTCCAGGTCAGCTCTCAGGGGCTCGTGCCCTGGAGACATCCGGGTGTCACATGAAGCAATACAGAGATATGTGGTTGCTAGGTCCCATGTCACTGCCAGGGGGGCTCAGGGGTGCCTTCCCTGCCTGCTGGGATGCAACTTGGGGGTCCAGGTCCTGGGACTCACTGGCTTCCCCGCTTCTTTAATCGACATTCCTTACTGAATCCGGCAGAGCTGTATGCTACAACTGCACTTGACCATCAGCCTCCGTCCCTAAGATCCCAGCAGCACCCCAGAAGAGAACTTCAGGAGACTTTGAACAGCAGAGTAGCAACATCACATTTGGGGAGGCAGCGGAGAAGTTAAACTTCTGCAATTCTTTTAGCTACCCTGAGGTGACAGTGTTAACAGGCCAGGCAGTCACCTCCTTCTAATGGCCATGTGATAACTGGAATTGGGCATGACACCCTGGGGCCAGAAGATGAGCTTGTTGGGGGTGAGCACCTAACTACTCAGTGACACCTTGACAATCCCAAGGCAGCTGTTGGTAGTGGGGCAGTACGGACTTGAGTCGTGGGGGGTGGCACGAGGTTCCCTGCTCTTCCTCCTGTTAGTCACGTGACCAGGGCTGTCACTTAAGCCCTCTGTGTCTTAGTCTCCCTGTCTAGAAAATAGAAATGATAATTGTACCAATCTCATACGTCCTCATGAAATTTTATGAGGAAAAAAACCCCACTCTGGGTGGCTCAACCAGCACAGAATGCAGGGGAGCTATGCTAATACCTTTAAGACTCAGCCCCAGAGATCTATCTAATAAGCCTTCCCCTGGCACCATCCTGGATGGCACAGTGGTTCCCACTGCAGCACACATAACCAGACCATAGAATACTGGTTTATTCACCTGTCTCCCACTGTCACTAGACTGTGAGCTCTTTCAGGACAAGCCTGCATCTTCTAGCTCTTTAAAATCAGCACCTAAACAGCACCTGGCATATGGTGGGTGTGCAAAAGCTTGCCAAATAACTGAGAAAAGTGCATATATTACCTATTATTCCTATAAGAATGGTAGTTGAGTTTAATTTGTCCCCTCCCCCAAGAAAGATTGTGATTCCCTCAATTTTCACAAGCAAGTGTTCATTCATTCATGTTAGAATCTTTCCAAGAATCAACATAGAGATTAGTGGTCTTCTCTGCTAGAATTCCTATCCTCTTCATCTTTGGGGAATAGGAACAACACTAACATGTGCCACTATTAGTCAACTCTTTCATTCTTTAAGAGTCCTCAACAAAGATAAAAAGTAGGAGGATATGTACTTTCTCAAAAAGATGGAATGTACACATTCTTTAGTGGATTGGATTGAACCGACCCTGGGGAGCCCCCTTACAGGCTTCTCCAGCTACAAGGGGACAAATTTCCCTTGTAATGTTGCTTGTCTTCCCTTTCTGGCCTTAAGACTTTTATACGCTCTGGGAAAGATGGAAGCACAAGAGGCTTGAAATTCTGCTTTCCCTCTGATATTTATTAACCTTCCTCTGTCTTCCTCAGTCACTTGACCTGCGCCCTCTGGATTCTTCTAGCTTTGAGCACAAGCTTTAAAAAAACCCTTCTGGTTTTAGCATTTTTATTAGCCAGAACTTCTCTTGAGCTTTAGCTTTCTTGAAGCATTTCTTAAATGCAAATGCCATTCTTTTCTACCAGTCCTGTGCGTCTCTTTTGAAAACCTGAATTCTTTGGAGAGCTATTTTGAGTCAAACTGATCTAAACCCGATAAGGGCCCCAATCACATCCCTATTAGATGTGATGTGCAGTCCTTGAATCTTAGAAATGATTCCCCATTCATCCATATGCAGAGAGAAAACTACATACCATTCTGTTGGTAAAGTTATGGAAGTTCTCAACCAACACCTGCTTGATCATGTCTGGCTCAGAGATAACAATAAACATCCGGCGACCAAGATAGTACCTGAGGGAATAAGAAAAATTACTTTAAAATGTTCTGTATTTATCTACCAATTTCCCCTTTCCAAAAAGAATTCCCCATGCTTAGAATGAAGAATAAAAGACAAATAGGAAGTAAAGGTGTGGAGAAGATGTGGAAATACGTGTGCTAATCATGAGGAATAGTATAGCTGTGATGATCTAGCATCAAATTTCATTCCACAAACATTTCTGGAATCCACCTTGCACCAGGCCTTGGAAACTCTGGGGAGAGTCCCAGATCCTCCCCCCGCCCCCAGAGCATCCTAAGAAGCTCATAGCCCAATAGAAAAGATATATCTGTAAATGCAACCACAATATTAAAGAATTCATAAGACCCAGTAGTAAGTAAAAATGGCAGAGGTCAGTGTAGTCCATATTGTCTAAAAATGGGGAGACAGATACTCTAGCAAAAAAAAAAAAAAGCCAAAACACTTATATATTGATCCTTGGAAAAAATCTAAAGTGAATTAATAAATTCTGTGAAAATTTGGGAAAGATCAAATCTGCTGATGAAGGGATGAACATCTGGTTGCCACACCTGTGCATGAAGTAGTTCAGCAGACATTTCTGACATTAATGAAGAAATGGAGGAAAGGAGCAGCCAGTCAGCTGGTGTTAGTGAACTCTGAGTGGAATTGGCACTTGAGTACATGTCTGGTTACGTTTATTAAAGTACCAGGGGCATAAAAGCAACAAAGACCCAGTCACAGTTGTCAAGGGTCGCACAGTCTGATGGGAGTGATAGGTAATCAGCACACAGTGTGACATCTGGCAAGCAGGGGTAACATTGGAGGCACATCCAACTTGGTGCTGGGAGAATAAAGGCTTCCCAGAGGTGGTGCGTCTCAAACTGAATTCCAAAAGATAAGCAGGGGCTAGTTTAGGAATGTGAGTGGCAAAGAGGGTGAGGGATCTGTGTGCAACTGTCCAGGGATGAGTCTGCTTGGAGAAACTAGGAGTGTTTGGCTACCAACTGTATGAAGCAAACTTGAGTGGTGATGATAAATGGATCCACTGCATAATGCCATGTCTTTAGTCTACAAAATTGTACTTTCAGGATATAATGTGACCATTGTCATATTCAGCTCAGAGCAGTAAGGAATAGATTTTAAAGAGTAAAGTCACAAGATATGAAAGCAGCAAAGTTTATTCTGAATTCTTAGTCGCTGAGAACTTTTCAAAAGCTAAAAATGGCTTTAATTTTTAAAACTCCTCTTCTCACTGACTAGGGGGAAAATGGGGGGAAAATTTGGCTGGCATATATTAGGCACTCAGAAAATATTCACCTGAATGATCATATTTTCCAAAATTGGGGGGGGGCAATCTTTGGGAAACAGAAATTCAAAAGATATGGTAGAAGGAAAGAAAGTATACCAAGTAGTTTTTATTGTTTCTTAATCAAGAAGACCACAAACAACTCAATATGGCTATAAAACAATCCTTTCATGAAATTTATGGCGAGTTTCATGGACCTCTAGAGAATCTAGTGAAAGCTGCAGACATTCCCTAAGAAACATGGATATTTACAGCATTTTGTATACAATTTGAGGGGTTCCAGGACCCCTGAAATCCACTCTAGAGCAAAGCTTCTCAAATATAAAATATGCTTAAAAGCCACCTGGATTTGAAGAAATAATCACTGAAAATTTCTCCCATTTGGCAAAAAACATAAACAAGACGCTGAGTGAATCCTCTATAGGAGGAACCCATAGAAACCCATGTCAAGACATATCATAATTAAACTTCTGAAAACTAAGAACAGAAAAATAATCTTGAAAGCAGCTAGGAGAATGGATGGATTATTTATAGGGGACACCAATTCAAAGGAAAGCAGATTTATCATCAGAAACCATGGAGGCCAGAAGAAAGTGGGATAGTTCTCAAATGCTGAAAGAAGAGGCCTGTCGATCACAAGTCCTATACCAGGAGAAAATATACTTCAGGAAAGAAGAAATAACAGCGTTTTCAGATGAAGGAATACTAAGAAAATGTGTCACTAGCAGATCTACCCTTAAATAACGGTAAAGGAAGTTCTCCAAACAGTAGGGAAATAATAACAGAAGGAAGCTTGGAACTTCAGCAAGGAAAGAATAATATGGAGTGCCTAAAAAATAACAGACTAACCTTCTCATGAGTTTCTCAGATCATACTTGATGGTTGAAAAAAAAAAGATAACACCATATGATATGGGGTTCTGTATACTTAGAGATAATGCTTAAGATAATTATATTAAGAAATAATGCAGGTAAAGGGACCAAAATGGAAGTAAAATTTCTTCACATCACTCAAAGTGGTATAGCAGTAGACTGAAAAATTACATATGTATATTTATGCAACTACTAAGGACACTACACAAAGTGATATAGAAAAAAATTTTAATGTCATAAAGGAATTCTAAAAAACGTTCAAGTAACCCATAAGAAGGAAAAACAAATGAAACAAGAAATAGAATGAAAGAAAACAAATACATCACTCTATTATAATTAGATAACAAATTGAAATTTATGTCTGTAGCTAAAGTAGTGTTGAGACAGAAATTTGTAGCATTAAGTACTATCTTAGAAAAAAAGAAAAATCATAAGTGAATAATCTAAGTTCCTACCTCAAGCAATTAGAAAAAGAGCAAAAAACCTAAATCAAATGGAAGGAAGGAAATAATAAAGACAAGGGCAGAAATGAATGAATTTGAAAACAGAAAAATATTTAATGAAACAAAAAAATTAGCTCTTGGAAAAAACTCAATAAAACTAATAAACAGCTAGCAAGACTGACAAGGATAAAAAGAGTCAAGACACAAGTTAACAAAGATAAAAAAGAGTCAAGACACAAATCACCAATATCAGGAACGAAATGGGACATCACTACAGATTCTACAACCATTAAAATACTATGAGACTACTATAACAATGTCACACTAATAAATTTGACAACTTAAAAGAAATGAACAAATTCCTTGAGAACTACAAGCTACTAAAACTCATCCAAGATGAAATAAACAATGTGAATAATCCCATAACCATAAAAGAAATTGAATCCATAATTTTAAATTTCTTGAAAAAGACGTCTCCCAGCTCAGATGGTTTCAGTGGAGCATTCTACCAAACATTTAAAGAATAATTAACAATTTTACACACTCTTCCAGAAAATAAAAGAGGAAGGAATAATCCCCAACTCCATTTATGAAGCCAGGATTACCCTGATACTAAAGCCAGAAAAAGACAGTACAAAAAAAGAAAACTAGATCAGTATTTCTTAGAACCTGGATACAAAAATCTTCAACAAAATATCAACAGATCGAAGCCTGCAATCTATAGAAAGAATTATACACCACAACCAAGTGGTGTTTATTCTAGGTATACATGACTGGTTCAATATTTTTCACAAAGATTTTATTTATTTATTTATTTATTTATTTATTTATTTATTTATTTATTTAAAGAGAGAGAGTGAACATAAGTGGGGGAAAGGGTAGGGGAGGGGGCAAGAATCTCAAGCAGACTCCTCACTGAGCATGGAGCCCAACACCAGGCTCAATCTCATGACCCTGAGATTATGACCTGAGCCAAAATCAAGAGTCAGATGCTTAACTGACTGAGCCACCCAAATACTCCAGGCTGAGGCTGGTTCAATATTTTTTTTAAAAAAATCAAAATGATCTACATATATATTGCATAAAAAATAAAATTACGTGGTTATTCAGTTGATGTAGAAAAGAACATTTGACAAAATCTAGCACTTGTTCATAATAAAAATTCTCATGTAGAAAAGGGAAATTTCTCAACTTAAAAAGTATCTACAAGAAATCTACAAAAAAGAGCTGACATCACACTTAACAGTGAAAGAGTGTGTTTTCCTAAGATTGGGAACAAGGCAAGGATGTCCACCCTCACTGCTGTTATTCAGCATAGTTCTAGAACTTGCAATAAGGCAAGAAAAAATAAATAAAAAACATTTAGATTGGAAAGGAACAAGCATTGTCCTCTACTCTCAGATGACAGCATTGTCCACATAGAAAAATACCAAAGAATTAAAAAAAAAATCCTGAACTAATAAGTGAGTTCAACAAGTTTTCAGTATTCAAGATCAGCACATGAAATCAATAGTATTTCTATATTCCAACAATGAACACATTGAATCCAAAATTAATACAATGCCATTTAAAATGTAGAGGAAATAAAGAAGACCTAAATAAATAAATATAGCATGTTCATGGATTGGAAGACTCCACACTGTCAGTTCTTTCAAAACGGATCCATAGGCTCTGTGCAATTCCTATAAAAAGCACAGCAAACTTTTTGTAGGCATAGATAGGCTTATTCTAAAATATATATGGAAAGGCAAAGGACTTCAAATAACTATATCCATTTTGGAAAAAAAAAAGTGAAGTGGGAGGAATCAGTCTACCAGATTCCAAGACTTGGCTGCAGTAGCCAAGAATGTGTGGTATTGGCAGAGAAATAGACACATAGATGAATGGAACAGAATAGAGAACCTAGAAATAGACCCACACAAATATCCTCAACTGGTTTTTGACAAGGACACAAAACAACTCAATGGAGTAAGCATAGCCTTCCAACAAGTGGAACTGGAATAGTTGGCCATATATTGGCAAAAAAATGAGCCTCACGCCTTCTACAAAAATCAACTCAAAGTAGATCACAGAGTTAAATGTAAAACATAAAGCTTCTAGAAAAAAAGGGGAAAAATCTTTGGGATCTAGGACAGGCAAAGAGTTCTTAGGCTTAAGAACAAATATACAATCCATAAAAGACAAAGATTGATCAATTGAACTTAATCAAAATAAAAATAAACCCTATCAAGATGAAAAGACAATTGACAGACTAGGAGAAAATATTTGTAAACCATATATCTGACAAAGGACTTCCATCTAGAATATATGAAGAACTCTTAAAACTCAATAGTTAAAAAGCAATCCAATAAAAAATGGGCAGGGGTGCTTGGGTGGCTCAGTTGGTTAGCATTTCACTGTTGATTTTGGCTCAGGTCATGATCTCAGGGACAATGAGATGGAGCCTCATGTCAGGCTCCACAGTCAGTGGGGAGTCTGGGATTCTGTCTCGCCCTTTTCCCCTCTCCCTGCTTGTGCATGTTCTAAATGAATGAATGAATGAATGAATGAATAAATAAAATCAACCTTACCCCAAAATGGGCAAAAAAGTCAAGAAAAAATATTTCACCAAAGATGATATACAGATGCCAAGGAAGCACATGAAAACATCATGTTCATGAGGGAAATGCAACATCATTGGTCATGAGGGAAATGCAAATTAAAACCACAATGAAAATTCAATACACATTTATCAGAATGGTTAAAATAAAAAAGAATAGTGACATCAAATGCTGATGAGCATGTGGAGAAACCAGATCATTCATGCATTGGTGGTGTGGACATATAATGGTACAGCCTCTTTGGAAAATAGTTTGGAAGTTTCTTATAAAACTAAACATGCACTTACCACATGACCTGGCAATAGCATTCTTGGGCATTTATCCCAGATAAATGAAAATTTATGTCCACACTAAACCATGTTCATGAATGTTCATGGCAGTTTCTCTTATCGTAGACCTAGATCCCAAAACTGCAAACAACCCAAATGTTCTTCAACAGACGAAGGTTAGACAAAGAGTGGCACATCCCCATAGTGGAATACTATGCAACGGTCTAAAAACTCAAACTATTGATACATGAGATGATTTGGATGGATCACAAGGGAATTATGTGAGAAAAGCCAATCTAGATAGGTGACATAGGATTCTGTTTATATCTGAAATAACAAAATTGTAGAGAAGGAGAAGAAATTAGTAGTTGCTAGAAGGATAGGTATGGGAGTGGTGATGAGTTGGTGTGGCTCTATAGGGTGGCGCCAGAGAGGCTTGTGGTGATGAGACAATTTTGTATCTTGGTTGCAGTAGTGGTTACACATGTGATAAAATCACCTAGAACTACACACACACACACACACACACACACACACACACACACACACAAGTTTGTGTAAACCTGATAAAATCTAAATAATAATTGTGGGTTGTACCAGTGTCAGTTTCCTGGTTTGATAATGTACTCTAGTTATGTAAGAGGTCATCCCTGGGGGAAACGGGTCAAAAGGCACCCTGGACCTCTCTGTACCTTTTTTTTTTTTTTTTTTTTGGAAACTTCTTATGAATCTATAATTATCACAAAACAAAGAAATGTTTTAAGCCACCTGAGAGCTTAATGAACTATACAGTCACAGCTCTGCTCCTCACCAAGTCAGATCCAGTAGGCCTGGGAGGAGCCAAGAATCTGCATTATCATAGGCTCTCCAGATTCTGATGCCAAGAGGCAACTCCCACACTCTGGGAAATACTGTCTGAAGGGAGTGATTCTCAGCCTTAATGGCTGATCAAAACTCAGAAAATAATACCTGGCCCCACCCAGACCTGTCTGACCAGAGTCTCTGTGGTGGAACCCAGGCCCTTTAATTTTAACAAGTTCCCAAGGGAGTCTTGAGGTAACTGACATTAACCAGGATGGGGACCCACAAACCCCAAGTTAAAAATCCTGCTCTATGTTTAACCAAAGTTCACACTCACTCTCATTTCCCTATATTCTTAGACCTAAAACAAAAGCATTTACACTAGGGTGCACACACATTTTGATCATGTGTTTGTATTGATTTAGTTTTTTTTTTTGATTTAGTTATTACTGAAATAATTTTACATATAATCTGGATTTTAAAACAACAACAACAACAAAATACTTCTACACCCAAATGGAAGTTGTCCTTTCCAAGTGAGCACCTTGGGAGTCTTTGTGCTTTTTTTCTAGTAATATTGCTAATGCTAAAAACAATTTTGTCACAATTCCTTCAGAATTGCTTCAGAGCTGGTTTATGAACCTCGTGAGAAAACTGGCCCCATTTTACATGTAAATTGTGTAATCTTGTGAATTTATATTTACACAAACACTCATCTGTAGTTTGAGGAACTCCTGGAAAGATTTTTGAGCAGAGAAAAACATAACAAAGATTGCTTTTCAGACTTTCCCTTTGGGTGCCTGGGAGGGCTCCAGAGCTCCTGTGTGCCCAGCCCTTTTTCAGGAAGACCCTCCCCCATTGTGTGCACCCCGGAGGAGTGGTCAGTGATAGCACCCTGCCATTCCAGCCCCCAAGTCCATCCCCAGCATCCGACCATGCGCATGGACTCGCCACCCAGCCATGCCAATCACGGTATCTCATCGCCTTGGCAACAGTGAGTGGTTCTGGGGTGGACACGTGCCCCAACCAGGGCCAGTCGGAATCCTTCCTGGGATGGACACATGGGGACTGCAGCAGAAAGCTTTGTCTTTCTCCTGAAGCTGCTAAACTTTCGGGAATCTATGAGTATAGGGCTATGGCTGGCCATCTTTCTACCACATGGTAAGAACTGCCTGCAGGAGGGGCTAACAGGGACAAGCAGACATTTCAGACAAACAGGGTGTCGAGGAAGTACAAAGTTGGGTTTGAGGCTCCACCTGCTGCAGCCACCCATGGGTCCTCCACAGTTCAGTTAGCTTGTATGCTTCAGTTCTCTTGTGTTGGGCATCTACCATCTGTAACCCAGAAGTCCTAACCAATATGGTGCTCCCTTTTCCTCAACTTTGTGAATACCTGATTCCCTTCTGCTGTTCAAAACATTTCCCCGAGGGGGGTTGACCTCAGTCTTGTACATCAGTGTGAATGTATGGGGGCATCCTACTGCTTCCCCAGATGGGTGGCACGCTGCCCAGTGATACACACCAGAGCCCGGGAGGCTGGGTCTAGACTCAGCCAGCACTGCAACTCGCTCAACCACCACAGGCAAACTCTGTAAAGCCTAATTCTGGGCTCCAGCTTCCTCGTCTCTGAAATATGGGAGCAAAACAGGACAATCTCTGCACTCTGGTGTGGCTTCGAATGCTAGTAATCCCACAAATTAAAAAGGAAATCACAGGTCTTGGCATTTTAAGTCTACTCTCTATAGAGCGTGGAGGAACTTCCTAGATCCCTGAAATCAGCCAGTGAAGTATTCGGCTGGGTTGGGGACCGTCCTCAGAACCTTGGAGCAAACCACCACTGTTTGCATTTACTGAGTGCTTACTCCCTGCCAGGCCTGGTTCCAGGTGCCCTGGCCGCGTCATCTCCTTTCATCCTCCTGGGACATGGAGGCGGTAGTTACTGTACCCACTTTTCAGAAGAGGACCCTGAGACCAAGTGAAAGAAGGTGCCCAAGGTCAGGACAATGATGGAACCAGAGCCCCTCCCCACTGCCCAACCGACAGTTGGGCATGGGGATGGTTTGGTTCCAGGGGATGCGCTTCTGCGAGGCCGCCTGGTCGGTGGAGCAGCCCCAGGGCTTAGCAGGTGTGTGAGACCGAGCCACCACCTGCTCAGGTGGGGTCTTTTATTTATTTATTTATTTTATTCTATTTATTATTATTATTATTTTTTAGGTGAGGTCTTTTAAAGGAGGAAACTCAGAGCATCTTCTTGTTTTGTGGCCCAGACCCCCGCCCCCCCCCCGCTCCGCCCCGCCAGCCCAATTACCAAAGGTAAGTTCTAGCTTCACCTTTGAGGTAAAAGCTCCTGGCCAATCATTCATTTAGATTTATTTATGCACAGAAGAATTTGCTTATGGAACTCCAAAGCGACTGGTTGAAGAGAAAATTTCGGCAAATTAGTGAGGTATCATGCAAACAAGAAAATCCACCTGTTTGTTTAATTAGCAGGTTTTTTTGGTTTTGGTTTCCTTTGTTTGTTTGTTTGTTTGTTTGTTTGTTTTAAACTGATCAGTCAGTTCAATCAAGATAGTGGATGATTGCCTTCGGGGCACCGAGGCAGGGTAGCCTGCTAGTACTGGCCTCTGGGCTGCCTGGCCCTGTTCCAGAAGGGCCGGTCAAGCCCTCTGGGCTGTTCATCGGAGGCACCTACAGAAACCAACGCGAGAGGATGCCCAGGCTACACAGCTGAGCAGAAAAGGACATTGTAAAATAGTACGTATAGTTGTGTCAGTGAATAATAGCTGAACTGACTATTAGTTCATTCATCAAGCATCTATTGAGCACATACTCTGTGTCAGGCACTATGCTAGGGCACGTTAATAATATCCCTGGAAAAAGTCTAGAAGGAGATATATTTGCAGGAAGTTATGGGGGTATTTACTTCTCACGTTGTGTATTTCTTTAATGTCCCAGTATTTTATAATGAGTGTGTGTGACTTTTGTAATAAGAAAAACACAAAAAGTAGGGGCATGTCTCACTGGATTGGCCCTTCAAGAGTCAGGGTGGGGGTTGGCAGGGGTGCAGCTGCGGAGACTTGGCTCAAGGCTCTGCCCTGTGGTTTAACAGCTGTGTCACCTTGAGCAAACCACAGCATTCCCAAGCCAGGGTCTTAAATAAAAGAGGCCTACTATGGGGATCGGATGAGAAACGTGAGAATGTTTTGCCCCCAGTAAAGTTTAGATAAACCTGCTGCTTGTCTACACATGGATCCCGACTCAGTTATCCACCTAGGACTTTGTAAAACGCAAATCTAATTGTACTGCTCCTTTATTTAAAAACCCTTCAGTGGTTGGTCACCATCAAGGCCTCTGGGAGTCTTCAGCATGGACAACAGCATCCCTCACAACCTGGCCCCTGCCTGTTCTTCAGCCTTGTCCCTCCCTATTCTCGGTCACCCCAAGAGCCAGGACGATTCACCTAAACTCTCCATCATCCCTCACCTCCACACCTTTGCACATGCTGTTCCTTCCACTTTTCTGGAACAGTAGCCCTGCTTCTTGTTTTCCTGCCTGGTTAACTGCTAGCGGTTCTCCACTTTCCACTTGTTTCCCTTTGAACAAAGGGACCTTATTTTATTTATCTTTGGTGTCTAGCCCTGATTATAGTTGTGGGCATGCAGTAGGAGTTCCGTAATGGGTATTCCAGTGCCAACCTCTAATGCCTCTCTCATGAGGACCACTGCGGTAGCTCCCAATGGGCTCTGCCTCCAAACCAACTCCTCCCTCCAAGCCAAGTCTACCTTTGAAAGCAGAAGTTGCCTATGTTGTCTCTCCATTGTTTGAAGTAACAAGTCCAAGCTTCTTGGCCTGTCACAAGGGGCCCTGCAGGAGCCATAACCTCTTTCTCTGCCTATTTCCTTCCACCAAGGTCCCCAAATTTTCTCAATTCATGGCACCCATAGTGACTCAGGAGCTTTTCACAGCCCGCCCACCCCCAAAGCCAAAGGAAGTACCCAACAGTCCAAACAACTCAATAGTTATTCGTGTTCTAACAATTTAGTTGATATTGGAATAAGGAATCCACATAAATTGGAAGTACTTCTCACAGTGACCAACAGATGTCACTGTGTTCCTCATGAATATTTAAAATGTCCCAGGAAGCCCCGGTTAATTCACCGGGGCACCCTGGGTTGTCTTAGCACATAGTTTGGGAACCACAGCCACATACAGTTGCTATAAAAAGGGTTATCTGTGTTCCCACAAATTTGCAGTGTATCTCCATGCCCCATTCTTTCACACGCAATTTTCCTGGGCTCCATCTTGTTAGTTTGGAAAACCCTTTCTTATAGTTGAGTCACCTGTCCCATCTTCTGTGGAGCCTTGCAGTTTCTATAGCACCTGGTCCACTCCTCCATGGATTTGTATCTCATTCTGTTTTATTGATCGATGAGCTCCTTACTACTATGAATTCTTTGAGCATAAAGCCTTATTCTTTTTTCCCTCGCATCCCTGAGAAGCTAGTAGAGCACCTCATACATAGGAATAAATGGCGGAATGGTTCTGAATTTGCCTCTCTTGTTCTGGGAAATCACTTCATATCCTCCTGACTTCCCAAACCCTGAGGCCAGCTGATTTGAAGCCAGACTTGAAACCTCAGGATCTTATTTCTCTTTATTCACCTTTATCCTGCATTCCAAAAGACACCCGGTCCCTGTTCCTTCTAAAACCTGTGGCCCAGTCTTCCTATTTCTCTTCTACAGCTATGGAAGAGGTGTCCATCTGCAGGGCTGCTCTACTGGCTTCTTCACTGTGTGTCTACCTTTGTGGCTGTCACCGTGATCTCAGTTCTGGCTCTGCACAGATACCTGGGGGACAGCTGAGGATGCAGAATTCTTAGATCACCTCCCCACTCCAACTCAATGGCTCTGCCAAAGATTGCATTTGAATCAGACGTTCTGTAATGTAGTGACACTGAGAAGAGCTTCTCAGATCCCCCTTTAGGGGAAGACTTGTCCAGCCACTGAGAGTGAAGTCAGCAGAGAGCCTCTAATCTCATTTCAGGGTCATAGGTCAATATGGACTAGGTCACTGCCCCATCTTTGTTCCCATGTCCAGATGGTCAACTTCTCTTACTCCAACCATTCTTGCCCCAAGGTCTTTCTCTCACTGTTCTTATTGGGTAGGACTCTTCCTTCATCATCCTCATCTCCCTGTTATTGCTCCTCAAGATCAAGCTCAAGTACTGCCTCTTCCAGGAAGCATCTGCCTTCACTGGCCCGTGATTCTTACCCAAGTCATGGCTTCAGGTTGTCTGGTTAATCATGTATTCAGTCACTTACTACCTGGCATTCTTACATAACTTGGCCCATGGCCACGTTTTTCTTCTGAATTAGATGCCATGTTTCTTTAGGAAACAAGAAATGAGTGATACTGTGTGTGTGGGGGTGTGTGTGGGGGGGTGTGGGTGTCAGTGTGTGTGGGTGGGTGAGTGTAAGGGATGGATGGTCTCCCTATTGCCATCAGCTCGGTGCTACATACACAGATAGCCAAGACTAAAACATCTGTTGGGTGGACAATGCCTGAGGTGGAGCCAGCAGTGAATTCTTCCAGACATGGGAGAAATTGTCCCCTCTGTCTTTGTGCCATCAGAAGAAAGGGACCCAGACCCTGAAAGGAGTGTCGGAAAGGTCACAAAGAAGGGGAGAAGGGAATGCCCCTCCGAGGATGAGCTAAGAACTGGTGGCAGAAAGAGCATTGCATCAGGAGTTAGAATGTTGTGACTTTGAGCTAGTCCTTTGAGTCTTGGGGTCACAGTTCCTAAACCTGGTAGATTTCCCAGGTTATCAAGTAGAAAAGCAGGTTTCACTACCCTTTTTTAGGGACCTTCTTGGCTACTGCCAGGAATATGCTTTGTTGGTCCTAGGGTGGGTTTCTGGTGGTAACAGTAGGGGGTGAATGAGGACTCCAGGCTGAGTTCACACAAGCCAGCTTGGAAGAAGCTAGAGAACCACAGTGCTCTCAGGGGAGTCCACGAGCGCCAGGCCTGCCAATGACCCACCCTGCCAGCATGCCATCTCTTGCACATCCCTCACCCAACCCGTGCCAGCCACACCCATGAAAAACATGCAAATGCGTGCTTGTGAGGGGCCCAAGTCCACGGCAATGGCACAGTGTGTGGGTGGTGGCAGGGTCCACCAGGAGGCTTCATGCTGCCTAGGAACAACCCCAGGCCTGGCAGCCAGGAGACTCAGGTTCAGGCTGTATCCTACTTGTCCTGAGTGTCTGGCTCTGGGGCAGGAAGTTAGCCTCTGCCCTGACCCTCAGCTTCTTCATCTGTAAGATGAAGTGGCCCTTCCAGTCCTGGTGAGTTGTGACTGTCAAGCTATAGTCAAGCTTTCTCCGGAACAGAGCTATGGCAGAAAAAAGGGAGCTGGGCAGCACAGGGAAAATTATCTGAAACAAACCTATAACGATAAACCTCTCTACTCTATTGAATATACCCGCCCATTTAATTTATTCAGTTAATAAAACTTATTCCCCAGAGGGGGACAGGCAGAGGTAAGCTACAAACCAATCTGCCTATGTGAGCATGGGTATATATGTCTAGCTCATAACAATAAAAAAAGAGTAATTAAGAGATGTATTGAAGTGTATAGAAATCCTGAAGGACACTGAGGAGTCCAATTCAAGTTACTGTCCTTGGTGCAAATTTAATTCAATAGGGAATAGATAAATAAAAATAAAGAAAAAACAAATTCAGAACAGATGTTAGGCAAGCAATTTTTTTCACAGTAAGAATCATAAACGTGAAGAACAGCCTATAAGGCAAAGTTGTTGATGCAAACAGCATCAAGCTACTAAATAAATAGTTAGATGGCACTGCAGGGACAAAGAAACATTAAAATAGTCATTTGGCTGTCCCTGAATATTTGCGCCCACACAGTGATGCCCAGGCATGTAGATTCCTGGGCGCCGGAGGGGACCGTGTGTGTGTGTTCTGGTGGCTGTGTGTCCTGTTGCAGAGAGTACGTGCAGGGCATATATTTGTTTGAGACTCTGTAGCAAAATCTCCTCTCTCCGAATGCCATGTGGACTCCGAATATGAATAGTGGGGCTTCACAAAAGCTAGAGTCAGTTCTAAAAAAGACAATGAGGTCAGGGAGGAGCCCCAGTGTCAGGGAGACACGTGCTCGGTCCTGGGCTAGGAATCAGAGCAGGTGTGTGACTCCAAAGAAAGGAGAATTCAGTGGCAGAAGGATTTCAGACATAGCAGGGGAGAAACAAGGGCAGGAGAAAAAAAATAATAAAGTCTAGATCATAATGGTTTAGAGAAAGAAACTCCATTCTATCCCAACATCTACCCTCATTGCTTGGCTACGAAAATAAAGGCCCCAAGAGGTGAGGTGACCAGTGGGCACCACCTGGACACTTGCCAGGGCCAGGAGAAGGGGGGGCAGGGGTTCCCCGAGAGGTGCAAAAGGCCAGAGGCGTTCCTGCCCAGCTTTCCTGAGGACGTGCAGCAGGAGGGAGTGACGATCACCCCACACCTGGCTGGGGACGGCTCCTGAAGTTGGCACTCTCCCCAGGCCCCAGATCATTCAAGAACACCTTTCAGAAACTGACCTGAGGAGCAGAGGAATCACCCTCGCTCCTTGGCAGGCTGCATGAACTATCGTGCGCCTTTGATTCTCATGTCAGATCTGGGAAGAGACAGGCACTCACGTGTTTTTAAAGGTTGGGGATGATGGTTAAGTCACTCGGTCTAGTCCGATGGCTGGAAACAACCAAGCTAAGACCAGAACCCAGATCTGGCTTGCAATCCAGTGCTCTCTCTGGCTCCCTAGACAGACCCCTCAAGGGTTAGTAACCCCATAAGAGACCGATGAATGACCTGAGTGAGGGGAGCCCTGTGAGTGTGTCATGAGAGCACTACCTTCCCCTTATCTGTTTATCCCATGGACCCCAAGATGGCCTGACATGGCAGTGAATCAATTTTGTACTTTTATGGGGTCACAACTGAATTGAAGCATAGTCACTGATGGGGCAGGGTTATAGACCCCTCCATCCAAAACCTTGATTTTAATATGAGAGATTTTTCCCCCAATTCCTTTCATTATGTCCCAAGGAAATAATACTAATTACCCAAATCAGCAAAATAACAAGACTTTCCTGTTGAGGTTTTTGTCCCGAAAGACACATGCTCAGGGGTAATTTCTTTAGTCATTCAATAAATACTTCCTGGGTACCTTTTCTGTGTCAGGCACTGTTGTGGGCACTGGGAATATCCCAGAAAAGCAGAGACAAACTTTGTGTCCTCATAGAGCTGGCATTCTGGCAAGAGAGCAGGGCAGTAAACAAATAATGATGTGACCTGGCATTAGGGCCAATATCCTAAGGCAGGAGATTTGGCAGCCAAGGAAAGACAATAGGAGACTGGAACAGAAGAGCCTTTGGATTAATAAGGAGAACCAGGGATCACCTGGCTGGCTCAGTCTGAGGAGCATACAACTCTTAATCTCAGGGTTGTAAGTTCAAGCCCCACGCTGGGTGTGGAGCCTACTCAAAATTTAAAAAAAAAATTTTTTTTAAAGGAGAACTTGCACAGCCCTGCACTCACCTCTTGCCAACCACATTTTATTCTTGTCATATATGTTTCCATATAAATTGAGGATAATGCAGTCAGCCCAGCCAAACTTGCAAGGTTGTTGGGATGGTTACATGAGGTATTGCGATCCAGATACCAGAAAACAGTTATGGATTGGTATTTACTATGTAAGTGGCCCCAGGGAATAAAGATACATGTCTCTTAGAGTCATAAAGGCAAGATATATACCCATAGAATGCACACACAAGTCCATAAAGCGTAAAAGGAGTCCCACTGCAACATTGCTTGCTGGAGGCCATCAGGTGTCCCCTCTGGGGGGAGAGGGGACAGGCAGGATGGATGGAGGCCACACGCTCTATGGGAGCCCAGTGATGTGACAGTCTGCAAAGCATGTCACCAAGTGAAAGAACCAAAGCAGGGAATGAGGACACTGCCATTGATATGAGCTACAGACAATACACACAAACACACAGTTTGCAAGAACGTGTGCCCAAAAAAATACATGTTAAGGACAATGGAATGGTTGTCTGTTGGGGAGAGGAAGGGAATGAGAGAAAGGTATGAGGATAAAAGGGAATGAATAAACATGCAAAACGCATGGCACCGTGTTTCCTGTTCTCCACAGCGTCTCAGAATGAACACAAACACGCACACAGAGAGACAGAGACAGAGAAAATCTTGAAGTGGAGGTAATTAGGAATTACTGGTTGCAACCCTGATAATTCATCAATGGTGAAGTAAGCTGTTCTCATCAATGGCTCTGTTTCATGTGGAATAGCTGGGAGTAAAAGGCTATTTATTAGATCAGTGTTTTCTCTCAAAGCCAGTTCTCCATATTCTAGTCCCAAGAGACGTTCTGGAAAACAACAACAAAGAAAGTTCTGTGGTCAAATAAACCCTGCATACCAAATGTGTCACTTGGAGATGTTCCAAGCACGTTATTACACGAAAGCCTCTGAGAAGTCCCACGGTAAAGAGACCTGTGTTCCTTCGACTGACCTGGCGTTTTGCAGCATTTGACCAAGGAGAACCCCCCCTTTTTTTATTTTCCACGTGACAATTATTATAGTCCGTGGAAATGGTCCAAAGGACGCTCTGTGGGAAACAGCGATGCTAGACTGTGGAAGGAGGGGAGGCCGGAGACTCCAGATTCTGAGCATGTTCTGGGATTCGCACCCTCCTGTGGCCTTCCTAATGCAGCTCCGTGATCCTTACGGTGCTTTGCCCCTAAAGTCACTGGGGATCCCGTGGCTCATCTGTAGCTGTGACTGATGGCAGCAAACACGGAGCTGCCCTCTGCCATCCTCCCCTCCTCTGTCTGCGGGCAATGATCATTTTCCCTCCAGAACTCAAAGCCGGCATTCAGCAGTGAGGGTTGATGCGTGTCTTCTTTCCTGATGATGGGTGAATGTTCGTGTCGGACGCTGCGGGATGTTTCCTGTATAAAATTCTCCTTCTCCTATCGATCTCACGTTTCTGATGGGCCAAATCGTTATCATCCCTCCCCTGGGCCATTAGAAGGATTGTTTGTCTGTTTATAATCTCCCTCCTCCTCTGGCCCCCTCCCACCACCACGCACCCCTGGCCTTGTGCTTCTCTATTCTGGCATCTGCACAACTTCCTTCCAGTAAGCCACTTCCTTTGCACCAGGGCTGGGTCTGACTCCTCCCCTGCATTGCCAAGGTCATGCTCTCTATCACGGCCCCCAAGATCACATTTGCCTAGCACACCCTTGGCTGGTACTCTCTCCCTATCTCTATCTCAGCCAAAATCCCCTGCAACCTCCTCACAGGCTGACGCACCTGAGTGCACTCTTCTCCAGGGGCCACCTGCCATCCCTCCTTGGCATGACTGGCTGTGAAGCCCTCCAGCCTCTCTCTGCAAGTGCACATCAGTGCAGACGCTGTGAGGACGGAGCGGGGGGCTTTCAGTGTGCGTCCTCCAGCCAATCATCACAAAGCTGAATGCATGCCTGTGACATAGCTGAGAAACACAGGGAAGGAAAAGTAACAAGAACAAGCTACAAATTGCAAGACCACGATCTTGACAAGTTCCTTAAGGTGGGAAGGCCAGATAGTGAAGGGCCGGTGCCCAGGTGAGGAGGAGTGGCCCTATGATGGAGAAAGGAGAAATCAACCAGAGTCCCAGACACAGAGGACTAAATTTATACGAGACACAAAGGCTACAGTGACCTGGCAGGAAGGAGGAAACTTGGAGGGGCTGAAAGCAGAATTGAAAAGCAAACACATAAATTGTAAAGAGTTTGGCAGAGAGTGAGATAAGAGGAGAAGGGGCTCTGGGAGGGGACTACTGGGAATTTATTAAAACGAACTGAATTTATGGTGCAGTTCAAGCATTTGTTGATAACAGGGCTAGTCTGGTAAGGAATGTGCTCGCTGGCCTATAGTCAACAGGAAGTCGGGGCAAGATGACTGAGGCCATGCATTCCAATTAGAAATGTGTGGTTCACATTGACCAGTTGGATTCCAGAGCACAAGGAGAAAGTTTAAGTTTCGCCTGGAGTTCACTCTCAAGGTTTGAAGGCAAGAAGTAGTGGTCATGTAGCCAACAGTCAGAGGGAATAGTAAAGCATTGTTACATTCTCCAAATGTAAAATGATGCAGTTGCCATGGAAAAAAGTAGGGCAGTGCCTCAAAAAAGTAAAAAGAGAAGTACCAAATGATCCAGAAGTTCTGCTTCTGGATATATCCCCAAGAGAACTGAAAGTGAGGTCCCGAAGAGCTACTTGTGCACCCATATTCATTGCTGCATTGTTCACAATAGTCAAAAGGCAGAAGCAGCCCAAGTGTCCACAGACAGATGAAGTAGGTGGAATGGGCTCTCCTGCCTCCACATCCTGTGGCTGTGGGACTTATGGGTCCCCTGATGCCTGGTCAGATCCAGGTGTTGAGGATGACATGGACATTTGGCTGGAGGGCTTTTTTGTTGTGGTGGCTTTATGATTTTGACTGCTCCAAGAACCTCAGATAAGTGGAATCATACCATATTTGTCCTTTTGTGACAGACTTATTTCACCTAGCATAATGTCCAGGAAGTAGAATGGTGGTTGCCAGGGGCTAGAGGAAAGGGGGAATGGGAAGTTTTTGTTTAAGGGATATAGAGTTTGTTTTTCAAGATGAAAAGAGTTCTGGAGATGAGTGGTGGAGATGTTTGTACAACAGTGTGAATACACTTAATGCTGCTGAACTGTACACCTAAAAAGGATTCAGATGGTGTTTTATGTTGTATTTTGCCACCACCCATTCCACCTACTTAGATGAAATCTTTCTTCTGTGGGTATCAGTTGTGGAGTCTCAGACACTGAAGCCCACAGTGCTCAATAACAAGTATGGATTTGGAGGAGGGCAGACCTCAGGATGTTAAGTGTCCACTCAGGAGATAGCATCATAGTGGGTTCCCAGGCTAAGGGGGACAAAGAAGTGGGATGGCCTGAGGGACCCAAGCTCTAGCAGAGACATCTAAGACTTTGGGAAAGCAGGTGAGAATCTTTAGGTGGAGTCTTTGGGAAGGATCCAGTGGCCATGTCAGTCATAAGGCAAAACCATCCCTTGGTCTGCCCATGAATCTGAGAAGAGAACTTGGAGAGTTGGGGATACCCTTTAAAGGAAAGTGGAATGGCCTCTCTGGTGATTAATATGCACCGGACACTGCATTAGCAATGGAAAAGATGGAGGGGGATGACCCTGATGGGACCTGGATATCCTTCCCCGGGGGGGTCCTGTTGGGAGGGCAGAAGTCTTGATAATACCTGGATGTCCACTTTCCCTGTAGCCTGAGTAGTATCAAGAGGTGCTGGTAGGTGTTGTAACACAAAAGACCACCCTCACCATGTCCACCATGTCCACCTACCATGTGGTGATGGGTCATCCATCAGCCAAAGGCCCAGGGCAAAGGTTATGAGTTCCTCTTTAGACAGAGGCCAACATAGCATCATTTGCTAATAGTGCCTCCCTAGTGGTTCATGTGGGGAGCCTGGAGAGCATGTCAGAGAATCAGGCCTTCGTCAGTAGGCCAGTACACTGAAAGCCTCACTCCAAGTGGAAAATTTCGTATAGTAGGTCACAAAATTCTTGCAGTTTGGGGGTGTGATGGGGGAGAAGTTGTGAGGAGCATGGTCTTGAGATGCAAACAATAATCAAGGAACTTATTTTAGTAATTAAGTTGCCATGATCTGCCCCAGGCATGCAGGCATCGTAAATCCTGGCAGTCCCTTACTAGGAATTACCTCATGTGCACAGCTGCGGAAGTGTCACACACAAGTCTGACCAGGAGTAATTGGAATGCACAGTAAATAACCCAAAATCTAGAAAATTGAAGGGTCCTGAGGAAGAAAGAGAATATGGCCTATTTTATTTTATTTATTTATTTTATATACTTTTTAAAAGATTCTACTTATTTATTCATGAGAGATACACAGAGAGAGGCAGAGACACAGGCAGAGGGAAAAGCAGCTCTTCACAGGGAGCCTGATGCAGGACTTGATCCCCATACTGGGATCACGCCCTGAGCCAAAGGCAGATACTCAACCGCTGAGCCACCCAGGTGCCCCTATTTTATTTTTCAATAAAGATTTTATGTATTTATCAAAAGAGAGCATTCGAGTGTGAGTGGGGGGAGGGGTAGGAGGGAGGGAATCTTCACGCAGAACTCCCCTCCTCCCAACGCTGAGTATGGAGCCTGACTCGGGCTCGATCCCACCATCCATGAGATCATCATGGGAGCCAAAATACAGAGTTGGCTGCTTAACTAACTGCACCAACCAGGTGCCCCTATATGCTTCATTTTAAAGATAAATTTGATAATGCAAAATTTAGTAGAATTTCAAATTCGTGTGATAAGTGATTTTTTTTGTTTGTTTGAAAGTTTATACTATATATCTAGAGTTAATCTGGTGTAGACATTTAGATGCCTTTGCCTTCTGTCCTATGTGAGTAACAAAGATTTAAAATGGTTTTCTTTGTTAATCCATTAAGGGTTCCAAGAACTTGAAAAAAGTTTCTCCGCTCCCAATATCGGGATGAAGAGGAACTTTAAGCTCTGTGTAAATTGAGAATTAGTTGCTCCTTTGAGTTCAGTAATGGCTTTTTTAAAATCATGAAATCAAAGAGGGTTTGTCATTCTTCTTTTTGGACAGACTACGAATGCTATTTGCATTCTCAATTAATTAGGGTTGAGAGCCGTAAGAATTGGGTAAGTGTGTGCAATTTTTGAGAGTATCTGAGGAAAAGAGTTCTAGACATGATGTCTGCGTAATGCCATGTGTTATCTGGACCTGCTTCCAGATGGGAGAATGCCTTGGCAAATGCCACAGTGATTCATGACTAGGTTATATAATTCTCTTTTGCATTTTGGGTTGAACAACTTGGATTTGTTGCAGGTACAATTCAATTAAATATGGAATTTATTATTTGAAAATATTAGCTGGAAATAGAGCTTTTAGGCAATTTTAATTTGAGATGTTCTATTGTTTGGGGGCACATTTGTGCAGGGCTGTCACCTTGGGGATATAGAAGTTATTGATGCCATACGTGGTTGTCACTGATGGAGAATGAGCTCCCTTCCACCTTGAACCTGCTCTAGTGGTAGATTTGGGGAACGCATATCGAGGAGTGTAAAACTGAAAATCTGAGGCTGACTTCCTGCCTCTGAGCCCTCCACTCTTCCCAGCCAAGTGCTCATCCCCCACCTGCAGTCCCAGCCTGTCCCCAACGTCCTGTCCTCAGCCTTGATCTGTTGCAGCCAGGATAGATCTCTTGTCCCCAGCTGATAACAAGGATAGGGTCTGGTTTCTGCATTCTGCACCTCACATCATGCTCCCAAGTCTTAGATTGAGTGCCTGTGTGTGATTTGTTCTCAGGTCTCTCCCCCGACCCCTTTCTCAGGGCCTGGAACACCCTGTTTTGGGGCCCTATTGTCCACTGACGTGCCTTCTTGAGTCCTGCTTTTATGGATGTCTGATTATTATCCAGCTGACACCTTCTCTGTGGGCAGCTTTCTCCTGCACTGTTCACATTGGCCAGTGTTTGCTAGAATGCGGAGCTGCCAATTTCTTACCCTTTAAACACTGTGCTTTGCTCACCAGCTGGAAGCTGCTCTGGTCAGCACCCATAGCCTGGTCAGTTTTCCATACCTGGTCACCCCCAGTGAATGGGGCTACTTCCAGTTTCTAGGCCATTGCCTCTGCTGTCTTATCTCCCAGAAGTAAGCAATGAGGGCCAAACCAGCTGAGACAGGATATTCACATGAATTACTTAGATATTTACACTCAGTGCAAAAATCTTACAGAGAGATGTTTTAAATTGTCAACCCCTATATTTTGTTAAGCTTTTTTATTTATTTATTTTTTTATTTTTTATTTTTTAAAGTATTAAATGTTTTTTTTAATCTTTTTTTTTTTAATTTTTATTTATTTATGATAGTCACGCAGAGAGAGAGAGAGAGGCAGAGACATAGGCAGAGAGAGAAGCAGGCTCCATGCACCGGGAGCCCGATGTGGGATTCGATCCCGGGTCTCCAGGATCGTGCCCTGGGCCAAAGGCAGGCGCTAAACCGCTGCGCCACCCAGGGATCCCTTGTTAAGCTTTTTTAAAAGAAGATTTTATTTATTTATTCATGAGAGACACACACAGAGAGAAAGAGACACAGGAAGAGGGAGAAGCAGGCTCCATGCAGGGAGCCTGATATGGGACTTGATCCCAGGACCCCAGGATCACGTCCTGAGCCAAGGCAGACGCTCAACCATTGAGCCACCCAGGCATCCCTTTGTTAAACTTTTTAGCTTGAAAGATTCTGGGTTAAGATTGGGAAATCATTGTAATAATGCCTGAATTTGCGATTTTTAAAGCAGCAGCAGTAAGGTGCTGTGTGGCATCGCGTGCTAGCTCTGGTTCTGTAGTCAGGGGCAAAAGCCCCACCTTTGGAGGAATGGTTTCAGCTTCTATTCTACTTCTGCTAGATTTTGTCAGAGATCTCTCAGAGTCTTAAACCACCATAAAAGCAGGGGCTTATAAAAATTTTCTAGTGCAGACTGTTGGGGTTGAGCCATTGGTTTGTAGCCACCTCATTTAGAGCTGGCAAGGGTTTCAGGTATCATCTGGCCCTTTGCTTTTCAAATTGCTCATCTTGACTTACTAGAGGTTATAAAACCGATTTAGTGAGTCGTGACCAGCTTGTATTTGTTTTGCTTTGTTTTTCATGAAATAATATAATAGAATAGGTCAATGTGCCTCTTATAGTAAATAAGATGTTCTTTTGTAAGACTTTTATTTCAGGTGTGTGTGTGTCTTGGATCACCATGCAAAATATATTATTCACCAGGGCCCAAAATTAAAGGGTCAGAGTCACTGATATAGTCCACATCCCTCATTTTATTTTGAGAAATCTGGGGCTTCGAGAGGAGAAGAGATTGACTTAAATCCATCAAACTAACAAGTAGCAGATAAGAGAATGGGAGCTAGAATTTGATGTTGTTTTTTAAATTTAATTTAATTTTTTAATTTTTTGGGGGGGCTGGAAGTTGAAGTCCAGTTTTCTACTGTAAGTTGGCATGCTCTGTTTGATGTTTTGCCACCCAAGGAAGAGGAATTAATATGGACCCTTGATCCTAACTCCTGGACAGTAGTAGTCATTTAACTATGCAGCAACCACCACCTAAGGGTTGTCATTGAATAAGGGGGGGAGGGAGGAAGGAAGTGGTGTGAAATAGCGGCTAAAAGAAGAGATTCAAAATCCGGGAAAAAATGGGTAAACTTCAGAAAGGTCTTTGGATAAAGACTAGGGGGAGAAAAGGTGATCTCAAGCCACCAGGAAGAATGGACACTTTGTGGTAATTCACCATTGGGAATAACAAGAGACCATGATTCGGAGAGGAGAGGTGGAAAGTCTATGCAAGGCTGATTCAAGAGAAGTGGAATGCTAATGGAATTCATCCCATTCTTTCCGGTCTAGGTCACCTAAGATAAATCTTAGGACAATTGTTGCTTTGATAATTCTACCTATTGGGCTAAATGTTTCAATTGATGATAATTGTCATGTGTTTTCCTGCTGACAACTTTCTTCCTGCTCTTAAAGGCCTTCTAGAAAAAATATCAGCCAATTAAATATATATATTTTAATAAAACAATGCACTGCCCCCTAAAATGCAATACCAGTGTAATCACTCATCTAAAAATGTACCCTTGAAAGCTGATGGTTCATGATTGATCTCTGTTGACCAGTGAGAATATTGATATTTAACTCACTGAATGATTCTCAATAATTATGGCATATGGACCACCAGGTCTCATACTAATTTCACTTTCAGATTCATATTACTTGAAAATGGTGAGTCTAAGCTTTGTTTTCCACACTGTCATGAAAGACTCAACTTTTACCAAGTTAGGAGACCCAAATATTGCCCCTAGTCAGGCCTCATGACCAGAGATGTTAAAATAATTTAGGATGTCTGTACTTCATGCCATAGTTTCAGGGATATCGTGTCTTCTCCGTGGTCAGAGTAGTTTTCATTTTCATTAATTCCTCTTAAAACTGAGTCACATTTTGGGGTCACACACTTAGTAAAAGACACTCGTTCTGAGGCACACTCTGCAAATCAACCACAGAAACTTACATATTTGATCCTAAGCATCAGCATCTGTGCAACTTTTCTGCAACAGTGGCTTCATTCCCACCTAAGAGTTCCGCCACCCTTCAACACCTATGTATGCTTCTCTTGAACTCAGTCCAGTTTAAAAAGGAGAACCCTCTCCCCATATCAGTTGTCCAGGAGTGAGTCTGAACACTAGTATTTTCTTGAACAAAAAGGCAATAGTTTCCACCCTGCCTTATCCTCGGCCACATTTTCAGTTTCCACCTTGCATCTTCTTAGGGAACAACTAGGGGGCACAGGGCTGCAGCAGGCTCAGTCCTTTAGAGCCTTTTCATTCCCAGAGTTCTGGATCTATGGAGGTAGGCCAGCAAATATCCCATACATTGACAACATAGCCATCTGATGGCATTAAAGCAAACCTTGTGGGTGCTGCTCTGCGGCCACACCTACAAAGTACGCAAGTGTGATGGCCAAGAGTGCTTCCTTGAGAAGGTTTCCTATGGTACTCACTCCTGAAGCACACACACTCTCCTAGGCACAACAAAATCCGAGCTTTAAAAAACATTGAAATGACCTTACTGTTTTCGTTGCTTTTTCATATGTATCCCAAAGTTCTCAACTTTCTCACTGCCTGGTGACAAGGTGCTATTAGTTCACGTGTGCTAGTTAATTAAATAAAAATGGTGCTAAAAACCTCTAGGTTGGAAGCATATGAGACACCTCTACCTCCTGTGGGCATGAACCTTGTGTCTAAGTGCTAGGTCTTTTATACCAAAGCCTTATTTGTTTGCTAAATTGATTTTTTTTTTCCAGTTCAGGGGCTCAAGGTTCCCTGAGAGATTGCTTCAGATTCCAAAACTTGCAAAAACATTGAGAACATTCTACTGCTGCTAGGTACCAGAAGGTGCTACATGCATGATATCCAAATGAGGTTATTTGGTGCAGCGCTGGCATGTGATTAGGCAGGGGAATGCAGCACAGAAGTCAGAAATATATATGGGAGCTAATAAATAATAAAAATGACACTCATTTCAGTTGGAAAAGGATGAATTTCCAGATGGAACACTACCATCTGAGAAAAAAAAAGAGTGAATGCCTCCTAACTTTAGCTTCAAATAAATTCCCAATGTATTAAATATATAATTTTTAAATGAAATTTAAAAAACACTAGAAAAATGAAAGTTAAAAATATATTTTTTGAGTAAGATCCAAAATGTAGAAACCATGAAAATTGATTAAACTCAACAATAAAAAGAAAACAAATGTTTTCTGATTGAAAAACTTCACAATAAACCAAGTTAAACAATATACTGGAGAAAATATTTGCAATGTATATGGATGTAATGGGCTATTTTCTTTAATATATATAAAGAGCTTCTACAACTAAATTGGGAAAAGATCACTAATCCAACAGAAAAGTGGCAAAGAATTCTTCAGAATGCAGAATGCAATGGATTTCAAGCATATGAAAAGATATCCAAGCTTGCTCGTAATTTAAAAAGCACAAATCAAAGCTACCATCAAGTGGTAAAGATTTAAAATCATGACCACCACATTTTAATGGCAATCACATGCTCCTTCAGTCACAGCATGAGTCCCAAGGTGTATTTATATTCCTTCCCAAACCCTAAAAGAACAGTATCAACATAATCATCATACATTTGTGATTGGATATAAACAAGATGGAGATTATTTTCCCTTCCAATTTGTAATTGACTTTATAACCCAGTGGATGACAAGTGGCTAAGGGTCCAAGAAGGGAGTCAGTTTTACTTGTTCCTATATACTGTTTGTACTTTCTGAATTATATACAATATGCATTCTTACTTACTTACAACTGAATATTCTAATGAGAATATATGAGATCATTGAACAAATCTGGCTTGATAAAGGGATACAGGAATGAGGGGCCACTAATCAAATGGAGAGGCAGAGATGATGAATGCCAAGGGGCATGAAAATCAAATTCAACAAGAGGAAACTAAGTTTATACTAGAAATCAAGGTCAAAGTGATGTGAGGGCAAAAAGAGGTGGGATGAGACCAAATAAAAGAACAGCTACAGAACTATCACTTAAAAGAGAGAAGTGTAAAGAAGCTTTGGATAGGAGGCTTTAGGAGCCACAAATGAGCTGAACTTAGGTGCCATTAGTATTTATAAGTAATTCATAGTAATATGGGGCACCTGGGTGGCTCAGTCGGTTAAGTGTCTGCCTTCTGCTCAGGTCATGATCTCAGGGTCCTGGGATTGAACCCCACATCAGGCTCCCTGCTCAGCAGGGAGTCTGTTTCTTCCTCTGCACCTCCCCCACCCCCACTCCTGCTTGTTCTCTCTCTCTCTCAAATAAATAAATAAAATCTCTTTTTAAAAAAAGTAATTAATAGTAATAGCTTGTCATCCACTGGATTATAAAGTCAATTACAAATTGGAAGGGAAAATAATCTCCATCCTGTTTATACCCAATCACAAATGTATGATGATTATGCTGATACTGTTCTTTTAGGGGTTGGGGAGGAATATAAATCCACCTTGGGGCTCACACTCAGAGTGAAGGAGCCAACCCGTAATCATTAATTGACGGCGTGTTCTCTAAAGCAGTAAAGCCTTGCATTTTTTTCCTATTATGTTGTCAAGGGTACTACTGTGCAATTCAAAAGAGTTCAAATCAAGTATTGTGAATAAAAACTGGATAGGTATGCATGCCAGTCCATCTGCTTTACATTCAAGTTCAAAGGAAGCAGAGACGACATGTGTAGTTTTATCCGCACAGCGCGTGGCAAAGCAGGCTCCATAATTAGATACTTGGTAAAGACATTTTGTTCTCAGTGGTGGTGGTGGTGGTAGTGGTAACAATAGACAGTGATGTTGTCAACCCTTCTTGGCAGAAAGCTTCTCTAGCAGTATCTTCCCCATAGCAGTGAGTGGGAGGGAAAATGGATAAGGAGCTGATCTCCAGTTTGGGGACCCAAACTCTGATTGGGTTGCTAATGATAACAACCAGATAATAAGCATAATGATCCCCATATTTGGCTCTCAGGTCCAGAGCAAAGAGGAGATCCTCTCTGTTTATCTGTCCATGTTTCTCCCAATGTGCAGTAGTGTCCTGTCACCTAACAATACAGTGGTTCTCTTTATGGCATCAACAGTGTGGGGCTTCCTTTGCCAAATGGTGAATCAATCAGTCTATCATTTGAATTTTTAAGAGGACCAATCTGGTCTTGATTATATTTTCTAAGTCTAAAAATTACTATAACTTACATGGAATCACTGGAAAAGAAGGGTCTTTTACCAAATGTAGTTTATCCTTGACATTCCCAACCAGCAAAAAGATTTTGTGAAAATTTAAGTAACAAAATAATTTGGGGGAGCTAAAAAGGACCTTAAATATAAGCTCATCCATCCCTTTCATTTTAAAAGGTGAGCACACTGAGTCACGTCAAGATTACAGAGCCTAGTCAACTCTTTGCCCCACCACCGTTTTGCCTCCAAATTCAGGAATGGACATGTTCAAAAAGAAGTTGGCATTATATGGTTCATCTTTTTTTCTAAAGCAGAAAAAAGTTGACAGCTTTGTATGAAGAAATTATGCCATCACCTTTCTTTTTCCCCTTTTCACCAGAGGTGGGAACAAAAAGTGGAGATGATACTGCAATTTCTATCTCTAAAACCTCATTTGAAATCATTCCCTTTGATTTACGTTTTCTTGAAATGAAAAGAATAAAAGGTGTTAACTTAAAGTTGGGGGAAAAGTTGATTGGACATCTTGTCGTCAAGGAAACTAATTCTCTCTCTTCCTCCTCCCCCCATACATTCATGCATACCACACCACCCACCAGTTAATATAGTGCCCTTTAAACTCTTCATCTGACATTCTAAAATTATTTTAAAATACCCAAGTGTTTTACTCTGAAAAATCAGTACAAGAAGTACTCAAGGGAACAGATTCCTAGAATTCAAACTTAGCCTTTTTCCTAATTCTAGGGAAGCTTCTGTCATTCTGAGTCAGTGCTGTGTCTCAGCAATGTATGGGACAGTCTCCAAGGTCAGTGTCAAGTCAACCACAGAATGAGACCATTGGAAAAAGAGAACTGGAATGAGAACTTTTAAAAAGCAATAGAGCAGCACAAAAGTAAGACAGGTAAATGGGTCAATCCCTTGAGCCTTTATTAAGTATCTATCATGCTTAAAGTAAGAAGCTATGCACTTAAAAAAAAAAAAAAAGCAAAGACCAAGCTGAAAGAAATCTTAGAGGATTAAGTAGAGTTGCTCATTATTGAAAGATATGCACCACCTCCCTGCCCTTCCATCAGAGGAATGGCCTCCCTGCCCCATCGATGTCAGGCTTGGCCAATGACTCACTTCAGCCTCACTGTGGGCAGAGTGTGCTTCCTGTCCTGATTTTGAATCTGGGCATATAACTTGGTTTGGCCAATGGGATGTTAGCAGACATGATGCAGCAGAAACTTAAAATGTTGTTGCACTGTTAGGTTTGCTCTCTTGAACATTTGCCTTCACATTGAGAAGAGCCTTCCCTGGTTGCTCGCTATTTCAAGAAGGATGAGAGGTATATGGAGCAGAGCCCTAGTTGAGCCTGCCCTAAATGAGCTACCTGCCCAGAGGACCAGCGGATACACCAGAAAGCCCAGCTGAGTTGAGCCAAGTGTAGCTTAGATTAATCAATTCCAGCCACCTCTTAGGCACATGATAAATACCAATTTAAGTCCCTGTGTTTTTGATTGGTTTGTTATGCATCAATAAAAACTAATACAGAGATCATCTAGTATGACAATTTATTACTTTTGCAGGATCATATAACTAAACAGCAATGAGAGCAACTAGGCCAAAACTGTGGGACCATTTCCACAGAATACAAGTCAATCTTTTGAAAATCATCACTGGGAGAATAAGTTTAATGGATCCACTGGATAGAAGGGTTCACAGACCACTGGACCCCATTAGCATGTACTTTAGGAACACAACAGAAGTTTATTGCACCTAAAACAGTGAACACAGACCTGGTGGTCTGGAGAAGAGCTGCTAAAAATCACCCAGTGGCTGAGGAGGAGCGATACAAGAACAGACTAAAACAATTAGGACTCCAGTGGAGAAAGACACATGTTGAGAATCAATATGATTTAAGTCTGTCAAATCTTGAATAGAATAAATGCTCTTAACATATGTTTGTTCACCAGATTCTGAAAAAAAACTTTTTAAGAAGGAGCATTCTCGGGTATAAAAAAGAAAAATTCAAGAAAAAAAGAGGGGCTCTATTACTTTACATGGCTGAGAACTAGGGTGACCCTATGTTCCAATATATCCAGGACAGTCTTCATGTCCACTGTTGTCCTGGGGTGATTGTTAATAGCACGGTGTATTGTATTGGATGGTAGATTATATGGTCAGATAGCTGATGGGATGTTTTATCCACAGAGTTGGTTTAGGTAAGTTCATGAGAAAAGACCAGTCACATCTAGTTCTCAAGGCAAACTAGACTAAAACTAGACTTGTTCTCAAGTGTCTGATTGCAGTAGTGGTGAGAAATGGTCAAGGCATCTAGGGATTGACCTAACTAGTTAGGGTCTTAAAGGCTGAGAGCTCATGTTCTTTCAGCCTCCCATGGGGGCCCCCTTTGAGCAACCCTGAGGCCTCCTCCTGGAGCCTCATCTATACAGCAAGGCTCTCTCTTTGTGGATCCTCAAATGATCTAAACACATGCCACATCCCCATTCTGGTTATTACTTCCTTATCAGAACATGCAGAAATCAAGATAAATGATAGAAGAGTAGAGTTCACTCTTACCCACACAGAGGTCCATATAGCTTTCTGAGCTCCATTTGGCTTTCCCAGAAACCCTGTGGAAAACATAGCACCATCGTAAGAAAAAGATTAAACAAAATATCAAGTATTCAAATTTATTCAAGAAAAAGTCTGGAACTGTGAGAACACAATTACATAAACAATAAAAAAAGAATTCAAGTTCTATTGCTTTCAAGTATTTTGAACTATTAGAATCAACAAGTAGCTTTAAAAAATATATTGCCAAGGAAAAATCTCGGTCAACTCTGCTTTAATGGATAGAAGGAGATCATCTGTACTTCAAGTATTTGTGTGTAATTGCTGCTAAAATATTTGAAAACTGTTTGCTTTCTCAACTATGTTAACATTCCCCTCTACAACTTGGTTTATATTATTATTAATTTTGGCAAAGCCTCTTTTGACAGTCACTATATGTGTAAATGCCTGAATCTATCCAAATTATCACAAATTCTGAATTATCATGATCCAAGTTAAATTTTTAACTGAAAACAACATAGTCAAAACATAAGAACCTTAGAGTAACTTTATATAGGACAAAACATTAGACACATTTTGTAGTGGGAAACAAGTATACCTAGAGATATGCGTGGGGTGGAAGGTCAGAAAATGCTACACCCTTTGTGCTATAGGGCTGGAGTAATGTAGTGGGGATGGAGTGTATGTACAAATATAGATGGAGGAAATGTAGGGAGGGATGAAAGGTTGAAGACTGCTAGATCTCTGTGTTGTGGGAATGCAGTACATGGGAGACATCTGAGGGGTGGGAAAGAGGAGAGAGTAGAGGGGCATTGGAAGAGGTGGATGTCCTTAATGGAAATACATCCCATTCTTATTACATCTACTTTCACAGTCTAAGTTTGCCATATATCAAGGAAAGCTTATATGAATATAAAAATAGTCACTGAAATTACTATGTTCTAGAAAGAACTTGGCAAGGTTTGTACATACAAGGATGACGAGCTGAAAAGGAGCATATGTGGAAATTAACCAGAGGCAGGAGCACCATGTTCTCTTCACATGGACAGTTCTACTATTTTTCCTCAAAATGTTAATACTGAATTACTCAACTGAATGCAACTGATCGTTCCCCCCACCCCAGGAATATGTGAAATCCATTTACTTTTAATTTCCTATCCAGTGTGTTCTCTTTTGACACTTAGAAATTTTCTCACATTTGCCTCGGGGACTCACAGGAAGCCTTGGGGGGGTTGCTGTTTGTGGGCTTAATGTTGTGAACACACCACCGCCGAGATGGAGGTGAGGAAAAGGTATTTGAAACACTAGGAAGACAGCAACAACAACAATGAAGAGGGAAAAGAGTGTTGGACAGAAAGGAAGAGAAAAGAAACTGAGGAAGAGGGAAACGAAACCCCTAACATTGTTATCTGTGTTGTGCTGAGGGCCAGCCTTTCTGATGGTGGGGGTGGGGAAATCCTAGAGAGATGTTGACCAGACATGACCAGGAATGGCCCACTTAGCCCTTCTAGTCTCTATTTAGCTCAGTAGTTCTTCACACGCAGGATCTGTTGGCTCCTGATGTTGGGTCTGGTGGCTGCAACACCATGAGTTCGCAGATTAAGCCATCTGGCTTCTGAGAAAACCCAATGAAGGAAAACAAAATACTCTTAGAAGATAGAGTGCTTGGCCTCTATCTAAAAATGCCTACAGGACCTTTCCACTTGCATGTCCCTCTGGCCAATCAAAGCTATCTCCCCAGACCAGCTGCCCTCTCGACCTTCTATTTCTGTCAACTCATGGCCATTCTCCCTGTGAACCTGGCTCAACATTTTGCGATGCTTTGGCTCATTTGCCTTGAATTCTCTAAACTAAATTAGTTTCAGGAGCTACTAAGTTTGCCCCCAATGTCCTTCTCTTTTCACCCTCACCCTGGGCCAAGTCCTCACCACTTCCCCTAGACTTCTTTTTTTTTTTTTTTTAAGATTTTTATTTATTTATTCATGAAAGACACAGAGAGAAAGGCAGATACATAGGCAGAGGGAGAAGCAGGCTCCAGGCAGGGAACCTGATGTGGGGCTCGATCCTGAGACCATGGATCATGCCCTGAGCCAGGGACAGGTGCTCAACCGCTGAGCCACCCAGTTGTCCCTCACCTAGGCTTCTTAAACTAAATCTTCACTCCTACAGAGTAACCTTCTACTTCAGGGTCCCTCTCTTGCTCAAAAGGAATAGTAGGCTGGCCTTTCTAGACCACCAGCTATCCAGCCTGTTGCTCTCTCACATAGGTGCTTGTCCTAGTCCTCCCCCATCCTTGGCTTCCAGTCAGTCCAGGCTGCTCATCAAGCTGTGCCCTATTTCTCATTTAAATGCAATCATGCACATTGTTGCTCCCCACCTGGTTTGTGTTTATTGCTCCTGCCAGAGCTCCTTCTCCAGGAAGTTCTCCAGTGTGATTCTAACCCTGACAAATCTCCCTCTCCTCTGAAGGACATCACAGCTACCATCTCTCTCACCTAATCTAGTGCAGGGCACATCCCATCCGGTGCTGAATATTGTAATTTCATGTGCACACTTGAGGGCATAATAACTTCTACTTCTTCCACATCCCAGGGCCTGGCATGTCTAGATACTCAGCCAGTGGGTTTTGGGGTGAATGAATGAATGGATGGATGGATGGATGGATGGATGGATGGCAGGATGGCAGGACTCAACACATGTTGATGGGTGATAAGCAATGGATCATTGTCATCACATGAGAATTCATTGAAGCAGGGGAGGGCTCACCACACAGCGCCCAGTGTAGGTGACCTAGATGGAAGCAGTGCTTCATGGGTAAAGCTGCCATGGGCTCAGTGTATCTTATGCTTGAAGACAATGGAAGACTGTTCTTACCTGGCGGAAAAATGGCAAGTTTCCAATAAAGGGAGAAGGCTTGGGATGTCTGATGCCCAACTTCTCCAACCTTGAAAATGCTGATGTGGAGTACCTGAGGGGAAAAGCAAACCTTAAAAACCAAAAAATTGGAGAATTCATTCATACACTGAATTATTGAGTTCTCCTCAAGGACAGGTGGAAGTAGTGGTTTCCAGTTGACAATGTCTAAGGACCGAAGAGATACAGGGACAGAGGTGAGTGAGTGGAATAGACCTCAGGAAATGCCTCCTGATCCAGTGACAGGCTGGAGATTGAGGATTCCTAAAATCCACAGGTGGAAGACACCTTAGTGATGCTATAGTCTAAATGTCCATTCCCCACCTTAAATTTTCATCAATACACTCATTGTTTTTAAAAAATATACCTCTCCCCAGTTCAGTTCCTTTGCTTCTGCATTGACCATGAACAATAATCAGAAGGCAAGGCAAAAGAAAAAAGTCACAATGGCAAAAATAAGTCCCCTGTGCAATTTGTGTTTTTCTGGTCAAAACTGACCCCTGCACATAATTTGTCCCTCAGCACATTCTGTGGCCTAATCAAGAAAAACCAAAATACGGAGGGAGAAAACACACCATGGAGACAAGACCTCATCACCAACTGCTTATAACCTCTTCATGTCTTTGTTTTCATGGCCTGAAACCATATGGGAAGCATATTTTCTTAACCAAAAACCAGGAAACGTGGCCCGACAGATTTCTGTGCCACTTTCCAGGAGAAAGCAGCAGTCTGAGAAGTGCAGTGTAGCTGTCAAAACATTGGAATTACTAGGATGTTCCACCAGTTTATGGGAACAGAGGGATAACACAGTTAAAGTCAGAGCTGGCTTAGAAAAACCTGGACATATGGCTGTAATCCCTAATCAGCCAGCCAATTAGGTCAAAAGTTCAGTTAGTTCAGAAAAATTAATGAGTCAAACTTGGTGTTTAGCATCATGCAGAGATCAGCCAAATCTCAATTTAGGAGCAAGGAAAAATATAGAGCATATCATTATAGCCAAGCTTCCTAGGAGTACTAGAATTTAGATGAGCAAAATGCTGCTCTAAAAATCACACACTTATCATTGGAAAGATGGAATGTTCGCCATAGTCTTTGACCTTTCCCTTTCCCACGTATGGCCCAATAAGGAGCACTTCAAATAAGAACTTGTCATCGAATATTCAAATATTCAGGGAAAGGACAACACGACCAAAGTGTTGGTTTGTGTTATTCTGAGCAATGGGTCTACTTTTATAAAGTCGTCACAAGGAAGAACCAAGAATGGGAAGGAAGTTTCCACCATCTGACTGCTTTACTGGGTTTGAATAGAATTCCCAGGACATCACATGTAAGCCCATGTTCAAGTGTGGTTACAAACCGCACTCAAGATCCATGTGTGAATTACACGGATTAGTCTTACCAACATTCCTCTTCATTAGTGTGTGTCCCAAAGGTCAACAGCATAGTGTGTACAAGTTATTCATTCAAGTAGACTGATATTTTAAACAACTCCCGTCACACCTAAGAGGAACCTAGACCAAAGAAGACTTACCAGTCCACTTAAGATTTTCCTCAACATCCTTGAATCTGGGTTTCTGGGTTCATTTCTTCATCAATTTTTTTTTTGTGAATTATTTTCTAAATGTGATCTCTAATGGATGGAAAGAAATATGTAGATCTTGGGCCACATAATTACATCTTAATTTTGTAATTAGATGTCTTGATTGTCTAATTAAAGGACAAGAAGTCTGTGCCTAATTACATGTGCTAATTATTATGCAAGTCCATGCCCTAATTATGTAACTCCACTTACAAAAACACTGCTTGTGTGTGTCTGCACAAAATTCAGACATTTTCAAACATATGGCATCAGCAGAGAATGTTCTGGACACAACCATAAACTTCACTTTGCAACCGGTACTCGAGTATAGAACTCAAGCATCTTCATATGAGAAGTGGCCAAAAGTTGCCATCAGTAACCAGAGTCCTTGCACCAAAATCAACAGGGAAAGATCACTGCCCTGACTTCCGGGCAAAATTGTAAAATGGGTTCCATTTGTCTTGTTCCCACTTCCTTCTCTGCACTCGTGTTTCGTACTCCCTGGTCCCAATGTTCCCATGCTGCCCTCCGTCTGTCTCAAAAAGGCTCCTTGGATAACCCATGGACTCCGGGTGTTATGGGTTGAATCATGTCACCCCCAAAAAAGATCAGTTGAAGTCCTAACCCCTAGCACCTTAGAATATGATCTTATTTAGGGAGGGTGGTTGCTAATGTGATTAGTTGAGGTCATACTAGAGTGGATTCCTAATCCTTATGACTGGTGTCCTTATAAAAGGATGGCCACATGAAGACATGGAGACATAGGGAAAATCCCATGTGATAGCAAAGGCAGAGAATGGAGTCACACAGTTGCACCAAAGGGAACACCAAAGATGGTCAGCAAACCACCACAAGCTAGGAAGAAGCCAGGAAGGATTTTCCCCTACGGTTTCAGAAGGCGCACAGCCCATGCAAAAACCATAATTTCAGACTTCTAGCTTCCAGAGCTATGAGACAGCAAATTTCTGGCATTTTAAGCCCAGTTTGTGGTACTTTGTTATGGCAGTCCCTAGGAAACTGATACACCGAGAATACCCGTGGATGAGTTTTAGAGACGCAATGAAAAAAAATTTTTCAAAAATTTCCTCCTGCTTCTTTAAAAATTGTCATTGTGGAAGAAATTTCTTTTTTATGTCAAATTATGCCATTAAGTCTTGTGCCATCAAAAGAAAAATGCAAAAAAGGCAGGCCTCAGATGCTACCACGAAAAGCAGATAATATGCAACCATCACACAGCCACCACTGTATTGTGATATTTAGAATATTCCCATCTCTTTGATGGGAATTAATGGAAATATCCCTTAACTATGATTATGGACATCTATCATTATTTACCTTAGGGATACTTGAGTTGGAAAATGACATCAGAAAATACATGTAGTAGCTTCAGGTAGCCTCCTTTGGTTTCATTTCACAACTAAAGTGGTTGTTTCTTGCTACAACACACACATTCCTGCAGTAGCCAGTGGTATGCCTTATACTGCCCATCCTCAAAATAAATTGAACCATATGGATCATTTTCAAAGTAAGATTCAATGTTTAAAGCCTAGAAATTCTCCAATATTTCCTTTTCCCCAAGACAAAGCCCTTTCTTGATAGAGTCAACAAAAGTGGTCAGCCTACTGGTTAGCCAAAGAAGCTACTTGTGATAAGTGGGGAGGATAGTTTGATGAATCATTCATTAAAGAGATAGTAGAGTTGATTGAGGTTTCGAGCAAGAGAAGACAGACAAACGATGGTCCACCCTCCAAGATTTCCCTCATTGCATATCCTAAGCAGCTATAGAGGAAATGGTTTCTCCGCTATATGCTTCTGGAAACAACCAACTTCTTGGTTCATCCATTGTGTTCTCATCAATGCTACCAAAGAATTTCTCCTTGGTAGGATTCAGAGGCTGTCGATGTTTTTGAAATGCTGAAAGATTCCTTTGGCAAATAGCACATGTCCTGGAATAAAAATCATGATTCTCCAGTGAAGCCAGGTAAACCTCCTGTCCTGCTCTTTGGAGAAGAAAGCCCTTTGTCATGGTTATTCTATGCTTGCAACATGCATGACCATCAATTCCATTAAAAACTGTGGCCACATCGGAAATGTTTTAGAAACAAGGCGTTCAATAGTTACCTTCTCAAAAGATTTTAAGACACGGGAGCAGAATGTGACGTTGGCTAACTTTGACAAAAATGTGGGCAAAAAACCTACAATTATTGGAGACAACACCTACTTTCATTTTATTCTAATTCTTTCTAGTTTTTTCTCTGAAGATTGTTTCTATTTTTGAGATTACATTCTCTATAATGTGTTTCTATTTCTATTTCTCTGTATATCTACTATTTTCTTTTAATATAATGGAAAATCTCCATGTCATTAATCCTTTATGAATATGATTTTAATGGTTGTATAATATTCCTCTTGAGGATGTATCATAATAAACTAAACTATTCTTTTTATTAAATATTTAGAGTGTTGGGGATCCCTGGGTGGCGCAGTGGTTTGGCGCCTGCCTTTGGCCCAGGGCACGATCCTGGAGACCCAGGATCGAATCCCACGTTGGGCTCCCGGTGCATGGAGCCTGCTTCTCCCTCTGCCTGTATCTCTGCCTCTCTCTCTCTCTCTCTCTCTCTGGTGTGTGTGACTATCATAAATAAAAAAAATTTTTTTAAATATTTAGAGTGTTCTTATTTTTTAGCTAATTTAAGCTATGTTACTGTAGTGAATATCTCTGTACATCAAGCTTTTCCAGCACTTTATGTATGGAGGTTTCCCAGACCTGAAATCCATCGGTCACTGGATTCAAACATTGGTACACAATGCTATCCAGAAAGTTTGTCCCAGCAAGTCTCACTGTCAGTGTATCCATTTCGCCACAGGCTCTCATAAATTTTTTTCTAATTTTGTAGACACATCAATGTACCTTGATCTCCTCATTTCTTTCATTATTTGAGAAAGAACATTTTGCCATCTCTTTTTCTCTAATTTAAAAAATATTTCCCAACTTTGAAATTATTCTTTCTTTCCCCCCTAATTTCTACCATGGCTTATCTAGGTGGCAGGCATAATTTGTGCCACACCGACTGGTTAAATAATTAATCGGAAACTGAACAGTCATTGATAAGTGACTGCAGGCTGACTCCAAGCACACATTTAGGCAGGGAGAGGAAGATAAGCAGACGAATTTTGAATAGTTTTTATTTAGAAAATAACTGACTACAGCCTTGTTAGTTGATTTTAAATTCTATTTCTTTCTCCTTCCTTTGCCCCATTAATACTACAGAAACTGTAAGCCTAGGAATTGCATCGGTTATGCCTCCAGGCAGGAGCTCCTTGGAAATACTGAGTTTCTAGATGAGGTCATCCCAGTTCCCCTCTTAGCACTTCATCTCTGTTTCAGTATCCTTATCCTCAGTCCCCTTTCCTAGAACCCATTCCCTCAAGACCTTGTTCTCAGCTTGCCCTCGGGGCTGGAAGTCATCTGGTGTACTTTCATTCATGTCCCAATTACTAGGAGTTAGATTATCTACTAAGATATAACCTGCAAACCAGAATGTTCATTCACTAATCTATAAGAGTAGGTGTCCTTTTCCAGGAACAAGAATCCGATGTCCCTACTTTGAGCTCCTACTTTCCAAGTACTTGAGAAACCAAATCAATCAGAGGGTCATGTGTTGAGCCAGGGTCTATAATGAGAGGTGGCTCATTGGACCAAGTATGTCACTGGGACCCTGACAAAATAATCCTGCCCTAAAGCCAAGCATACCCCTATAAAGAGTTGGCAAAGACAGAGTGTGCTGGCTGCCCCAGTCCCCTTTCCCCACTAATTGGTAGTGCCTCCTCTATCATACAACTTTGTGACAGAGGTGCTTGGGTCTATTTTGATCCATGTGTCTGGCTTATGGAAATGCCTCACTACTTTACATATTATAATTCTGTAATACTTTTTAGTATCTTTCTCATATTTTAGAATTAGTCTGATTTGACGAAAAATTCTGTTGAAATATTTTTTATTGGGACTGCATTAAATTTATAAACTAGAGTACCAACATTATCACAACATTGATATGAATGTGTTATATCTCTCCGTTGATTCCATTAACTCTGTCCTGCAGAGACATTTTATAATTTTATGTACAGAAGAGTATCTTTTTTTTGCCATATATATATATTTGTTATTGGTATTACTCATGTATGGGAGCACCATTTATTTTTTTCTTATTCACATATACTGTATTATTAGTTTCAGAGGTGGAATTTCGTGATTTATCAGTTGTATACCACACCTGGTGCCCATTACTGCAGGTGCCCTCCTTAATGCCTGTCACCCAGTTACCTATCTCCCCACCTACTCCCCCCTCCAGCAACCCTGTTTGTTTCCTAGAGTTAAGAGTCTCTTATGGTTTGTTCCCGTCTCTTTTCATCTTATTTTATTTTTCTTTCCCTTCCCCTATATTCATCAGTTTTGTTTCTTAAATCCCACATATGGCAGAGAAAGACAAATATCATATGACTTCATCGTTTGTTTTTTATGCCAATTTTATAATCAATGATCCTTCTAAACTTTCTTTTAAGTTCTACTGATTTACATATGGAATATCTGATTTCTTATGCTGACAGTCATATTTTATGCAAATACTATCAGTACTATTTGTTTCTATTCCTTTTGTCTAATTTCTCATTTTCTTTCCTTATTATATTGGCTACGACCTCTAGTACAATATTTAAAAGAAACAACAAAAGAGAGCATCCTTTTCATATTTCTGACTGTGAGAGTCTATCTATTGTTTGAAAATTGAGTGTGAGATTTTGCTGCAGATTTTTTACAGATGTTCTTTATTGGGTTAAGGACATTTCTTCTATTCTTTGCTTAGAGAAGTTTTTTTTTATTAATCTTGCTATAGGCTTGTCTATTTTATTAATCTTTTCAAAGCACCATGTTTTGCTTTTGTGGATCATTTCTAGTTTATTTTCTAATTCATTATTTTATACCCATTTTTTTTATTATGGTCTTCCTTCTACTTTCTTTGGGTTTACTCTTTGTTTCTTTGAGTTTTCTTTGTTTTAATTTCTTAACAATTTAGCTCACTTATTTGCAGCATTTTTAATTTTTTTAATTTTTATTACTTATTTTTTTAGTATTTTTTAAAAATAAATGAAGGACATAGATCCCCCTCTAAGTGTTTCTTTACCTGCATCCCACACATTTTGAAATGTAGTACTTTCATTGTCTAATAGTTACATTCTAATAGAAAACTTCTGAATATAACATAAAATGTGAGATAAGATGCACACATGCAAAAATCAGAGGGAGATATTTTAGAATTATAAGACCTTCCTACTGTTTTTCAGTTCTGCCCAGCTTTATCCTTAAGACATAGTAAGTAAAATTCATTATCATTTGAATCCAAAGATCCAGAAAGGGGAACTGCTTATAATCTTCAACCCACTACAAGAAAAAAAATGAAGGGGTACTGAATAAATACATAAATATTTGACTGATGTGTATTTCTTTCCCCAATAATGTAAGAACCACAAAAGCCTAGTTATTGTAATCATTAACCTCATGACAGTTTTGTCACAACACAAGAAAAATACATTTATACAGACATACAAAGAGACGTATATAGTCATTACTATTATTATAATTTATAATAATTTTTAATGTTTCCTACATGGCAGGGACTGTGCTAAGAACTTTGACTTTTATTTGTCAAAAGACAATGAACTATACATTGTCTTACATGAGCCTTCTAACAATCATATAAAGATATAAATCAATATTATCTTCATATTACTGATTAGGAGATTAAATCTTAAGGAGGCTAAGGAATGTACCCAAGGTGATGGTGCTGCTAAGTGATTGAGTCAAAGTAGAAACAAAGTCTGCCACATTTCAAACAGGGGCTGGTAGCCACTAACTCCACTAACCTGTTCCTTCTCACCCTCTAGGCTAGGATGTTGTGGATAAACCACCACATGAGAATATACAGTGAATATGCTGAGAACAAGGGCAGGCTTATTGAAACCAAAGGTATAATAATAACAGATACTAATTAACTGATGATCATGATGAGAGAGCTTTTGTCTGTCTAAAAGCCAACCCCTTCACTTCTGTTTCTTACCCGTCTCTTACTCAGAGATCTCAACTATTTCTTCTTTCTGCTGTGTTGTGTTCTCCTTTTCTATTAGATCATTCCTGTCCACATACAGGCATGTTGCAGTGTCTTCCATCATAAAGGAAAAAGGCAAACTCCTTTGATTCCAGTTATTGCCTTATTTTTCTTCCTTCTTTGCTGGTAACATCATTTGAAAGAATAATCTAGACTTGTTCTCTCCCCTTCTATACCTCTGGTATGTTCACCTATCCCAAGTAGGTTTTGTGTACCCATCACTTCACTGGGATTGCCATTGTCAAGGTCATCCATGATTCTGATCTTGTCAATCCAGTGACTTCTTGTCAGTCTTTGTACTTGACCTCTCAGTAGCATTTAACACAGATCAACTTTCTTCTTTCTGAAATTTTCTTCTTCTGAAACACTCTCCTGCTCATGCTCCCTGGCAGCACTCCTCCTACCTCAGAGGCTGCTCCTCCGTGTTTTTGCTGGCTCCTTTCCTTCTAATAGTCTCATCACTTACATACCATCTATACATCAATAACTTCCACATTTCTGTCTCTAGTTCAATTCTCTCCACTGAACTAATCTTACCCAAGTGCCAAATTGGCTGCACCCTTTTAATGTCTATTAGGCACTTAAACTTAACATATCTAAATCTGAATTCAATTTTCCCCTTAAATCTGATCCTGCTCAGTCATCTCAATGTCACTGTTACAACCACAATCCACCAATTACTCAAGCCAGAAACATTTGAGACATGGTTGAGTGTGTGATTGCTTAAAATATGACTATCCCTTTTAGTTAGAGGATTATACATCTCCAGCCTATTTACAATAGGCTTGGTTATGTGACTTTTTGGCCATCTGAGCATGAACAGACATGATAGGTGCCATGTCCAAGCAAAAGTCAAGAGAGTGGTACATGGTGAGACATTTAATATTTTCCCCTCTGCCAGGAGACCTAGTCTCCAAGGTGAGAGCTGTTCCTGAAGTCTGGGTCCTGTAATAAAGATAATGAGGAGCAGAGCTCAAAGTGGTCCATGGTGGACCATTTAGTATGAACAAGAAGTAAATAGATGTTGATGTAAATCACTGAGATTGGAGGCAGTTGCTATCCATGTGAAAATTACCTGTACCTGACTGATATTAGACCTGATTTATGCTTCTCTTTCATTTTTCTTACTTTACATACACTCTATATCTTTTAGCTATATCTTCAAATTAGCTCCTTCTCCATATCTGCCCACTTGTCTCCATTTCCACTGCTATATGTTCAAATTAGCTCCTTCTCCATATCTGCCCACTTCTCTCCATTTCCACTGCTTCTACCCTGGTACAGGACCATAAAAGGGCTATTTACTAGTACCTGGCATATGCATTTCCCTTTGACCTATCAAATTCACTTCTAGGCATTTGTTCTACCCATATACCTGAACATATACATATGTAGAGCAGTATTCATTTTAGCATTTTTATAACATCAAAAGATTGGAAGCAACCTAGATGCCTGTCAGTTGGGGCTGTTTAAGTAAATCATTATGCATCCACTGAATAATATACTACACATCAAAGATGGAAAGTCATCAAGATACAGTATTATACATAGTCGGCATTTAAATTTCTCCAATTGTCTCATAATTTTACAGTATGTTTGTTGAATGAAGATCTAAATAAATTCTATATGTTGTAATTGGGTCAGATGCTTAAAAAAGTATCTCTAAGTCTCTAAATTCCCCTCAACTTTCCCTGCCCACCTTTTTTCTTCTTGCATTTTTAATAAACAGCTTGTGTCTTATAGGGTTTCCCATAGTCTGAATTTCACTGGTTGCATCCCCTGGTGTAGTTCAACTTGTTCTTCAACCCCAGTCTGGTAGTGAGATCTAAACCATTGGTTCCTGAATTTGTCTGCACACCAAGGACCTTCAGAATATTCTGATGCTTGTGTCCTACCCCCAGACCTAGATGGTGACTTAATTGTGAGGGTGTGGGTTGGGCTTTAGAATTTTAAAAAGATCCTCAAGTGATTGCAGTGTCCCAAGTTTGGAAACCACTGATCCAGAGGCTCTTTCTGTAAGACTGCTCTATAGGAGATTGATTATGTCTATTTTTCTCTTTTATTATGATCTTAACAGCTGTGAGGATTATCACCTAGATCCATTAATTCATTAGTAGCTGCAAAACGGTGATATTCCTTCTGCACTTATTAGCTGCAATAATTCTGAATTTACCCTCATCTGCTATGATTACCCTAAGGAACAGTTCATATAAAAAAAGTAGGATCAGGGATCCCTGGGTGGCGCAGCGGTTTGGCGCCTGCCTTTGGCCCAGGGCGCGATCCTGGAGACCCGGGATCGAGTCCCACATCGGGCTCCCGGTGCATGGAGCCTGCTTCTCCCTCTGCCTGTGTCTCTGCCTCTCTCTCTCTCTCTGTGACTATCATAAATGAATAAAAAAAATTAAAAAAAAAAGTAGGATCAATGCTTGGTTCTTTCCGTTTATTGTTAGTTTTCAAAATAATGAGTTGATTCTGTGACATCTTACAGTAGTAACTAATGATATTTTTGTATCCTTATGAATTAATGGATTTAAGTATGTTTGATGTGTTTTGACCCATTGCAATGATAATTTTATTCATCAAATTGTCACATCTTTAGCTAATGGGACCATGTGTAAGTTTGCTCCTGAGTACTTTTAATAGAATGTCTTTATCACTTTCTGAATCAATGAGATGTTCCAGGTTCATCTTGTACATGTCTTACCCCCAAGAAGCCCTGGTTCTATTTAGTGAAAAATGGTATCTAGGGATCATAACAGGAGAAAGACTTTTCACTGTAGTTTTTGGTGATACTTCATGATACCATTTTGATACTTCAATCACATGGATGCCTATTCCAAAACTTAAATAGATCTTGAAACTTTTTAATTGAATCCTCTGTAGTTCGTATTCTCTTAAATGTATCGTAGTACCTTATATAACAGATCAATACGATGAATCCTATCAGAGAGTGAAGGACTTTTTTAAAGTACGTTTTTCCCAGTTCTATTAGCTTCCTCTTGTTGCTATAACAAATAACCCCAAACTTAATGGTTTAAAACAAAACAGTGTATTATCTTAAGGTTCTGAAGGCCAGCAGTCCGAAATCAGAGTTGCTAGCCTAAAGTTAAGATGTCAACAGGGCCAGTTCTTTCTGTCCAGGAGAGTATTGGTTCTTTGCTTCCTTGGCTTATGGCCATGTCACTCCAATCTCTACTTTCAGTAGCCACATTAACTTCTCTGATTCTGACTCCTCCTGCATCCCTCTTATAAGGGCCCTCGTGATCACATTTAGGGCCCAACTGGGGAATTCAGAACAACTTCACCATCTCAAGAGCCTTAATTTAATCATACTCTCAAAGTCTCTTTTGCCATAAAAGTGGCATTCCCAGGTTCCAGGGATTAGGACTTGGACATCTTTGAGAGTCATTATTCAGCACCACACAACCTTATATTGTGTATACATCCTGACTTTATTTTGGAGTGTGCCTGAAAAGGGGAAGTGTCTGTGTGGGACTATGAGATCACCAGGGCTTCCTGTTTAGAGAGAACTGGATGGTACAGCTGCTTGGGGGTGGGGTGGAGGCAAGCTCAAGCTCAAAGTGACACTGAGCCTCTGTCTCGGGTACCGCTGAACTAGGCTTTGCTGGCCCTACTGCCTAAATAGCCAACAGATAAATATTTTAAAGAAAATACTACAATTGTTTTAAACAAAGACTAAGTCATCCAGTTGATGACTGTTACAGCACAGAGACCTAACTTTTCCATTTTTATCCCAACTTTTCAGAGCAGGTGAGTCAGTTGAGTCAACAAATCTCAATTGGTATTAAGACGTTAATCTTCTAAATTCAGTCATTTGAATAACGTCTTTACAGTTTTTGCATATCTGCAAATCTCCTGTGCTATTGCTTGTTACCATTTTCCTTTAAATAAACTTAAATGCATTTATTTTAAAAGGAAACTTTATGTCATGGCCATAAATGAAAACCGTTACCACTTCCATGAATAAAAAGTAATGGTAAAAATCAACACTTTACCATGGAAAATTCTTTAAGTCTGTGAACCCCCTAAAAATATTGTCCTGCCACGGGCAGTCCATCCTCCACTGCTGGGAAGACCTGGCTCTCGAAGATGGTCCAAGCACATTTTTTAATGTGCTCTGTCTCAGTTGCCCCAACTCAGCTGATAGCTTAACACCACAGCCAGAGAATGATGAAGCACCTTTCTCAGAGTGCACGTGGAGAATTAGAGCAAATGAATCTTATTGTCCTCTATTTCCCTTTCTCAGGACTGGAGAGAGCTGGTCTGCTTCTGCCATTGCATTTATTCTAAACTATGATAGTAGTTTACCCTCCTCCCGAAGGGGAGAGGTCCTGGTAGTGAAGTGCTTTATCACTGTTAGGGCTAATGTTAACTGACATGTTACAAATGAAGAGTATCATTGGGTCGACACATATTCACTGCATGTCTCATACCAGACACAGTGCTGGGTGCCAGGGAGGCTGCAGGGATGTGGCACTTACAGCCTAGTGGACCAGACAGACTTTCAGTGGCTCATGACAAGCAGTTAATTAAGCATTTACATTATGATTCTTGCAGTGAAGAAGCATCTCATACCGGTTGAAATGTATGCTTTGTATTTTGATACGAACACTTCCTCTGTCCAACTACTGGATGGTATTTGTTAAAGCTGAAAAAAAAAATGACAAGCAGTCCTTATGCTTATTACTTCCCCTCAAGGCTAGTTTTCAAACAATAGGGCTCTCCAAAGAGGACCAACCTCCAGAAAACCATGAAACTGAGGACAGAGATGTCAAAGCTGACACGACTAAAGAGAGCCGGGTCACCCACAGCAGGTGAAGGCACTGAAAGAGAGGGCTGCTTTGGAACGGCTGGTGAACCAGGAGGCCCAAAAATGGGAAGCATGGGGGCACCCTCAGGGGGCCTTGCTTTCTCGGGCTTTCCAATGCCCATCTCATCCCCAAGAAAACAAACGAGCAGGGACTAGTTGGCATCCCTGGGGCTGAGGCAGCAAAGGGCTTGGAGTCGGGGCTGGTGGTCAGGAAGGGAGGGGGCTCAGTGAAGCCACCTCAACCTCTGTTCTGTGATTCTCCCCTACATCACAGTTGGCCACGGAGAGATTCTGGGAGCAGGCCTTACCCTTCTGCACCAGCGAGAATTAAAGAGAATGATAGGTAGCCCAGAGAAGTTTCACAGGATGAAAACGCAACAACTTAGCTTTCTATTTTAAAAATAGAGCAAAGCAGGGGCACCTGGGTGGCTCTGTGGTTGGGCATCTGCCTTTGGCTCAGGTCATGATCCTGGAGTCTTGGGATCGAGTCCCACATCAGGCTCCCTGCATGGAGCCTGCTTCTCCCTCTGCCTGTGTCTCTGCCTCTCTCTCTCTCTCTCTCTCTCTCTCATGAATAAATAAATAAAATCTTTTTTAAAAATAGAGAAAAGCAATTGAATTATGTCATAAAATCAGTTAAGTGAATGATATTTATGAAATACTTCCAGATTCTTGCTTAAGTGTCGGTTACTTGACTGAATTTAACTAGTCTGAGTCCCATTCTCAACACACATACACACACTGGAAAAAACAATGACATAAACAAATTCAGGCATAAAACCTTCCCCTCAAACTTCTCTTCCAGCATGGAGGAGGAAAAAAAAAAGACTAGTGGCTTCATGCATTAAAAGAAAATGTATAGTAAATATTATTAAATAAAATATATTTAAACTCGGATCCCTGGGTGGCGCAGCGGTTTGGCGCCGGCCTTTGGCCCAGGGCACGATCCTGGAGACCCGGGATCGAATCCCACATCAGGCTCCCGGTGCATGGAGCCTGCTTCTCCCTCCGCCTGTGTCTCTGCCTCTCTCTCTCTCTCTCTGTGACTATCATAAAAAATTAAAAAAAAAATTAAAAAAATATATATATATTTAAACTTATAAATTTGAAGTGCAGATCGACTTACATCTAATCTTATATGTTTATATATTTAAAAATGAAGTGCTGTCTCCTGTAGTTGGGCCTTGGGAGGCCTAAATGTGTCAGGGGACCATAGGCCCAGACGTGGCATCCTACAAGAGCCCCTGCCCCATCCTGCTGCACCCAGCAGAAGCTAGAGGATGTATGTGCTCAGGAGAGGAGAAAAGCAAGCCCCCAAATTTCTTACAAACTCCCATCAAGAAAGAATGTTGCTTCTGGGAACTTGGGTCTTTCGAGTTGCCCCACTGATGAGTCCTGCAGCCCTGCCCACAGAGAGAGTTTCTCATCAGAGAGACACAGGCTGCTTCTCGATCTAGAGACACCATCACCCAAGATGTATTTTTTGCAGAGGTGGAAAAAGAACTGGGTTGCCCCAGATGCGCAGGAGCGTCACCATGAGACAAATGAAAGGACTCTTGCTCCTTGTAGACAGGTAAGGGTCCAGGCCAGAGCCCAGAGTTCATTTCTATCTCTCCATCTGCCAATTAGTAGCCTGGGCCTCACTGATAATTGTGCTCTCAAGGTAATGGCTTGTTTAAGTAATTGATGATGTTTGTCCTCGCTGGGGAATCTTAGTACATCAAAAGATGTCAAGAAAGCCAAAATTCACCTACAGTCTGAATTAATCACTTTGTCAAGCACAACAAAGGCTGTCTTGCTTTGCTAATAATCCCAAATGAGGTAGCAACCCTCAGTTAAATAAGGAAACGGTGGTGTCTTTAATTAATATTTCAAAGAGCTCAGACTGGCTTTTTTACTCACTTTATTTTTATGAAAACGAGGTAAAATGCACGCAGAGCAGAAAGAGGAGGCCTGGCTTCACTTGACTTCATAGAAGAGGATCTGGGGGTTTCGTCAATCACGGGGTCAGTGTGTGGGGCTGAGCCTGGGTCAGAGGAAGTCCTCTGCCTCCCATCGCTGCCCTGTGGCCTCAGCACTTCCTCTTGCCCTGGCTTGGTGTCTGGGGTGCCACGGAACACCTCCCCCTTCCCATCAGCTCAGCTGCTTCAGCCTTTCTGGGCTCACCCCAACCCACTGCCCCTCGGCCTGCTCTCCGGCCGACTTTCTGACCTCAAACTGGCTCTCCTCACCTGACAACTCCAACTTCCCCAGCCTCCCCACAGGCCCTCACTGCCTTTGCCTCTCCCCCTCCTCTCCCTACCTCCTAGAGCTCCGGGCCAGCCCAGATCCTGCCCTGGCATCCAGTCCCACTGCCCTACAGGTCCAGAATGGGAGGCTGTCCTGACCCCAGCTGCACAGCCATCCTAGAAGAACCGTGACACCCCCAAACCACGGAGCAGGATGAGGGGCTGGGGTCCGGAAGCCACCCAGTTCATTTCAGCGACCCTTAGAGAGTGTGGGTGGCTGCCACACAAGGGGTGAGTAAGGCATCCCAGCCCCCAGAGAGTACATCCTATGGAAAACAAATCGGGGGACAGGGGATGTCCCTCTGACTTGGGGAAGCCCTGGTAACCAACAGTCTTCCAGGTACTTCTTCTCTTGCTTAAGAATTCCAATTAGAAACCTCAGTGTCATCTTTGACTCTTTGCATCAATCTTCGTCAGCAGTCAGCCCTCAAGTACCGTCAGTTCTGCTTTCAAAACATCTCGGGTGTGTTCTCCTTTCTGCTAACTGGCACTGCCCTATTTCAGCCTCCTGGTCTCCCTGGGGCATGGAGTCTTCATTAGCATCCTGACCTGGCCTCCCCGCCTCTGCTTTCTCCCTTCATCCGACAATCTGCTATCCATTCTAGTGCCAGAAGAATCTTGCTAACACGCAAGTCTGACCACACCGTGGCCCAGTTCAGAACTCTTTGTTGGCTCCCTGTCACTAAACACTCAACTCCTTTATTTGGCACATATGGCCTTGGATGATCTGGCCCTGGTCTGACTCTTCAGCACCACTCCAAGTGGTCTCCTCCCCTGCCTTTAGACCCCAGCAATCTTGCATGACTTGGAACATTTCTAGTTATGCCAATTTGTTTTACCCTTCCAGGCTTTTACCCATGCTCTTCTCCAAGGCCAGGACTAAGGTGATACAAGTGAGGGAACTAGGGTGCAAGATTTAAGGAGGCACTCATTCTCAGGGATGTGCAAGTGCCAACCTTGCTCTTGCACGACCCTGAGAGTGAGTGCCTCCTTAAATCTTGTGTCCCAGGTGCCTGCTTAACTCCGGTTGGTTGGTCCCGGCACACTCTTCCCTGTCTGGTGTGTCTGCCCTCTTTCCCCACCTGGAAAGTCCTGGTCATTCTTCAGGTTTCTGCTACAGGGCTATCTCCCCCAGGAGCCCACCCAGACTGTCCTAGACACATAGAGATGTTCTCTTTGACCACCAGCTCCCTAATGCAGAGGGATTGCAAATGAAGAGCAGGAAAGCTCAGTGTATTGTTTGTAGGAATATAATCCTGTCTAAGTTCATTATTTACTGTACCTGGTTCTGTTTCCATCATGTGGGTTTAGTCATCTGTAGTTAATCCTTTTGTTTTTATGAAGTCCTTAAAGAACCCTTTAGATGTTGTTGTGAGAGAGAGACATCTGCCTTGGGTGAACCCTTACAGACAATTAAATTAGAGCCCAGAGAGGACAGAGGGGGCTACTCCTGTCTCTGTGTCCTGCATAATAATATTGAACTATTACAGAATGTTTCCCACAAGCCAGGAGCTGTTCTAAGTGTTTCACACATGTTAACTCATTTATTCCTCTCCACACTCCGTGCTAGTGGTGCTATTATGATCATCTTCATTTTACGGATGTGAAAACTGAGGCTCAGAGAGATTAAGTAACTCACCCAAGGTCACACAGCTCGTAAATAGCTGAGTTGTCTGGTTCTGGAGTCTGTGCTCTTAGCTAGCAGCCTCTACTGTCTTTCATTTTATGTTTGCAGAGCAGCAAATTGCCTACAACCCAACCCATCTACTAAACAGGAGATGCGGAGAGGCCTGCCCTGCTCACTTCTGTGGGTTAAGGACTCTGAGACCCCTGTGAAAAGGCAGATGCCATTCATGGGACTCTGTTATCCCCTGGGATCAAATCAATTGATCAGATTAGTCACTGAGTCAGCAGGGCCACGAGGCTTGAAATAAGGACAGGTAAGTTCAAAGTGAAGCCTGGCCCGTGCAGAGTAGAAGAGCTGTTCTTTGGCCAGACGAATTTCAATCTCTAAGTAGCCAAGGTCGGTAGGCTGGGGCATTGGGAACTGGTGCACAGAATGATTCTGTTCTTTTGTATCTTGCCTGGTAGGCATTCAAAAAATATTTGCCAATTGGATGTGAGGTTATGTCTTCATAAACCCAGCCAATATTCCCATCTTTCTATTGAACTATGACCTGCCCGGTAGCCTGGAACAGGCTAGGGAAACCCAATTCTGTCTCCCAGCTTAGCAGATGGCTTAAAATGCTTAGGCAATCGAAATAACAAAAGGATATTGTGAGTGTTTCAAAAATATTAATAATCCCACTGCATCTTGTTTGTTACTATAATCCCCAAATCTTTGCACTGACCTAACTCTTAGCAAGTTGACCCTGTGGCCTTTGTTCATCTCCTAGCTACAGTGATCCACTGCAGGTCTAACTGGAAATTGTATGAAAAAGGTCAGAAGGCAATAGCTCCAGTCTAAGATCACCGAGAGTCTCGATGTCCTTTGCTCATTAGTGGGGTTGGTTCTGGCTCTTATTCTTCTGGGCTCTGGTTCAGATGTGCAGACCTATAGAACCAGCCTGACCTTCCCCATGGTCGACCCATCTGGGTTTGGTCTCTTGCCTGCCTCCTGCACCTTATAATCCCTTATACAATTACTGTCTCCTGCTCTAGTCTTGGCTCATCATTTGTACTGGTCATTTATTGCCGTGTAACAAATTACTCCAAAACCTAGTGGTTTAAAACAACCAATATTTATTATCTCACACAGTCTCTGTGTAACAGTCAAGAATCTGGGCTCAGGTTACCTGAGTGGTTGGCTCAGGGGTCTTCCATTAGGTTATAGTCAAGCTGTCCTCTGAGGCAGCACTGATTGAGGGTTGCCTGGGCCTGGAGAATCTGCTTCCATGCTCACTTACGTAGTTGTTGGAAGGCTTCACCATGTAAGTCTCTGTAGGGCTGTTTAATGGGGCATCTGGCTTCCTTCTAAACAAGCAGTCCAAGGGAAGGAGGGAAGGCCCTAAATGGCAGCCTCAGTCTTTTAAAACCTAAACTTAGAAGATCTCGTTACCTCTGCTGTATTTTTTTGGTCATTTGACTGACTGATACAGCGGGGGAGGGTGCTGTGCAAGGCTGTGAAAATTGGGGGACAGGGATCATTAGGGGCTGTCTTGGGAGCTGGCTGCCACATTGCCCATGCCCCAGTGTGGGCAAATTTAATTAAAATACATCCTTCTTCCAAAGTTTCACCCTGGGTTTTTCAGGCTGGTTACTGAGCCTTGTAAGGTCTGTATGCTGTTCCTCCCTATGATGAGGTATTGAAAGAAGATTTGGTCATTCTAAGAAGAATGGATAAAGAAGATGGGGCGTATGTATACAATGGAATATTACTCAGCTATCAGAAAGAACAAATACCTACCATTTGCTTTGACGTGGATGGAACTGGAGGGTATTAGGCTGAGTGAAATAAGTCAATCAGAGAAAGACAATCATCACATGGTTTCATTCATATGGGGGAATATAAGAAATAGTGAAAGGGACTATCAGAAAGCAGGAAAACTGAGTGGGGAAAAATGAGAGAGGAAGACAAACCATAAGAGCCTCCTGACTTTGGGAAATGAAGGGTTGCAGAAGGAGAGGTGGGTGGGGGGATGGGGTAACTGGTGACAGGCACTAAAGAGGGCACTTGATGGGATGAGCACTGGGTGTTAAACTATTTGTTGGCAAATTGAATTTAAACTTAAAAAAAAAAGGATTTGGTCATTCTATTCTTCATTCTATAAAGATGTAGTGAGTGCCTCCTTTGTGCCAGACCCTCTGCCAGGTACTCACCTCACCAAGACAACACACAGGACCTTCTTGGCTTTTGCCAAAGAGTAAAATCAAGGAAATTTCCAACTAAGGAGGATGAAAATGGATGCAGAGCCATCAGAAATCACATGGCTCATGATCGGGAACATTTCCTAAGCACTTGCTATGGGTCAGGCCTTGTACCAAACTCTCGTAATCACTGTGTCCTTTCATCTCTACCCACATCCTCATTATGTCCATCACATAGATGGGGAAGCTGAGGCTTAGAAGCTGGCCCCAGGGGTGCATCCCAGGCCTGGTCTGACCAATGGAAGGGCCTGACCCTCTGGCTGGGCACCTGATGGATCTGCTTTGGCTCAGCAAGGTTGATGGAGAAAAGGAGATGATAAGAGTCTTCTAGGAACAAAAGAAAAGCACCACAACTGGGGGGGTTATAACCACAGAAATATATTCTCTGGCAGTTCTGAAGGCCAGAGTCTGATATCAACGTGTCAGCAGGGGCATGCTCTCTGAGGCTCTAGAAAAGGACCCCTTCTTGCTCTTCCTAGATTTGACAGTTGCTGGTGATCCTTGGAGTTGCTGGCTTGGAGCCACATCCCTCCAACTCTACCTGCACTGTCCCACGGCATCCTCCCTGAGTGTCTGTGCCCTCGTATCATCCTCCCTCTACCTGTGTCTGCATCCAGTGTCCCTCCCTCTTCTTATAAGCATGTCACTCATGGATTAGGGCCCACTCGAATCTATTGTGACCTCATCTGAACTTACATTCATCTGCAAAGACCCTATTTCCAACCAAGGCCACATACTGAGATCCCCAGTGAGCATGAGTTTTGGGGGAACACCTACTAAACCCAGTGCATAGACCATTAGAGCTGTCAGCAGCCCTGAAATGAGCCTGAAGGGAGTAACTTATGTGTGCGTGTTGGTGGGGAGGGGTCTTCCTAGCCACTCTAGGGCAGAAAAGGGGAAAGAGAAAGAAACTGGCTCTAATGAAAGAAGACACTAATTCAAAAATATTTTTTTGCCAGCTCATTCTGAATGTCATACTTTGTTTTTGCCTGCTGGGGTGTGGGGGATTTTTTTTTTTAAGATTTATTTATTTATTTATTTGAGAGCAAGAAACCAACAGAGAGTGTGCAAGTGAGGGGAGGGGCAGAGGAAGAGGGGAAGCAGACTCCCCGCTGAATAGAAAGCCCAAAGTAGGCTGGATCCTATGACTCTGAGATCATGACTTGAGCTGAAACCAACAGTCAGATGCTTAACTGACTGAGCCACCCAGGCGCCCTGGCTCTTTTGGTATTTATCATTACATTAACTCATCTATAGTTGGTTGTTTTACTCAGCACATACAGTTTATAAGGAAAAAGGAAATGAAATTTTGTGGCTGATTTTGGATTGCAAGAGCAGTCCCCTGTTCAAATTTGCCAGCAACTTCATCGAAGACAGTGTACACAAGTGTGTGGCAGAGAGGAGCATGGAAGGGAGTCAAAAGTCTCTTTTTGTCTTTGAAAACCCAAGTGAAATTCACCCTGTGTAACAGGCCTTCTGACTGGGATATGCCCTTTCTTCTTATAACCACTAGCCAGCACCAAGGAGTAGCTTCTTGAAGGGCAAGAGATAATCCTAAAACATTTTTTTTTTAATAACACAGTAGGCCTTTGCACCCATGAGAATATTTAAAACAATTCTGGAGCTATTTATGTTTTCAGCCATAGCCATTTCTTGGCATAACAGCATCTATAAATTTACTGCCCAGCATAGAACAGTAAATTTATCCTAAACAACACAGCTCACAATCTACAAGGATGTCCTCTGGTTGTAATATATTTCAGGATTGGATGGCCACACTAGGTTTTCCACACCCAGTCTTCTTCAGGTCTTCTGGGCTTCAGTGATGCCTCCTTTCCATCCTGCTTTTCCAGACTGGAGCTGGGTCCTCTATGGGTCAGCTACTCCCTTCTCCCACCTCCTTTCCTGAATCAATATTTGCTCTTCTCAGAGTATGCTCCAGTTCTGTCATCAGTCAGCCCCTGGCCTCTATTGCCTATTCAACTAGAAATTCCTGGGCACATCCCCAGGCTCAGTTCGGGTCAACCTGAGCCCTGACCCTGAGTATTCTTGGTACTAGTTTGCCATGACCCGCCGTGACCTGCCATGTCGGTGTCTCAGCTGCCAAATTCCCCATCAATGTCCATTCTTTTTTCAGAGATTATTGTTTTCATTTACAGTAAAAATCCAAGCGTCTAATAGCTTTAAGGTTTTGTTTGTTTTTATTTTTGTTTCTTATTTTGTTTTGTCTTGTCACTTATGACGTCTTTCTGCTTTGCCAGAGATCAGAACCCAGATGTGAAATCTTGGAGCATGTGGTAGATTGAATCATTGCTTCCAATTCTTCATGCTCTTCTTGTATCAAAATTCTATATCGTCACCCTTTACTTGATGACTTTCAAGAACCTCCCATTATGGTGGGTGGAGTCTTCTTCCCCCACCCCATTAGTGTTAGGCTTGGGCATGCCACTTGCCTTACCAAAAGAAATATGGGCAGAAGTGACATTAAACCACTTCCGGGATGAGGCCTCAAGAGACATTATTTCCTTTGGCATCTTTGGCATTCCTGTGATCTTTCAGGAATAGAGCTTTTTCCCCAGCATGCTCTTCAGTCTGGGCCTAATTACAAACACATATGAAGCAGATCTGAACCCCACCCACAGCCTAGAACAGAGCTACCCCTACCAACCCACAGACTGTGAGAAAAAGAAGTGATGTTGTTTGCCAATGAGTTTAGGGTGGTTTGTTACACAGCATTGCAGCAATAGCTAATACAGGTCAATTCACTTGACTTCTCTGCATATTCATTTCCCCATCTGTAAAATGAGGCCATTGGATTATAAACAAGGTACTCCACCTCTTTTTTTTACCCCTATTCTACTGAGGTCCCTGGAATATACCCAATAACAACAGAGACTAAACATACTAGAGTCAACTATTACAAATCACTAAAGAAAGACAAGGATGGGGAAATGTTAATCCATTTATGAGTGGCCTTGGAAAGAGTCATTTCAGTGGAGCTGAAGGGCAAATGGGAGATGAGAATGTGAGCAAGTGTGGGATCCTCTTTCTGAAGCCTCTTAACTGGAAATAGAAAGATGGGTGGAACGGTTGCTGAGTGGAACACACAGTCAAAGAAGAGGTGGGTAGTTGATTAGTTGGTTGGCTGGCTGGTTTACTTGGATGTTTTAAGATGAGAGGGATTAGAATCTGCAAAGAAACAAAGTGCCATATTTAAGGGATAATGAAGATAAGGGCTTAGATAGGATTGTACAGGAAACAAAAGGTCTGGTCTATGAGAGAGAGTGGAGGAAGACTTACCAGGATCTATGTACTGATTTGATATGCATCATTTACACTTCCAGTTCTCACATTCATGGGCGAGGCATGTGTCAATCAATGAAACAAAGACCAAATGGCAAATAGAATTGTGCTGTTACTCTTCAAATCAGAGGACAAATGTAAATTTTGTCATAGGAGAGTTAAATTTTTCTAGAAAGTGAATTGGGTTTAAAGCTTGATTTATTTTGATTTTTTATTATTTTTTTAAAGATTTTATTTATTTATTCATAAAAGACACACAGAGAGAGGCAGAGACATAGGAAGAGGGAGGAGAAGCAGGCTCCATGCAGAGAGCCTGATGTGGGACTCGATCCCGGGACTCCGGGATCATGCCCTGAGCCAAAGGCAGATACTCAACCACTGAGTCACCCAGGCATCCCTAAAACTTGATTTATAAAGCACTTTTCAAGAAATAGATTTTCTTTTCTTTTTAAACACCTACAACTAAGAGATACACAATTGCCATAATAGACTAATAATAATATATATGGATGTAAGATTTATCAATCATAATGTACTCATACTCCCTTTTAAGGAGACAAGGGAAGGATGACTCTACTCTGTCTCCACTTTATCATTGGAAACTGAAGCTTGGAAAGGCCACTGACATCTCAGATCTTCTGCTTGAAAGAAAAGTCCATCTCTCCTCCATGGCCTGCTTTCCCAATCACCTCTAAACCTGCTGCATTCTGGCTCCTGTTCCCACCACCCCATCAGTGGCCTTCTCCAACAGCACCTAAAACTTTTTAGCTGCCAAATCCAACAGGTATTTTGAAACTTCATCCTACTTATTCAAGGTCAAAAGCAGCCTGCTGATATAAGGCCAAGATCATTCAAAACAAGACCACTTGTTTAGAGTATAGCTCTCCTCACTTTTCACTTCAGCGCATTCCTGAAGATCATGGGAGAATTCTGAGTGGTGTTAAAATTCATTAATACATTAATTAAAAATAAAATCATGAGCTATCTACCCAGGAGCTACATAATTATTGTTGACTAAAAGCCTGCAGTAATCAGATAATAAATAGCTATCACTTATTGAATGCTACTGGGCCTGGCAAGTCTACTCCATGTCTTAACTCATTGACTCTTCCAAACGTACTATGAGGTAAGCACAGTTACTATCCCTATTTTACAAATGGGGACACTGAGACACAGAGACCTTACAAACTTGCTTAAGTTTACAAGGCTGGCCAGGGTTTGAATCCAGGCAATCTGGTTCCAAAGCTCAAGCTCTGGGTCATTGCACAAGTGCAGAAGGGCAGCCAAGAGTGAAGTGGTTTTTAGTGAGTTTTCAAAGACAGTGTTGAAGAACGAATGCACTGCCAAAGTGCTCAAAGGTCCTTTGCTTTCCTAAGAGGTTGCCACAGTCACCTTTGCGTTATGATTTTGTTTAGCAACTCTTCCCTTACAGAGATGAACTTCACCCACAGCCCAGGCTAGCTTAAATTAGAAAGACAGAATCTTTTGTTAAGATCCAGAGTTCAAGTCAACGACATTTTGTTATATAACAAATAAGAGTGGTAGCTGGTTGCAGTGGTAGGCAGCCAGAAATGAATGGAAATTCTCTGTGATAATATTCAGAGCAGCAAAGAACAACTAGCATGTATTGGGAGTCTATATATGCCAAGTCCGTGGTGCACCAAATTGTATATATTATCTCCCAGCTTGGTTTGACTCAACAGAAAATTGAGTGAATGTTTACCCAATAGAAATGTATTGAGTGGCCCGGGCATGATGCTAAGCCCTCGAGGAGGAAGGTGTGTAAGGCCCAGTCCTTTGAGGAGCTCACCTTTGAGGAGCTCACCTTAGATAAGTGGTAAGTGAGAGAAGGGACCAGGTGCAGTGGGCCAGGGGCACAGGGAATGCAGAAGCTCTCACCTGAACAAAGCAGGGGAGGGCACCCCAGTAGAAGGAAGGAAATGGGTGGTAAACAGCATGGTGTCTGGAAGGAACTTTGGGCACCAGAAAGGAGAGTGTTGGGTGAAAGGCCAAAGGAGATGAATAGGCAGAGGGGGAAGGAGCCTGGTGGGGTGGTGAGGGTGGGGTGGAGTGGGGTGGGCACAGCAGGCTAGGGAGACTTCATTCCCTGAGTGGGAAGGGCACCATGGACAGGTTTTATGCAGGACAGGGTTTATGTGGTGAGCTCCTGTGGTGTTTATTCTGGCTGTAGAGTTACAGGACAAATTTGAGGGACACAGGCAGGAGACAGGGAAACCAGTTGGGAGGCTATTTCCTGCCAAGGGATATTCTTGAAATCCTGGATTACAGTAGAGCAAGAGCAGAGACAGAGGAAAGAACAATTCAAGGACCCCTTAGGAAACAAGACTGGCAAGAATGTGGATTGGCTGACCGTTAAGGGTGAGCGAGAGCTGGCCTGGGTGGCCAGGTGGAAAGGTGCCATATGCCGAGAGGCAGGGACTGTCAGCCCTCTCTTATTAATGAGGAAACTAGCAAGGATGAAATGACTTTTTCTGGTGGAAAAAGTGTATCTGTCCTAAACTAGAAAGGCCCAGCTGATTTGCACGGTGCCATAGTTCTCCTGAGAACTTTCCAATTACCTTCCATTATCATCCCTTTTGTCATGAGATGATGTTCCCAATTTTGGTCACTCTCTGTTACAAATAGAATTCAAACACTTAAACGTATAACTGACTATGCTTTACAATGTTTACAGCCTGGGGTTCCCAGCTGCCTATTGATTTGCCAAGACAGGAAGGGGATACATGAGATATTTCCAACATTTCAAAGGGTCTAATGTAAATCGCGCAGTTATTGACAATAAGATTGCGCAGGTTAATGAAAATGCCAAGTTTCTTTGCTTTGGAGCGGAAATATAACTTGGTACACTAATGCTGGTTATCTCATTGATCAGCTATTCTCATTGGCAGAGCTTCTATCATTGTCTTGGAATGATTAAAATGGGAAAATCAATCATTACTTAAATATGCATTGTTATTTAGACAATGGGACCTATGGGGAAATAATATAAACAGTGGATGTTGGTAAAGAGTTTAGATAGCATTGCTTTAAACTGGGGATTAGTGTTCAATAGGACTGTGAATGAGGAAGTGTTTGTCCTTTCATGCCTCTCTTCTGGGGGCTGGATGCCTCCTATCACCCCCTCACCACCGCAGGATTGTCAGGGTGCCCTGGTCAGACCCCAAGAGCTCTGTGATCCCCGATATGCCACCTCTAAATGGCCATGTCCTACATTCTGTCCCATTCTCTCCTTTTGCATCCAAGACCTGCTCTTCAATTTCGAATGTGACAATTGCTTTATCTATCTGAATTCATGAGAATGTTATCCACTGCACATCAATGAGGGAGAACCAGCGCGCAGCCTTGAAAACCTTCAGCATTCAATGAGTGTGTGAACAAAGAAGTCATTTATTTACTCTTTGCATGAGCCACGTGCAAGGCATTCTGCTAGGCATTGGGAACACGGGGCCACTAGTGTGCAAGCAAGTCAGAGGGAGATTGACCCAGCCATCCTCGGCACTCACAGGCCCACATGGGCATCTCAGTGACCTGAGTCATCTCACATGGTCATCTCAGTGACCATCACTGATGTTTACTGAGTACCTACTGTGCCCAAGGCATTCACTGGCTTAAGATTTAGCCCTGCCTTCAGGGGCTTAGAGCCAGGCTAGGAAGGTAGGACACATGCATCCACAATGAAATAACATGGTAGATACCAAGGTGACTTCTAGAGACCACGGGGCACTATGGAAGTTCCGGGTGGGCAGAGCTCCTCAGGGCTGGCCTGGTCAAGGTGACCTTCTAGATGAGTGGCCTTTGGCAAGGTTTGGAAGGATGGCCAGGATGTAAACAGAGAGAGGAGGACATCCAGACAGCAGGGACTGTGATGAGTGAGCAGGAGCAGGGAAGAGAATAGGCATATTGTGTGCCAGCAGGAGGGGAATGCCAGGGGAGAGTTTTAGGGCAACTTGCAGTTGAAATGTGGAGGCAGAGGCTGGTTTTGGTGCACGGTGCTGGCTCTCCCCGGGGTGTCTGTGTGTAGTGCTCAGAAAACAGGGGTTTGGCTGAAGCCACTATGTGTAGAGGTTGGCTTTGCTTTCAGGCCATCCAGGTGCCTTTGAGCAAAGAAAGGGCTGTCCCCTTCTTGGGACACGTTCAGGAATTGCTGTCTGCTGAGCTGAAACCTAAAGACACATTTTTGCAAGGACATATAGAAGTTGAGGATGGCCCTGCAGTGTGGCCCAGCGCCAGACTCTGCCAGGAGATGGAAGACAAGGAGACCCAAGGGCGTGGGGGATCTCCCCACTTAGCCAACACTCCACCCTTACCCATCCTCAAAGAAGTTGTGCAATGTCACATATTTCCGGCAAACCAGGAACAAGGTGGCTCTTAATAATTGAAACACCGATGCACAGCAATATGAACAACTGTCCCCTGTCCCTTCTCTCTCCAGAGTTCCATCCCCATGTTCAGATACACGTTATATATACAAATCCCTGTAACGCTGCTCAGGTTCCCAAAGACAGGGCACTTATCCTCAGTGGCAAATGACAGCCTAGAAGATGGTTTTTATTATGGTATCCAGGGGTGGAGGGAAGGGTTCAGTCAGTAACTTTATTTCTGGAAGAGCCACTGTTCTCCCAGGGACAACAGCACCAAGCATATACGCAAGCATCACAGGGAGGCACCAACATAAATCCGATTATTTGCTTTGTTTATAGAACAAATGAGATTCTTCTTTCATCTCTTCCCAAAGAGTGGATGCTAGGAGAAGCCCAAATTCTCACAAGATAAGAGAAAGTATGACCACAAGTATTAAGATTATTGCTGTTAATTTCCTTAAAATCAAAAGCAAAGAACCAATGCATATGCCCCGTGAGTGTGGCTCCTTAACAGCATCCCCTGGCTTCCTGATACAAAAACCTCTTGAGTAAACAAGAAGCCTTATTGTTCTAGAATCACCTTTTATTTTGAGTTGAAACTAATATTGCCTGTCTAATCACCAATCTGCCAAAATTTGGACTGGTTAAAAAAAAAAATCGATCTATTCTTAAAACAGAGGACAATTGGTTGCCTTGAGGCTGTCAAAAGATTGCCTCTAGACACCAAGGACCATTCCTAAAGAAAAGTGCTAAGACTGCGTTTTCTGATAGTGGCATATCTGCTGCAAAGGTTTAGCCTATCAGGAAAATGCCTTTGAAGGTCATAAAATTCATTTGGCTGTATAAGTTCTGGTGTGTATGCTAAAATAATCAGTCACGTTACTTTATAGTCACGCCTCGTACTCTCGTTCTGGAAAATCAATAAAGTGAGGGGAAGGCTAGGAATATTGTGTATAACTATTTAAAAGAGAGAAAACAAAAAATAATATTCTGCGAAATGGTCCTCGAGGAAGCACAGACCTAGTTTTCCTAAGCAGGTTCAATTTTATCTCCAAGCTCATCGCTGAGTTATTAAACCAAAGTACGCATCATATCCTAAACAAAAAGTGCAAAAAATTAAAAAATGGAAATAGCATGCATCCCTCTGTAGATGCTCTAGGGCACTGGAAATTATCCATGGCCTTCAAAATGTATTTCTAAAATGTGTCCATTATTCACACCCTTAATGTTTTGTTCTACCAAATGTTACACACCCTGACATGGTGACTCTTCCTCACCTGGAATTTTCTCCCTCCTCTCCTCTGCCATCAATTCTTCCTTATATTTCCAGACCCAGCCTGAGACCCTTCTGCTTCCCAAAGCCACCTCTGATAGGCTGGCTACCCAGAAATTCTGAGGAGTGAGGGCTGGAAAGCAAGAAGAGAGTCCTGCACACAGCCTAATGAAGCCCCCCAAAAACTGCTTTGTGAGAATGTTTCCCAGCTCCCAGGACACTCTCTCCCCTCCATGGGAACTACTGCTGAGGATGAGTGAGGAAGAGGGAGCAGTTCCTAGTGGATCACTTGTGTTTTATCTGACTTGCTTTTCACCAGCAGTAGCTGGTTCGTACAGACCTGCCCGTGCTTGGAGTCTTGATCCAGAAGGCATTCGGTGGTCATCTGTGCCAAATGCCCCACACCATGCAAGAAGTGCTTTGGTGGCACTCCTGGTGGGTGTCGAGGGCTACTCCCCACCTCCCAGGGCAGCGTTCCTGCCACTGCCGGGCAGCGTTCCTGCCACTGCCAGACAGCTGTGGTTGTTTGTTTACTTTGATGCTGAACTGGAGCCGGCCCGTGCATTGGCCCTCCTTTGCCCTCTAGACTCCATACCATCTATGGCCTGAAGTAAACATCATCAACCCTAGAGCCTCAAAGCTTGCAAACGGATCATTCTGAGGTTTTATTCCTCTGGTCAGCAGCCGCTCCGTTTCCACCAGGCTATGCGGCTGCCTGACCACCACCAACACACCCTTGTCAAGGAACAGTCTCAGCTAGTTGAGATCGCCCTTGTTGCTATGGCCATACTCAGCGTTTCTTAATCCAATACATTCAGGGGAAACTGGGTCAAATGAAGTTAAAGAGATTTCTTTACTGCAGAACTTTTCAGCCCCTTGGTATGCTATGAATCTCCAAGAAGCCTTACCTTATATTTAATTTCCCAAACATTTTTATGAACAGAACTTGGGAAATGGTAGCCAAACTGATCTTCAAATACCCTCATTCTGCAGCTAGATACCTCTCCCTCTCCCTCTCCCTCTGATTATACCAGGGAACACTGATGTGGCTTCCTTGCTCGGACAAACTCAAGAGTTCTCAGCTGGGCTCTGTATTCCAGCCCAGGGGTGTTTTGTTTGGTTTTGCTACCTTATTGAAGTATGATTGACAAATGAAAATTGTATATATTTAAGGTATACAATTTGATGTTTGATATAAGTATACCTTGTATAATGATTACCGCAATTAAGCTAACATTTCCATCACCTCACATAGCTACCATTTGCGTGCGTGTGGTGAGAACACTTAAGATGACCTTCTTGGCAAATTTCACATATTCTACATTATTATTATAGTTACTAATGCTGTGCATTAGATCTCTAGAACGTATTCATCTTATAACTGAAACTTTGTACCCTTTGACCAACATCTCTTCATTTCTCCCATCTTCCAGTCCCTGGCAACCACCATTCTACTCACTGTATCCACGAGTTGACTTTTTAGATTGTGCATATATGTGAGATCATGCCATTTTTGTCTTTCTGTGTCTGGCTTATTTCATGTAGCATAATGTCCTCCAAGTTTCTCCACATTGTCACCAATGGCAGATTTCCTTCTTTTTTAAAGCTGAATAATATAGTATTGTCCACATAGACCACAATATAACCATTCATGGGTCAATAACATTTGTTTCCATCTTTTGGCTATTGTGAATCATGCTGAACAAACATGGGAGTGGAGATATCCCTTCAAGATGCTGATTTCATTTCCTTTGGATACTCATGAGTAGGAGCTGGGTCGTGTGGTAGTTCTATTTTTAATTTTTTAAGGAACCTCCTACTGTTTTCACAGTGGCTACACCAAAGTATGTTTCCACCAATAGTGCACGAGCGTACCCTTTTCTCCACATCCTCACCAGCCCTTGTTATCTCTTGTCTTCTTGATGATAGTCATTCTAACAAGTGCAAAGTGATTACTCTTGGCTTGGATTTGTATTTCCATGATAATTAGTAATGTTAGTCACTTTTTCCTATACCTGTTAACCATTAGTATGTCTTCCTTGAAAAATGTCTGTTGAGTTCCTTTGCCCATTTTTTGAGTGGGTTATTTTGTTCTGTTTTGTTACTATTGTTACTATATATTTTGGATATTAACCCCATCTCAGATATATGATTTGCAAATATTTTCACCCATTCTGTAGGTTGTCTTTTCACTTTGTTGACTGTTTTCCTTGTTGTGCAAAAACTTTCTAGGTTGATGTACTCTTACTTGTTTATTTTTGCTTTTGTTGCTTGTGCTTTTAGTATCATATCAAAAAAAAAAAAAACAAACACCTCATTGCCAAGACAAATTATCAAAAAGCTATCCCCTATGTTTTCTTTTAGGAATTTTAGAGTGTCAGGTCTACATTTAAGTCTTTAAGCTATTTTGAGCTTTTTTTTTTTTTTTTTTTTTTTGCATATAGTGAAAGTAAGGGTTCAGTTTCATTCTTTTGCATATTACTCTCCAATTTTCCCAAAATCATTTATTGAAGAGACTATCCTTTTTCCACTGTGCGTTTTTGGCTCCTTTATCAAAACTTAATTGACCGTATATGCATGAGTTTATTTCTGAATGTCTTAGTCTATTCCATTGGTCTATGTGGCTCTTTTTATGCCAGAACCATACCATTTTGACTTCTATAACTTTGTAATATAGTTGGAAATCCAGAAGTATGATGCTTCTAGCTTTGCTCTTCTTTTTCAACGTTGCTTTTATGGCTCCATAAAATTTTTAGGATTTTTTTTCCTATTTCTGTGGAAAATGGTGTTGAAATTTTGATAGAGATTGCATTGAATTTATAGATTACTTTGGGTTGTATGGACATTCTAACAATATCTATCTAACTGATCCATGAACACAGGATATCTTTTTCAGTTGTGTCTTTTTCAGTTTCTTTCATCAGTGTCATAATTTTCAGTGTACCCATCTTTTACCTGCGTGGTTAAATTTATTCCTAAGTATTTTATTCTTTTTGATGCTATTGTAACTGGGATTGTTTTCTTTATTTCTTCTTGCACAGTTTGTTGTTAGTATAAAGCAATGCAACATATTTTTGTATGTTTGATTTTGTATGTTTGATCCTGCAACTTAACAGAATTCATGTGTTAGTTCTAACAGCTTTTGATGGAGTCTCTAGCATTTTCTATACTTAAGATCATGTTATCTATGAACAGAGACAGTTTTACTTCTTCTTTCCAGTTTGGGGTCCTATTATTTCTTTTTCTTGCCTAATTGCTCTGTCTGGGACTTCCAACTTTCTGTTGAATAGCAGTGGTGATAATGGGCATCCTTGTTTTATTCTGATCCTAGAGGGAAGGCTTTCATCTTTTCACTGCCAAGTATAAGGTTAGCTGTGGGCTTGTCCTATACAATCTTTATCATATTGAAGTATATTCCTTTTACGGGAATTCATTGAGAATTTCTATCAGGAAAGGAAGTTGACTTTTGTCAAATACTTTTTCTGCATGTATTGGGATGATTATATGTTTTATTTGCTTCATTCTGCTAGTGTGGTATGTCATGTTGAGTGATTTGTGGATATTAAGCCTTCCTTGCCTCCCAAGGAGCAATGGTTTCTTTTAAATATGGTCTAGGACTCAATATCTAGATTACTAGATATGGTCTGGGCTTAGTATTAGAATCTAGTCTTAAGTCTTCATAATCACCCATAACATTTTACCTTAACCTGGTCTTAGAATGAGACTTGATCAGAATCCTAAAGCCTCCTGATTCCTACTCTAACAACCACTTAATTCATACCTCTGAGTCTCAGGCTCCTGAGCTTTAAATGCAGCCTGGCATTAAAAGTCCTTGCATCTTTCCAAGACAGCACTTCTCAGCTGCTAGTGTAGTCATATATTTATCTGCTTTGACGATTTAGCTACTTAATGAAACTGCTACAGTTTACCTTTCACACTGCCTCATTAGTCAAGAAGCTCTCCCATTACTACAGATTCCCCTTCTACTCTCCTCTGTTGGTAGAAATAATGAAATTATAGTCCTGAAATCTCCACACCCAAAACATCCAACTGGTTTCCTCTTCACTACTAGAGAAGAGCCATTTCCTCCTCTTTTAAATAAAATTTCTTTCTTTATTTATTTTTATTTTGTAGTCTTTGCTCAGTAATTCATACTCATTAAAGAAATGTGACAGATCTAGAAAAACTAAAAAAGAAATAAATATCATCCATAACCCCACCAAGGAAGAAGAAACCACTGTTAATATTTGGGCCACTTCCTTATACTCTTAAAGAATAAAGGAATCTTAATCAATGGGAATCCAATTGCCAAGTATTAGATGTGCTTGAAATACGCTAGGAGTTAAGGTTACCTCTAGCCATATTCAGTTGACACAACTTCTTCCTTGTACATCAAATCTCTTCCAGAAGTAAGACCTTCAAACAATTTTACACAAAAAAAAGAACTTTTAAAATGTCTTGTCAGGTGTGTTAATCACCTTTGTATGTGCTTCATGTACTTCTAGCTAATATATTCTATATGCCTGCTCCATCTCAGCCCCAGTGGAACAGCCCTGATCTGATATGCCCCTTCACACTACTCAGCCACCTGTCAATTTAAATAAGCATTGTTGAAATTTGTGTCAAATGCACTTTGAGGAAGACTATTGAAATATGTTTTGCCTATTTTATAATGATCTCTTTTTACATGAAATGGACTCTTTTGTCTTCTTCTTTCCAAATTCACATACACACTTCATAATTAAGAAGTCTTTATTAAGTACACAGCATGGTCTCTCTTCTACAAGGTGGGTAGGGATACAAAAACAGTCCACCTGCAACAGCTTAAAAAGGGGTTACCAGGTTGGTATGAACTGAAAATACAACAGGTTTTCAGGAAAATGGGTGAATCCTGTGGGCAAAACTGTTAAGATCTGTACTGATCTGTGAAGGCTAAGAGAAAAACCAGCAAGAAAAATACCAGCAGAAATCAGAGGCTGGAACTAGCCTTCAGCTAACATTTATTATGCACCAATGTTACCTGCTGGGCTTTGGGGTTTGGGGAGCAGGGAAGTGGAGGGTGATGAGAGATATGATAAAAGCAGCACTTGGTAGGGGCTTGGAAGTGCCCTGGACAAACAGAAGAGGCTTCCCTGAGATGTCCCTGAACTTAGCACTGAAGGAAAGAGAAGAGGAAGGGAATTCCAAGCATGGAGACTTGCAAGGGCAAAGGAAGGACGCATATAGCAACATGATGGCTCTCTGAACAGGATATGGGGGAGGGATGGGGGAGAGGAGGCCCCTGGAAGGGCATGAGCTAAACCCTAAGGCCTGGGTGCTAGGCTGATGAATGTGTACTTCTTAACTCTACCCCCATTGAACCAAATGCTAGAAGAACATCTGTGCCATGAATAGAAATTTCTGGAATTGCAAAGAGATGTGAGACCTCACCCCTCCCTTGCAAGAACTCACAGGCTGGTTGAGGAGGCAAGAAGTAATCCTCATAGTTTTATTCTCTCAGAGTTAAGGCTCCCTGTGACAATCTTACCTGGCCCAATGGCAAAGATGACTCTCAAAGGAAAGACAAAGGAGTCTGAACAGTCATGACATGCCGCCCTCCACGGTTTCTTCTTAGGAGTGAGCTGGCTGTGGGGATCTGTCCACCCCCAGCTTTCTCTGAGCACCCCTCTCTCTCCCACAAGTGTCTCTCAAGAGAATGGAGCAGGAGGGAGGCCCCACCACATTCAAGTGGGAGTCCGTTGCTCAGAGGCTACCTAGAGCCTTGCCTGGGAAGAGGAGGGTTGAGAGCCTGAAGATGGTTACCTTGAGCTGGATCAAGGGATAGACCCCAGGATCCAGAGCCACAGCCAGAGCCACCTTCTTCTGTCACCTGCTCTCTTTCAGCATTCTTCTCTCCAGACACCATGCTTACCCCAGAACCTCCATGTATCCCCCTGTCTTGGACATCTGATCCCAACCTCCTGTTTCCTGACCTTGTACCAGAGAGCCTCCGCTCCATGCCTGGCATACATGAACAGATCAACAAATGTTTCTGAGATAACAAATGGAAGTCAGCTTTCACTTCCTATTTACCACCTCTGCTTCGTGCCTTTATCTAATCTCTGTGTCTTTGACCCAGGTTATTAATATGGCCCCGGGAGTAGATTACAAATGCACAGCTGCCTGGCTGAATGGTACAGTGTCATTGTCCGTGACTCCCTGATCTACACTGATTATAAACATCCAGTTACAGCAGCTTATCAGTCAGGACACATGCCCCCTTCCATGACCAGAGCAACATTAACGTATGCAATTCATTCATTCGTTCATCAAACATTTATCGAGGCCATGGTGTAAGTCAGGCATTGAGCTGGGAGCTGAGAACAGAGAAGTGGAAGAAAAAAAACCCACAACAAAAACAGAAATGTGTAGAAAAGTGTCTAATATGAGCATTAATGCTGTGAGACCACCTGGAAGATCCAGGCGGGACACGCTTTGAGAACCACAGTCAGAGCATAGCTCTTGATGGGAAAATACATTCATAATCGTATTAAGAAGAAATTTAAAATATACCTGAAGCACTAACAACTTCCTTTCCTCCGCAGTTAGCTGACAGAGATGGTGGTTAATGATGCTGGCTGACACCTACTAAGCACCTACTATGTGTCCGCACTGTGGTGTGTGCAGCCCTGAGCATGGGAGCACTTTGAGATGGGTGAATGCGGCGAGGCAGGGAATGAGAACTGCTCCTTGCTCCTGGATTTGCATGTGGCTGGTTTCAAGGCAAGATAAGCTATACTGAGAAAAGTTCAAAAGATAATTAAACCAGTTAAAAAAGCAAAAACAGCACTGGGACTGAAGCTGGGTTTCAGAGCCAATTTCCAAGAAGTCATTTCATCATCCTAGAACATCAAACGTGAATTCCATTTTCAGCTATGCAAATTCCAAAAGAATAATACCTCACATTTGCATAATGCTTGATGCTTTTCAAAGTGCTTTCCCAGTTATTAATCTAGGGGAGGCTTTATTACCACCGGAAACATAAATTGAAATTCTGTTCAAACTTGAGTTCCCCATTAATTTTTCCACTTTCCCCTCAAAAACCAGAGCCACCTAAATCCAGGTGCTTTGGATCGAGTGGGTAGCTGTAGTAAGTTTAACCCGCCAGGTGAATATGCATTAATGGAGCATATTGCGGGCCCGTCCATCTACAGACGCAGGCCTTCGGCAGGGCCAGACTCCAAGAAGCCTCCTGTGAATTAACCAGAAACAGGGAACTGCCCTCAGTTCAAATCTGAGAGTTTTTCAGGGAGTGCAGTGTGGGCACTGTACACACTCCATTCATCAGAAACCATTCCCTTCTATCAAATATCAGAAAACTAGGAAATTAGTTCCACCACTTTGTCCTTCCACCTACAGAAAACCCTGTCAGTGGCCTCCTGCAAAGTGGCCCACGATGCCAGACAGCTCCTATGTCCTTTTTGTTTTTAATGTCATATGAACCGAGAGGCCGAAGCCGCAGTATATCTGCCACAGGGAGAGGATCTCAGAAAAGTGAAGTGAGAAGATATGACATGTACGAGAAAATACTTCTCCCCAAATCTCTCCAATGTGTTTCTTTTTCCATCTCTTCAAACTTAATTATGTGTAGCGTTCTCCGTCACTGAATCACCAGCCTTTCCTGACACCTCGATCTCATTGCATTTTAGCAAAAGATTAACCTGGCTGTTTGCTTTTAATTCTGAAGCTGTGTTAATACTCAACTCCCTCTAGATTAGAAAAGAAGAAAAACACACTCCCACATACCCCGCCCTGGCTCCAGCGAGGCTCCAGGGCTGCTGTTGCTGACAGTGTCACAGTCATGGGAACCTGCTGGCTGCACTTACCATTTCAGGAGGGCCAAGAGGACCACAGAGAGGGCCACTGTCACCATGGGGCCATTCACTTCCAGTTTGAGAAAACTCAAGACTTCCATTGTTCCTCAGAGTCCCTAGAAGACTGGTCCTCCAGAGGAAAGAGGGAGCCTGGTCCTCCTGCTGTTACAGGGACCACAATCTGCAGAGAGAAGGACTAGGCAACCAAGACCGCATCATATCAAGTGGGTCCCCAAAATGTACTCTCCGTCAGAGCGTCTCCTTATAAAGAGGAAGGAAGAGGAGGGAAAAAACACAGGGTTTCAGTGTAAGGCAATGAATCAGCAACTTTATTTTCTTGAGGACCGCCCTGTCAATAAACATTTATGTTAACTTCCCTGGGAATTAGCAGCAGAACTGGTCCCATGTTTGCCGAGAGATGTGAAATGGTTACAACCATAGATTCCCTTGAGTTGTCTATGAAGAAAGACTCCCCTTCAAAAACTTAATTCATAATTCACTGAAGACACGGGATCCAGAGACCCTGAATATCCCAGAAAAATTTGGGGTCAGATATCAGCCTGATGGAAAATGCTGATGGAACTGAGGACATCCATCCCACAAAGTTTATTGGTTCCTAGGACCCAGGGGGTCTTTGGTGACTGGCCAATGGAATAGACCAAAGATCTTGCCCTGTGTCAGCACTCTCATCATGAGTTGCAGGATTTCTCACATGTCTAAAAGCATGTCCGTAGGCTCATGCACGTGTCCTTTGTTCTAGCACTGAGCTTATCTGACTGAAGTAGACTGAATCATTTTTTCGTTTATTAGTCAGTGTACTACACTTTCAGTAATAGGGAGGGTGTTTCAGAGAGAGAGTCATTCGGTCACCATGATATTCATCCATTCATCAATATGTATGGGGGACCAGGCTCTGTGCTAAGTGTACGGTGTTTGAAAAACAGAAGTAGTACCAGACTCCGGGAAAATTTCTCTCGGGAGAGATAGACAACAAACAGGGAGACAAATAAATAAGTAATTGCAAGTTGAGAGCAGTGCTGTGAAGGTCATGAACACAGGGTATGAGTAGGAAGAGCTGGGGGGACCCCGCTAAGAGAGTGTTGCAGGGGAAATCTGTCTCGAAAGGAAAAGCTTGAAGCTGCGATTCTCAGCTGGAGAGGAGTCCACCAGGGAAAGGGCCACGGGCAAAGCCTTCTGGGCAAAAATGGGTGACACAGATAAAGGGTCTAAGGTGGGAAGGAATTCCTGTGTGTGGGAACTGGAAAGAGGGCAGTCCTGCTGGAGCAGATGGGCCAGCTCGGGGAGACATCGCTTCCCTAAGAGATGGAGACTGTCAACAGAGGCTAGACAGCACAAAGCCACAGTGAGAAGCGTGGGCTCCATTTTATGTGCCACTTAGGGTTTTAACATACTTGTATTTATGTTTGGTGAAAGCATTCTGGCTGCACGTGGAGCACTTGTGGGAAGGAGCAAGAGGAAGAGCGGGGAGGCCACTTAGAAGACTCTTCATGCATCCTAAGATGAGCCTGCAGACAGAGCAGGAGTGGACGTAGAAAGAAGTAGAGGAATTTGAAATATATTTAGGAGTAGACCGCAGAATGTCCTGACGGATTGGATGTGCGAGGAAGGGGGAGGAGGAAACAAGTCTGACTCCTGGGCTCCTGACTTGAGCTGTGGGTGTATACATAGAGGTGACACTGAGGTGGGGAAGATGGAGTGTTGGTGGGAAAAATCAAGAGTTTGGCTTGGGTCCTGTTTAGTCTGAGATGCCTGGGGGCCATCTGAGTGGAGCTGTGAAGTCAGAGAGGAATCTTCACTGAAAACATAAATAATAATGATTGATAACAAAAATGCCATTTATGGAGCACTAACTATGGGCCAGTTCTTATTCTAAGAGCATTCACTCATATGTGTTAATTCGTTCAATTCTCTTAAACAGCACGATGAAGCCAAGCTTTCTATTAACCCCCTTTTAGAAAAGAAACTAAGACATGGGACACATGACTCCAAAGTCCATTCTCCTAATCAAAAGATTATATTCCAATATGGAAGGCATCAATATACAGAGGAACAGATGAGCCACAGCCACAAATATGATACAAACCACACAATACTTCCCTTTTCTCTGGCCATTTGCCCTGCCTCCCTGTTTTGCATTCCTACTGAGGTGCCCCCAACAGCTGCACCCCAAGTGTCTCATGCTCCTGCCCAGCCCTTTTGGATGTCCATGACTCTCCTCATATTCCACATGTCGTTTGTTGCATTTGATCAGGACTGTGCTGAGATGTTAAAGGATCTGTGTATTCCGCCCCCCCTCACAAAACAGAGCTATGCTTCATCAACAGTCATCTGAGATGCGACGCTTTCAATCACAGGAGCCATGGGATGGGGCTTGGGGGCAGAGCAAGTGGGTGTGGAGGAAGCAAGTCGTCACGGCCATGGATTCAGAGAGTTGGAAGGACCTCAGATATTACGAAGGCCAGTCAAGGAGATGTTCATGAAAAAAATTTTATTTTTAGGACTCCAAGGTGAAATAAATATGAGAAAGTGCTGGTGTAAGTTAGCTTATTTCCTGAAAAATACTTGAACTGGCCAATGTGCATGGTGAAGCTCCGAGAGTGGCATGCAGAGAGCAGCATTGTGTTTGACCACAAATTCTTGTTAGGGGCATTCATGAACACATCCCAGATGTAGTGTTCTTAGGAACGTGCTTTGAGAAATGTTGACCAAACCCAACTATGATTTACAGAGGAAGGAATAAAAAAGAACCCAGAAAGGGAAAGTGACTGGTACCAAGTCCCACAGCTGCCTAGTTCTAGAACCTGGGTCGCCCAGCTTCTCTTCAGACTCATCTAGAATACACTCCTCACGTCACCCCATGCACCTGGCACAGGTCCCGCCCTGTTCACAGAGAACCTTTGAGTATTAGCAGCCAGTTCAAAGATGTCTGACTTTGTTGAGGGGTTGCCAGCTCCCCAAGTGACTGAGTTCACTCATTCATTCCTCTGACTAATATTTTTGAAGTCCTTTCTATGTGATTTGTGATTTGGAGGAGCTGTCAATGCTGCGGAGAGATCATCCCATCCTTTCCACGCTAGGTATGGATAGTAAATTAACCAAGATGAAGTGGAAGGGTCCAATATGAGAGATATGAAGGATTTTTATCAGAGTAACATGATTAGGAATGTATCAATTTTAAAAATCTATGACACAATGCAGGAACATTTGGGAGTTTTCCCATGATAAAGGACAGTCTGTCACCATGATGCTCACCATAATCAAGCATTAGGCCTTTACTCTCAAAATATTTTCTTTTTAATGGTATATCTATTAAAAACGATCAACTTTGGGGCACCTGGGTGGCTCAGTGGTTGAGCATCTGCCTTTGGCTCAGGGCGTAATCCCAGGGTCCTGGGGTCGAGTCCTACCTACATCGAGCTCCCTGCAGGGATCCTGCTTCTCCCTCTGCCTGTGTCTCGGCCTCTCTCTGTGTGTCTCTCATGAATAAATAAATAAAATCTTTATAAAAAATAAAACTAAAAACTAAAAACCATCAACTTCATAGAACTGTATAAAAAGTGTTTTATAATTCCAACTCCCAGAGATGAACTCTTGTTAACAAATTAGTGTATATCCTTCCACATCCTTTTCTATGCAAATACGAACCTAGATATATTCATAGTTTTAAAAAAAACAAGATCGCCATACCCATGCTTTTCTGCAACTGGTCTTGTACACTTACTGTAGCATGCATACCCTTCTACGTCACAGCTAGAGATAGATATATGTCATGGGCTCCCTAGGATCCCACTGTACAGATGTGTTGTGACTCATTTAGCCTGTCCTTCACTGAATGGCATTTGAATTGTTTCCAACCACAAATGAGGCTGCAGTGAACATCCTTGTACATATCACCATGGCCTTGGGTAAGGACATCCCAAGCAAAAGTCTTAGAAGTGGTAGTGCCGCCCCCAAAATGTGCATTCCAAAAAGGTTGGTGGGTGCTAGAAGCAGTTTCGATTCTCCCTCCCTCGAGCTGTGTGTGGAGTGCCCACCTGGTGGGACACCCCAGTTTTTCTCCTTCTGTCTCAACCCACCCCAAGTCCATCCTTTTTTTCCTCCTACATCCAGGCAGACACCTCCCCCAGAGTTGAGTCAACTGTTTTGACTTAAGTCTTGTGTTTCTTTTTAAAGCTTTCACTCCATAAATTCTGTGGTATTTCCTTCATGTTCTCTGTGTTTAAAAACTGCCTGTGCAGATGTCTAAGTGGTGCCTTCCTTCTCTCTGAAGACTCCCAGCTGGCCTGCCCAAAGCCTGATGTCTCTGGGAGGCTTGAGGCATGGGGCACATTCTCCCTGCCTACTAGGGCCCCGAGTGAAAGGACAATGGGGCTTAGCCAGCACCATGGAAGTTCAGAGAACATTTGCATGTAACCTCAGCTGAGCCGAGAGCAACCCTGAGGAGTAGGTAAGCAGGACATTTCATGCCTGGACTCTGAGAGAAATGACTTGAGCTCAGAGATGTAACAGAACTAAAATCATACATTAATAAATTCTGGAGGCCGGGCTTCAGCCCCAGTCTTCTGGCTTGAAACCCAGTGTTTTCCCCACTAAATCTAAAAATGCATAGTTCTCCAAGCCAGCCTGTGGATGCGATACCATTTATCTTTATGGTTACCCCCTGGGTTACCATAAAGTGTTGCTATAGTTAAGGAAGATGGAGGGATGATGTGGGCCTGTGAGCTGCTTTATCTCCTTGCAGAAGATACTAGGGCCCCTTTTGGAAGGGGAAAACAACAACCTCCCCAACACCATCCAATATCTTAGAGATCCTCTGTCCACTTTCTGAGAACGTGAGGTCAGATTAGGAGGGCTCATCCATTTCTTCAGTCAAGTAACATTTGCTGAGTGATTGCTAAGCCCTAGGCACCGGGAATCGAAGCCCAGTGGATAAGACCAAGGTCTTGCCCCCCGAACTCACCTCCTGGGATAGGGAAGCAGATATGTAAATACCTAAGTGGCTTCAGTGTAATAGGTACCATGACATAAATATGTACAGGGCACAAAGGGGGCAAAAAACAGGAGGGAGGAGATGGAAAAAAAATTGGGACACATGACACATAAGCTTAGACTGGACGGATGACTTCACTGAGCAGATGGGAACGGGACAGATGTGCTTAGCAGGGGGAGCACAGCTCAGGCTTGTTCCAAGGCTACAGAAGCTGGCAGTAATAGGGCGAATGGGCAGACACTCAGAGGCCAGGTCACGCACCATTGTGGGCCATGCCAGAAAGTTTACACGTTATTCTAGGATCTGTGGGAAGCCAGAGGAGGACCTAAATTGAGCTGCAACATGATTAGCTTTGCTTTGAGAAGTTTCTCTCAGGAGGCAGATGGCTGGGTCATACCTGAGATGGGCAGACCAGCGAAGAGGCTGCGTGGCCCTCTAGGTACGAGATAAAGCTGTAGGGCCAGAAATGGGGAAGAGGAGACCACATTTGGGGATTACCGGGAAGGCAAAATCAACAGTATTGGGTCACCGATGGAGCATGGGGGGGAAGAAGAAGGGGTTGTTGAGGAGAGCGCCCCCAATTTATGGCCCCATTGATTGAGCCCATGTGTGCCATGCACCACAGGAAAGACTTGGCAGGAGGACTGGGTAGAGGGGAATTCGCGTGGCTTCCGTGGTGAGCAAGCTGAGCCCCGGGGGGCCACACAGGTAAAGGTGCTTGGGAGGTGGCCAGGTCAGGAGAGAAATCCGAAGCAGGGAAGTCGTTTTCGTTTCGAGAGCCATTTGCTGACAGGTGGGGTGATGTGATAAGAATAAATTGGCCACAGAGAAGAGGTGGAGTGTTCAAAAGCGGGCCATGGAAGGAATGCCATGAATAGCAGCTTTGGGGAGAAGGTGGGCAAGGGGCTGGGGGGTGATGGGGTGCCGATGGGGCTTTCAAAGAAATTGAGAAGGACCAGTCTGGGAAACCCCACAGAGGGACCCCTCCGTTAGTGCATGAGGATGTGGCTTTCTGTTCTCAAGCGATCTGGGTTCTTTAGCTCTCTTGGTGGGAAAGCTCTGCAGCCCTTCTGAGCCCTGGGTTGTCCTGGTGAGGTGGGGATAATGGTGTGCACTTCGCAAGGTGGTTGTGGGGAAACAAGGTGCCCGTTTGGCCGCTTGAGCGGAGCTCCGGAGCCCAGCCAGCACGTGCACATGCGGTCGGGGATGTTTGCACCAAAGCCACAGGAGAACGGTTGTAGGGAGCAGGAAACGGCCCAGGGTGTGAATGCCGCGGAAAGGTCAAGTGTGGTGGTTACCGAGGCATCTCTGGATTTGGCATGCGGGTCCTTCTACCCCCCCCCCTCGCCCCCAGGATGGCTGTGGTGCAGCGGGGGGTGCAGAGACTCAGAACCAAGGGAGACGGAGGCTTAGAGGGAGCTGAGTCAGCCTCCTCGGTCATTCTGTGGCCCCACGGCTGAGAGGTGGGAGGAGTCGCACGTTTGCCCTGGCTGGAGGAGAATTTGCAGGTGCCGCTACTGGGGGGCCCAGGTGAGGTGCGAACACCCCCTCTCGGGAGCCGCGTGGGGACAGTGGCCATCTGTGTGTTTCCCCTCCCGCGGAGAGGACAGAACTCGCTCCTCTCTTCAAGGTTGCTATGGAGACATGGATGGGTTTGTGAACAGTTTTAAGGTCTATGTCACATCTTGACTTTGTGTTGGTCGTGAGGGCAGGGACCATATTTTATACATCATTGTGCACCCGCACCACCCGGCCCGCTGCGATCTCATGTACCGCACAGCTTTTATTAGCATGAGCCAATCACTCCCAAACCTGTTCTCTCCGGCCCAGTTCTCTATCCTGAGGTTCAGACGTATAGCCAGCTGCCCACTGGTCCTCTTCTCACAGATACCCTGCAGATGCTAACAGACTTGAAATGTCTAAAGCCACACTCATTGTCACAGCCCCCTTCCTCCATTAAATGCTTCACCCTCGTCCCGTGTTCCCCATGCCAGTGAATCATGCCTCCTCCCCCTCCCAAGTCAGAAACTGGGGCTCACCCTCGACTCTTCCTTCTCTCCCAGCTCCCCACCCCTATATCCAGTTAATCACCGAGCCCTGTTGTTTCCATCTGTGAAGTCCCTCTCATTCTGGTCACTACTCCCTTTAGCCATTCTTACTTATTTGAGAGAGAGAGACAGAGAGTTGGGAGGGGCAGAGGGAGAGGGAGAGAGTCCTCAAGCAGACTCCTCGCTGAGTACAGAGTCCGAGGCAGGGCTCGATCCCATGAACCCGAGATCATGACCTGAGCTGAAATCAAGAGTCAGTCACTTAACCAACTGAGCCATCCAGGCGCCCCATCTGTTCATTCCTACATTCATTCCACTGGCTTTTTCCCCCCCCCACTGGCTTAATGAACATGCCAGCATCTAGCCAGTATTAGGCAATGGGAACTCACTGGTGCGGGAAACAAGCTAGGTGTCCCATATCACAGAGCTTGTATCTAGAGAAGGAACTGCCCAGATCCCAGCTCTTTCATGATCATCATCTCTCACTAGGCCGCAGTAGTCTTCTAGGGGCTTCTGTGCCTCTCGTTCATCCATCAATGTTTATTTGTTGAGCTTGTGTGAGATGCCCAGCACCCTAACCAGAGCATAAAGACCAGCATGACTGGGAGGCATAGAGCAAGGAGAAATGTGAGGCTGGGCAATGTAGGAGAACAGCCAGCGGTCAGAACACCTAAAATCTGCTGGGCCGTGTGAAACATGTACTGTTTCCTTCCAAAAGGAGCGGGACGCCATCGAAGGAAAGGCTTCGTGCAGGGAAGTGACATAATGCAATTTAGGCCAACTCTATCCCATCTGCTTTCACTATGAAAATGAGTGTGGAGCTCATCAGATAGCAGTCTAACATCCACATGTCGCCAGGTGCCCCAGCCACACAGCAGGGGCCCCAGAGCCAAGCTACCGTTCAGACCTTGACTGCGTGTGTCATCGGGAGGTGGGAGATGCCCTTGAGTGCAGGCAGCTCTTGATATCGCTAATCAGACACGACCCACCCTATGTCCTTCACATCTCAGCATCTCTATCAATTTATGTCACCCATGATCTCAGCTTGTCAGATGTTAGCACTTTCTAAATTATCACTGAATCTCTCCTGGCGCTCAGCGTGGCTGAATGTGGCTACATGTTGATGATTACGGAGAGCTCTGTCTGTGAACATGGAGAGTCAGCAGATGGTTCGGCTGCCTTAAGGCAAGTCTTGGAGCTTTCAGGCAAGTGAGTGCCCAGATCAGCCATTTTTCACCTCGAATCACTGGAGCTGGGGCAGGCATTGCAGCGACAGACTGCAGAACGCAGAAATTCTGGTCATTGCATGGCCAGAATGCAGAAATTCAGAATCCAACGTCTGACAGAAGACGGGACTGGTATCCCCAGCAAGTCAGCACCATGAAGTCCCCACGCAGGGGAAAGAGGGCATGGTGACATATGCATGGGGCCTAATAATGTGGATCCCAAAGCAGAAGATAATCGGAAGTTTTGGCAGCAAAGCTTTCAAGGAAATACATACATGAGTGGGTAGCAAGACCCCAGGCCCCAGAACAGCCAACAGAAATGAGAACTGAGTCGTGGTGAGGCGGGGTTGGAAAGAAGATGGATAGAATAGGTACGTAACTAGAAGGCTCCACATCCCAAGGGTTTAACTACAGAGTTTTCGTTCTCACTCACCCAACAGTCCAAATGTGGGTGTGCAGTAGGCAGCCTTCCACGCGGTGATCTGGGGACACAGGCTCCTCCATCCACTACCGCAGATGCCTCTGCTCGATCATCCTGCAACCAGCTGGTGAAGGGGAAAAGGAAAAAGAAAAGGTGTGAGGAAAGTTTTTAATAGGTCAGGCCTGGGAGTGGCATAAACATGCCCATCCTGATGTCGTTGGCCAGAATTCAGACACGGCCACGCCTACCTGCAGAGGAGGCTGGAAATGGAGTGGGCCCAGGAGAAAAAGGAAAACAGCTGGGTGAACACCTAGCATTCCTGCCACAGGTAGTTCCCATCTTGAGTATGTTCTCAGCCAATGATTCCTGCCTAGGAAGCCGCTGCTAGAACAAGGTGGAAGGTGATTCCATTGAGGTCCCCCCAAAAAAGCCAAAGCCCAATCAGTTCAGGATCAAGGATAAAGAGCAACCAGGGCAGCCCTGGTGGCTCAGCAGTTTAGCACTGCCTTCAGCCCAGGGCGTGATCCCTGGAGACCCGGGATTGAGTCCCATGTCCGGGACCCTGCATGGAGCCTGCTTCTCTCTCTGCCTCTCTCTCTGTGTGTCTCTCGTGAATAAATAAATAAATAAATGATATTAAAAAAAAAAAAAGAGCAACCAGCCTGCAAGATGCTGCCCTCCGACTATGTTCTGGCTCTCTCTGCTGAGTCTATTTCCCATGGTGCTCCTGCTAGCTGGGGTTCTGTTCTAAAGTCGCAGCTGGGAGCTTGCCCATAGCTTTGTGAGGCCATTGGAGCCTCCCTGTGTGGTGCTCATCCAGGCCCAACTAGACTAGACTAATCCACCTAACTAGATCCTCTTAGAATGTGGTGCTACTTGAATCAGTTCCCTGCACCCCAATGGACTATGTGAATAAGAAATATTTGCTCTGCCTGCAGAAGTCGACTTTGTACCTTGGATGTTGTTTCAAGCCCTGTCTTAACGAGGCCTAGCTCCCTCCCCGTCTGCACTGGTCCATGTACTACTGAGTGAGGTCCCAGCCTGCCTTTTCCCTGTGCCCTTATGAGTTATGAAAGGCTTCGTGCCATTCTGTATCCTCACCCACCCCGCACCAACAGGCCAGAATCCTCCTGTGTATTTTCAAAACTCAGATGTCACCTCCTCAAGGAAGCCCTCCAGACTACCCATGATGATGATTGGCAATTTTGTGTCCTGCCATAACACCCCAGGCTTTCTCTACTGAAGTTGCCTGACTAGTTGCCTATCTATCTGTACTCTAGATGTAAGTCTTCTGAGAACAGAGGGTGTGTGTATCTGATTCAAGAGTGCAGCCCCAGTGGCAAGGAGAAAGCCCGCCTGTCACTCAGTAGGTGTTCATGAAATGCTTGCGTGAAGGAATGAATGCCTGTGCTTCAGGTAGCAGCCACCAGATGGCAATAGTACTCTTTGGGTTATGAGGGTAACTGCTCATAGAACCCCTGAAAGAAATTGAGGTCTGTTCCCATAATCCAAACACTTGGTTATTTTACTATAAAATGTATCAGTTAATTGAAATAACCACCAAAGCATTGATCAAACTAGCCCTCGTACCAGAGATGTAACAAACGGAATACCATAATGAAAGGAAGAGGTACAGAGAAAGCACCAAGGAGTCGGTGAGTCCTTAGGACCCCTCTCCCCGTGATCTCATGGTATTATTTAACTGAAGGCTCTAGAGGATCCATTCAGAGTCCTGAGTGGGTGAGGTCTCCGAAGCTGTCCCAGCCTGACACCCTTGTGGCTGTCTGTACCTATTCCGGGTTCACTGGCTCTAATTTTACCTGCTTATCTTATCAGGGTTTTGCCCATAGACCAGTTTGGCTGGAGAGGAGGGTTTATGAAGGCTCGTGAGAGATAAGGCTGGAGGCAGGGCAGGGCCAGCGGGAGGAGACCTCTGGATACCAGCTGAGGAAGGTGGACTCCACCCCACGCACAACGGAGTAGCCGGCAAAGATTCTTGTGCGATGCACACATGTGTGTGCAGGCGGGCCGTGAGCATGAGTGAAAAGGGAGTGGAATGCAGAGGGAGGGATGTGTGCCAAGTGGAGTTGAGGAGGACTGATGATGGGGCAGGGGGAGGAGCAAGCGAGGGAGACCCACGGGGTGCAGGTAGGGGGTCACTGTAGCCACCTAAGGTGTAGGGCTGAGGCACCAGACAGCCTGGAGGTGTCAGGGATGGTGGGCCCAGGGTGGATCCAGGTAGGTCCTGCAGGATTGAATGACTGGTTGGGAAGGAGAGGGGGAGACAAGAGCCTAGCAAGGAGCCCCACTATTGGGCCAAACCCTGCCTTTGTGCAAATTAGAAAAAGGCCTGACTTCCCCAGGACACTCGACTTTCACCTGCCAGCGAACCGTCTGGTCTGCAGAGCTCCTAGGGGAATAGGGCCCCGGAGTCAGGGAGTCCATGCCCGCCCTGCTCCCCAGCGGGGTGGGACCCCGGGTTCCAAGCCTGGATGCAGGAGACAGGGATGGGATGGGGTTTCCAAGTGAAACGGGGACAATGAAAGGTGGCCTCCTTTTAAGGGGAGGAGCATCCCAAGTTTCATACATCCTCAATGCTGTGGTTCTCGAACTTTAAAAGCGGGTGTCAGACGCACAGGGAGGGCTTGCTAAAACACAGGCTGCAGGTGTTTGAGTCCATAAATCTGGGCCTGGGCCTGAGAACTGGCATTTCTACCAAATTGCCTGGCGATGCTGATGCTGCTGGTTCCAGGACCACTCTCAGAGCCCTACCCAAACCACATGAATCAGGATCCAGATAGAAGAAACATCTGGATGTCTTCCCTCCACCTACATGATAGGTTCAAAGACTGCACCCCTGCAGACAGCTCAGGTCTGAGGAGGCCGTTGATTTGAGCCGCAGCGTATCAGCAAACTGCTGGGTTCCTATTTGCGAATTGCCCCCATTTTGTCTCTAACACTCCCCTCTATCCCCCAGGAGAGGATTCAATGTCCCCTCTTTCCCTGAGAGGAGTACCAGACTGGCCAGCATCGTCCAGTCCTCCCTAGAAGCAACATGAACTTTCTCAAACTTGGTTCTTTCACGCTAAGCACTTGCCACTTTGCTTCTAGCTCTTCCAGATATCTTCTAGACATTCCAGAAATATCTATCCTACATCTCCCGTGGGCAGGACGCGCCTGCTTACTGCTTACCTGCCGAACAGGAGCCATCCATCCCCCTGCCTCCCTTCTCTGCCGTGAGCTCGTCCTACCCCAACCCTGGTCTCACCCCTGTGCTCTCCAGCCACCCAGTGCCTTGGAGTAGATATCCGTCTCACCTGCCAATTAAATCATTCGAGGTTCTGCAGAAACTAAAAAAAGTGTGTCCTTTTTCTCAATACGTTAGTAGAAAGGAGAGGTAACATAAGGTGTGTGGGGGATAGAAGTAAATATGGGTCTGAAATCCCACATAATTACATAATGGAGAGGTATTGCCAAGGTAAATTAATAAGAAAACAGTTGGGTGATGTTTACCAACAGAATCAGGTTGGGGTGTGTTAGTCTCTGCTTTTGCTTTGTCAAATGAGCCACAAATACATCTCCAAGGAGGCAACCCCCTCATGGAAGTGACCACTATTTTTCTACGAGGGAAATTGCCAAGTTAAGGCCTGATTGCTACCTGGGGCTCCTGTACCACGGGCTGCTTTGTGGAACACCCTCCCCATCTGGCTGGCCGGCCGGCTCTCTAGCGTCTGTCCCATCTTTCCATCGGTCCTGCTCCCTTTGCCACCCTCACAGGCCTGGAATGTCTGCCCTAAATCTGTATCCTCTCACATCAGAACGCCTGGATGGTAAAACTGAGATTCAGATCACATTCATTGTCACTGTCATGTGGACACTCCCCCCCCTTCTCCCAGCGAGTTCTGTAACTTGGTCAAGCCACTCTAGGTTTGAGACAAGACCTAGGCTCACAACCGAGTTCAGAGAAGCCAGCACGCTATCACCCATTTAGAGAACACCCTGGAACCTCCTCTAGGTGAGGAGCTCAGAACAGGGGCCAGGAGAGGAGGAAGGATAAGAGAAGTACCCTGTGCTCGGGGAGCTTGCCACTCGGTGACCCAGGACACCAGACTTGAGCCTCAACCACAGGATGCAAAGTCCAGGTGAGGACTCTAGATCAGTGCCAAGAATCACCATCTTGGGAAACCAATGAAAGACTACAGGCACCGAGTCCAGTCTTCCACCTTCATAGCATCCTGGGCACATAGTTGACTGGCCTCTGCTTGATTTCCTCCTATTCTTGGGAGCTCAATTCTCTGTGACGTAGCCCTTCTCTTACTGCAGAGCTTCAGAACCTGCCTCGGATTTCCCCAAGGCTGTTGCCTCTCCCGTACAGTCACTCCCACATCTGCCCTTTCATCTGCTAGGGACAATCACCCTGTGATTTAGGCAGGGTCGGAGAGTGCCCACTTGACCAAGCAGTTATACTCGGTCTCGGCCAGGTTCCGTGAATCTTGGGAAAGACAAGATCAACACTCAGGTTGCTCAACTCCTGGCCCAACAATTATATACCTGCCATTGCATTGAGAGCAGTCCCGACTCCAGGTTTCTGGATTTGAAATCCACCACACTACTAATCTTCCAACAAACCTGGGTGAGAAGGTGAGGGTTAGAACCATGGGCCCTAGAATTTCGACCTTCATGAAGAACAGGCCAATCGCCTGTGCTCGGAGTCGATGCGCAAGTGAGGTGAGGGTCAAAGGGAAGGCTGCTCTTCACACTCTAGCTAGAGATATGGAGTCAGAGGCTCTTTCTTTCTGTTTAGGGAAGGGTTGACACTATTCCAACGTCGTGGTGCTTCATCCAGGAGAGACAGGGAGCGAAGGTGGTCCTGGAGGAAGGCAGCATCAAAGCCATAGAAACAGTCCGAAAGGAACACCCATCCATAGGGGACCAGACAGACAGACAACAGCCAGATCCGCACCAACAGACTGGTGGCAAAGACTTTGCTTGTCCAGAGTAGAGAGGAGGTAGTAAGTTCCCATTCAGCCTTCACCTCATTCATCCTGGCTGGCTTGGAGTCCGGGTCCCAAATACCACAATTCTGATTTATACCAGCTGTTGGCAGAAAAAGGTGTAACTTTCCATCTGTCATCAATGAACCTAGTATCTGTTAACATCTAACACGGTTGGAAAGATCTAGAAAACTCACAGTCCATGAGTTCTAGGGTTCCCGGAGTACACATGGGGAGAGCAAAGGAAATTTTCTTCTGTATGTTGATCTGCACTTCCAAAAATCTAGAATGAACATGTATTACTTTTGCAAAAGGGGTGGGGGGAAGTTCTGGAAAAATTTTTTATTTGGGCTGCAAGCAACTGATAGGAGGATAACGGTGCCCAGACGTGTTCATTCACTCCATCTCACTTTCTCCGAGAGGCTCACCCCAAAGATGTGGGGTCGATATCATCTCCCTGTGCTCATGTCTTTTTGCTCAGTACGAGTTCAGCCTTGGCCACGAAATGTAGAACATTTCAACCTAATTATCTTTGCCTTGGAAAGAGCTTCCATCTAGCTCTTTACAGTGCCCTGAAAAAGGAAAGCTCTTTTAACATTTCCTCTATGCTGCTGCTTTTCTAGGATGGCAACAAGAAATGAATATAAGATACCGAGCTTCCACCTGTGGAAGACTATTCTATGGCATGAATTCTGGTTGTGCCAAGACTAGCACTGGAGAGCCTTGAATTTGGGAACTAGAAGCCACTGAGCCCCAGATTTATGACTCACCCACCTGCTCCAGGCACGTTCCTGAAATTTATGAAATGCAATTGCTCTAAAGGATACAGACCAGGAAGTGCACGGTTGAAATAGTCCACCTGGACAGAGACACTGTCGTGAGGACTAATTTAGGGCCTTGCTCATTTTAAAGGGGAGGATTTCTCATTCACGATAGAGTGTTTTCCATGCCATCTGAAGTATCATAAAGCAGTCAGGTCCTGCTTCAAATGTTCAGAAAATATCCCTCACCAAAGGTCATTTGCTGTTTCCATCTTTAGGGCTAACTGCTCCTGTGGTTCTTGTCTAAGTGAAAAAGTCCTTTTCTTTTTCTCCTTTTTCGTCATTTGTGGCTTTAACAATTAGCTATTGACTCTGTAGTCTGCATCCAGATTTTTCTTACGGAAATAAGTTCCACGGTTTCCCTCTGCAAGAGCCCAGATCATGCCACAGAATCATCTCTAGTCCCGAATCGTCAAGAATGAACTGTTAGATCTCCAAAGATGGTGTTTTCAAAGACGTGGGAAGTCTGCTCATGCCTTCCTGTCCTTCTCCAATGGAGGTAATTTGGCTTTCAGACTAGTTGTGAGGCACAGCTCACTCTGAAATATCTACTGAGGACAGCTTCACCCCTACCCCTCACACCACACCTCTGTTCGTGAGTCTCAGGCTCTTGGGAAACATCTGTTGTTCCCTTCAGGTGTGGCCCATTGTCCACCGTAACAGGGTGACTGACTATATGTGCAGAGTGTGTACAGATTGGTACCCATCAGAGGCAAGAAATAACGTTTCCCTGTAAAAGGAGATTTTTAAGAAGTCTCAATATTTTTAGGTCAAATCCAGTCAAAAACAAGTTCTTTCAGATTCCGCTTACTCGAATTCAAATTGAATTCAAAAATTAAAACCAAAAGGCTGAGGTCACTCAAATGAAATTCGTGTGACCTCAGTCTTTTGATTTTGCTTTTCAGACTGATATGTCTCTGCAGACAGAATCTTAAAGACACCAAGCTTTTCTTTAGAGACAGAGGAAAATTGACATAGGTTTTATAAACACTTAATTCCTACGAGACATGGGCCCAGACTAGCTGGCGTAGTTTGGGTATGTGTGATAGTGTTGGTTTTCACTCTGTTATGATTTGCTTTTAAATATTTATTTGCGAAATATAAATCTTGCTAACATTGAAGTCTGTTCTGAAGAAGTGACTACTGCTTTCGCTGTTGCTTAATGGAACTGCTGAATCTTCTTAGAAAACAAAAAGATTCAGTTATATAAACAAGTCATCCCAGTGAAGCATAAAATAACAATTCTAGTGAATGCACTGCTACCCCTTCCCTGTTCGGCTGGAGCTAAGTTCTGCAGATGTGCGGTAAATTAGGTACCCTCAGATAACAGCCTAGGCGGTTAATCAGCTACCAAAAAATGTGAGCAACTCAAAAAAAAAAAAAATGCTGAGAAATTGGAGTCTGTCATTCAAACAATGAGCACTCACTTGAAAAATTGCAAAAATATCATCGGTGCCATCAGTACATTCATAGATTCCTGTTCCATTGATCCATTCCCATTGCTAATACACCTGTTACGTAATAGGTGCTTCCTTGCTGTCTTGTTCAGACCATCAGATTGTACTTCCTGGTGGACTGTTCTGATTTTCTGTCAGTCAGCATGATGATCTAGAATGATCATCTCATTCAGTGAAAAAGAGTAGGTCTGAGCAGGGAGGGCTGAAGGACATCAAATGTACAACTGTTTTAAACAATCGTTTTCCACCAGGGATGAATTTGCATCCTATATAGTGTCAGCACGGGCCATGGTCGTCATTGGCATCGGGACTCCATGTCTGAGGACTAGTTGGGAGAACGCACCCTTTCCTTCCTTGAATATATGAGTAAACTATTCATAGCTACCAATGCTCTAGTCCAGTGGATCAGCTGGACTTGATCCAATCCAATCACAAGGTCTTGTTTTCACTGAGACCTGGCTCGCTGCTCCATAATGCAGCCCATTGCCTTTCCCATAGTGAATCAGAAGGGAGATGGGTGGAGGAAGGAGGAGGCCAACAGCAAAGACATTATCAATTTTTTACACAATAATTCACAGGGTGTCTGCTGTGTACCAGGCACTGTACTGGGATTAAGATGAAGGGGACACAGCCTCTGCCCTCAAGAGACCCATGCAGTAGGAGGGGAGACAGGTGTAAGAGACAGATCATGGCCATGTGGTAGGAGCAATGATGGAGACAGAAGAGGGGTATATTCCCAGCATGAGCAGAGCTGACCCTTAAAGGAAAAATGAGCATTGCCCAGATGTTGGTGGAGAGGTGGGGTCTCTGGGAAAGGGGTCAATGTTGTGCTAGAGAGGGTTTGAATGGGCTCACGAGAACCAGTCATTAAATGTTTGGGCATCTTGCAAGCTGGCTATTACAAGTGGTCATAAATTATTAAATACTAAATCATCAAAAATGCTTCAATTATTATAATTATTAAAAAGCAAATTATGTAAGTTTGCAATTGAATAAACCATATAAAAACAAAAACAATAAATATGAAAAATGTGTCCCTGATTATTTTACATTTTACTAATACCTGTGCTCTTGAGGTTTTTTTCCTGGTTTGTGGTACATGTCTGGTGAAAATACTGTCTAATGGTGGCTACTACCCATCTCTTCTCAACTTCATGTTCAATGACACCATGTAGGTTTGAAATGGGGCGTGGTGGGAGTATTTATACCAGAAAAGCCACATGTGCTACAGATGAGGGATTATTTCATCCCCGGGAGGCCACTTACCAGCAGGTAGGGGCAAGACCATTCAAGATCAAGGCAGGGATCTCCAAGCTGTGCAGAAGGAGGGGGAACACAGGCAGCAGGGACCTGGGAGAGAGGATACCAAACCCCACATGAACTTTCAGGCCACATTGAAGAGCTGGAGCCTTCAGAGGACTTGTGTGGTGTCTGGTCTATGAGATCCAGCAGAGACCTGGCCGGGTAAAAGGAGCTTTGGCAGCATCTGGGTGGGGGGCCCTGAAATGGGCACCATGGGCAGGTGGATGGTGGCGAAACCTTGGGTGCACAGGGCCCCCGGAAGAGGGTCTAGAGGAAGAAGTACAAGATGCTGGGAGGGGCAGAGGAGCAAAGCAAGCTGCCCGTGGAAATGGAGTCCAGGAAGAGGCTCAGGAGGCATGGCTCAGACTAGCTGGCCATGAGAAGGAAGCATAATGGACAACAAAAGAGAAGAAGAGTGTTTCAAGAAGCAGGAGAGAGAGAAAGGGGAGAAGGAGTTGGGGAGAGACCTGGAAAGAGAGGTGCAGAGCATAGACGTTCAACCCCCAGCCCCAGAAACCAGCATGAGGATCCGCACCATTTCTGTAAAAAAAAAAAAAAAAAATAGGGGGATCTCCCGCCCTGTGGCCAAGAAGTATTAAAATATGCCATGTCGATGCTCCCAGATCCACAGTTGGTTCTAGATGTTAGGGCAAGGGGGGGAACCAAAGTGAGAAGGAAGATCCAAAATTGGATTTACCAGTAAGTGATGTATGTCCAGTGATGGAAGTGGACAGAGGGACCCTCCTGGTTCTGTAGGAGAGCGAGGATGACAAAGGAGAGGCTGGTGGAGAAGGAAGCATCCTTCCCCTTTCAGGGTCAGAAACGAGGCACGGCCACCCCAGGAAGCAACTGGCCTCCTTAAAATGTTCTGAGAAACCTGACCTGGTGATTTCAACCAATGGTGTTGGTCATCAAGAGGACTCGAGCTCCGCGTGACCAGTGAGTTGGACGTGGGCAGTCGGAGGCTCCCCACCCCTCCCCTGTCCCTGTCCTTGGAATGCACATTCTACCTGAGGTGGTTCCCAGAGAGGGAGCTGTGTTCAAGGAGGCAGGTAGCCTTGGGAGAGGAAGGTGACCTTGAGGCCCTGGACTGAATATGTGAGTAAGCCTCCTAAAGGCCCCTCTCTCAACTGTCAAGATCCTGGCGGGAGGATGCAGAGCGCTACTCCTCTAAGTTTCTCCGCTGGGTCCACCTGCCACCTGGCAGTCTGTGCACTCTGCTCTGCTCCGCCTCTTCCTCCATTTCTTCCCAGGGGCCAGTTTGCAACCAGCACACACCAGACAGGCAGAGGCGTAAATGAAGAAATGGCACAGCAGTGACATAGAATCTAACACACAAGCTCAGACTCTGGATTCCTGAGCCAGACAGGATTTGAATCCTAGTTCTGTGAATTATGCGCTTAATTTACTTCAAACTGAGCCTCAGTCTTCTCATCTGCAAAATGGGGATAGTGATAAAATACACCTCACGGAGTTATTGTGGGGGTTAAGAAATACAATACAAAATAGTCACAACAAGGCCTGCTATCCAGCTGGAGCTACTAACGATAACGTCAGGTGTCGTTGGGACACCTCGCCACCCCGGCCTTCTCGCCACACCCGTCGGGCTGTTGGATCTCCGGCCTGACCTGCCTTTCAGACATGGATTCACGATTTTCCAAAAACTAGAATACAGCAACATACACTTAACATTCAAACTGCATTCACTAGTCAAACCACACTCGAGATCATTTGTCTTTCTCTGGAAATTTAGAAGTTTCCTTTAGGTTCCTGTCATGCTTCAGGGTCACTGTTAGGAGCAGGAGTCACGGCTGGCACGAAACCACCATGGTTTGGGAACGAATGTCCTCTCGGATCCGTGATCTGCGACACGGCCAGACACTCATCTCCCGCCTACAAGGTTTCTAGCCTCACCCTTTTCAAGATCTGCCCGGATCTTTTTCTGTTGTTGCTTTCAGTGTTAGCTGACTCACATTTTGTTCTCTGCCTCTCCCCTCTCACGTACCTCGGAAGCCATCTGGTAGGCAGCTAATGATGTGGTTTGTAGAACAGTGTACCTGGTTTTCCAGGCTCTCAGCTCAGTGAGCACAGCCCCACCCATCCAGTCTCCCTGGGCTCTCCCTGGTTCACCTCCACTGCTGACAACCGTCCCCCCTCTGCTTCTTCCATGTGCCTCTTCCTCTCTCCCTGCTTCACCCACTTCCTTCTCCCCCTTCTGGTTCGCCTTCTTTCTCACTTTGCCGGCCTCATCCATTTTCTCCCCCACAGAGCTCATAGATTCAGAACAGCACTTGCTTGAATCTCATTGTCTGAGCAATGACTGCCCTCCCTGACTTCTGTCTGTTAAAAAAAAAAAAAAAAAATCTTGTCATCCAAGCTTCATGACTGCCTGGATTCCAGATAAACTAAGATTTATTGTGTGTACACAATGGCGACCCCCAGGCGATGCACTTTGAATGCATATCATGAGCGTGCTGAGGAGAAGAGTTTAAGCAAGCAGCCTCTTTGTTTTTTCTGGAAAACATTATTATTGTAATTATTGAAGAAGGTAAAAAAAAAAACAAAACAACAACCCAAAAACGACATCAAATGAACGCTTTGTGTGGCCAGATCAGCGATTGAGGTCAAAGGAGTCATCATGAGGGCAGCGTGGCCCTCTATAGGAGGCCTGGGGGCTGTATCATGCTCAGCTGTGAATGGACACAGGGGGCTTCCGAGCAGCCCACTTAGCATCTGTGAGTCTTTGTTGGCCTACCCTTAATATTCTCTCTTCTCTCCTTTCCCCACAAAGCCAAAGAGCAAACAGGAATGTAAAGAGTTAAGAAGAGTTCAGAGGCTTGCTGGAGACAGGAAAAGATGGTGAGGTAGAGGGAAAGCCTTCCTTCTCCCCATCTCATAACGAAACACTTTCCTACCCAAGCAGCTGAATCATTACCCGTTTAATCCAACCTACTTGTTGAGATGGACAGAATAATAGGACTTTGGAAGAGCTCACTCCATCATTTCAGCCTTTTTAATAACCAGACAAGAAGATGCTATGTAAGGATAATGTGGGGTAAATGATTAATCCTATGGCCAAAATCCTTGTCTGCTCTCAGAATAATCAATTCAGATATCATTTTGGGGAGGGGGGAGGAGTCACTTGGGTCAGTCATCCCAACTTTGTTTCCTTCAAAGTTGAGTTCAGTTCCATTTGAATTTGACTCCATTACTCACTGAACTGATTTCCTGGGGGCCCCGAATGAATATTTTGTTCCAGATAGATAGGGCTTTTTCCTCAGAGCGTCTATTAAGCATGCAAAGACAGAACAAGAAGAGAGAACTATTTTAAATGACAACAGTGTCTTTGTAGGCTTTCTTTCCGTTTATGTCTAAGACTCGCTAATTATACCTTAATGGATTTTTTCTCGTGTTGAAATTCGTGTGTTAAATGTTGAGGCTTCCATTGACATTAGGATTGGACTGAATCTGTATCATGAGAACATATCTTACTCATTCAGTTAGTTCATTTCAAAATCCTGCATATTGTGTCGACATGATGTCAAGCAGCAGGTTTCACACCAACAGATACATCTTTTGGAAAGCTGAGATACATGCATTGCTTTAGGGAAATGAATAGTCTTTATCCCAATAGTCATTAGAGGCTACAGTCAGAAATCTAAAACTCTTTTTTTTTTTTAATTAATAGACTTTAGTTTTTAGACTAGTTTTAAGTTCACAGAAAAATGAGCAGAAAACAGAGTTCCCATATAACCCTGCCCATCCTGGCAGCTTCCACTGTTATTACGTCTTACATTCCCGTGGTACATTTGTTATAAATGATGAGCCAGTATTGATACATTATTATTAACTAAAGCCATGGTTCACACCAGGGTTCACGCTTTGTGTTGTACATTCTACAGGTTTTGACAAATGTATAATGACATGTAGCCACGATTACAGTATCAGAATAATTCCACTGCCCTAAAAATCCCCTCCCCTTGCCTCCCTGGAAACCACTGATCTTTTCAATGTCTCCATAGTCTTGCCTATTCCAGAACATCACATAGTTGTAATCATAACAGCACACAGCCTTTTCATACCAGCTTCTTTCATTTATTAATATGCATTTAATGTTCCTTCATGCCTTCTTGTGGCTTGATAGCTCATTTATTTTTATCACTGAGTGATATTCCATTGTATGGATGTTCCACAGTTTGTTTATCCATTCTTTTCTTTTTAATTAAATACCACCATGTGCTCTACATTCTACTTAGTTCTATGAGGGATACCAAAAAAAAAAAAAAAAAAACAACTAAAATGGCTTTATTTTCCAGGTTTGTCTAATTATGAAGATAAGACATATGTTAGGCAAAATAATATAGAAGTATATTTTAGTGCATTAAAGTGCATAGTTGGCACCCAACAAACGTGATCTAGAAAAGCAATATTTTCAGGGGAATATACATCTCTTGAAATTAGACATGTATTTTTGCGTGCTCAGGGTCCAAGGTATTCATCAAATCTTCAAAGGGATAGAGTCCATCTCCTCCCAATATCACGAACCACTGCAAAAATGGGGAGGGGGGCAAATCATCATCAGTTGCATGTATATAGCTGGAAAATAGCTCATGAAGGTGGTAGGGTTTGATTTAGAAACTGAAGGATGGAAAAAAAACTGAAGGATGGTGGTAGGACATGGTTTGCTGAAGCAAGGGATGAAGAGTAAAGCAGGCTAAGAAAGGGATGTCTTTCAAAGTCAAGGAGATATTTAAGTGGGGCTTATAATCTGTAGAATTTCTTGGTCACCCTCAATAGAAAATGTCCCATGCCAACTGTTAGTGGGCACACAGGTGCGCACACATACATGATTTACAGAAGCAACCCTGCCCCTTGGTTCCCTTTGCCAGTTCTGTGTGGACTAAACCCCCCTCTAAAGGGGCTTTGGATTAGCAAGTCGGTACGAAACCATGAAGGCAGAGGGGAGAGGAGGGATGATTAGCTCCGATCTGTCAGGTTGATCTCAGCAGTGGGCTCCGAAAAGCTTTGTTCATTTTCACCTCTGTAGCATGGATGAGAAAGTGCCATGCAAACTGTAAAGCACTTTGTGAAAGTTCCCATGATTATGCTGTGCCATCTCATGGGAAATATGTTTCCTTTTCTTTTCTGCTTTTCTCAACCAAATCCATCCTTAAGTGTCTGGCTCAAAATCCAAGATTTCTTCATTTGTTCATTTATTCTGGTCTCTCTTTTGTCTTTTACTACAAGACTGTGAGACAGAGCTGCTCGCTGATGGACACTAGACACTAAAATGATGTCTAACATGTAGTAGGTGTTCAATAAATACTTTTTAAATGTACTACTAATAGAACTCCTCCTGGGATGTTTTTTGTTGTTTTTCTTCCTTATAAACTTTTAATTTGTGCCATTCACATAGTAGATAATCATTCAGTTATGTATCTAGAAACAAGATCTGGTTTGAGCATCTTACCTACCTCACCACGAATTAGGCAGGGCGCAGACAACCCATGTGGTCCTTCTTTGTATAGGTCAGATAATGTCACACCAAGTATTCATATTGTTCTTCTTTTCCTTTACCATTTGGACTTGTTTCCTATTGATGTTCTCTTGTCTCAGCCTCAAATGATACTAAATGATGTTTACAACTTAAAAAAAAATGCATTTTCTGAGACAATTTCATGGGGGAGAGGAGTGAAAGAGACCCTTTCTTCCTCCCTCATTGAACCTCCACAGCAGAGCTGACTTAGTTAAAGCCTTGGGTGAGAGTAAACTTGAGTTCCTGCAATCCTCTGAACCCATGAGGCCCCACATCCCCAGTGGTGAAGGGGACTGGCAGCCAATGACCCACCTTCACTTCACAGAGTTCCTGAAAAATAACCACCCACGTCTCTACCACTGTATTGTTGATTTGTTGGTTTCATTGTCAATAGACTGTAGGCAGGTGCTAGGCCAACTTCTCTGATAAATTTGACTTAGAAGACAGGGTCTTCAACCTCTGGAAACTGCAGGGAGAATAGACAAGTGAGTGATAACACAGGTCAGAAACAAGCCACAAAAAGATCATGGGTGACGCTGGTTGGGTCTTTCAGCCTCAGAGGGATTGTATCTCTGTGGCGTCTTCTGGAGCCAGGGGTCTGTGTCTCAGCCTTGTGGTTTTGGTAGTCCATTTTATCAGTTTACCCAAGAGTTATCAGGATCCAATGAGTTGATTCATTCTAACCAAACCACAGACTGACTTTGTTTTTTCCCCCAATCACAGTATTAATTTAGAGTGAGAGATACATCTTTCCAGGGCCCAAAAATTTGGGGTCAGGGCACTTACTTTCTGATATACGTGAAACTGATAGCGTACATTTCTAAAGAGGGGAGAGCTTGCTAAGCATGGAATCAGAGTCTTAGGGTATACTTCTATGTGGAATAGTGCAGTCTGATATACACACCAGCCTTGCTCTGCTTTGGAAAAGATCTTCCCAGGGGAAAGAATACTACAGTGTGGAGACACATAGACACATTCTTCTTCTTCACTTTCTTTCTGCATTTCATGGGGATTACCATCCATTTACATATGTCATTATAAAATATCCTTTGTTTCGGTATTTTAAAATCATACTTAAAATTCTCCTAATTCTAAAGTATGTGATCATTGCAAGAAATTTTTAAAAATAAGACTTCTCAGATGTGTAAAGAAAAAGTTAATCCTCTCACATCTCTCTCATGATCTCCATTCCCAGCCTAGCAGTAATAGACGTGGACAGACTGGGTGTGCACCCTCCTATACCTTTCACCGGGGCCATACTAAGATATACAGCATAATTAGAGATTTTTTTAACTTCTTTTATAAATATGGGATTATGTAATGCACTTGACTCTGAAACTTAACTCTCCTCACTTGATGCATCACAGTCACTCCCCCTAGGTCAATTGATAGAACTTAAACTCATTGCTTTTAATAATTATGTCATATTCCATGGAATGGGTACATATACCCGGTGTCTTACTTCCAGTCAATTCTAGTCTTTAGCCACTATACAAACCATCAAGCTTGAAACACTCCTGTCAAAGTGGGTCAATGCCTTTTCAAAAGAAATGATAATTCCAGTTCTATAAGCTGTTTACACAAGTTACAGTGAATTTTGTTGACTATTTCCTAATGATAGAAAGATAAGGACCTTATTCTTGTCAGAAACATATATCTCCTAATACATGAAGGGGCTGTTAAACCCATGGCATGTGAATTCTTCTAAAACTTCAACCACAGTGGGAGAAGTCCTCTGATTTAACATTTTGCCCTTTTCATAGCAGGTGAGAATTTTTGAGCTGGCCTAGCCCGGTGGGCACTTAATAAATACTCGTTGAGTGTTCAATACATGAAGGTCATCTGGTTCAAGTTTCTCGTTTCACAGATGGGGAAATTGAAACCCAGAGGGTTAAATGAGGCACAATTAGGATGAGAGGGAAGAAAAAGTCTGAGTGATCTAAGTTGCAAAGCAATTTCGGAGCTCAGAGTAGGGAGGTGAGAATTTGGGCAGGTAGCTAGCTGCCACGTATACAGGATACACACATGCAGAGGCAGACAAGAGAAGAAGACTCGCGAAATTTGTGCATTGAGAATATAATTCTTCTTTGAAGCTTCATTGGATGAGGCAGCTGAGGTTCACATTAAATTTCTCATCTTAATTGTTTTGAAGGCTGAACCTCTGTTTCTTTGAATGTGACTCAGGGCAGAAATTGGACTGTTCATGGTTTAGTTTTATGCTACAGGGGCAGGAATGGTGTGATGTTCACCAAAACATTCTTTTTCTCTTGGACACTCAACTAGACCCACTCTCCAACCTCCCTTGGTGGTTAGGTATAGACACGTGACTGGGTTTTGCCCTTGGACTGTGGGCCGAAGACAGGACACCACTCCCTGCCTGGCCCATAAAGAACTCCCATGAGGGCTCCTCTGTTCTCTCCACCTGTCTGTCTGCTGCCTGGAAGTGAAGGACCCCAGGGTCCCACACACAGATGGGGGAAGTTTGGGCCTCTGAGTCACCGTGTGGGAGGCTGACTACTGAACATCCACTCTGGACTGCTGTTAAGAGTGAGAAATCAATTTTCACTGTGTTAGGCTACTGTTAGCATTTATCTGTTACAGCAGCTTGTGCTACTTAATTAACTACATTAGCGTTCCTGGGTTGTTGTTGTTGTTGTTTAAGAATAACCAGATATAAAATCCAGAACCTGTATCAATCGGTACTACAGTTACTATTACACATTCTCTTAATATCCACTGATTCATACAAACATAATATGGAGTTCTAACCCACCTACCTTATCCATGAGAATGAATACATAAGGCAAGGGGGAAAAAAGCTCTCACATTAAAATTTTTCCTTATTCCTATGTAACTTATTTCGATTTGTTTTCTCCAAGAGTTTAAGGGATCATTTTTCTTTTGGTGCATTTTTTGTTAATTGTTCTTCCCTAAGCACTCACACTACGTACATTTCGTTGTCTTGAACGGTAGTAGGAAGTTTGTACACAATTATTTCAGTTTTTATTGCTTTAAAGGCAGGATGAAGGATGCATAGAGAACAGTGGGAGGAGTGAAAGAAAGGAGGATTAAAGGAAATTAGCAGGACCCAAATTGTTCCAATTTCTCAAAGCCACCCCAATACTGTTAGTAGTAGTGGTAGGAGTGAGTAGCAGTAAAAGTTTGAATGTTTCATTCGGACATGAATCCCAAAGGATCCTCATGGTCCCTGCTGGTGTTTTAAGTTAAAGCTAAACTGACTTTATAGCTAAGAGGAATTGTTTAGTGAACCTAAGATCTTGGTGCAGCAGTATGGGACAGAAGGATTGCCACTTGGTCCCAGATATGTGAGATAAAGGGAAATCATTGTGGAGAGCTGTGCATGCTTTATGGTGAGGAGGAAATAATGGAATGTGTAACAGGTGACTTTGGCATGTCATCCGTGGGCCTCACTAACCATGCTGCTCAGATTACAAGGTTGCGCTCAGTGTGGATTGATGGAAAAGTTGGCCTAGAAGTACATGAAAAGACCTAAAAACAATCTAGAAAGAAGAATAGTACAGGATACCGTGGTTTGAAGACATGGTAAAAGGACCATCAAATCCTAGCCACTGGGTCACACATTTTACTAACAAAGAGATTAAACATACTAAAAGTACAGGCCTTTTCTATAATTTCTAAAATTATTACAAAGCAGTCAAAAAAGGTGAGTATGTGTGACTAGTGGGTGCTACAGTAGGTAGGGATGTTCACGCCAAGCACTCTCATTCAGCAAATAAGCGGGTGTCCTGTCCCATGTACAGAACTGGAGAGAAAGGTTATATCTTTTTTTGATAAGTAATTTGTAAGGTGGATACTTACCTAGACTTAAAACCTTATAGGTTTTGGTTTCCAATCCTCTCTTCCTATTTCTCACTCTCCACCATCTCCAACTCCTGCTCAGAAATATTCAGTACTTCTCCACTGCTTATAGAAATAGTCAGATATCTCTGCTTGGTACTGAATGCCCTCTCCAATCCAGACCCATCTAACTCTACACATACTTTGTATCATCTGTTGCCTAACATCTGTCCCCTTTTGGGGACAGGGCCACCTCCATTCAGTGCACCATGATCACTCATTCATTCCCAGCCCTCTGCCTTTTCTCCTCCCCTCGCCTCCTCCCTCCACACGTCCAGTCCTCTGGTGCTCTGACTGGAAGTTAACATTCTGAGATCACAAAGGTCTCTGGCTCCCATCCCAAAAGTAGGGTGGCTTCATGGGCGCAGGTGCACAGGACCAGGACAGTGTGCGTGTGCTTGGTTTGATACTCTGCTGTCTTGAAACTCTTCAATTCTGAAGAAGGGGCCCACATTTTCATTTTGTACTGGGCTCTCCAAATTAGGTCGTCAGGCCTGTAGGGCAGAACCATTCATGTGGGCAGCTCCAACGCATGGCCTTGTGTTTTTATTTAATTAAAATGAAGACAAAGCTGAACGTACCTAGAGCACTTTATGTGTGTGAAACGATTTTACGAGCATCGCCTCATCTAAACCACCCGGCCTGCCTTGGGGGTGAGGATGCCGAATTCCAGCAAGAGCTGTGGGTCTTTAGGCATTTCTGAACCGATTGAAAGCATTTTTGGGTTTTCCTTTTAATTTTTTGTTCCTATTGTTTGTTCATCCCCAACTCTTCTTGCTCTGTCACATTTAAAATAATAAGTTGAGCTTAGCCTGAATGTTCACCATACTGGCACGGTTTCCTTGAGCTACTATAACACAGTACCACACACTGAGTGGCTTAAACACCAGAAATTTATTGCCTCGTTGTACTGAAGCCTAGAAGTCTGAAATCAAGGAGCCTGCAGAGCCACGCTCCCTCTGAAACCTGTAGAGGAATGCATCCTTGCACCTTCCTAGCTTCGGGAGGTTCTCTGGCCATCTCTAGCCTTCCTTGGCTTGTAGACACTTCTTGCCAATTCTCTGTCTTCACGTGGCATTCTCCTTGTGTCTCTGTCTTCACAAGCTGTCTTCTTAGATGCTAGTTTTATGGCATTAGTGTCCACTCTACTCCAGCAAGGCTTCACCTTTTTTTTTTTTAAGAAATTATTTATTAGAGAGAGAGAGAGGAAGGGGAGGGTGGAGGAAGAGGGAGACAAGTAGACACCCTACTGAGCATGGAGCCCAACGTGAGACTCAATCCCAGGACCCTGAGATCATGACCTGAGTTGGATGGTTAAATGACTGAGCACCCAAGTATACCTTCATCATAATTTAATGAATTACATCTACAATGGCCCAATTTCCAAATAAAGTTCTTTTGTAGTTTTGGGGGTTAGGATTTCAACATATCTCCTTTTGGGGGGGTGTGCACAATTTAACTCCTAACATCTCCTCCTCCTCCCCGCTCTGATGAGTCATTAAATCCTGCAGATTCCAACTCTGGAATGTGTCAGAAAGACAGTCATTCTCCTAACTGTTGCCATCCCCATGCCCAGGTCTCCGTATCTCCCAGTCTTATGGCCCTCCAGCATATTTCCACTCGGTGGCCAACAGGAGGAGCCTCTAAAACCTTGTGGTTTATACTCCACTTTCTTCAGGATGTCCACCATCCTGTGTGCTCCTCTGTCTGGGCAAAATTAGTGCAAAGGGAGCGTGCACAGCCCTGTCTCCTCTACTGTCTACCAAAGAGAATCCTGAAATAATCAGCCCTACCTGATATTCCTGGCCTACCCCTTGCTTCCACTCCAAAGGAAGTAAGAATTTAAGTCAATCTGCACAATGAAATTCTGGGGTGACTGGGAAAAGGAAATGAAGTCTGGGGTGGAATAAGGGAAGATTTAGTAATGTTTGTCATGTACTATGAACTTGAATTCCATTTCATGTTGTTTCAGAAATGCAAATACCAATGGAATTTGTTTGAAATTAGGTGGAGCTCATGAACTGTCCTTGACTATGGCAGTGCACTATGGCCACATTTCATGGGGTTCGAGATATGAAGAGTTACCCTCTTCTAGCATTTGTCCCTTTGCCCATCAGAGCACTTGTCATACCACTGTGTGTTTCCTCATCTCTCACCCCGTTAGACCACAAGGGCCTAGCACAAAGCCAGGCACATTGTAAGCCCTCTAACAATCAATTGATGAGTGGCCAAATGGTGTAAAAGAACTAAGTCACAGAGAGGTTAAGAGATTTGCCCATGGCTGAACAGAGGCAGACACTGAACTTGGGTTGGTGTAACTCCAAAGGCCATGTTCTTAGCCATTGCCCAGTGGATGATGAGCTCTAGGAGCCTCAAGTCTGGGTCTCTCTTGTCACAATGTATTCTCAGGAAATCCTTGTCAAATCTTGTCAAAATCCTTGTCAAATTTCTTTCTTTCTTTCTTTCTTTCTTCTTTCTTTCTTTCTTTCTTTCTTTCTTTCTTTCTTTCTTTCTTTCTTTCTTTCTTTCTTTCTTCTTTCTATAATTAATTAATTAATTAATTGTGAGGGGAGGGACACAGGAAGAGGGAGAGAGAGAGGATCTCAAGCAGACTCAGTGCTGAGCACAGAGCCTGATGTGGGGGTCAGTCTCACAACTCTGAGATCATGACCTGAACTGAAATCAGGAGTCAGATGCTCGGGGCACCTGGGTGACTCAGTGGTTGAACACCTGCCTTTGGCTCAGGTCGTGATTCCAGAGTCCTGGGATCGAGTCCTACATTATGCTCCTCACAGGGAGCCTGCTTCTCCCTCTGCCTGTGTCTCTGCCTCTCTGTGTGTGTCTCTCATGAATAAATAAAATCTTTAAAAAAAAAAATTAGAGTCAGACGCTTAACTGACCGAGCCACCCAAGTGCCCCTTTGTTGAATGAATTACTTGAATGAGAGAGAAATGGAAAGAAGCTAATAAGAAAGGGAAGGAAAGAGAGATAACACAGGTGAGAGAAAGAGGATGGAAAACAGAGAAGGAAGAGAGGAGAAAGAGAAATGAGAGACAAGAGAACTCTCTGCCACCCTGCCCAGACTCAGAAGTCAGTGCATTCTGGTCTTATTCATTGACCAGAATTGTATGAAGCTTCTGGTAAGTGTTGGGCACTATTTAAATACTTGGGACACATCAGTGAATAAAATAGACAAAGACTTCTGACTTCGTGGAAACTGCATTTTAATAGAATCAGACAATAAAAAGAAACGAACTTAAAGGATAAGTAAATAATATATGATGTTGAAAGATAAAAATACTATGCAAGAATAGCAGAACAGGAAAAGGACAGGGGTTCTATCCTAGAGCCCAAATCCACCAGGGGCCGGTGGATAGAATTGGGGGGGGGGGGGGTTCTGTGAACTTGAGTGGGAAAAAAAAAGACTTTTCTATTCTCATTAACCTTAAACCTTTGAATCTAACTGTAGGCAACCAAGCCACCTGAGGAAATGCGCAGCTATGATTCTGCTACCAGTGAAAGTCACAGGTATTTTTACATTATATTGACAGTCTTTACAGGTACCTTGAACTATTATTTATACTTATCGCTACTCTGTAGCTATTGGACCTGCAGTTACATCTAGTTATTTAATGTATCAATAAAGAAACATATTTGGTAACTGTATCTCCATGTCATTAGTTTCTTTGGTAACTTTTTGTATTTTTTAAATGCATTTAAGAACAGTGTAGCAGGAAGGGGCGTCCTCAGGCTCCCCCAGACTACTGAAGGAGTTTACAAACCAGAAAAGGTTAAGACCACCAGGCGAGGGGAAATGAGGTGCAGTGGAGGGCAGTGGGAGTTGGGGGATAGGTTCCCATACTAAATAGAGTGGGCAGGGTCAGTCTCTTACCTAATGCCCTGCTGAATCTCAGCCGTTCTCAGCGGACTTTGCCCTGAGCTCAGGCTCAGGCACCCAGCGATGCCAGCCTATTCGCTGATGAAAGGACTCTGGGCCTTCCCTGCTGCTCACCACCATCCTCTCTCGGTGGTTATGTCACATAGGATTTAACATTCAGAAGTTTGAAATCAACAAAATAATGTCAAAAGAGCACAAGGAAATTCAAAAATAAATATATTTAAATCTTTGTAGTTCTGCCTTCTATTTAAACATCCAACTCAACCAGACAAACTGGCTCAAATCAGCCAGGCACTATATGTCTCCTACAGAAAAGATAAGCAAATCAGCAGTTTCTGAATGTTGATTAAGTGTATCACCTAGGGCAAATGGAATGCGAGCTAAAGATACTGCCATATTTCTAGAGAAATTCTTTAAAAATTCAAATTCCTCTCACATGTACAGTGAAAATCCTCAGAATTGCATACCCAAGATCTTTTGTTTTGTTTTTTTTTTTTAATTACACTTTGAGGCTGTTAAAATATTTTTAAAAGATCTACACATGGACTATGATAAAACACTATCTGGAAATCACAGAATTAAATCCTTCCTCATATTAATTAAGATGCTGTTAGCTGTAAGTAACAGTCTGCCCAGCTAAAGGTGGCTTAATAAAGATCTTGCTTCTCTGACTTAACGAAAAGCCTGGGAGTCAGTGGCTCATCTCCAAGATGTCAGGATTCTGGGTTGGCACCTTTACCCCAGAGGAAACCACACAGCTCCTAAATGATTGGGTCTTTCTCTTCCAAGTTTTAGCCTTTTGCATCTTAACTTTTCCCACCAGTGGGTGGTCCATACTGGTGGCTGTTGGATACCTCTGTTATAACTGTCTCCCCTAGAGAGTAAATTTCAAATGCAGATTTTCAGGCACCCCTGCCAGAGATTCCTGAGTCAGTAGGACTGGGGTTCTTCTGCCTGAGGAATCCACATCTTTAGAGAGTCCCTTCAGGGTTTTGATGCAGGTGACCCAAAGACCACACTTTGAGAACTGACACCAAGTAACTTCTTCCTGTGTGATCTCCTCACTCCTATGGATTAGCCACCCATGATATACTGATGACTCAAAAACATTTCTCTCTCTTATTAAAAACTCTTGGCTGAGCTCCAGCCTCCCACACTCACTTGGCAAATGAGCATCCCTATGTGAATATCTCATAGGAACCTTAAACTCAACAGGTTCAAAACTGAACTCATTTTCTCCCCACACCTGGTGTATATAGAATAAAGTACAAGTTCCTTGTCTTGGCAACACAAGACTGCCTTTACTTCCAGCCACATTCCTGGTCACTGCCTGGACCTTGTTCTTGGTGGTTAGCAATATGCTGACTTCTTACAGATCCTTAACACACGTGGCTTTCTACACGCTTTCTCCTCACCAGAATTCATGCTCTTGGACACAGGCCAGCTCTTCCCACCCTGTAAACACCTCTTTTCCATTTGTTCCTCTGTGCTAGCTTTTGACTATGAACATCCTTTTACTGCTGCACCCGATATAATATATTATACTCTACCTGGTGGTTTTGAACTTGAGCTCCTTAAAAGCAGGGGCTGTGGCTTACTCCCTTTTATACTCCCAGCTCCTGGGGCACCTGGGTGGCTCAACGGTTGAGCGTCTACCTTTGGCTTAGGTTGTGATCCTGGGGTCCTGGGATCAAGGCCCTCATCAGGCTTCTTGCAGGTAGCCTGCTTCTCCCTCTGCCTATGTGTCTGCCTTTCTGTGTCTCTCATGAATAAATAAAAATAATAAATAAGAAATAATAAATAAAATCTATATCTCTATCTATCTATCTATCTATCTATCTATCTATCTATCTATCATCTATTCCCAGCTCCTGCTCTAGAATCTGACACATAGTAAGCAGTCACTGAACATTTGATGATTTGAATTTCTTGGTGGAAAAAGAGAGAGAGAGAGAAGGAATGGCTAGGGAAATTGAAAAGAAATTTTAAAAGTGCACTATTATGAGAAGTCAAGGGAGAGGATTGATTCTAGAAGGATGAAGGGATTAACAGTGTCTAACTAATGTTTGTTTAGAGATCAAGCAGGGGAGAGGCTGAGAAAGGGCACTGGATTTGGCATGGGAGAGGTCACTGGCAACCTCAGAGCACAGGCAGTCCTAACAGCCCGCTGCCATTATGGCCTTCCCCCCCTCCAGGGGTTGCCACATAGGGGCAGGCTCTTTCATGCCAGTGAGAGGGAACTTCACAATACAAAGTTGACACAGCACAGAAAATGCACGAGTCCACTGATTAATCAGTGAGTTAGGCTTAACTTGGCTTAACAGGATCCTCAGGCTTTTGAAAGAGCTCTCCTGCATCTACCTTCTTTTTTTAAAAAAAGATTTTATTTATTTGAAAGAGACAGAGAGAGTGAGAGTAAGATAGAGCATGAGCTGGGGAAGAAGCAGATGGAGAGAGAGAGGCTGACTCCCTGCTGAGCAGGGAGCCTGACGCAGGGCTCGATCCCAAGACACTGAGATCATGACCTGTGCCAGTCAGATGCTTAACTGACTGAGCCACCCAGGTGCCCCTTCCCTCTTTTCTTTTCTTTTTTAAAAAGACTTTATTTACTTATTCATAAGAGACATAGAGAGAGGCAGAGACACAGGCAGAGGGAGAGGCAGGCTCCATGCAGGGAGCCCAATGTGGGACTCGATCCCAGGACCCCAGGATCATGACCTAAGCCAAAGACAGACGCTCAACCACTGAGCCACCCAGGCGCCCCTCCCCTCTATTCTGTCTCCACTCAAGCTAGAGGCTTCTCTGGTGCCATTCCTGCCTAGTTTGTCCATGTTCAGCCTGGACTTGATATCAGGCAAACCGAGCTATTACACATCTCTCATCATCACGGAAATTTCTCTGCAAGGCGGGATTGCTTCTCTGAACTGCTTCTCAGGTGCAAATCTGTCCTAATCTGCCATTCCTGAGACCTCCAACAGAATCACTCCATCTTCCGTGCTTCTTTTACATTCACAGGCTGATTGCATTTATTCTTCTGGCTGTAACTCCTTTCTGTTGAATGCCATTCGGGCCTCTCCTTGCCTTTCCTTGTATCCGTGATCGGATGTCTGATCATTTTTTCTTCTAGGAGCAGAAGCAGAAAATGAATGATGTTTCTGTATTCCCCTGATTTTGCCAGTGCGATTTCTCCAAGACTGCCATTTCCACAGCTTCCCTTCACCTTGCCAAGCCTTGCTCTATCTACCCTTTGCCCTTAAAGCTGTAGCTCCTATTGTTCCTAATTTGAATGCAAAGTCTACTCTTTCACATCCCCTGTCAGCGTCCCTCCTGCCACTGAAGCCTTTGTTTGGGGAGTCCTGCAGTTATTAAACACCAGTCTCTTACAAAATGTGTCATTTAAGCCTATCAAAGGTTTAAGGCAGAAATATCAAGTAATTGTCTTTGGAATACCTAAAACAAGTGTAGGTTGATATTATGACTCGTTAGGACATGAATCACAAAAGAGAGGGAAGGAGAGAAAGAAGAAATCGTGTGTGGACGAGATAGGAAGATGCGTAGGAAAAGAAAACGAGGCAGATACATTCTCGAGAGAGAGAAAAACGGACACACATAGAGCCAGACACCAGAAGAGACGAGGGTGTCAAAAGCCAGATCCTGAGAAAGTGAACCGCCTCTCCCCAGGCATATCCTCCAAAGAAAAGACCAGAGGCTTCAACACAGAAAGAAGGACCACGCAGGAAAATGAGACCATTGCTCACCAAGTCCGGATAAGATACAACCTGCACAGATATCACTACAAACACCCCTTGGTGACAACAAGACACGAACGCCTGAATATAGATACCCCCCAAACAAATATCTCCGTCTTGTGGTCTTGGAGATATTGGGATGTTGTGCATTTTCACAACTATAGACATAAATAAGAAAAGGTGGTTTCTCATTTGCCCTATAAGCAAAACGAATTTGAAACCAGGTCAAAACTCCCCCACGTTTGGCCACTCCTGAGAAAGCTATTACTCATACCATTTGTAGAAAGAAAATTGAGAAGAGGTAACTGAGACAAATTGAGACGAGGTACCTGACACAGATGGCTACTAAATCCTCTCCAGTTCTCCTGTGTTGATTATATTTCTCAAAAGACACTGAAGTTACATGGTCTTAACGGCAACCTAGAGTCCCACGTAGTGCAAAAAAAATTTTTAAAGGGTTTATTAAATGGGTGAATATTTGCAAACTTGTTAGGACACTAAGTGCTAATGTGTTTATTAAGTAAGTGTAACCTGGTGCACACTAACCTAGCCAAATGAGATGGCCCCTGGAGCCAGCTCCTTGTCTCACCCTGTGACTTCTTTGGTTGCACTGTCTCTACCCAGAATACTCTCTAGTGCCCTCTTCTGGAATCTTGACAACCCTCCTCTTCTGGAGTCTTGTCAACCCTCTTCATCCTCTCATCTCCTATCATAAACCCTGCACGTTCTATTTCAGGCTAAATTTAAGAACCCTACATTTCCCCCATAAGTAGTCTCCCCAGAGTCACCCTGTTGCTAAATCCAGTGGATGCCTCCCCACTTGTGTCTCATGTGACCTCTCATGAGCACACAGCACTGCTGACCACAGCTCCCCTTGCAGTGGTCACTGCCCTGCGATGTCAAGGTACCATTCTCTTCAGGTTGTCCTTCTCCTTCCCTGTCCTCTCCTCCAACAGGGAGTTCTTCTTCCTCTTCCCTTACTTCAAGTACCGGTGCTCCCTGGGCCTGTGTCTCAGATTCTGTCCCCTTCCCGCTCTCATGCTCTCCTTCTGTGGCAGTTCACAGTTAGGTTTATATCCTGCTTCCACATGACTGTAGTCACAGGAGGGAAGGGAGACAAATAGGCGTATCAATCTGCCAATTCATGAGAAAAAAACAATCTGAATTCATTTAAATAACACTTCCCCACCTACATGACACCAAGTGTGCTAGCTCAATCGAATGTTCTTTGCTGCAGTTGGGCATCACATAGGTACCGGTTTAGTCCTAGTGGTCTGAAGAGAAGGTGGGCTTACCTGTCTGGCTCCGTCTTGTTTTCCTTTCATAGGACTCACTTTCCATGCCCAAGGTGGGCACATGGGAAAGGAGACCACCTTCAAGATGTTTTCAGGTGACACAAGTGACCTTTCTTCATTTTAATTCACCTTCCGTGAGGGTATCTTAGTTTCCTAGGGCTGTCATACCAAAGTACCACAGACCGTGTGCCTTTAACAACCAAAATTTATTTTTCTTGCAATCCTGGAGGACAGATGTCTGAGTTTGAAGTGTCAGTGGGATTGGTTTCTTTGAAGGCCTCTGCCCTCGGCTTCCTGATGGCTGCCTTCTCCCCGTGTCTCACATGGTCTTCCCTCTACATGTCTGCATATTGGATTAGGGCCTACCTGAATGATCTCATTTTAACTGCATTGCCTCTTTCAAGACCCTCTCTCTAAATACAGTCAAATTCTGAGGAACCAGGGGTCAGGACTTCAACATATGAATTTTGGGAAAACAGGGGATATTCCAAGGAGTACTACTGCCTAGAATCACTCATAGCTTGACACAACTGGGACAAAGTGAGAGGCAGTTACTAAATATGAATGAGGGACATCCAAACAAGTACGCCATGGACTTTGCCCCAAGATGCTCCCAGCCCAGTTGTGGAGATAGGCGACCTCCACAGGAGAGGGGAGTCAGACATCTAGGGTGGGGTACACCACATGACAGCACAGCGTATGTGAGAGGCACTGTTCTGGAAGCCTGGAAGAAGAGATAAAAACCAGTTAGATTCGGGACCTGGGTGAGTCAGTCGGTTAAGCATCAGGCTCTTGATTTCAGCTCAGGTCATGATCTCAGGCGCCAGGGATCAAGCCCCTCACTGGGCTCTGTGCTGGGCAGGGAGCCTGCTTGGGATCCTCTTTTTCCCTCTCTCTCCGCCTCTCCCCCTCTTCCTCTCTAAAAACAAAACAAAACAAAAAAACAATCAATTACATAGGTCACATGGAGTTTTTCATAGTAATAACAACCACCTTTTACTGAACTTCTACTCTCTGCCAATACTCTATACAAGCTCTATCTCCAATCTAATCCCACCTCAGGGGCCGTGGGGAGCCCCATACAAAATAACTCATACCGTGTTCTTAGTGTTGTGCTTGGTGCACACAATGAGCACACAACAAGTGGTGGCTATCATCACTCCATGGGTATTTGTGCAGTACCTACCCTGTACTCATCGCCGGGGATGTAATGTCAAGCAAGATCAACGTGATTTCTGCCCTTGCTGACCACGCAGCTTAGGGTTGCACCATCCAATATGGTAGCCGCCAACCACATGTGGCTGTGAAAATGAAAAATTCAGCTCCTCAGCCACATTAGTTGCGTTTCATATGCTCAACAGCCACAAATGGTTACATTTCCATCACTGCAGCAAATTCTATTAGGTGGCACTGGAAAGGGGAAGAGAGATAATACCTGTACAGCAAAGGTCATGAGAGACACAGGTACAAGGGAAGAACAGCGTAATCATTGCTACCTCACTGTGATGCAGATGCAGAAACTGAAGCTCAGAGAGGTTAAGCAATTTGATTACGTTCACACAGCTACGAAGTGGAAGAGCTGGGCTCTCAACCCAGGTCTAGCTTAATCTCACACTGCCTCTGGCTGTTTTGCGGAGGAACCAGGTTGGGCCCAGGTAGAAAATCTGGTTAAAGAGAAAAGATAGAGAAGGCACCCTTGGCGGTAAAGTAGCTGCTTGAGCAAAGGCTCAGATGGGCAAGGCTGGCGGAAGTCCACGGGTAAACCAGTCTCCCTGGAGAGGCAGTGACTTGCTGAACTCATGTACTGGGAATGGTAATTCAGGGCCTGCCTGCGTTGATTAAAAGCCAAGGAGAAAAAAAAAAAAAAAAAAAGCCAAGGAGCTAGGTACTTCAGCAGACGCTGGCTCCTTGGAGCTTACCACCGTCAGAACTGTGTGTTATGGAGGTGACGGTGCTTAGGGCTGACTGGACTGAGTCCACTGAAGGACAGCAGGTTAGATAGAAAGGAAGGGGAGAGCGAATGGTGCGAAGCAAAGAACCCCAAAGTGGGAGCCACACACACGAAAAAAAAAATGCAACCTTAAGATTTAATGGTGTGCAATACTGGGCAATCGGCTTCGCTTCCATGGGCCTCACTTTTTCAGTTCTAAAAGGGAAGGTTGGCCCAGATGGCGTCTGAGGCCCTTTTTAGCAAGGGGTGGTCTAGGATTCTGCAAATGTGAATTAACATCAGGCTGGAGTAGGAGTAGGAAGCAGTAGCCCTGGATATAGGGGCGATGAAGATGGCAGAGTCAAAGGTCACTATGGGCCACTAACAAAACCAGGTGTGTTTCGAGAAGGGCTTGTCTTTTTTTAGGGGGCTGTGGCGAGTGGGGGGAGCGTCACGGGGGTATGGAGGTTGTGAAGGATATAAAGTAGTGAGAAAATCGTGACTTTGTTTTCAAGAAAGTTCTACAGTGATCCGTTACTTTACCGCCCCCAAGGTATAGATTCTAAACTTTTTTTTTTGACCTTTGACCCACAGTAGAAAATACAATTTACATCATGGTCCGTACAGTTGTCCAGTGTGTATATATAACTGAAACAAAAGGATTCTGAAACCATAGTCACCCTCGCTGAGGACAATGGATCCTAATATTGTCTATTCCCTGACATTTCTTTCTTTTTTTCTTTTTAAGGTGGTCCCCATCCCCTGAACTAATTCTATGCTCAGTTCACGTGTCGCGACCCGCAGCTTCAAACCACTGCCTGGGGGCGGACTGGAGTCTTCTTACGTAGGAGGGGACGGCGGGGCATGGGGGGGTGGGCCCGGGGGTGGGCCCGGGGGGCTCCGCGCTGGGAGGGGGCGGAAGGAGGGTCGGGAGGCCGTCGGGTGGAGGCCCGGGCGGGGGGCGCGGGGCGCGGGGGGCGGCGGCGGCGCAGGTTCCCGCAGGGCTCCGAGGGCTCCGAGGGCTCCGAGGGCTCCGGCCCCCAGCGGCGCCGCCGCACCTCCGACCTCCAGGGGTCTCCAAAGCTGCTGCGCGGAGGAGGCGGCGAGCGCCCGCCCGGCCCCGGCTCCCCGCACACCTAGCAGCGGGCGAGGCCGCGCCCCCCGCCCCGGCGCCCCGCCCGCCCCGCCCGCCCGCGCGCGCACAAACTTCTGTCCGCCCCCCCGTCCGCGGCCGGGACGGCCCCGCGCGCACCTCGCCCGCGGGCCCCGCCCCCCCCCCCCCCCCCCCCGCCGCGCCTGCCCCGCGCTCGGCCTTCCCCGCCTCGCATCCGTGCCATCGGCGCTCGATTGCGCGCGGACTCCGCGCTCCGCGGCTCGCTCGCTCGCTCGCGCTCGGCCCCCGCCCCCGCCGCGGCCCCCGCCCCCGCCCCCGCCCCCGCCCCTCCTCCCGGCTCCGCCCGCCCCTCCTCCGCCTCCCGTGCAACTTTTGCCGAAGCCCCCGCGCACAGCCATGCTGAGCTGAGCTCCGGCCGGGCACTGGCCGCGCGCTGCCCGCCCCGGCTCCCGCCCCCCCGCGGACCCGCTCGGGGGCCGCGGCCGCCCGGCCCCTCGGCCTCGGCCGCTGCGCCCGCCCGGCCGCCCGGAGCCCCCGCGCAGGGCCCGACCGCGGCGGCGGCGGCGGCGGCGGCGGCGGCGGCGGCGGCGGCGCCCGGCCCCCTCCCCCGGCGCCGGCCAAGTGAGGCGGTGATGCGGGCGCTGGCGGCCCCGGCTGCGCCGAGAGCGGAGACACAGGCTCAAGATGGCAGATTCCGACTGAGGCTGGGGGGGCCGAGCTCGCGCGCCGCGTTCCCTTCTCCGTTGCCATGAATCGCGGACACCCCGGCCCCGATGGCCCCCGTGTACGAAGGTAAGGGGCGCCCGGGCCGCCGACCCCGCTCGCCCAGCGCCGCCCGCCCCGCGGCCCCCGCAGCTTTGTTCTGCCCGCGGCCCCTCGCCGGGCAGCCCCCGGCCCGCAGCCCCCGCGCCCCTCCCCGGGCTGCCCCGGCCGCGGCCCCGGCCCCCGCCCGCCCCTCCCCTCCCCGCCCCGCCCCTCCCCTCCCGCCGCCCCCGCCGCCCCCGCCGCCCCCGCCGCTGCCCACGGCGCGGCCGCGAGCCGGAATCCGGCAGGATCTTATTTCCAGGGTGGAGGGGAGAGGCGGCGGGGGTGCAGGGGTGCGGGCGCCAGGGTGGGCACTGCCCGAAGGAAAGAAACTGGGAGGGGGCGCCGGGGGGGCGCAGACCCGTGACGGTGCTTTTCATTTATTTGGCATAAATAAAGGTGATGCGGTTTAGCTCTCCCCCGGCTCCCCCTCCTCCCCCTCCCCCCTCCCCCCTCCCCCTCCCCTCCCCCCCGAAAATTCACCTTTAGGGTGATCCTTCTACCCTGTCCCCGGCTCCCCTCCGGTCCCTCCCCACACTCCTTTATTCTCCGCGAGCCTCTGATTTTTATTTATTTATTTATTTATTTATTATTTATTTATTTATTTATTTATTTATTTGGGGGGGTTTCTATGGAATCGGAATGTATGGGGCTGGGTGATGCGAGGAGGGTACGGAGGGAAAAGTCCATCTCAGACCCACAGGCAGAACAATGAAATTGGCTAAAATCTCCCCGCATTAGCGTGTGTAAGGGAAAATGTAGTTTAGGTTTTCGGGTCGGGGTTGGGGGGGGGAGGGCGCCGGGGGCGGGGGCTGAGGGGTTCCCCTCGGTGGGCCTGGGCAGGACCTGCGTGTGGCACCTTCACCTGGCCTGGGGTCATTTTTCGGATCTGTCTTTAGGAAGAAAGAAAAAGAAGGGAGGGCAAAAGCCCTATATACACTTCCCCTTGCCCTCCTCTCTCTCTCTCTCTCTCTTTCGTTTCTCTTCAGTCAGTTCTTGTCAGCTTCCAGCCAGAAATCAAACCAGAATCAACTAAGTTTTTTTTTTTTTTTTTTTTTACACTTCGCTGTGTTTTTGTGTGCTTGTAGTAGGAGGAATCTTAAACCAAAGGGTGCCCGAGTTTTTCAGTCATTTCATCGTGGAAATGTTTTTCTTATGAAATCATTGAAAGAGCAGGCTTTACATACTTTTTAGCGTCGGTCCATCTGGCTTTTCTTTCGGTTTTGTTCAGATATTCTGTGGACGAAACAGCAAATGAGAGGGGAAAGGGTTTGTGTGGAGTAGAGAGGAGGGGCGGGGAGAGGAGGGTTTAATCCTCCTATAAATCCCGGGAACAGTGCTGGCGAGTGAGACAGGGAACGCATTAATACTTTTATCTCTGTTACAAGAGGCAGATTAAAAAAAAAAAAAACTTATCTGAAAAGAAAATCTGTTATTAGTTCCAGGGCTCCAAATGAATTTGGTTTCTGGATGGAATAAAGTTACCAGTCAGGCCCTGGATAATGAGGCTGTAAATAACCTATGGACTGTAAATATTTTTTTTTCAGACTCTCTTAGAAACAAAGGGGCTGTTTAGAAGGCAACAGAGCGATGTTATTCCAGGGGCTTTCCTCTTTGATTCTGAAGAACACAAGGTCCATTTAACCATTCGACAAAACAAAACGCAATTTCTGATCACTCCACCACGCAGAATGGAACGAGCCGGTGGCTCCGTGAACCTGCTAGGAGAACCCATGTCGCGCATTCATTGTTCGTCTGTGTCTATGGGAGGGGGCTACAGTCAATGCTCCCACTGTCTATGGAGTGTTAAAATGAAACAATTTTCTCTTTATTAAGTACCTCCTTGAGACTCCCTCTGCTGGACACTCCGGGTGTGCATGAGGGAGGGAACTTGGCATTGAATTCAGAACTATAGTAGACGGCTGCTTTCTCTTTTGCAAGGGGCTGGGTCCGTGGGTTTGGGATGTGTTTTGTCAACTTTGTAGAAAGCCTGTCTCGGGAACTGTGCTGCTCACCTCCCATTCCTTTCGTTCTAAATCTATACGGAAGGTAGCCATACCCTCGAGGCTAAGACTTGGTTGGCACTCTCGTTCTGACTTCAGTGTTCTTTTAGTGCATTACAACAGATAAAGAATTGTGGGTGTGTAAGATGTTAAGGTTTAAGCATAATCGTGGATCTCAAAGGTCTCAGGAGCTCACTTATTTTTATTTGCAGGCTTCACTCCCTGTTCCAGCTGACCTACCTGGTCACCTCTTTCCACCCTGAGTTTCTCTCAGTCTTGTCTGTGCGCTGTCTTAACTGTCCCTACACTTTGTACCCTTTGCCTCTGCTGGAGTTTCTGGGCCTCTTTATCCTTCTTTCCCGAGCACCCCCCCTCCTCTCCCCAGCCTCACTGGGCACAAGCTCAGGCCTAGGTCTTTTTGAAGGAGCCTGTTGGTCATGCTCTAAAACAGACAGGTGACCTCCATAAAGGATTGTACTCCTGGAACCTACATTCACTTAGCTTGATGAGTGCTTCTAAGACTCCGGTGACCTCCTTTTTCCCTTCTTGGTGATATCCACTGGATTCAGTGAGCCGGATTTTTACCACATCCCAGTCAGAATGCATGGGCCCCCTGTGTGTATCCTGAAGGAGCAGGGCTTTTCCTGGGGAATTTGCCAAGAAGATTTCTAATCGTTTCCAAGCTGCTAAAAAATAAAAATAAAAAAAAATAATCGAACATGGGGTTCTTCTCAGGAGCAGTATAATGACAGGTGAGGCATTTCAGCTGGAATTCGGGCGCGCGCTCATTCGTTTAAGTGGGGCGCAGTTGCCCCAGGTTAGGCTGTGGGGTGAAAGGCCTGAATGCAACAGTGAGGCATCTGAACTGCCAGCTGTTTAGAGAGAAATTCAGTCTTTGAAAAAGGGTATGTTTGATAATACAAATTAATGGGTAGCAAAGTGTTGGCAGTCTCCCTCCCGCTACTTGCTTTTAATGTTAGATTTATAAATAGCACATTCGTTTTCAGGAACTTGGTACTGATTAAGTTAAACTTCTTTGAAAGGGTTTATTTTCTTTATAAAGTTAAACATTTGCCTTGCAATTGTGTTTACTCCATCAACTTGCTTAGTAAGGCTATTTTCAATATGTAGTGCAAAGGCCAGCGACATAGGTCTATATTGCCATGGGTTCTGAATTAGAGGGCCCTGAATTCCAAGTTAATTATGTTCCACCATCCCTGAGATGTGTCATGTCAATTAGTATTGGCTTACACAGACTTCCCAAAACTCTAATACTGAAATCTCTCATCAGATGGGTCTGAAGACACCTACCGAAATGCCTACCAAGAAATGGATTCTGAATCATCTTCCATTAAAAGAATTTGATGACACATGTTCTAAAATATCTTTTCCTGTGTTTGTGTTTTATATTTTTAAAATGAGTAAGTATAAATATTGTTTTCATTCTCACCGCTTTTGGGTAGTGAATCAAGGCTCATTAATTTTACCCTTGATTCCGGACAGTGTGGTAGAGTACTGGAATCAGAGAAACCTGGGTTCGACTCTAGCTGTGTGACTTTGGGCATGTTACTTAACTTCTTGGAGCTTTGTTTCATCTTAAGCCTCACTGGACTGTGTGAGGATTCCATTAGAATTGAGTACGTGTACAGTGCCTGGCTGTAGCGGGCATTTTGTTAGTATGTTTTAAATCCCTCTGTTTTGGGGGGCTGCTCACAGGCATGATGACTCCAGGGAAGGAAGAGCCCGCAAATAGTTTAGAAAACCAATAATAGCAACATTTCAATTATTAATCTCCTGCTATTCCTCTTCCAGTTTGGGCACCAGCAACAATAAACCCCCTATGGCCACAGAAGAAAGAGCCTTCTTAACCCCCTCTGTGACCTTTCTAGATGTCTATTCCCACTGAGTTGCTGCTGGTTTCAGGTAGAGTTTCTCATTCTATGCCACTTTAAGAATGAGGAAACAAACCGTTAGAGCCGAGTTTCAGGGGCTGCAGCTGCCTCTGTGAAAGTATCCCAAAGTATGAAAGATAACCTTCACCCCTGACCAGGATGCATCCCTACCCCAGGCAGGCCAGGAAAGGTTGCTGCCAGAGGTGGCTCACCAAGGACCTCCTGGGGGGCGGGGGGGGGACGTGACGCCCGCTTCACCCCTGGCCAGGGTCTGGCTCATCATGCATTCAACATAGTTTTCCTACCAAAAGACATTTGGTGCTTTATGCAAGTTATGGCTGCTTCTAGTCTTCACATTTAATTTTTTTAATGTTTCTTCATTTCTCTTCCTTCCTCCCATAGAGACTAATCTGGGGGAACCACCTTTGAGGTTTATATGAAACAAAGTCATGATGATCAAGAGGGTATGATATGTAACCATTTTTTATTGTTCTCTGAACAATGTAATTTGCCAGTGCTTTCTGGTAGTCTTATGATGACAATTCAGGCACTTCGGGTTGCTATCAAAGACCGGATTCAGAATAATGCCAGCCAACTTCATGGAACCATCGATAGAGTGTGAACTTGAAAGGCCCAAACTCGTAATAGTTCCATTTCATACAGCAATCCTCTGTGGGGGGAGGAAAAAAAGGAAAAATGAACAAAAACTGAAAAGCTGGAGTATAGGGAGGTCTTTATTTTTCCTCTAAAAGAAACGGAGATGCCTGAAGTTCATTGGCGCTAAGCGTGACTTAGGCTCTACTTAGTCTGTGCGGTGCACTCCACTCACATGAAGTCAGTCACTGTCCTTCCAGCCCCACCAGGGGGACGCTGTCACCCCGCTTTACAGACAGGGCACAGCTTTCATGAACTCATTAACAAGATCTAGGTAGGGTCCCTGTCCTCGAGGAGTCCGGGGGTATGGGAAGTGAAAGTCAGAAGTACACGTGGGCTCACTGGACCGTGGCCTGACTCAAGATAGAATGTGTGTGTGTGTGTGTGTGTGTGTGTGTGTGTGCGCGCGCGCGCACACGCATGCACGCGCCCTTGCAGTTTTTTAATTCTTAACTCACTGATCGTTCTCATGGTGTAAAGGGAAGACCCTATTTCCCTACTTTCTCTTGAAATATTTGCTTTTATTTGGATCAAACAAGTATCTCAGAATGTAGGAAATTCCTGTTACAAGTTTCCTTAGAAATTACCATCTCTAATTACCAACTCTTCCTCTTTCATTCCTTCTTTCATTACTTACATTTTGTATCCTTGTAAATGTAAATATGTTTTTAATTTGCACAGGTTGCTGGGAGATGTTCGGTTTTTGTTTTGTTTTGTTTTGTTTTGTTTGGTGTTTAGGGTTCTGGGTTTTGTTGTGAATGGACCCCCTGCATCATAGATGGCTGGAGAATTAACTCCTGGCTTTGCCACCTGCCTGAGCTCTCATATTCCAGGTGGTTTTGTGGTACCTATTCGTGGGGCTGTAGATGGGCTGGTCACTCAGCAGATGACTCCAGGAGTCATAGAAGGAGGAAAACCCAGCTACGTCCCTCAGGGGGCTTGGAACCCAGGGCAGGAGAGGACCTCGGGTGATGTGTAGTTCATCCTCCTGTCTTCAGGAACATGAATGTCCATAACTTGAAATCATCAGTTCATCAAAACAATTTTTTTTTCCAGGAAAAGGCCACACTAGGAACCCCCTCAGTAACCAGTTCCAGGTTACCCGAATGCCAAGAAATTCCTGAGTCCGCCTGAAATCTCACCTGCCTTCGTTCAAACCTGTTTTCTTTTGCTCCGTTCTTTTCTCTAAAACCTTCCATATATTTGAAGATAATAACTGGGTCTCTACAGCTCTTTCCACATAGAGCCTGTTCTGTGTCCTCACCCTCCTCTGAACTCTCTCTAGTTTCTCCACATTAAAAAAAAAAAAAAAAGATTGGTGGTGGTCGAAACCGAATACAGTTCTTTAATAATGGTCTCATTAGTACAGTGTACACAAGAAAAATGACTTCAAGGTTCTTGCATCATTGCGAACCCCTGGAGGGCAAGAACCAAATCTGATTCATCTCTGTATCCCCCACACAATAGCTGGGCAGTTGGTTAAACCTAGTAGGCACTTCATAAACAGTTGTTGAATTGACTCTTCCTTTAATATAGCTAAGTAATAACTTATATCACACCAGCCCTGGATTGGTAACTGATAGTTAGCTTGCTTTCACCTGGGTCCTGAGTCCTTATTTGCCTTCTGTGCACATCGAGCCATCCTTTACCCCAACTGTTCCACCTTCTGCTTGACTCTGAATCTGCTTGATTACTTTGAATTCACCCCTCTACTTCCAGCTCTTTAGAACTTTATCTTCCTACAGATCTGACAGACAGTATGCAGGGACCCAAGTGTATAAAGTTGAACTGCTCTTGAAAGAAGAGAAGAGAAGACACAGAAGAATCTGGATGATTCAGTGTAATATCAGTTCATCCAGGTTTAGAAAGGACAGTTTGTCAAATTCTTTACAGATTCTGAGTCAGCTAAAGCCATACCTGTTTTTCCAGGTTCTCTGTGAGGAGTAAGCTAAGTGTTCATGAGAGTGGCTACCAGTCAGCCTGGCAGCCGGGATTCCTTCCTGTCTTTGGTCTCAAGCCAACAGCAGAAAAGGCAAAAGATACTGATGGACAGGGCCATTCAACCTATGACTTTCTGATGAGCGACTTTACCATTACAAAGTAAGCTAGTAAAATAGTTGCCAGTGAAGAAAGAAAGAAAAAAAAAGAGCAAACCTTGAAAACGGCAAAATAATTTTGTGGTTTTTACAGCCACTTATTTCTACACATGGCATTGAAGAGATTTGTAGTGTTTTGAAAGCGGTCTGTTTTAGCAATTCTTGCCTAACTTCTTTTGCTCTAGTAGGTTCTGATTAATTAAATGCCACTGTGTTTAAGCAGAATTAAGATTGATTGACTCTTGCACGTGCTAATGCTGTAGACTTTATAAAACCTTCACTGTCACAAAAAGAATGCAGCCTAATATGTGAGCAAAAGGAGCGTTTCCTCCCAGGTTGTGCTGCCCGTCCTCAGGGAAAGATCACAGTGGAAGCTGCCATAACATTGGGTAGAAAAGTGCGTTTGGTTCACGCAGTTACAGATTGCATCCTGATGCAATAAGGTTTGTTTCTGTATTTTTACCATTTTCCTTCATATCAGTATTCCCTCATTGAGTTAACCGATGGAGTTGCTATTCACAATATAAGATGATTTTTCCAAGAGCTTATCATAAGCAAAGTGATCCATCATGCCAGTTCTGTGTAGAACTTCTAGTTTCAGAAGGTATTAAAGAAAAAATTTTAATGGTATGTGTGCCTGCAGTCCTGTTAAAAGTCCTATGACAAGGAGATTTGGAAAACCCTGGTTTATTGCTGGTTGTGGAAGTATATGCTCCCCCCCCCCTTTCTCTCTCTCTAATGAAGAATTTATGGAGCACTGACAAAAACCAGCATGTAAGTTCTTGAAATTGTGCAGAAAGGCAGCAAGTTACACTTTCCTGAGTTCTATGTGACTGCACCTACTCCCCAGAATCCAGGCTGATCGCAGCTTCTGCAGAAAACTAAATTTCAGGGGAGCTTGTTACAGTTAAGAGAGAGCAAGCACGCTTGCACATGCATTCAGCGTTACCCCCTGAACCATCTACACTCGCGGCTCCAGCACAGTATGATGACTGTTATTCATTAAGTATGAACTGCCCCATCAGGGAAAGATTAATCGATATTCATTATGTTCCGTTAACTGAGACTGGGAGGTTCTCTAATATATTATAGAAATGTTTCCTTTAGAAAACAGTTAAAATAAAGAAGCTCTCATTTCATTGTACCGTGACTTCAAAAACGGATTTAAGGCTGCCTAAAGGGTTAACTTTCTGGAAGATGGGTAGTTGATTTATGTTGATCAATTTTGTGGATCAGCTGATTTCAAGGATGTCGGATAAATGAGGTATTCCTATATGAAGAGATGACAAAAACAGCCAAAACTCTTGTGCTAGCTTAACAAGGTGAATAAGCAGAGTGCATAATGGAATTCATTTGCAAAGTAATTTTTGCTTGGCTACAGTGGTAAGCACAAAATAGACCAGCAGACGAGAACGGTAAGTGTTTGGGATCAGTTGTTGAAAGGTTTAAAAGGGGTTCTAATTCAAGAGACATTTTATGGTGTGGAGAAGGGGACCAATATAATCAAAATGATACTTGAACAAGGTAATTTTTCCTGGCCTGGATATAATAGTAGAATGAGGCAGCCAGAGGGTGAGCCATACTGGGAGGCCGTGTGCTGCAGGGGAAGGTGTGAGCACCGTGGAGATGGAACTGGGCCTTTTGTTGGGGTCACATAGGAGAATATGTGTAGAGCACTTATCAGCATGCCTGACCCAGGGGTTCAATACGTGTTCCCTTTCGCTTTCCTCCCCACACCTTATGGCCATCAGGAAGGCTTGCAGGGGTTGGCAATACCGTATTTATCCTGATTTTCTGATTTTCTGAAGAATCTCTTCTTTATATGGGCTCTCTCACAGTGAGGTCAGGGTATCTCAGGGATCTTATCGGGCACAGTATAAACCCAGTGGGATCTGCACACAGTAGTATCAACCTTTGACAGGAGGAAACAGGCCAAGAGCAGTGAAGAGGCTGCCCTGGTGTCAACCTAGAGAGAAGGGAGGAGGCAGGGCTAGCGTGTGCACAGAAGGCTCAGAACCCCGAACCCATGAGGCAGGGAGCTTCCCTGGGCTGCGCTAGCAGGTGGAGCTCCAGGGGTAGTGGTTGCAGTAAGGCTCTCAGAGCCACTAACCTCCCCCAGACCCACCTGTAAGGGAGCTGCTGAGGGGTGGTTCTCCTGGGTCCTGGCAGCCCACAGTGCCTCACTGAGCTCATTGGGAGGGAGTATCTCCCCCTTCCCCAAGGAAAGCAAGGTCCCATGCCTTCAGCTCCAGCGCTTAGTCTTCTCCTGGGAAGGTGTTCATCATGTTTCCCTGAGAAAGTTTGCAGCTTGTCATCATGAGCAACTTATTAACAAAAACAGAGAAGTCACAAAAGAGAAACCAGTACAACCATGGTGAGTTTCAGAGTACTGTCTAGCTATTAAGCAGCTTTTTTTAAAATTCTAATTCTCCAGGTACAGTTCAGAGTCTGAGTCGTGTCCCCCCCCCTTCCCCTCCCCCCCCCCTCCCGGCACTGACATAACCAGAACTTGCAGCCAGAGGCCCTGGGGAAGGCCTGGCTGGGACCCTTGGCATAAGGCCTCTCGGTCAGGGATTCCCTGGGTCCCAGGGACCTGGAGGATGGTCAGAAGAGCATGGGGCCCAGCCCATGAGATGAGCACGATGCGTCCCTCCCCCTGTCTGTGGGCAGTGCCGATAAGGGGACTTATTGCTGTAAAATCTGAGGCAACGAAAGCAACCTGAAATGTTTCCTGTTTATACAAGCCAGGGCTGGTGATTGCTTCATGGATATTTGGCTTTCCTTTTTCTCCCTCCTCAGCCTGGATCTTACATGCTGGTTGCTCCATAAAGCATAGTGGGTGAAACTGACCCATTTCCTGTTGCTTGCTAAGGTAGCTCAATAACCAGTATGTCCCTCCCACAGTGAAACTTGACAGAGAGCCTAGTAAATCCTACAGCTTTTCTGTTTCGTCTGTCTGAGCCCTTGAGGTGCACAGGCTCTCCTCTCCTTCCTTGATGTCATCTCACCTCTCTGCTTCCACCTACTTATTACTTCCCACTCATCTATCCACAGCCAGGCTCCTTTACCTACCTACCTGTTTGTTCTTTGTGTACCTTGGCTATGCATTCGCCTTGATATACTTGTTGGTGCGAGGGTCTAAGTGGAGGGACATGTGGAACCTCCTGGTCCACTTGTGTCGGGCACTGTTGGGAGAAGTGGCTCTCCGACTCTGGCATCCTCAGTCACCTGGAGGGCTTGTTAAAACTCATCAGTAGGCCCCACTCTCAGAGTTTCTGTTTCAGTAGGTCTGGGGTAGGGCTCGAGAATTTGCATTTCTAATTGAGAACCCCTGTTTTAGAATGAATGTATTCAGAATGAAAAATCAGGACCTGTTTAAAATAAGATGGTAGTTGTTTTGATGACAACTTCCCTTGAACAAGTGAGAGTCAGAGACCCGACATTAGCATTATTTTCAGTTCTACTGCCCTTTCGTGGCGGTAACTTCCTGAAGCCATAGGACAACATACAGATCCAGCCCCTTGGCCTTCCTGCCTCTGGCTGCAAGAGAAAAGAGGCCCCATTTTAAAACTCCAGGGTGTGACCTACTGTCTCTTGTTCTACAAGAGTTAGCCAGTCTGTAGTTCATCTAGTTTGGCCCTGGGGTCCCAGAGTAGACTGGACAGGCATCATTCTTGGGATGATAATATATTTCCATTCACTAACAGAGCTCTGTGATCTTCTTTGTTTGTACAAGAGGACATTGAGGCTTAGAGATGTTAAATAATGTGTCTCAGGTCTCATAAGCAACTGGTAGAGCCAGGGCTTGCACTCCACCTGATAACTAGAGTATGCTCTTGTCTTGACTGGCAGCCCAGCCTGCGCCTCACAGGTGATTTGAAGTGGCCCGTGCACCACACAATGAGATACACCATGAGGATCCCTGGAGAAGGGGTAGCCACGGTGGAGGCAGATGGTTCTAGAGTGTTAATGTCACACACACCTTCCCGAGACTCTGCTGTCCTATTTGCCTCCTCTTCATCAACCAGGATCATGTTAACATGATGATCTGGTGTTTAGTCTGCTGGTTGGCCTATAGGATGGATATAATAAAAGGCAGCCAAGACATGAACCCCCTTTGAGCAGCAAAACAGATAAAACATCTGAGAACAATCTTACTGAGACCTCTAAGAAAAAAGTGTGATGAAAAGATGAAAACAACAGCTAATGCCTGTCAAGCCCTAGCTGTTGCTGGTTCTGTTGTAAGGTTTCACATGTGTTAACTCGTTGAATCCTTGAAGCAGTGCTGTAGGGTAGGTTCTGCTACCACTGTGATGTTCAGAAGCACAGAAAGCTTCCATGGCTTGAGAATCCCACAGCTGACCCTGACCCCAGGCACTGTGGACCCAGAGCTCACACCCCTCACCACAAGGCAGGAAGTCCTCCCAACCCCTTCCTAGAAGAGGGAGTAAAATTTGGAAATACGGTCTTCTCTGGTTTTTCTCTAAATGTAGATGTTCTTTGTTTCACTCAAAAATCTACATATATGTCTTAAAATTTGAGAAACTGACTTCTGCTGGTCTTGAAGGATGAGGTGGTAGGCACAGAGCAGTCAGGCCTGAAAGAGAAGAGGAGCAAAGGGACTAGCTCTCCCATGTGTTAAAACCATAAAGCATCAAATTTGGCACGAAATTTGACAGACCCATCAGTGGGGCAGAATGCATGAGCCAGATTTAAGGCCCTGTTGTCTGTGAACATTTAATAGATGATGAAGGAGGTGCCACAAAGCAGTGGGCGAAAGGAAACCTGATTTAACAAATGGGAGTGGGACCATATGATAGCAATTTGAAAAATCTCAACGGAGATTCTCACCTCACATCATTATACCAACATAAATTCTATGTGATTAAAATGTTAAATTCAACAAAAATCTGTTGAGCACGTTCAACATGCCAGGTACTGTTCTAGATGCTGCTGGGTGTACTGCAATGCAAAAACAGGCCAAAAACCCCTACCTGAAGCAGTGTGCATTTGAGCAAGTAAGGGGAAGTAATCCTTTGTTTTGTTTTGTTTTTGTTTTTTAAAGCTTGAAAGAACTAGAAGCGGGTACTTATTAAACCTCTGAAGGAGTTGAAATTTCTAAGCTTAGAATGTGTGGAAGAAATTATAGAGGAAAACATCAATAGTTTTATCAGTGTAACATTCCCCAAATGTTAAGGTTATTTCTGGGTTTACTATCACAAGATACTAGAATTAGTAAGTCAAAGGGTATGAACATTTATTGGGCTCTAGATGATGTTCCTCCCAAAGTATTTATATATTAAATAAATCAAACCACCTAAAGCCTTAAGTTTACCTAGACCTTCATTCAGGAAGGAAACGTTCCTCACTGCTCTAGGGACTGGGTCCTCTCTCCTCATTTCCAAGGGCTTCGGTGCCATCTACATGTATCAGTAACTCCCAAACTTCTATCTCTACCTATAGTTATATTTTGAGTTCCAAAGTCGTAGAGCCAACAGTCTATTTGCCATCACTATTTGGATGTCCCACAGGTACCACATTTAACGTGTACAAAGAAAAACTCTTGGTCAACCCTCTGAAATACGTGCCTTTTCCACAATTCTTCATTTCCATAAGTGGCATCATCTTCCACCCAGTAGTTGACATCAGAAACCTGGGAGTCATTCTTGACTTCATTTTACTTCACATTTAATCCATCACCAAGTTTTATTGATTTTTACCTCCCAAATATAGCCATTCTTGTTTCTTGCCAGAGTTATGTTCTGTAAAGCTGCCACAAATACTGAATTAGCAAATACTGAACCAGTGCTCCTAGGTTAGCATCCTGCAAGCCTCTGGTCACTTTCGTCAGCCTATCAATACATAACCTTGTCTATGTGTGCTTCTCTTCAAAGACACCTTCTTTAATATATATTGTTAATTCAATAACATTGAACTCACAGGGTGGAACATTATTTGCTCATGCTTGAACGAAGCTTACCAGCACAAATAGTTTCTCTGTAAGGTACATCACAGCCTTTTTGCATTAAAAAAACCCTAGACAATCCTTTACCACTATGCTTGGGGGCCATTTTTAAATCTCCAATAAAAACCACAAAAAAATGCAAACAACATGGTACTAAAGAGTGAGTGGAAAGTATACTTGCATATAGTACAAGAACAGAACCCAGAAGGCAAGCATGGCCTCGTTTGACCTCAGCTGGGAACACATGCATCATGCATGTCTGGGAAGGACTGTGAGAGCACCCTCTGAGTACTGATTTTGGGATTACAAATAAATTCTAGTGAGTTGGTGAATTTGCAGATACGGAGTCCTTGGATCATGAGGAAGACCCACCTGTATATGGTAAACCTATCCATTTCTCCCTGTACTGTCATCCCCTGGCCCACTGGTCAGCAAACTCATTCTGAATAGGGCCAGATAGTAGGTACAGTTGACCCTCGAGCAACATGAGGTTAGGGACATTAAAACACAGAGTAGAAAATCCATGTATAGCTTTTGACTCCCCCCAAACTGTTAATAGCTTACTATTGACTGGAAGCTTACTTATAAACAGTTGATTAACATATTTTGTATATGTGTTATATGTTGTCTACTTACAATAGATAAGCTAGAGAAGAGAAAATTATTAAGATCATAAGGAAGAGGAAATACATTTTCAGGACGATGTAAAAAAACTCGCATACAAGTAAGTATGCGAGTAGGGTTCAAACCTGTGTTGCTCAAGGGTCAACTGTATCTTAGGCTTTGCCGGCCAGATGGTCTGTGTGACAGCTGCTCAGCTCTGCATTTGTGAAAGCAGCTGTAGACACATAAATGGGTGGGTGGGACTGTGTTCCAATAAAACTTTATTTACAAAACAGACTTTGGCTGGGTTGGCCCCCAGACCCTGCCAGCATCATCTAACCCACCACAGTGCCTTATCTGGACTGTCTTCCTGACCTGCCTATCACCCATGGCCATTCTTGAACCTCTTGCCAATATCCATATTAAGTGTAAGTTGGATCTGATTCCTCTCCCACTTCAGATGTCCAAACACTTCCATCACACTTCAGATAAAATCCAGAATCTTGACTCTCATGGCTATACCAGGGTCCCTTGCTGATTCGCCCAATCTCATTTTATGCCAGGCTTCCCCACTCTGCCCTGTCCGGGCCTCTTCTAGGTCTGTGACTGTTTGCTGCTTGGAATCCTCTCCTGCCTCTTGCCTGACTAACTGCTCCTCACTCTGCAGTCATACCCAAAATGTTGCTTCCTCCTGTGTGAATTAGAAGGGTATCCCTCTTCTGATTTCAAGGCACCCTGTTCTTTTCCTTCACAGAACTTAGAGTTTTCAGGTACCTGTTTATTCAGGTTTGTCTTCCACCTGTTTCCCCCGTTGGACTGCAGTCTTTGTGAGGGTAAGAACACATCTTGGTGTGTCTGTTCTCTGCTCAAGGGATCTTCACACCCATTGCACACACTTCCTAAGACTTGCTAAATCAATGAATGATTGTGTGTATGGCAGAGTTTCTGTTCGCACAGACTTTTGTTGAAGCTACAATATAGAGACCTAAAAAAGTCACCCTTTTTAGAGCATACAGTATATCTTCTAAGGTTGAGTGATGGTTGAAAAGTCACCCTGAGAAGTGGATTTGTAAATGGGTGTGAATGTGTCATTATTGTCCAAGGGTGTGTTCTGCCAACAGGTATATCCAGTCCCGTGTTTTCTCCCTGGGACTTGAGTGCTGTGTAAAGTCCTGCTGGGCTCCCTCTGCTCCTGGAGAGTTTTTTAATTCTGCTGGTAATGTTTTCTCACAGGGAAGTGGGGATCAAGTGTGCTTGAGGAGGCATTTGGCACTTTTTTTTAAAGACTATGTGGTATTAGTCTGGGGAAGAAATCTTTGATTTGTCAGAGAATCATTTTAGCAATGAAATTCCAAATTAAAGATTGTTCCCCAGTCATTCCAGGAATCCTGCATGCTAGAGATGGGCAGACAACATATTTTGGAAAGATAATACATCATTTCTTAGATGGCCTTTTGTAGATTAGCATGGTGAGATTTCAAGTCTATTTAACTTCTTTTTTTGTCTAAGATTTTATTTATTTGAGAGAGAGTGAGAAAGAGAGAACGAGAGAAAGCACAAGCAGGGGGAGGGCAGAGGGAGAAGCAGATTCCCCACTGAAGCAGGGAGCGCGAGGCAGAGCTCGATCCCAGAACCCCAAGATCATGACCTGACCTGAAGAGATGCCCAACTGCCGGAGTGACCCAGGCACCTGTAATTTTTTTTTTCAAATGTATTATAGAAATACTACTTGTGGAAAAAGAAAGCATAGGCAAGTAAAACACACACACTGAGATTACCACTGCTGTATCTTGCAGGTTTTTTCCTATGCATATACATGTATAAATACTTTTTTTAGAAAAGCCAAGGTTAGTTATATTAACTATTTTTTTCAGTGAATAGTTTCCAGCCTTGTATTTCAGTTAAGTTCATTTTATTTAATTCCTTGTCCATATTCAGATGTCCTTAGCTGGCCCCCAAATGTCCTTTGAAGCTGGTTTGTTGAAATCAGTATCTAATTGGGGCCCATGCAGTATGTCTGGTTATAACTTCCTTTTGGTCTCTGAATCTGGCATAGTCTCTCATTGAAGAAATGGGCAGTTACCTTCTTACTTTTCCATCTGTGGGTTGCTGCTTTTTTTTTTTTTTTTTTTTTTTTTTTTAGGATTGATTTATTTGAGATCTCAAGAGAGGGCAGGAGCAGGAGGGCTAGAGGAAGAATCTAAAGCAGACTCCCCACTGAGCATAGAGCCTGACACAGGGCTCGATCCCACCACCCTGAGATCATGACCTCAGCCAAAACCAAGAGTCGGATGCTTAACCGACTGTGCCACCCAGGCACCCCTGTGGACTTGTTTCTTTAGGACAGTGCTGGGCTTGCTTCTCCATCTCCCGTATTTGCTTTATCTAAAGGTTTCATGGGTTCAGGTTCACCATTTTATGCTAGAATCCCTGAAGGTGATTCTGTGCACTTTATTTACCTTCCACTGAACTACTATTAGTGAAGCTAAGATTGGCCCCCAGGGTTAGGTTTGTGATAACCCCAAAACCTTTACTGTCCAGTTCCATTTTTCCTTTTGATGCCAAAAGTGATCTATGTGGTGTAACTTTGGTATAGAGACTATTTATCAAATGGTTGTAGTACTGTATGAGTCTTGCCATCATCATACATTCATTAGGTTTTGTGAAATGATGTCTTTGTAATTCTTTCATTTCTTGTATAGAGCTCTCATCTTTGGGGGCTGTCCGGTTACCCTGAAATAATAGTTCCAATAGGAAAGGCAGGATCTTTGCTAATCTTCTTTCCTTAATTTTCAAGGAAAGGAGTTGTGTAGTAGCTTTTTCAAATGGTGAAGAAATTAGTTTTTTTCTGTCATTATCATTGTACAGGCATGGGTTTTTATTGATTTGGTGTGTTTTAATTGTTAATCTTTTTGTTATATCTTCAAGCAGTGAGGCCCCTTCTGGTAGCTACTATAATGTTTTGACAGGCCCTTCATAAGCCTGAAAAGCTTTCTTACTAAATGCAAGATGCCCCAGGCTCATCTTGGACTTTTCAGTGGTCTCAGACAGTGGTTTTAGAGACCACAGTTCAAGCATTAGGAGTGGTATTGCTATAGAGGTGACTTGTTTTGAAAATTTAGTTTCAGAAACTAGATTTTTTGGTTTCACAGAACTAAAAGATACATATTGTTAAAAGAGTTTCGATGGACATTTGCCTGTGCTTTCACTCAGTTTCCTCAATTTTGTCATTGTAAATCCTTTTTGTTCTACAGAAAAATCTTTATTTCTTGTTTAACTTATAAGAATAAAGTTCGGAATACCAATGCCTATATTATTAGAAACACCAAAAACTACAAAGGAGAATTTAACACATCTTTGTCATTTTTGTTGTCCTTAGAATGTGTCCACCTAAGGATGTGCAATTAAAAACTGTGTTCTAAAGTACCTAAAAATAAATTCTTCCTCGGGGTGATTGTGTCTTCGGTTTGACATATGTTAGATTCATTTCTTCTCATATCTTTTCAGTTTAAGAAATTTTTTAATTTAGCTTTATTGGGATAGGGAATGCATTTATATGACTGAAAGGTCAAAACTAAGTAGATATTAAATCTAGATGAAAGGTATATAGGGATTTATTATTTTCTCTATATTTCTTATGTTTGTAAGTTAAAATAATTAAACTACAGTAGTCTCCCCATATCTGCAGGTGATACGTTCCCAGTCCCCCAGTGGATGCCTGAAACTATAAATAGTGCTAAACCCTATATGTGCTACATTTTATGATATATCCCTATCATAAAGCTTAATTCATAAATTAAGCACAGCAAAAGAGTAACAGCAGTTATGACAGTTATAGCAATGTACTGTAATAAAAGTTATGTGAATGTGGTCTCTCTTTCCCAAAATATCTTATGTACTGTACTCACCTTGTGATGTGAGATGATAAAATGCCTGGGTGATGCGATGAAGGTGAGGTAAGTGACGTAGGCATGGCTACATAGCGTCAGGCTGTTTTTGACCTTCTGACATTACGTCAAAAGGAAGATTATCTGCTGCTTTACTGCAGTTGACCTTGGGTAACTAAAACCAGGGAAAGTGAAATCATGGATGGGGGAAGGAGGGGATAACTGTATATAGAAAGATATGCACAGTGAGCCCTTGCTTTGTTCCCTCATATAACCATCTTTGTCAATGTCTTGTTAATTAAGTCTTTCATTTTGTAGATTCAAACTATGTGTGTGTATACATATTCTTATTCTCCTTTGTTTATGCAAAAGGTGATGTACCTTATATATTCTACATCTTAACTTTTTTCTTTTAATAATGTATTCTAGCTTTCTCTCCCTATTAGTATGCAGAGATTATCTTCAGTCTTTTTTATGGTTACAAAGTACTCCATTTTATTGACATACTGTGGTTTATGGAATATTAACATAATCTTGGATTGTAACCACTCCTCTGCTAATGTAATGGATAAGCTTATATATGTGTCATTTGATATTCCTGTAGGTGTATCTCTGGCATATAATCCTATAAGTGGGATTGGATAGCCAATGGGGGAGTATGTCTTGTAATTCTTTTTAGAGATATTGATAAATACCTCCTGTTAAGATTAGTACTATATTTCACTCAAATAAACAATAAAAGAATGTGCCTGTTTCCCTAGAGTTTTTCCTACAGAATCTGTTGTCAGACTTTTGTGGATTTTTTCTGATAGGTGAGAAATGATATTTTGATGTAGTTTTAATTTACATTTCTTTTATAAGTAAGGTGGAGCATTTTTTCATTTATGTAAATGTCATCATATATATGTTATTTTGAACTGTGTTTTGAACTTTATCCATTTTCCTACTGTGTTGCTCGTCTTCTTTATTTCTAAGAGCTCTTTGTATGTTATATTGCCTGTGATATGAGTTGCAAATATTTTTTTCCAGTTGGCTGTGTGTGTTTTGATTCCTTATGGTGGTGACTTTACCCTTCATAAGTCTGTTTAATTGTAAGAAATGAAATTTATGTTTTTGTTTACAGCTTTTGTATTTTGAGTCAGAATCAGAAAGACATTTCCTATTTTAGGTTGTTAAGTTCCTTCTGGCACTTTTGTCATTTCATCTTTTCCACTTACATCTTGGTTCATGTTCTCTTTAAAAACTAGGGTATGTTCTGAGGTTTGGAGCCAACTTTGTTTTTTAATACTCAGTTATCCCAATACCATTTACTGAAAAGCTTGTATTTTTCCCATAGTACCCATAGTATTAAATTCCTGTAGGCATGGGGTCTGTTTCTAGACTATACTTTTCCATTGGTTGGTCTGTTGTCCATTATTGAGTGTATGCTTTTATTTAATATCTGAAGGATATGGAAGTTCTTCCCCATTACTCTTCCTTTTCAGAATTTTCCTGGCTCTCCTCCCTGATTTCTTTTTTCTTTCTTTTTTTTTTTTTTTCCATATGAATTTGAGAAATCCACAGGTCTTGATTCAGAAAAACCTGTTGGCATTTCTGTATGGGATCACATACAGATTATAAGATCGAGTCTTCTCATCTAAGATCAGGGTTTTCTTTCCATGTGTTCCTTTTGTTTGTACTTTCGTAATTTTTTTTTAAAGATTTTATTTATTCATGAGAGACACACAGAGAGAGAGGTAGAGACATAGCCAGAGGGAGAAGCAGGCTCCATGCAGGGAGCCCGATGTGGGACTCGATCCCAGGACTCCAGGATCCCAGGACTCCAGATGCTTAACTGCTGAGCCACCCAGGCATCCCCACACTATCCAATTTTATAACATTTTCACAACCCAGATGGAAATCCTGCACCCACTGATAATCATTCCCCTGTCCTACCTTCTCTTCATTCCCTGGAAACCACTAATCTCCTTTCTATTCTACAATTTCCTATAAATGGCGTCATGCAACATGGTTATTTACAATTGGCGGCTTTTACTTATTGTAATGTTTTCAAGGTTCAGCCATGTTGTGGCAGGTGTCTGTCTTTCTAATCATAGCCCTTCCTTGTGGATGTGAAGCAGTATCTTGTTGTGGCTCTGATTTGCTGGTTTCTTTATATGTTTAGTTTCCTTTTGCCAACACTACCCTCCCTTCCCCCACCAGTGAGACATCATGAGGACAGGGAGTAGTAGGCTTTCACTACTAAATCCCCAGTGTCTACCATAATGCCTGGCAAATATTTGAAATTTAGTAAAGTCTTATTTAATGAATGATTGGCTCTATTATATTTCTGGGCCACTTCTACTTTTTAAAGTTAAAATGTGATTTAGCACATATAAATTAAATTTTATTTTACCGTGGGCAAAATATAATTAGAGGGTGGTTTTTCCCCCTCTACGAAAGTCATGTGTTAATCCAACAGCCCAGTAAAGACAGTTTTGTATGATACATGGTTTGTGATGATGAGCATTAATTTTTCTTGCTTTAGAATGAATGAGAGTTGCTGGTACATATGTCTAAGAGGCTCATTATCTTTTCAGGAGGATGATTTTAAGCTGTAGATTCTGTTGTTATTGGATACTACTTAGCAACATATAAAAAATGAAGATAAGAACTTAGGTAAAGGTGTTCTGGGCCTGGGAACAGGGTATTTTGAATGAGACCAATCAGCTCACATATATTTGAGAAGTCCTAAGTTTACCAAGAGCTGTGTTTTAGAATTTCCTTTAGAAGGTGGCTACATAGACACAGATCACATTTAACAATAGAAAAAAGTGATATTGATTAAGATTAAGGTCTCAAGCTAGCCTTAGAGAATATTTAGCAGCATAGGGACTCTGGGGTAGCTCAGGCTGTTGTGCATCCATCTGACTCCTGGTTTCAGCTCAGGTCATGATCTCAGGGTTTTGCGATCAAGCTCTGCCTTGGGCGCCTCAGTCAGCAGGGAGTCTGCTGGAGATTCTTTTCCTCTTCATCTGCCCATCCCTCCCCACTCTCAAAATGAATCTTTAAAAAAAAATAAATACTTAACAGCATAGCTGATGAATGTGTAGGATAAGGGGTATAAGGGAAATCTCTGTACCTTCTCATTTTTGCTGTGAACCTAATGTCTATATTAATTTTTTTTAAAAGAGAAGATAACCAAAATAAATATTTTTTTAAAGGAAAAGGGAAATAATTAAATGACAGAAGAATAATCTTGAATAAGAAATGATTATTTTTTTCCTTAATGTCAGTGCATGAAGAAAGATATTTTAATTATAAAAATAGGTGTGAGAGAGAATGTATGTGTATGTGTATGCATATGTGTGTTTGCAGGAGACTTGGGGAGGCTGACAGTCCTGAATTTTTATATCACCATGATTTTGTTCAAAATATGTGACTTTGAGCATGATTGTTACCCTTAAATTAGGCATGTTTGGGTTGGGGGTAAGAGGGAGAGACAGATGGACTAATTCACTGATTCATTCCCTCATTCATTGACTGAGACAGATTGATTTTCCTCAAGTGTCTGGGCCTGAGATGGGGAAGGTAGAACAGGGGTCAGAAGCATGTGCATTTGCTGTAAGGAAACATTTGTCTGAAAGGAACTGAGAATTGAACTGTATGAGACAGAAGCAATATCTGAAGGGCAGATGGATTAAGGAAAAAAAAAAAAAGTAGCTGTGGATCCAACTTGAACCAGTGATTTGAAAGCCACAGGGAGTAGATTTAATCAGACTGTAAAGAACAACGTTATAATGCTGAAATCTCCCCACAAATGGCCAGTACTGGAGAACAGTGATTCCTTGCGAGGAATTCAAGATGAGCATCTCTTGCTGGGCCTGCTGGAGAGTAGGGTCCAGGATAAAATGGATGATTGATGAGATGACCTTTAAAATTCCTTCTGACAGAGAACATGGTTGTCCTGATGGGATAGAATGTGACTGAAGGATGTGGTCCCGGCTCTGTTCCTCGTGACCTCCATGCAAAAGGGTCTGATACACCCAGTTCTGTGTTCTAGCGATGCAAAATGAAGCTTCAGTCCAGGTGTTTCATTTACCCGAAACCAGGTGACGGCATTTCTTGAGCACCTAGAATCTGTGCTCCCTGTATGGTGGGAGAGACTTAGGTAAAAGAACTATTGTTGAAATGGTTCTGAAATTAATAGACCAGGGCCTGATGGGCCCTCTCTTCTCCCAGCCCTTCAGTTGGGGCCTGCCTGAGTGTTGAGCAGCTTTTCCCCCCACTTCCTAAGGGTGCCACCCAGGGAGAGGCCAGTTCAGATGATGGGCCTTGGAGCTCACTTAGGAACAGGTCACAGCCTGAGGCCTGGGCCCATCCTCTCTTCCCATTTCTGCCTCTGGCTCCCGTCTTTGAAGTCAGGTTGCAGCCCAACGGGCAGTGCTGTCGCCCTCCTGCTCCTTGGTTATTCAGCGCAACCTTTAGTCTAGGAAGAGTGCCAATCTTCATTTCCAAGAATCATATCTCCCTAAATGGGGCAATCTGCTTTAAATGCCTTCTCCACTGGCGCCTTCCCCATCTCACGATTGGCATCATTAAAGGAACAGGCTCACCCTTAACTGCTTGTACCTTGCTGGATTGGGGCGGGTGGCCGGGGCCCGTGTTGGGTGTGCGCATGCACACATGCACAAATACCCCGTCCTTTGGTCCTCCAAGTGATCGTTTGCAGAAGCGCTAGGAGTCATAGACAGGAGTGCCTGGCTGGCTCCGTCAGTAAGACACACGACTCTTGATTTCAGGGTTGTGATTTTGAGCCCCACGTTGGTGTAGAGATAACTTAAAAATAAAATCTTAAAACAGACATAAGTTTTACTTTTACAACTTTCCCTGTTGTGCTCAACCAGAAAAAAAAAAGTTTTTTAAAGCAGGCTTGCTACTATATGCACAAGCTTTTGATATCTTGCAGGAACAGATGCATGGTGAGCCAAGAGCTCCTCTCTGTGTGTTGCCCCAAGTCGGAATGTGCTTTAGCACTCACGACATTTGGTATCTTTCTCCACTGATCCTTCCCCTTTTCCTCTCGCACGTCCCAGCCTCAGGTGAGTGCCACGGCTGGGCTCCGAGAACAGTGTGAGATGCAGTGTGAGATGCGGCAAGTCTGCCCGAAATGGAATAGAAAACATGACCATGCCCCTGGGTCACTGTAAAGGCGAGCAGAGGATCCCTGGGACACATACCCCCCTGGGCCCTCCTGTGTGTAGGTAGAGACGCCCCCTTGTGGGACGTGCCCTTGGAGTTAGTTTCCGGGTTGTGAGGACACCCCTGTGCTCCTGTCTGCCTCATCTGTCACCCAGGCCCCCTTCGGGACAGAATCCGAGGTGCCGAAGTGCAGGCTTCAAGGGTGGTGTCAGACTAATTGGAAGCGGGGACGTTTGCAGTCCGGCTGGAGGGCTGGCGAGGGGATCCCCCCCATACGTCAGCAGAGCAGGTGCAGCCGCTCCTCCACGCGCATCGGCACAGTTGGTTGTTTTTGTTTCTGCTGCGAGGACATAGAGGTCAGTGAGAAACAGGCTTTGCTTTATAGGAGGGGACTTTGGAGAATGCTGTCCTCAAAAGCAAAAGAAGCCTACAGATGTGAGGACTGAGGGAATATTGAGTGTAGGGGTCCTAACCTCAAGAAATTAGCTTTGGGCGCTAAATCGGGAATATTTGGGGTTTTCAGCAGTTCAGAAGTGAGGTGGACGTGATCTGGTGCAGAAGGGAGAGAGGTGAGTGTGGAAGCAAGAGAGCACATGTGCAGAGACCCCGAGGAACGAGGGGCGCACCGGGAGGCCATGCAGAGCCAGGCCGTCGAGAGTTACTAGAGGATGAGAGAACATCCTTGTATTTTGCCACGTGCGAGATTTTTCGGAGAGTGGAGGAGAGTTGTGTGAGGGGTTACATTTCAGGTGTCTCCGGGATACCTCGGTGGGTGTCCTGGAGACGGTGAGGGGAGCAAGGCTTGCGCGGGACACCGCTGACCTCCGGGCGCAGTGGCAGCAGGGAGGCAGCGAGGAAAGAGACGGAACAGCACTTGGACTTCTTCCACCAGAAGATGCATCCATCGGGGGGAGGGGGCGGCCGAGCAGGTGGGTCGGAGAACATCTCAAATAGTTTCCAGGCGTGTGGGCAGGCCCACGTGTGTCTGGTGTCTCTAAGAGAAAAAGCAGATTGTTGGTGACCCGAGCACGGTTGCATTTTAATGTAGAAGCACCATTACCTGGTCTGGAGAAGACGCAAATGTCCTTTGAAACAGACTAGCAAGCTTTCTTGGGCTTCCTCCTCGCCTCCTTCCCTAGCTCCTCCAGGAGCTAGGCCTATGTAGTGGTGGAGAATTTGGTGTTTATGGGGAGTCTCTCAAAGCATTTATCTGACATTAACCTCCTGGCTTTCCTGAGGTTCAGGGGAGCCCCTGGAGAACTGCACTCGGAGGAGCCTTTCGAGGAGTGTTGTTCTTACGGCATCTACCTCCTCCAGCCCTTTGTCATTTCTCGTTTATCCGTGGACCTCCCAAAGTGTGCGGTTTAGTACCTAGCACTTAATGATGGTAAAAATTAGTGTGGTTGGCCCTGCAGAAATCCATGTTTGTCCATCCGTCCGTCCTTCCGTCCATCCAGCCATGCAAATAATCCACTCATCAAACAAGGAAGCCTTCCCTAAAGGCCCCCAGCTGTCTCTTCTCCCTTCTCTTGGGTAAAACTGCTAACAGCCCAGCCCAGATCAGTGCCTCTCAGTCACAGGAGTGCTTAAGCTTAGACCAATCAAGATGGGATCCTGAGCCACCAAGGGGGAAGATGGGAGGTGGTTGGCGGTGGCGGTGGCGGTGGTGGGGCTGGGGTTGGTGGTGACATTTGAATCTAATCAGCATTCTGCCAGAAGAGAAAGCAGGAATGGATGTTAGGAAGGCAACTTATGGTGTCAGCTTCAACATATTAATAATTTTCTCTGATTGTCTCATATTTTTAAACTATGGGCATTCTCTAAATTTGGGTCTATTTGCTATGGTAATTATTTTCATTGAGTTCTATCCAACTAAGTATTTATACCTCACCTTAGTCTATAAATTATGCTTTATTTTATAGTATAAACACATAAAATAACCATTACACTATAAAAAAGGATTTAAGAACAGGAACAGGAAAAATACAAATATGAAATTTCGTTCAAAAGCAGGAGGAAAAAGTATCATATATTTAGACAGTGAGAGACCTCTACCTTGCTCTAGCTTAGCCTCATGTCTCTGAGCTTCATTGGGTCAAAGAGAAGGGGAAAATGTGGTCAGTGCAGTAATTCTTGCTGCCAGACAAGGAAGACATCCTGAAACTGTAAGAGAAGCAAAGGGTGTTTGTTTATTAACTGTCCTTGTACTGTGGGGCTCAAACTCATGACCATGAGACCAAGAGTCTTCTCTACCAACTGAGCCAACCAGGAGCAGCCCACTACCACTTTTTTTTTTTGAGAGAAAGAGAGAGAATCTTAAGCAGGCTTCATGCCCAGTGCAGAGCCTGGCATGGGAGCTCAGTCCCACAACCCTGAAATCATGACAAGAGCTGAAATCAAGCAAGCTCTACCCACGGAGCTACCCAGGTGCCCTAGAGGCACCCCATTTTTAACCTAAATTTTGCATGTAGACTTTTTTCATCTAGGAAGAACCGAGTGATATCATGAACAGGGTGTAACATTCCCATAGCAGATGAACAGCTGGGTTCTTAGAGCTCTTTCTCACAGTTGTCCTGATTGGAAGCTCAAGGCAGAACGTCAAAATGCATCCTGGCAAAAGGAATTCTAGCCTCCAAAGGGTGCAGTTTGATGCAATGCTAGAACCCAAAACACCCGGCAGAGCTGCTCGTCTCCATATCCATCAGACAGTCTTCATAAGCGTTACTTCTGGTGTGTGTATATGAATGGATATATGTGTGTATCTGTATATGCTCTCATAATTCTCTCTCTCTCTCTATATATATATATATATATAAATATATATATATATACTTATATATATATGTATATATGTTCAGGGTTATATTCCATTGCTGACCATGCTGTATTCTTTCTTGCTCACTGATTGAGGCTTTAGGAATCGACCTGGTAAGGTTGACATCTTCTGTAGAAATTAAGGACTCTATTTGAAACATTCACAGAGGAGAGTTCTATTTTTGTAAATAGGATAATTGGGTGGAAAACTATGCTAATATCTATCTTTAACCACTCCCAGGGACAAAGCCTAACTGTTAAAACCATGAGTCCATAACCAAGAAACCACTATTTACCCAGGGACAGTGTCCTCTGTATACAGGCTAGCAGTTAAAAAGAGGAGGGGAGTCAAAAGCCAGACCATTCCATTGCATATTATTGTCTCAAGTGTATAAACAGAGAAAGAGAATGAGAAGGTAGACTGAGGCAGGGCAGTAGGGAAGAGGGGAGTGTTGTAAGTGACACCACAGACCGCTAGGAATGATATGTAGTATAAAGGGTATGAAAGAGGGTTTGGGGAAGTGTCACACGAGACAATAATTGTGTCCTGATAGAGGTGATAATTATTCCAAGTGACTTGTGATGATCTTGTGTCCTTGTGCAGATTTGAATGGCAGTACAACATGCATTGTTACACACTGTGCACGATGCCAGTGAAAGGGGTAGGTGGGAAGCAGAGAGAATGAGCATTTATAGTGCTCTTACTATGTACCAGGCATATCATAAAATGGTTAGGAGTGTGGCTTTGCAATTACGGGATCCAGCTCAGCTCTGGGCTCTAAGGCCAAGTTCCTTTATTCAAAAAAATTGGGGCAGATGGTGCTTTACCTCACCAACTGGATTGGGAGGGGTCATGAATACGTCACCAACACTCAGTAAAGGTTAGTTATTAGAAGGATGGCCACCACTAGATCTTTCTTTACATAGTAATGTGAGGTGGACCTCATGCTCCCCGTTTTACAGATGGGCAAACAGGCTTGAGGATGCTAGTTAACTACCTCGTCCAAGATTTGTCATCTAATAAGTGTCAAAGCTAGGATTCAAATCAGGTTTTCTAGCCCTGGAACGTGTTGGTTTTTTTCTCTGTTCCTTGCTACCGGCATTTATAGGTAGCTCTCATATCTCACCCTGAGATGTTTGGGCAGTGAACTCTGGCACATTTCTGGGTGCGCTGTGCTGATGCGTGCCTTCCTGCTCTTTATGCTCACGTCTGACCAGCTTGGGCAGGGGTTTTTGTGATGACTATGACAACCAAGCGCTCTGTTAAGGAGTCTGCCTCAGGAGACTTCTCCCACGTGTGTTTGCCGTGCCACCTGGAGAACGTCCTGTATGGTGAGGTAGTGCAGCCAGACGAACACGGCAGAGGTTATTTTGTGACCATGACAGTTGTCATACTTTTCCTTTTGCACTTCTGCCAAAAATCTGTGGTTTTGTCCTTGTGTTTTGGACCTCGTTAAATCGAGTACAGTGGGCTTGAGCTGACTTTATGTATAATGGAAATAGCCTCATGCAGTATAAGCCTCTGCCTGGGGTCACCACCTGCTCCCACCAAGCTGAGTAGCGAGGAACTTCTTATGGATCTTTTCATATTAATAGAATAATGGAAAACAGATGGTGTGCCAGGAGGAGTGCTTTTTCTTGGAGGCTTTGAGGGCCTGTTATGGGTTGAATTGTGTCCCCCTTCCCCTCCCCCCACCCAAATTTATATTTGAAGTCCTAACCCCCCAGTATCACAGAATGTGAGCTCATTTGGATATAGGGTCATTGCAGATGTAACTAGTTAGAGATGACTTCATACAGAAATGAACTAATCCTATATGACTGGTATCCTTAGAAACAAAGGGGAGATTTGGACACAGACACACTCATGAGAGCTGCATGAGAGCACAAAGGCAGAGATTGGGGTGATGCTTCTACAATCCAAGGGACACTGAAGATTGCCAGAAACCAGCAGGAGCTAGGGAAGAGGCCCGGAACAGATTCTCCCCCCACAGCCTCAGAAGGAACCAGCCGTGCCGATGTCTTGATCTTGAACTTCTAGCCTGCAGAGCTGTAAGAGGCAGATAAACTAGTGCTGGTTAAGCCAGTCAGTCTCTGGTTTTGGGTCCCAGCAGCCCTGGCAGATGAACACAGGGCCAGCCCATGAAGAGGTGGTGACTTCCTGACTCCGGAGAGAAACGAGAGTCACTCACATGCTTTGGTTATACTTTCCATAGGAGTGTGGAGTCAGATGGAAGAGTCACTCACATGCTTTGGTTATACTTTCCATAGGAGTGTGGAGTCAGATGGAAGGCAGAGAGGAAGTAGAAAGAAGACAAGCAGTACAGACAAGCAGACCAATGTCTGAAGAATGTGAGTGCTTGTTATACGAAGGACATTGCTCTGAGGTGAGCTTTTACCTCATGGGGTGTTTCAGATAAAGCAGTTTGCCCATTGGGGTTGGAAATATATTTTCTTCCAGACTACAAGGTGACAGGTTTTTTTGAAAACTGCCAGCCTACAAGTGTAAATGTCACTGTCTAGAACAGTTTTGTCTAATAGAAAACTTTCTGCACCGATGATAATGTTCTAGATCCATACTCACTAAAATGGTAGCCATTTGCCACATGTGGCTGTTAAATGCTTGAGACGTGGCTGGTGTGGCTGAGGAACTAAGTTTTAAATTCTATTTAATTTTAATCTAAATTGCCACAGTGATTGGGGCCCCTGTATTGGACAGTGTGGCTCTAGAGCAGAGGCATATATTGGGATAGGACCCAGAGAAGAAAACATTGTTGCCTGGTTTTTCACGAGGCTCATAGATCACCTTCACATCCTCAGCTAAAGGGGCTTTGGTGTGATTGAAAGTGAAGAACACAGGAGAATCTTCTAGAGATTTTACTGAAAGATGCTTAATACAGGGTTGTATTTCACTTCTCAGAATCCAAATTGTCTTACGCTATTTAGTGCTCAGGAGAGAAGCAGGGCAGAGTAAGGAATATGAGGAGGATGTGGGGAAGCTGGGTCTGTGGTCCAGGTCTGTTTTCAGGCTGTGTGTGCTGGCTCTGATGTACCTCGTGGGACCGGTGGTCCAGTGCTAGGACTGCAGAGATGTCCAGATTAGACTACCTTCTCTGAAGGCAGAAGGTTCTCCCTTGGAGTCTTTGGTATTAGGTTGGTTATATGCAGATGCCTGGTAAAGGGTACTGGGGCTCCCTTGCCCCGCCCCTTCACTGGCACCATTGCATGTGACATATTCCCAGAGGATGCTGTTTTGGAGAGAGCAGACAAGGGATATTTTGGAATCTAAAATGGAACCCCAACCCCAGCATTATTAGATGAAAAAGCACACACCCCTGTGAATGTTTTTGGCCAGCCCTAGACAAATGACTTGTCATTGTCTCACCACTGGCTTTGGCTCTGTGCCCAGTATAATTTAAAAATCCCTTCTTTTTCCAACTCTACTTCGTTTTCATTTTGATTTCACAGAGAAGTAAAAGGTTCGTCAGTCTTAGGTTTTTCTAGCCCCTGAGACAAATAATGGGTGTCATGCGGAGACACTGTATGGCGGAATGATGCCTGCTTCTCCCTGAGCCCCCCTGCGTTCTGGCGGACTGGACTCGAAGCAGTGGAACGGGATCTTGTAGAAGGAAAGGGCAGCATGCTTGATCAAATGGTGAGCGGATGGATGTTCAGCTGGACTCTCTGGGTCCTGGAGGGCAAGGGTTTCGCTTAAGACGCTGAGAAAAAAGTGCTTGTCAGCCTTCAACCTGTTTGGTAACTGGTGCCACTTGCCTGGGACCCGGGGGATGCCAGTAAGCAATGAAGGCTAATAGTACTAATGCTCATACAGTGCTACCCCATATTTGCCCACTTGACCACCAGCTCTCTCTTTTCCAAGAACTTCTAAACGCATTGCAGACGGGATTAAAGAAAGCAACTAAAGATACCAAGTGATGCAAGGTAATTTGTGATGAGTGCCATCAAGAGAAAACCCAGAGGACCCCAAGTGACCAGAGATGCCTTATTTGATCTGGTTTTTGAAGGATTGCCTTGATTTGGATGGGCAGCCAGGCAGCCCGATGTTGCTGCAGGCACGGATGCCCAAGGCACGGCTGGGGGACAGCGAGTGTCAAACCTGGTACGACAGGCAAGTCACAGGTCACAGGTTTTTCCGTTTGAATGTCCTTATTTGACTGTGGTTGCCATCAGCAGATGGAGAGTTCAGAGGGACCACGCTAGAAATCATTAATAATTTGCAGATGCAGTCAGCGACCCCGGTGTGCTGGTGTGCCGTTCCGTTCCAGCAGAATACATGCAAGGAGCAGCTCACGGCCCCATCTGCTCTGCTCTTCCTGGCTCTATCTTTTATTTAATAACCTCTCTGTGACCTGCTCATGTGAGGTCATCTATCTCTTCTTCTGTGTTTAAATAGTCTTGGCTGCTACTTGCTGTGAAGGACTTACCTAGTTAGTGGGCGGGATCGACCTCAGTGCAGGAAACATATGGCGCCTAGGACAGCACTTGCCATGAGCGTGCACAGGAGGCAGACTCCAGCCCTGGAGCCCAAGAGGAGTTAGAACGGGAAGAGGGGCAGGATGGGAAAGGCGAGCTAGGTATTTTGCCCAGGCCGCTGGGGGAACATAAGGATAGTATAGTCGTGGGAGAAAGGGAAACGAGGGAGGGGTAGCTTTGTGGGATGAGCCTAGGGTAATGACCTTGATTTGGGACATTTTAAGTATGAGACAGGACATCCCCGTGGAGACATTTCGCAGGCATTAAAAACCCCCAGTTGGGGAGTACTCAGGGCCCCATAATACAGTGGGAGTTCATTTGGCTCCAGCTCTCCTCTCCTTTCCTTGGCAAGTGGTTCCCCATAGAGTCACTTCGGATTGGCGGGGGGAATGTTGCTCAAGTCTCCCGAGCCTTTATCCTCACACTTGAATGCTAAATCCAGAACTCCCCGTTCCTGCTAAGTAGTTCAAAAGCTCTGAGGGATCCTTGGAACAGTCGCACCCTGGTGGGACTTTTCAGAGCACTCCTGGGGTTGGGAGAGAAATTTCAGGGTAACTGCAGAATAATGTGAGCTATAACCGGCCTGAGTGATCTTCTAGCTGGGATCTGGATGTGAGACTGGCGTGTTTGAAGGTTGCTGAATACCTGTTGACCTGCATGCCCCAACTGGGTGAACTCCATCTACCTTTTGATTCCTAACTAATCGCAGTGAACAATACACCAGCTTGTCTTCTGTAAAACGAGAGGGGTGAACATTCCCACCAGCCTTGCCGCCTTGGTTGGACAGGTCAGTTGACTGCCTTGAAGCTCTGCTTATTCATCTGTAAATTGAAGGGATTTGGCGAGGTGCCCTTTAACACGACTTCCCACACTAGCATTTTATGTCGGTCAGTGATTCTTTGTCCAGGGAGTGCTATTTTTTCCATAGGAACCGTCCTGCAGTTGCTAGTTAGCTTATCACCTTGACGAGAAGCAGCATGGAGAGGTGGGCAGAACGTGGGCTTTGGTGTCAGTGACCCGAGCTTAAACCCCCTCGGTCTCATGGCGACCTTTGCGACTCTTGGTGATGAGCCGTAGCTCACCGATCCTTGAGTTTCCTCACTTGTGAAAAGGGGATGTTAATACCCGTTTCAGGTTCATCGGATGATACTATGCATCAAGCATCTGTGTTTGTGCCCTGTTTTAGACAGTTTTATTGAGATATTATTCATATACCATATGGTTACCCCTTTTGAAATGCCTTGATTTGTACCCTGAACTCATTCGGTTTTAGTGTATTCTCACAGTTGTGTGTTGATCACTACTATCTAATTCCAGAACATTCTCACCCCAAAAAGAAAGTCTACACCCATTAGCAGTCTCTCCCCACCCTTCCCCCTACCTAGTCCCTGGCAACCACTAACTACATCCCGTCTCTATAGATTTGCCTGTCCAGGACATATTTCATATAAGCAAAATCCTATAGTATGTGGTCTTCTACGTCTGGCTTCTTTTGCTTGGCATAATGTTTTGCCACTTGTTTCATGTTATCAGCACTTCACTCCTATTCATTGCCAAGTAATACTCCCCTGTATGGACGTACCACATTTTGTTTGTCCATTAGTCACTCGATGGACATTTGTATTGTTTCCACTTTCTGGCTATTATGAATTATGCCATGAACATTTGTGTGCAAGTTTTTGTGTGGGCATATGCTTTCAGTTCTCTTGGTATCTCATTGTAGTTTTGATTGGCATTTTTCTAATGGCTAATAATGAGATTTTTCATGTGCTTGCTGGTATGTCTTTTCGAGAAAGGTCTATTCAAATTCTTTGCCCATTTCTTAAAAATGGGTATTTGTTTTTCCATTATTGAGTTCTAAGAGTTCTTAATATATTCTGGATACTGTGCCTGGCATGCAGTTTTAAATAGGCATGCAGTCATTGTACCTTCCTCTCTCCAGGTTTCTCACAGAAGTCTATAGCCTATGAGGTGACATCTGGAACTAACTGCTCAGACGTTGAATCCCCAGTATCCTGAGTCCTAAACCATTATGTCTTGACCAGAGCTCTTCTTAGCACAGAGCCATTCTGATGAGGCACTCTGATCCTGGAACCCAAATCTGGAACCTGAAACAGCAGGGGATAGTTGGCCTGGAAATGAGCTCCGAATGAATCTATGGGGGCAGTAGCTAGTTCTATTTCTAAGTCTTGGGCTTTTTTTCTAGATGGAGAGGACTTAGGGGGTAATTGTGCTTTGTTTTTTGGGTTTTTTGCTGCTACTGCACCAGGGTATCCTCCATTGTATGCTGTGGGCATCTGGAAGTTGGGGCTGAGGACCACATAAGGATATATCTGAGAACATCAGCTTCTTTCTTCGGTAGCACTGCCAAGATGAGTAGCATATTTTTCCAAGAGTGATCTGGCAATTTTAAGTCATATATAAAAATGTCCCAAGGAAAATCATGGGTCCGCTTTATTTTTTTTTTATTTAATAAATTAATTTTTATTGGTGTTCAATTTACCAACATACAGAAAAACACCCAGTGCTCATCCCGTCAAGTGTCCCCCTCAGTGCCTGTCACCCATTCCCCCCCACCCCCCGCCCTCCTCCCCTTCCCCCACCCCTAGTTCGTTTCCCAGAGTTAGGAGTCTTTATGTTCTGTCTCCCTTCCTGATATTTCCCACACATTTCTTCTCCCTTCCCTTATATTCCCTTTCACTATTATTTATATTCCCCAAATGAATGAGAACATACACTGTTTGTCCTTCTCCGATTGACTTACTGCACTCAGCATAATACCCTCCAGTTCCATCCACGTCGAAGCAAATGGTGGGTATTTGTCGTTTCTAATGGCTGAGTAATATTCCATTGTATACATAAACCACATCTTCTTTATCCATTCATCTTTCGATGGACACCGAGGCTCCTTCCGCTTTAAAAAGAAGGGAGTTTTATGGGAAACCTTTGAAGACCTGGAAATTATCCTCTGTTCTGAAAACTGTACTCTGTGTCCTGAGACATGTTTTATACTCTGCTGCCCCTTTACCTTTGCCCCCATTATCTTCCTTCTCCATCCCTCCAGCCTGGCATGTATAACCATCCCTCAAGGCCCAGTGGGGTCTCTATGGTTAGGATCTTTTCTTCCTACACACCAGGGGGAAAAGGTGCCTGTGGAGCAGTGGAGCCCTGGGTTGCCCCTTGCAGAGAGCCGTCTCCACCAATTTGCCAAACTGCCAACCCACAGATTTGCCCTAAAGACTAGATGTGGCTTTGAAGGGTCATGGACAGACAATATTGATTCCTCCTCTTAAGTATGTCAGGACAGGTGGAAATCTCTTTAATGCCCAGGAAATTTGCTTTGGGGGAACAAAGCCAGCCCAGTTTGCATTTGGATGTTGCTGACTTATTGTAAAACTAAGGAAAGGATAGGAGGTACCTCTTGGTATGCTAGTCCTTTGTAGGGAACAACCGTCCACAGGGGAGCTATCTCTGGCTCCCTTTGCTCCTCTGAACATTCGGACCTGCCTCCCACTCTCCCTGGCCATCCTCCCACTGTTTCACAGAGAAGCACACCCTGCCCTCAGAAAGTGTGCCATCTAGTCGGAAGGATAAGATGAATCATAAATTATTCATTGTTAGAGCTGGGAGGTTCCTTGGGGATTCTCCAATCCTGAATTTTCCAATCTCCTTTCTTGACCAAAATATTTTGTGTGGAGGAGAAAAAAAAGTTGTTCTCCTCTGGTAAAGAAATTTGGGTCAGAGTATGTTGTGTGACCCTCTCAGATACGCACAGTGTTCATCAGTGGATTGAAGGCAAAAGAAGCTCACTTGGATGGGACCCAGCGTTTCTTCAGCCATCTGAGTCTCACTTTTTCCCTCCTTTTTCCATAGTAAGTATTAATAGCTCACAGGACACTAAACGTGCTTCGGGAAACATTGCATCCTTTACAGAGATGGAAACCTGTGCTCAGAAATACTAAGTGACTTGCTTAAAGTCAACAACAAAGAGTCAGACTTAAAATCAGGTTTTCTCACTCCCAATCCATTGTCCTTTCTACAAATAATAATCCTGTCACGCTTGAATGAGGGTGTGTGGCATTGAAAATGTTGTCATTTATGCTAGTAATGAAAACAACGCAGGTTCCGGAGTCCCGCCGCCGAGCGTGGGAACCCCGGTTCTGCCATTTGACTGGCGCGTGGCCGTGGGCGGCTAAGCCTGTTCATGTCTCTGTCTCGCTGCTTCTGTAAAGTGAGGATGACAATAATGACCCCACGGGGAAGTCGTGAGAATTATTTGAGATAATATACATAAAGATCAAGTCCGTGTTTCTCTCCCTGTTCTCGTCACACCAGGCCCTGCTGCTTGCCTCGCCCCTGGCCCGCTCCCCCTCCGCCCCCCGATCTAGGACTTTTGAAAGGCAGAGCGTATTAAAAACGAAGAAGTGAATATAGATTATAACTGCTATTTATTGAATGATGACAGAAAGAATGAATGAGCAGGAGTTAGGAGCAATTACCTGGGAACACTCAGAGCTATAGTAAAGCGCTAAACATTCATGACATTGAGGAAGAGATGACGGAGGGATGGGCTAGAAGGTGTAGATCGACTGGGGCCCAGGGGACAGGCCGTGGCCAAGGTAGTACACACTTGGCATCTCAGGCCAGCTTCCGTCCATTCTGCATCCTCACAACATGAAACCGTGGTCGAGGTCCTTTTATTAAAGAAGCAGCAATTCGCCTTTGGAATACAATTTATTTTAAAAGATTTTGGGGACGTCTGGGTGGCTCAGCGGTTGAGCATCTGCCTTTGACTCAGGGCATAATCCCGGAGTCCTGGGATCGAGTCCCATAGAGGGCTCTGTGCATGGAGCCCTCTTCCCTTGTCTCTGCCTCTCTCTATGTGTCTCATGAATAAATAAATAAAATCTTTAAGATAAATAAATAAAATAAATAAAAGATTTTGGCAACAAGGTCTGTCCTGAGGCGGGAAAGGGGGCAGAAAGGTCGACCCCAGCAAGGGGGTGGGACGGTGCCAAGCATCTGGCTCCGAATGGCAGAGGGATCCCCAGGGGCTCCCCCAGTTGTCGGGGGAGCGGAGGGGAGAGCCGACCATCCCAGGACCTCTCTCTTTCCCTTCTCTGCCAAGGCCATCCTGCCTCCCAGCCCGTCGTCCAGCCTCAGAACTTGTGTAGCTCTGGAAGCCGCTCCTTCTTCCAAGGGGTCCGGTCCGGTGCCCTAACAGGGAGCCCGTGTGGCGTCTGTTCGGCAGCAGCGGGGAGGGCCCGCGGGCCCAATAGGGATCACCGGTTGCATCGGGGCCGGGCTCTGCCCTCGTTCGGGAACGTCTCCGGGCTAACGGGCCACAGGCCCCGCAGGCGTTTTCAGGAGCACGGTCCGTGGGCCACAGTAAATAACTCTAGCCGAGGCTTTGACCAGTGGCACAAGCAGCTTTGCCACGGCGAGGGGACAGTCAGAGGGTGCCAGGCCGCGTCCCGCCGCAGCGGGGCCGCACACACACAGCCCAGCCCCGTCCTCCGGCAGCCGCGCGGCGCCAGGCCTCGTCTGCCATGCCAGGTGCTGGCTCGTTCTCCGGGACGATGCGAGGCTAAGCACGCTGCTGGCACCGAGCGAGTCACAGCTTCCCCTCATTTATTTACCTCGAGTCAAACAAACCCTGACTCCTGCTTTGAATGCAGGCTGCGGTAGTTCCCAGATGACAGAAGGGCAGCCGTCTCTGGAGAGTCGCCTTCTGCGGGCGTTAACGGGCACCGCTGTGTGGCACAGCTCCTGGGGACGCCAGGAGGCCACTTCAGAGCACAGCGCAGCAGCTCCTCAGAAGGCTGACCCTGGAGTGCCCTCGCGACCCAGCCCGGGAGAGGTGCAAACATTTGTCCACACGGGCTCGTGCACAGGCTCACAGCAGTGTTGTTCAAAACAGGCAGAGAGCAGAAACCGCCCAGACGTCCTTCAGCTGATGGAGGGACTAACTAATGTGCTCTGTCCATTCAGTGCACTATTATTTGGCAAGAAAAAGGAATGAAATGCCGACACAGGCTATGACACAGATGAACCTTGAAAAAATTATGTTAAGTGAGAGAAAGCCGACACCTAAGGCCACTTGTACAGGGCTGTTTGTGCAAAATGTCCCAGATAGGCAAATCCGTAGAGACAGGGAGCAGATTAGAGATTGCTGGGGGCTGAGGAAGGGGAGAACGGGCAGTGGCTGCTGATGGGTGGGGGGGTTCATGATGAGAATGTTTTGGAGTCCGGTAGTGATGGTGGTCCCACAACTGAATGCACTTACAACCACTGAGCTGTGCGTTTTCACGAGGTGACTTTTATGATATGTGAATTATATGTCGGCAAAGCTATTAGGTAAAAACTGCCCTGAACTTGCCACTGTAGTCAAGTCCTCTGTGAACGTACATAGGCTAAGGGAAAGAGGTAGAAAGGCCCACAGCAAGAGAGGAGCAGTACGGATCCTGCCCCTGGGAAGAAGCACCAAATGATGGGTTTGAATGAGCAATGCTTTGTGCTTTGTCCCAAATTTTCTATGGGACCTATTGTGTTTGCTCAAAATTTTAGGATGCCTTGAACCTCCTGGCCCCAAACCCCTACCTAGAAGTAAGTTCCTGTTGGAACCTGTTAGAGTTCATTGATGAATGAATAAATGTTCACCCTCATACATTTAAAAACTATATTTTGTCTGGAAATAATTGTAAGCTTCCTGAAAATTTGCAAAAATAAAAGTAGCTTACAAAGGATAGCCCCATACCTTTTACCCAGATCGACCATTTTCATTTTACTCCATTTGCATGCTCGCAATGATGCACACTCACTTCCTCTTTGTTGTCACATGTGTGCTCACGTGTGTATATACACACATATATATTAACATATACATGTACTTTCAGTGAATGATTTGAAGGTAAGTTACAGGTGTCATGGCCCTTTATTTCTGCACCATCAAATCCATGAGTCACAAGCCCCACACGGCTACTTAAGTTAGAATGAAACCAAATGTAAAAGTGCGTTCCACAGTCCCACTGGCCACATTTTCCATTGCTCAGTAGCCCCCTGTGGCTAGTGGCTCCCATGCTGGTCCGCAGAGGTTAAAGAGCATTTCTAGTATCACATGGAGTTCAGGTGGACGGTGCTGCTTTGCCAAACCCAGCATGGTCTGCGTGCTTCCTGAGAGTAGGGTACCCGCCCCTCACCCCTGAATTACACAGCACGGTCACCAGCGTTAGAGAACGTGACACCAATGCAACAGTTTTATCTGACAGTTCGCATCCCAGTTCTGTCAGTTGACCCAGTAATGTTCTCACTCATTTTGGAATGAGGTCTTCAGTCTTGTGTGTGTCCCAAATCTGTGTGGTTTGCGCCCAGGGGAGGCGTTGGAGCTGAAGCCGTTGGTCAAGCTTTGATGCCAGGGTGTGCAGGGTCCTTTGCTCCCGCCCTTCTTTCCACCGCCTTGGCTTGTGTGCTGGAGGCAGCTTGCATCTCCCCTGCTCAGAATTGTTTTGGTGTCTGTGTCACCAGCTAAAGCAAGGTGCAGTTCCCCTCTCCTCCTGCACTGACATTCGGTCTCTGAGCTGGTGGGGCTCTCTCTTTAATCAGCAGGAAAGGTTTCCTGTAAGTAAAAGGAAACCGTCTTGCTAGCTAGCACAGTATTTTTCTTTGTTCTGATACCTTTTCCCAAATTTTAGCCTGCATCTAAAAAGAGGCTCATCTTGGTCCTCATTTGTTTTCTGTTCTGTGGCTGAGTTGTGATCCCATAGCTCTGAGTCATTTCATGTAGCCCAGGACCCAGGAGCTTCCTGCCCCAAATTCCTCCTGCTTGGAGGCCAGGTCTGTAGGCCCCGTGCTGTCCATCGCACATTCCTAAGTGCTCCCCCACCCCAGCCTTGGGCATCGCCGGCTCACTTTTTTCTGGCCTGAGGGAAAGGCTGAATCTTGATGATTTTCAGCTGCACTTTGGTTGAAGAGTGGGAGAAAAGAACAAATTGCAGTTGGTTTCTACTTTTAAGCTGACTGGTATTAGAGCTTATCCTCTCAGGGCTTCCTTGCGATTTAATGGGATTCAGTGTCATGAATAAGCATGGAAAACAGGTTCCCAGGCTGCTGACTTCACTTCCATAGAGGTCCCCACATGCCCCCAGTAATTCCTAGCATTTTGTGGGAGTCAGAACTGGGGAACAAGACATCAACAGGTTTATTCTCTTACTTTCTCGTCTTTGCCCCTTAGAATATTCTCATACTCTCTCCCACCTTTTATTTGGATTCAGCATTTCTTAGAAGAAAAGAATACTTAGCAAGGTAAGAGTCACTGAAGAACACGGTGGGAATCCTATATGAGCCATATAGTTTGAGCCAAGAAAGAAAAGGGAAAAGGATTCATGCAGAGAGAGTGGAAATGGAGCTGATGGTTCATTTTCTGCTTAACTAAAAAAGAATGAAAAGGGCTTGGCTGGCAGGGTCAAGACCACAAGGCGAGCAGTTGAGAGCCATGTGGTGCAGGATGGCGGTGTAGTTTCGGCCTTCACCACCTTTTGAGAACTGACATACGGAAGACTTTGAGCCCTGGGTCCACTTGGCTCCCTTGGTGGGGGACTCGGTGGAGTATATGTATTTGATGCTAGTGAAAGACCAGAGAGCTCTCGCTGCACCTGCCATCAGAAGGAACACAGAAATTTGGATGTTCTCCATTAATATCTTGTGTAACAAGAGGTACCCTCGTTGGCCAGATGGTTTTGATTGACCTGTGTGCATTTAGAAGTGTTGCTGAGTGTTTTCGCTCGAAGGTTGTAGGTCCCTGTCACTCCTGGACCCCTGGCCTAGGGATCATGGTTTCATGTTAGCTTCGAGTGCCCTTCCAGCTGTGGCTGGAGATCAGTGTCACAGGACAGTAACTCAGAGATGCAGTCCGAGAGCAGATTTCATTGTAGGTCAGCTCCGGCCTTAGAGACACGCTCTCGGGGAATCTGGGAGGCTGGAGGGGTCATTACCACAGCCATAACCCTCATTCTGGGGATTGAGAGAACCCCCAGGCCTGGCCACGAACACCAGGGTGTGCCTCCTTCTGCCGCTCCAAGCCAGCAAGTGCCCCTGGTCTGTCACCTGTCCCCATGGTTCCACAGTGTGCCGGATTCCTCCCCTGCTTCTCCCTTCCCCGCCAGTCACCATGCTTTAGATTGCTCTTTCCATCTCTTGTCTGTGGCCTTGCCTTACATTTCCACTAACTCCTCCCTTTGTTCAGGATGTTACCCCCTCACAGATGCTCCTCCACGGCGGGCTGGGAGCCTCTTGGCCCTGACCACTCAAGGCCATGTTCCATTCAGCTGCCTGACTGGTCCTCTCCTCCCTTGCAAGCACCTCTCACGGCTCCTCGCTGCCTCCAGGATAAAATTGAAACCACATCTGACTGCAGCTCATCTTTCCAAATGTATGTGCTGCTCCCTATGGGAGCCCTCCGCTACATACAGGCATTCTGATTCTTCCCGAGTTCCCCTCAGAGAGGGCTATCCCTGTTGTATCTTAAGTTATCTTATTTTTATATTGTATCTGCAAACTATTCCAGGTCCTGTGGGAAGTAGATGGCTTATAAATCTTAAATAAAAATGGGTTTAGTCTTATTCCCTAGCTGCAGTGCATGTCTTCTGATGTGCAGGTCTGTACGCTTCTATACCCCCCTGCTCCCTTTTGGGGTGCTCTGCCCTGTGCTCTGCACACCGTCCTCCCTCCGAACCCTGCAGCACAGTTACAGCAGCCCTGGGTGGTCAGTTATTTGTTCTCATGGCACCCGTGTCTTCGTGTTGTTTTCACAGCCCTCGGGTTGGTGCTCGAACATAGTAGGCTCTCAGCAGACATTTCCAGATGCTCACTGTGGCCTATTGAATCCTCAGCCGGGCAGATCTGGAGATCTGACTCCATAAATTCATTAAGGATTATGAGGTTCTGAAGGACTGACTTGTAGTAACTCATCTTCTAGAAGACTGATTAATCTGGATCATTACAGAGAGAGGCTGGGCGTGCCTAGGCATTTCCTCCTCAATTAGAGAGGCCTTTCTGGAACCCCAGCAAGTTATCAGATTGCTTATTGAGCATAGAATTTGAGCAAAAGGTATTATGTGTTTTTGCAGGTAACTATAAATTATGAAAATGCTCTCTAGGGATATTTCTCCCCAAAGAACCTGAATCAGGCATCTAAAATCAAATACCCTCTCTCTCCCTTAACAATGAAAAATCTCAGACTTCACTAAGATCGCTCAGATGACTGCCCCTTATCACTGTAACATCATCCCTCCTTATTTTGATACATTCAGCATGTTACAGTTCCCAAGTTTGCAGATATTCTCCTTAATTACATTTTAGGATGATGGTGTTTGAGTCACTAACACGACAGCATCTTAAATCCTGGACTTGTAATTTCTGTCTTTGGGGATCTGCAGACCTCTGTTCATAAGTTGGTATAGCATAGCACCTCTACTAGGGAGGGGACAGATGCTGTGTATTAGTTCTAGGAGTCTTAGTCTAAAACTCCATGTAAGTAAAGAGTCCAGAATGGTGTTTGTTCATCCATTAATGAATCAGTGGTACCCTGATGTGGGAGCAAATGCTATTTTTAAACCCATTGCTGACTTAAGTGATAAAGAGGGTACAGAATGTGCCTTGCCAGGCTTGTGAGCTTATCGTGAGTAATAACCATGGTTATTATGATGTCAGAACTTGAGGATTCTTTACCAAGAACATAAGCATTGCATCATGCAACTGGGGCAGGGCGTGAAACGACTGTTTTCCCCAGGAAAACAGCCGCAGAGGGCATAAGCTGATGCTCCCATTAGGCACAAAAGCCTGAATGCAGCCATGTCAAACTCCCATGGTCAATTTGAAGAGCACCTTCCCATTTTAGCGACTAGGATGTCATTTGTCTCCAAGCTTCCAAGCCAAATAAGGCATGTGTGACGGAGGATCCTATACCATCCCCGTGTTTTGAGACATTATTGGGTGGGGATTAGTGTGTGCACACCTGAAACCCCTAATGGCTCTGAGTATCATAGCTGTTCCATCATTTACACATTGATCTCACAAAGCTTTTTCACAGAGCACAGAAGTGATGCCTAAATGTGAAAGGTAGGGATTGAACACTTAGAATTTTTAAAGTTGTCTCTAAAAATGTGTGCTCTGCTTTTGATGTGTGAGCATGATGAGCATCAAAATATAATTACATTCAACCTCATTAATTCAGACTCATTTGGGAGCGCGGCATTAAGGAAGATTATAGTGCTAGTGAGGATGGGCTAAGTTATATGGTGGGTGGCAACAAACAACCCTCACATCTCAGGGACTTCAAATAGCGACGGTTTGTTTCACCACCACGCTGCCTTTGCACCTTGTGGGGACTTAGCTAGGGTCTCTGCTCCTTGTTCTCCATGTTCAGTTCTCAGGCTATGGAGCCTCTGCCCCTGGATCGTCACTGGCAGGCGGATCAAATAGGCACATCACACAGTGGCTCTGCAGAGCTTCTGCCCAGAAACAACACTTCACACTCAACTTTTTATTGGCTCAAGTTACCCATGTGGCCAAGGCTCCCTCTTCAGTTACTTGGTTTGGGATATCTGAGTCATAGCAAGGGATTTCAAAGTGAAGGGCTCAGGACAATTTATGGGGATACAGAAGAAAACATTGGAAATTTGTTTTATCTCATCCTTTTAAATTTTCTATTGTGTTTTTGGTAAACATACTATGGTAGTAAAATAGAATGTATATAATTTATTAAAAACAAATATCACATGTATTATAAATGTTTAGTTTAACCACATGCTTAATCAAAAAAAGATCACAGCTTATGTAATAGATACAAATCTGCAGTGAGTATGTTGTACTTAGAAACTGGGTTGTATCACCTCACACCTGTCTGAATGGCTAGTATCAAAGAGGCAAATTAATAAGTGCTGGCAGAGGATGTGGAGAAGTGGTAACCCTTGTGCCCTGTTGGTGAGAATGTACATTTAGGTGTAGCCACTATGGAAACTGTATGGAGATTCCTCAAAAAATAAAAAATACAGCCACAATATGATCCAGCATGGTGGGTGTCTATCCAAAGAAAATGAACACTAATTTGAAAGAATATATGCACCCTGTATTCATTGCAGCATTATTTACAAGAGCCAAGGTATGGAAATAACCCAAATGTCCATCAAGCAATTAATGGATTAAAAAAAAAAGATGTCACACACACACACACACACTATGGAGTACTACTCAGCCATAAAAAGGACAAATCTAAAAAAAAAAAAAAAAAAAAAAGGACAAATCTTGTCATTGTTACAAGATGAATGGACCTTGAAGGTATTATACTAAGTGAAATGAGTCAAACAGAGAAAGATAAATACCACATGAATTCACTTATATTTGGAATCGAAAAAACAAAAACCAACCACCAAAACAAAACCCAGACTCACAGATAGAACAGATTGGCATTTGTCAGAGGGGAGGGGGATGGGGAGATTGGTGAAGGGGATTAAGAGCCACAAACTTCTAGTTATAAAACAAGTCATGGGGATATAATGTACGGCAGGGGGAAGATGGTCAGTACTATTGTATTAACTCTGTGCGGTGACAGATGGTAACTAGACTCACTGTGGTGATCATTTCACAGTGTATACAGATGTTGAGTCGCCACGTTGTACACCAGACACTAATATAATACTACATGTCAGTTATACCTCAATAAATTGAAGAAAGACAAAGGAACTGGATCCTAGATATGACCAGGGTTGAACTTCTTTTTTTTCTTTTTAAGATTTTATTTATTTATTTGAAAGAGACAGACAGTAAGCACAAGCAGGGGCAAGGCAGAGGGAGAGGGAGAAGCAGACCTCTCGCTGAGCAGGGAGCCTGACACGGGGCTCGATCCCAAGACCTCGGGACCATGACTTGAGCCGAAGGCAGATACTTAACTGACGGAGCCCTCCAGGCACCCCGGGGTAGAACTTCTATAGAAAACATTCCAAGGAAAAGAATGCCTATGTTTTTTAGGTAAAATGGGTAAAATACAGGCTCTGTGTCTGAATCTTCTCAAGCTCTCGAAGTTTCCCAGGTATCCTCTCTGAGTCCTTGGAAGCTGCTTTCTTCTTGATCAAACCTGCCTTTCCTCACGGAATAGCATTTGAGATAAGTAACAAATGAGTCCTATTTCATTGCTCTTCTGTGTCCTTTGTCCGTTGGAAGATAGCATACTGGACCCGTTGTATGTGGCAGGCATTGTGCAGAGTAGTGGGAGCGCAAGTGTCCCTGCAGAGAGCCAGCGTGTCGGGCATGCTGTGTGTTAGCCCTTGGCGAGCCAGCTGACCTCACCGTCCTCCCCTTGCACTGAACACATAGTTAGGGCCGACTTCCCACCAGGCACTGCTCTGAGTGCTTTCCAGGGGACCCCCAGGGAAACTAATATTATCTGCATTTTACAGATGAAGACACTGAGGCATAAAGAGGCCATGTAACCTGCTAAGACCACACACCCAGCAAGGGGCAGAGCCCACAATTGCCATGGAGGCAGAGCCGATCTGGAATGAGCTCTCAGAACATGGACCATCCAGGGGCCTCCCTGTGTTATAAGGCAGGATGTAGGCACGCTGTCCTGTGTGTTAGCCCCACTGCAAGACCCGGTACGGTCAGAGCGGGCACCTTCCCTCAGTGCCGTATGCAGGTGGCCCAGCGCCGTGGGGTTGTTGGCTAATGACCACACCGGGACTGGTTTGATGACAGTGACTCATAGCATGAAAATGTCCTTGCGGCAGACCAAAGAGCCCACTTTAATCTGTACAGCTTAGGGGATCCCTGGGTGGTGCAGCGGTTTGGCGCCTGCCTTTGGCCCAGGGTGCGATCCTGGAGACCCGGGATCGAATCCCACATCGGGCTCCCGGTGCATGGAGCCTGCTTCTTCCTCTGCCTGTGTCTCTGCCTCTCTCTCTCTCTGTGACTATCATAAATAAATAAATAAAAAATTTAAAAAAAAAAATTAATCTGTACAGCTTAGAATCGGCTCCTTGCACTGCCAAGGGACCCTTTGACCAGCTTTCACCCCCACAACATCCACACACAAATACCTGTTTGAATGTTGCAAAGAAGACAGCATCGCATCCTTCTGGTGTGCCTATAGCGCACAGGGCACTTTGCCGCACTACTTTATTATTCCGAGTGTGCTTCTAGCACACTTTCACTTGCCAAGCATCTTCTCACTTTTCTCTCACCTTTTATTTTTCCTTTTCCTCCTCCCCTCCCTTCCTCCCAGCATCCCTTGCCTGCTTTCCACCCATTTCTCTGACTTCTTTTTCTTGCTGTCTCCCCACCTGCCTTCTTCTCTTCCCACCACGGGAGCGGTGCTTTCTCTGCCTTTGCCAACGTGATCTCTGATTGAGTTTCGTGAGATGTCAGTTAAGGCAAAGGAGAGGAATGAAAAAACTTACTAGGGAACAAAGGCATGGGGACGTAGAGTTACTGTCGTGAATGGCAGTTGAGCCGTTTACATCAAGGAAGAGGGGTGTGTTCCTGTGCCCTAAGAGGAGGGTGGGATGGATCCTGGATTTGAAGAGACCCTAAGAGAGAGGCTTTTGTGCACTTAGCATCATAGGCATCGCTGTGTGACTTCTTTCACAAAGTTTTCTTTGTGTGTAGATGATAGCCTACAAGAGAAATGATCAAAGAAATACATAAACATGAGCCCAAGAGGCAGCAGACAGGTGTTGCAGTGGGAGCAGATTGCAGGGGGTGGGCCTTTGTCCTGGTTGCTTTGTATAACAGCAAGGAGTGGAGGCTTCTACAGGGCAGGCCCCGGACTCCGTCACCACTGAGCACAGAATGAACTTTTCGCAGGCTTTTGATCCACATTCTGTAATTTTAAAGTTAAACATGGGTCATGATGGACAAACACATTTGCACGCAAAAAGATGTGTTGTACCCTGGCTGGTGAGAATGGTAAGCAAGACAAGGGAGTACAGCTGAGGATATTTCTAGTGCTTTTCAACCAGGAGGCAAAGACAGACTCTAAGGGCAATCTGCCATTTGGCCAGCGTGACCCTGTGGTTGTGATAGTTACTTTATCACAGCTTGCACACACCCGTATTTTTTCACTGAAGTACATCCCAAATTATATTAGAGTATATTAGTTTCCTAGCGCTACTGTCATATTAAAGTACCCTGAAGTGACTTCCTTGCCTCTTTGTAGCTTTGGGTGGCTCCCGGCAGTCCTCAACATGCCTCTGCTTGTGGCCGCATCTCTCTGATCTCTGCCTCAGTCACTATGTGGAATTAATTCTCTGTGTGTCTGTGTCTTTCCTCCTCCTCTTGTAAGGACACCAGTCATACTGGATTAGGAGTCACTTAATGGCCTCGCCTTAACCTTGATCACATCCACGAAGACCCTATTTCTAAAGGTTATCCTCACAGGCTTTGGGGGTTAGGACCCCAGCATATCTTTTGTGGGGACATATGGCAATAGAATTACATAGAGTAATGGAACTTACGTACTTTTTTGGTATAAAGGAGAGATGGCAGTGGCACAGTAGTAGAATACCAGATGGGAAGGAGTAAAGTAGGTTTCTAGTTCCGATTCTGAGTGTGCCAAGCATTTCTGAAGGTGAACCTAATAAGCTCAAAAAGACAAATCAGTTGTGGGCTGGGCATGAAATAAGTGAGAGTCAAGTAAGGAAAACACTTGATTTTACTTTACAATATGGTATCAAACATTTAAGAATAACGAATTATTTTTTGTGTAAAAGAGTAAAGAACCTACCAGATTTTTAGTCTTGAATTAGAGTTTATAAGACATTTCTAAAAGATAGAGAAATTGATAGGGCACCAGGTGGGTCAGTCAGTTACGTATCCAACTTGGGCTCAGGTCATGATCTCAGGGTCCTTGGATCGAGCCCCAAGTCAGGCTCCATGCTCAGCAGGGAGTCTACTTGTTTCTCCCTCTCCCTCTGGACCCTCTACCCTGCTCGTGCTCTCTCTCTTTCTCTCTCTCTCTCTCCCCCAAATAAAATCTTTAAAAAAAAATATTCTATTTATTATTCATGAGAGACACAGGGAGAGGCAGAGACATAGGCAGAAGGAGAAGCAGGCTCCCTGCAAGGAGCTGGATGTGGGACTCAATCCTGGACCCTGGGATCACACCCTAAGCTAAAGGCAGATGCTCAACTGCTGAGCCACCCAGGCGTCCCATAAAATCTTAAAAAAAAAATAAATAAATAAAAATAAAAATAAATATTGAATCTAAGGCTTACATAGCTTTGCCAGACATATACCTAGCCTCCCCAATACCTGTTCTAGTTCTGGTTCACTCGTGTCTTGAGGTGGTCAGTCATGATTTTGGTACAGTGAAGGAAGGGGGATGCAGCTGAAAGATTCAGGGACAAGGCTTTTGCAAAGATTTGTGACACAAACACTTGGAAACTAGTACCATTGAAAGTTTAACTGTCTTATTTAGAACGTTTCAGGAGCAAAAGGAGGATCCTTCTAGAGCTTTGAAAAATGTGTATTTGAATGGAATTCATCTATGTTAAAACCAGAAGTATATATAGCTCATTGAGTTTTATGATTTGTGGATGTTTACCCTTTCCATGCTGCCAAGTTTGTTTAGAAGGATTATTTTCTGGTGATCATTGGTTGGAAGGAAAATACAAAGTTGGGAAATGTAATAATAGCCTCTACAGGCTTTGCAGGGAAAGGACAATATGGGGGCACCTTGGTAGGGTAAGTGTCTAACTCTTGATTTCAGCTCAGGTCATGATCTCAGGATCCTGGGATCAGACCCCCCAATTAGCACATCTGTGCTAATTGCAGAGTTTGCTGGTCATTCCCCCTTTGCCCTCCCCCGTGTGCTCGCTTGCGCCGTTTATCTCTTTCTCTCTCAAATAAATAAATAAATAAAATTCTTAAAGAAAAATAAAAGGACAGTAGGGATAGCAGGAGAGAATTAGCACATGTGAGACAAGACTGACCCAAGGAGGAAGTGAAGAAGAAACTTCCATCCCCTGCCCAATCCACAAATGATTTCTCTTTTGTGCTTACTCATGTCCTACTTCAGAAATGTTGGATAAGCCCAGAATTAGAATTATAAACTTAGTTGACTCTGTCCCATTTTGGAGTTATTGATATATCATTGCCAACTCTCCTTTATACCAAAGTTGACTACAGTTACTCCTCACTATGCATTACAGGTACGTCCCTGCATGGCCTTTCCCAGAAGTGCTGTAACATACACTTCTGCAGAATTTAATTTAAAATAACCATATTGCTTGTGCTTGTTTCCATATGTAATATTTGACTAATTGAAATACCTTCATAGGTTCTTTGAGGCAAGATATAGAGAAATCACAAAATGAGACGTCTTCTCTCCAAGGAGGGAAGAACAAGGAGAGCTCTTTTGGAATATCCTGACTCTATATCCTAGGAAAGTTATACTCTACTAGAACGCTTTTGGATGCTTTAAAACTATTGTTATGGTGGAACTGTGCCTCCTCCCCCCATGCCCAAAAAATTGTCTTATTCCTAGCCCCCAGTACTTCAGAAAGTGGCCTTATTTGGAGATAGAATTTTTACAGAGCAAATCAAGTTAGAGTAAGGTCGTTAGGGTAGGTTCTAATCCAACATGATTGGTGTCCTTATAAAGGGGAAATTTAGATCCAGAGACATGCATAGAGAGAAGAGGGAGTGAAGACAGACACCTACAGACCTTGGAGAGCCTTGGTACAGATCCTGTGAACAAGTCCTCAGAGGGAACCAAACCTACCAACACCTTGATCTTGACTTCCAACCTCTAGAACTACAAGAGAACAAATTTCTGTTGTGCAAGCCACCCAGTCTGTGGTCCTGTGTTATTGCAGCCCTGGGAAACTAATGACTCTTAGGAGTAGAAGTTTGGGGTTTTTTTTAAATAATTAAGAGTTGGAATTAATGCAACTATTGTTTTGAAAAGGAGTTATTTTGTTTTTCCTTTCATCGATTCTACTGGTTTCCTGGAAAAAGAAACTGAAAAGTATGTGTGTCTTCCCTTCAGCCCAGCAATTGCACTACTAGGTATTTATCCAAAGGATATAAAAATAGTGATTTGAAGGGGCACCTGCACCCATGTCTATAGCAGCAGCAATACCCACAATAGCCAAATATGGAAAGAGCCCAGATGTCCATTGACAGATGAATGGATAAAGAAGATGTGATACACACATACACACAGATACACACATGCATGCGCACTCACACACACAAGTGCGCGCGCGCGCACACACACACACACAGGAATATTACTCAGCCATGAAAAAATGAAATCTTGCCATTTTCAACAATATAGATGCAACTAGAGGGTATCATGCTAGGCAAAATAAGTCAGTCAGAGAAAAGACAAATACTATATGATTTCACTCATACGTGGAATTTAAGAAACAAAAGAGATGAACTTTGGGGAAGGGAAGGAAAGATAAAATAAGATAAAAATAAAGAAGGGAAACAAAGAGACTCGTAACTCCAGGGAACAACCCTGAGGGTCACTGGAGGGGAGGTAACTGGGTCATGGGCATTAGGGAGGGTACTTGATGGACTGAGCACTGGGTGTTATATGCAACTAACTGATGAATTACTAAATTCTGCCCCTGAAACTAATAATACAGTAGATGTTAACGAAATTGAAATTGAATTTAAAAAAATTTTAAATGCGGGATACCTGGGTGGCGCAGCAGTTTGGCACCTGCCTTTGGCCCAGGGCACGATCCTGGAGACCCGGGATCGAATCCCATGTCGGGCTCCCAGTGCATGGAGCCTGCTTCTCCCTCTGCCTGTGTCTCTGCCTCTCTCTCTCTCTCTCTCTCTGTGACTATCATGAATAAATAAATAAAATCTTTTAAAAAAATTTTAAAAGCATGTATATCTTAGTAGTATCATTCTTTTTCTTCACTAGAATTATATTAGACTGGTGATTTTCAGATTGCCTGAGAAGAACTGGTAACATGGCCTCCATATAATCCATTTGCGGACTACATGTACTTTACCACTTCAGTGAAAGGCTGGTTCATCCATGATGGTTTATGGCTTAGTTCAGGCAATATGGCCAAACCACGGAAAGGTGAATTTGAGAGAGGCTCAAAGCTGTTATAGGTGAGGTTAGCAACTTTCAGAAAGAGAAGTAAGCCTGAAGAGTAGAAGAGTTGATATTGACACATAAGGAGCCAGTAGGTAGGTAGATACATGGAGAATTTGCAAATGTTGGGAAAAGGGTGTTTTCTCAATTGAAGGATTCCAGCCTGTGGTAGATTTTGTAGATTCAAGGAAAAGAACAAAAGATTTTGAAAGTCGTGAAGAGAATCACATTTCTTGGAAAAGCAAGGAGATAACATGGTGCATTTGGTTCTCTTCCCAGGAGGGCACCCCTTCTTTCTCTCCTCTTGACCCTGTGGAAAAAGAGAGCTATTGGCTTATTTCCAGGCAGGCCCAGTAGCTCTTTCTCTGTTTTCATTCTCCAGGATCAATCCTTTAATTGTGTTTATCATCATTTTATCCTTGACTTTTCCCTGTGACTCATACTTTCCTCCTCATACTATTTGACCATGTCTGTGCCCCCAAGGATTTCTTTATTTGCCATCTGCTCTACTTTCCACACCATTTCTCCTGGGAAACAGCTTTACCCACATGGATTCCATTTCCATCTAGGTGTTGATGACAGTCCTTAGGTCAATATCTCCAGGCACGACCTCTCTCTCGTCCATTCTCCTGTCCCAGGTTTTTGGTGGGTCGTTCCCTGGTACATATAGAACATTTCCTCTATGTTGTTTTAAATGCCTACAATAAAATCTATCCAAAATAGATCTCTTCCAGCTGGATTCTCTTCTCAAAATTGGCAACACCATTGCTTCTTAGTCTCTTTGGGATGTGAACTTTTGATTTCAGTCTTTTCCCCTTTTGGTATATTTGTCACTTTGTCCTGCTGCTCTTTGTTTAGCAATATTTTTGGCTACGTCCCTTTGTCTTTGGCATATGCATAAGCTGATTCAGGGTTACCCTTCCCTCTTCCTCTGATTAACCCTGTGCAAGGTTAGCGTACCCTACTGAAATCATTCTTTTTTCAAAATGGTTTATCCTCATTCAAGATTCAACTCAACAAATGGGAACTAGATGTCAGTGGCCCCTGACATCTTAACTTTGGTAAATTAAGCAACTTCTTGCCTCAGAGTTTCAGTATGAATAGTAGAACATTGAACATTTCAACTTGGATACCTTGTCAGTGCTTATAATTCAACTTGTGGAAAACCTATTCTGTTATCCCATCACCCCAGATAGATAGCTTTGCTTCCATTTCCCATCTTTCCATCATGGAACCCCACTCCTTTGAGTCCGCCAGACGTATTTGATCCCTCTCTCTCCTTTGCCCTTACATCCCACCTGTCAGTCAGTGTGTCTTGCCTTCTCTTCTCTACAAAGTTTTATGTTTCTGCTCCTTCTTTTGTATTTTCTCAAGCAGTTCCTTAGTCCAGATCCTCACTGCCTCACCCCTGGACTGCTGTGACAGCCCAGATCATTCTTACTCCAGACCAGTGCTCTGTCCGCTGTACCACTGTGCATCGTCTAAGTGAAGTTTACCTCTTTAATGAGGTAAATTGATTTTATTTGCACAATTTTGGTCGTATTTCTTGAATGTCATCAGAAATAGATGATGCAGAAATGGTAGATGATGTAGGATCACTGTTGGGGGTGCCCATCATTTTAGCAGGTGGTGCAGTTGGGTGTGCCCCATACTTTACATCTGTTGCACCTCACATGTCAGCTTCTATTTCTCTTTGGCTATTGCTGTACCCCGTCTCCTTGTTTGGTGCTCCTGGTCCAAGAACATAAAAAATGAAGAAGAATGGTTAATAGCACAGATTTGAGAGTCAGGCAGACCTCAGTTCAAATCCCAGCCCTGCTCCTAGTAGCAAAGTGACCTTGGACAAACGAGGTCATCTCCCAAAACTCCATTTACTCATCTGTAAAATAGAATGCACACCACCCTACAGTTGCGGTGTGTAAGCCTCTGGAGTCTGACACAGAGGGCAAAGTCAACGATAGTCCCTCTGCAGTGTGATTGTGTGTTAGAGGACAACCGGTAAGACCAGGTGAAGGCTGAAGGTTTGAAGTGAGTGGCAGTAGTAGCAGTACGGCTTCACCCCAGCTTTACTGAGTTTTCGAAACTTCTAGAATATTGAAGTTATCAGAAGAGGATAATTCTGGGTAAGTAGGTTATTGGTGCACATGGTTGTTTATTGGTTTAGCATTTGTTCATGTTTTGCTACTGTGTAAAATGTTCTTACATTGTTGTCTCCAAACAAAGCCTAAACTTTCTGAAGGCGTAGACCATAGGGCTAGCTGATCCCTGCAATTTGCTTACACTGGTTAGCAGGATCTGGAACAGAGTCCTTCTGCCTTTCAAAAGATACCCCATTTTTCTAGCCTCAGCTCAAGTCTTACTTAGCTCCTCTAAGCTCCTACCATGTTTACTTTGGCAGGTTGCTTATGTTGGTTAGAATTGCCGGTTTGTTCTTTTTAATTCGCAATGAACTTGGCAACGCCCATGAGATTTTAACCTCCTTTAGGATGATGCCGATGTGTTAGATTTCTTTGTGTTTCCTTTTGTGCCCAACCCCAGTCTTTTTTATATAGAGAGCTCTTAATGCAATCAGTAGTATTGTTATCATCATTATTGATGGAAGAATTCTGTAGAGCTTTGGTTGATCCTAAACTGTGCTCTGATGGAATACACTATATATTTAACATTACACAACTAGTGGATAAACAGACTTTGATTGAAAACGATATAAAAGCCCCATAGACATTTAATATACACTGTTTTAGAAATGTATCATTGAAAATTGTCTAATCTGAAATTATCTTTGCACTACTTGTGAAATATAAACTTGATAAGCAGGATGACTATCATTAAAATTTTATGAATATAGTTTTGCATGTCCATGAAGATCTTTTTTTCTAATACTTTTCAACCCCTGAGGCCTCAAATTACCGTGTTCTACAAGGTAGTCAAGAGGTTTTCAGATTAACTCTTTTCTAGATGTTTAAAAATGTCCATTCCAGTGCATATTTCTAACATTCGTATATTTTTGACATTCTTTTTGACTTATTCTATGACTTTGTAGTATCGTATGTGAGTAATGTGATCCCTAAGACAGACACAGCGTCCCGTTGAGTATGAGACTTAATCATTCGAGGTCTGATTGTTTCTATCAAATACTTATAATTCAACAGAGGATTTGGGGAAGTAGGGAAGTTTGTACCTCCTACTCTGAGGTGCTCACAATTGTGTTCTCTTTAATAATATAACTAGATTCTGCATGGTAATCTGTTTTACATCTGCCAAACCACAATTAAACTTTATCCACTGCTGAAAATGGTGCCATTATTTTACTTATAATTCCTTCTCTCAAGCTTTGGTAGAATTCAGTGAAGTTGAGTTGAGTGTAATTTCTTTTTAAATCATAGTTGAACCCTCACTCATCCCCGTGGTTTCACCAGAGTCTGATCTTCCAGTAGATAATTTTGGGGTGGTGAAATGGAAAGGAAATGTACTCAGATGTGAAGCAACTTTTCAGTTCATCTAGTTGTGAAATATAAAATTATGAAAAAACTAAGCAAATAAGTGGGGGAAAAAAGAACTAAACGAGCCAATCCTTTAATAAATGACATCTTAAAAAAATCTTAGGAGTTAAGACTTCAGGAAAATCAAGAAGATTTTTAACTATTCTTATAAGTAACTATTCTTATAACTATTCTTTTAACTATTCTTATAAGATTTTTAACTATTCTTATAACTATTCTTAACTATTCTTATAATTCTTTTCAGGTGGAAAAAAATTATCCTTAACCCTAGAAAACGAAATTTTTCATTAAGCTGTTAAGACAGAGACAAAGAGGTATATAGAATTACCTTGATTTCAACTTCTAGAATCAAGGTCTTATTTTTCCATTTATCCTAGAAACCTAAACCCATCAGCTGACTTCCTAACTTTCAAAATAGGATTCTTGCAAGATTGAATTGAAAAGGGTAACTCTGGACTGTCCTACAGAGTCTGGCTTGTGCTCACCCTTTCCATAAAACATCCAGCTCAGAGCCTAGTACATGCTAGGTGCTCAGGGTTTTAAAATCTGGAGAATTGTGATAACCCTGAGGAATAGTGTTTGAGTCTGAGGCAGCAGGCGTGGTGAAGGGCATTTCTAGCCATGCACATCTCCTCTCTGATTCTGGGCATCCATCACCAGAGGTAGCCAGCAATGATTTCCACAATTTTATGACCCTTGGCTGTCATCCCAATAACAAATAAGTCATAAGCCATCCTCTTTCCGTCTGTAAAATTCCACTTCAGCACCCTGGCCGTTCTACCAAAATGTTTTTGAAACAGTGAAAATAGAGAAAAGAGCCACTTCTCCTTTATGTAACATCAGCATATTTCCTCTGCTGCCACCCACTCTTTCCCTCCCCAAGTACTTGAGGATTGAGGAATGAGGAGTCAACTAGGTAGCAAAGGACAAAGGAGATGCTTATTTGCTTTGCCCCCAGTGGTTAAGTTACTATAAGTCAAGGGATTGGTGATTTCTTTCTTTCTTTCTTTTTTTTTTTTTTTTTTGGTTTGGTGATTTCTATATTGTATACAACATCTAAAACAATATGAATATTTAATACTGATAACTACAGGTAAAAACAGTGTTACTACAGAATTTGCGGGAGGTTGATGCACAAAAAGCAGCAGTAGGAAGAAATAGGTAAATTCTTTTTTTTAATTAATTAATTTTTAAAAAGATTTTATTTATTTATTGATGAGAGGCACAAACACACACACACAGAGGCAGAGACACAGGGAGAGGGAGAAGCAGGCTCCCCAACGGGGAGCCCGATGTGGGACTCAATCCCAGGACCCTGGGATCATGACCTGAGCCAAAGGCAGACACTCAACCACTGAGCCACCCAGGCGCCCCCAAAAAATAGGTAAATTCTGAATAAGCAAACCAAACAGTCTCATCGGGCAGAAGGATGTATATGGAGGTGTAGTCATTTTGCATAGGTAGGTATTGGGGTTTAAGATCCAAGCAAGAAGGCAAGCCTCTGTCAGGTCAATGGGATCCAGGTGAAGGTGGGGTTCAGAGCATGTGTTGAGTGTCAGGCTGAGGCTGCTTATAGGAAGGGCACATCCAGACTGATGTGCTCTTATAGGAAGACCACATCCAGACTGAAGTACAGACAGAATGGAAGCGCTGACACTAGGACAGGAGCTGCCTAGCCCCTGCCCTGTTTTGTTTTGTTTTTGTTTTAAGTCTTGGTTTTTGGCAGAAAAATATTAGCAGGTTTTTCTTTACTCTCCAGAAGAAGGCCAGGTTCTGTAGGTGCCTGTGACTGGTCATTGCTCTATAGCCAAAGAACTAAGCTCTCCAGGAGGCCTGGCCAGTTAGAGTGCTTTATTCCATTAACAGAGTACCTACCATGGATAACAAACTTAGCTTAATATTGGGAAAAACACAAATATGAGTTATAAAACATATCTCTTGGACTCAGAATATAGCCTGGTTATGGAAACATGACCTAAATGTGTAAAAAGTGAAATAGCACAAAAGGTAAGTAATTCAGTTCAACAAGATGAAAGAGATTTTGCAAGTCAAAAGTGCAATTTGTGGCCAAATGGATAGTATATATGTAAGTGCCATAGGGAAAGAGCTGTGGGAATGATCACTGTGTTTTGGAGAGGTCTGGGAAGAGAAGGGATCTGAATTGTCTTGTCTATGAATACTTTGAGAGAAATTGTGAAGGTATGCCAGATGAGGGAATGGTGTAAGAGTGTGGAGGTAGGACCTGTAAGAGACATTCTAGAAACAGTGAGTAAAACAGCTTAATTCTGTTCTAGTTGAAGTTGGAGAATGGTTACTAGTTGGAGATGAAGCCAACAAGGTAATTGAAATCAAATGTGATGGTTTTAAATGAAAGAGCCCTCCACTTGATCACATAGACACTATAGGGGTCATTGAATGTTTTTGGACAGCTGTACCTGGGTGGTGCAGGTGGTTGAGTATTCAACTCTTGGTTTTGAATCAGGTCATGATCTCAGGATGGAGAGATCAGTCCCCTCATCAGGCTCTGCACTCCCTGCAGAGTCTGCTTAAGATTCTCTCCCCTTTACTGTCTGTGCTCTGTCTCTGTCTCTCTAAAATAAATAAATCTTTAAAAAAATTCTTTTTGGGGGGAGCAGAGGAGTAACATGCTTAGATATATTCTAGGAAGATTAACCTGGTGGCTGAATATGGACAAATTAAAGGGTAAAAGACTGCTCAGGTAGACCAGATGTCTATGTTTGGTCTAGTCCTACCAGAAGGTGAGAAATGTTTTAACTATGGAAGTGGCAGCAAGAACACAAATAAAGAGATGGATACAAAAAGACATTTTGACAAGACTTAGCACATTCTTGTGCATGGATAAAAGAAGAATCATCAAAGGTAAATCCACATTTTTGGAACCAAGAGACAGAAGAGTATTCTGTGAACAGAAAGGGAGATGTTAGAAAGGGGTGTGAGATGGTTAAATTTTTAGGAGAAGATAAGGGAATTCAGCTTTGGAAGATAGTCTTTGATGTAGCAGGAGGCAGAAATATATTAATGGAAGGAAAGAGGGAGAGCCTGCCCATGATAAAGGCAGGAGTTGCCTGCATAGACATGACAGCTCAAACTGTTTGAATGAATGTCTTCCAGAGAGAACAGAATCAAAATGTTGGAAATGCCAACTATTTGAAGGAGGAAGAGGAAAAGGAACCACTGAGGCACACAGTGTGCAATCACACATTGGAGGAGGAGATTACAGATTCTCATAAGCACAGATAAGAACATCAAGAAGGAAGTTGTGGTCAGCATATCAGATGTTTCAGGAAGGTCAAGGGGAATAGGGGCTGAAAAAGGCCCTTGAGTTAGGCAATTAGGAAGTCGTTTACCTTTAAGAACACAGAACTATAGTGTGTGGATGTGCAGGGGTGGGAGGGAGCATAGATTAAGGAATGAGCCTGAAAGGGAAAGGGAGCATGACCACTGATTATAGGTGAGAAGAAGGAAAAAATTAAAGGGGAAGAGGATGGCTGTTACTCCTCTTGGCTTCTAAGTTGGGAGTGTGTGTGTGCACACACACATGAAGGCAGAAGAAAAAGATTAAGTCATTGATTCACTTGGCAAAACTTTATTAAGTACCTAGTCAGGACTTGGATCTAATTAACAGGCAGAAATTGAAAGCTGTAAGAGAAGGAGAGGACAGGGGAGGGAATCCAAAAGGAGGAATCATGAAAATGGGAGGATATCTTGGTGTTGGAAAGGAGAGACACAGCTTCCTCTGAGACCAGAGAGAAGGAAAAAAGGATGGGGGTGGATATAGATTCTGCAATGTTCTGAAATGAAGAGAATAAAGGTGGGAAGCAAGGTTGCTGACATTGAACTCCTGGACAAAGTGGAAGATGTCTGCTGGGAGAGGGAGGGTGGCCAGGGTGACAGGTGACAGGGTGGGAAGGAAAATGTTCAATGACCACTCCAGCTAATGTGAAGGAGTCAGAGACATGAACATAAGGGTGGCTAGATAGTAGTGATGCTTGACGGAAACCCAGCTGTCTTTGTGCTTCTATGAGAAATGTTTATCAGCTGCAGTTAGATGATGAGCAGTGTTTGTCTTTACTTTCATCTCTAAGAACTTACCTTCCTCACTGTCTTATTTTTTCTTGGTAGTTTTCTTGACTTTTGTTGTTGTTGTTGTTTCTAGAATCACCATAATTGTAAATCATACAACTATTCCAGAGTTATGGTCTTACAGATTTCTGAGGTTATCTCAATTGTGGCTGAGGTGTTGGTATGAAATAACAGTACTTTCTAGATAAACATATTAATAGATGAATTTAGCAGGAAAAGTTAGTGAGTGCCCATGAATGGTGCTACTTACTCCTCCCCCAAAATAAATAAATATTTTAATGTTATAAAACATATAAAATAAATGATCAGATGTTTTGTTTAGGCCACCTAAATGAAAATATCAGACCAAAAAAAAATTAAAAAAAAAAAAAAACCAGACCGACTGCTGATCTACTCAGCTCTACAGAATTCATTTAAGATGTCTAAGATCCCAGGGGGTACTTATGGTTCATCCAGAAGCTAGCACATCTTGAGTGGCTCCATGATTAGACCTATGTGGGAAGATGTTTCTTCAAATGAGCTAACCTGACAGGGTGTGTGACAAGGCGTAGTAGACCATTCGGGACAACTTCGTATATAACAGTTACCTGGGTCACCTAACACAGTTGGTTTTAGTAGGATTGCAGCCCAGTGAGAATTGAGGAAGAATCTGTTTCTATCATGAACAATATTTATAAAAAGATAAGTAATGAACAAAGTCCTGATACTCTAATTCTGTATCTGAATCTTGATTGTATTCCTGAGTGATTCCACAATTCCCCCATCCCCCTAATTGTGGCAAAGCTGAACACCAGAACTCCTTGGCCCCACCCAAACTTGAGTGGCCAGAATGAGCTTGGGGGGGGGGGGGGTAGGAGGGAATAGATTCTCTTTCCCAACCTTGCTTTGAAGTAGAGGGAAAGTATTCTGTAGGACCCAAGCCATTGGCCAGAACTGAGACAAATCGCTGAATTCATTCATTCAATGGTGACTAAAATATTGATTTTTCCCTTTCTTTTTCTTGTAGGTATGGCCTCACATGTGCAAGTCTTCTCCCCTCACACCCTTCAATCAAGTGCCTTCTGTAGTGTGAAGAAACTGAAAGTAGAGCCGAGTTCCACCTGGGACATGACTGGGTACGGCTCCCACAGCAAAGTGTATAGCCAGAGCAAGAACGTACCACCTTCTCAGCCAGCCACCACAACCGTCAGCACCTCCTTGCCGATCCCAAACCCAAGCCTACCTTACGAGCAGACCATCATCTTCCCAGGAAGCACCGGGCACATAGTTGTAACATCAGCAAGTAGCACTTCTGTCACTGGGCAAGTCCTTGGCGGACCACATAACCTAATGCGTCGAAGCACTGTGAGCCTTCTTGATACCTACCAAAAATGTGGACTCAAGCGTAAGAGTGAGGAGATTGAGAACACAAGCAGCGTGCAGATCATTGAAGAGCATCCACCCATGATTCAGAATAATGCAAGTGGGGCCACCGTAGCCACTGCCACCACATCGACTGCCACCTCCAAAAACAGTGGCTCTAACAGTGAAGGTGATTACCAGCTGGTCCAGCATGAGGTGCTGTGCTCCATGACCAACACTTACGAAGTTTTAGAATTCCTGGGCCGAGGGACGTTTGGGCAAGTGGTCAAGTGCTGGAAACGGGGCACCAACGAAATCGTGGCCATCAAGATCCTGAAGAACCACCCGTCATATGCCCGGCAAGGTCAGATTGAGGTGAGCATCCTGGCCCGCTTGAGCACAGAGAGCGCCGACGACTACAACTTTGTCCGCGCCTACGAATGCTTCCAGCACAAGAACCACACGTGCTTGGTCTTTGAGATGTTGGAGCAGAACCTCTATGACTTTCTGAAGCAGAACAAGTTTAGTCCCTTGCCCCTCAAATACATTCGCCCAGTCCTCCAGCAGGTAGCCACAGCCCTGATGAAACTGAAGAGCCTAGGTCTCATCCATGCCGACCTCAAACCAGAAAACATCATGCTGGTAGATCCTTCCCGACAGCCCTACAGAGTAAAGGTCATCGACTTCGGTTCGGCCAGTCATGTGTCCAAGGCTGTGTGTTCCACCTACCTGCAGTCCAGATACTACAGGTAAGAGCGCTTGCTCAGGGACAGGAGATGCTGAGCGCCCACTGGCGCTGCGCGGTGGTTGCTGGGGTGGGGGTGGGGTGTGAATGACACTTCTCCAGGGTTGCCCTCAAGGCATCATCGTTTAGTCAGACAATTAGGACATGTATATGGAAATGATGGTTAGAAGCCGCGTAAGAAGGGAGCCAGTGTGCTCCTTGGCATAGATGTTCAGAGTCCGAAGGGATGCCTAGAGGCTAGGGTGCAGGGTTTGGCAGGGGGAGTTAGGTCCCCCGACACATAGGGAGGATCCAGACCTGGGCAGACTGGGCCAGAGGGGCATGCATTACTGAAATCACTGCTGTAGGAACACCCAAGACTCACATGGAAGGTAAGGAGGACACCTGCCCCCCGTCAGTCCACAGCAGGGAATCTGTGGGTAGTGGCTGATGGGATTGAAAGAGTAGCTTGTAGCAGGGTGTCGGGGGGATCTTAAATATCACACTAAGGGGTTGCAACCATGGAGCACGCACTGAGGTGCCAGAACAGGTAGCAGGGTGAAAGTGATGTTGGGAAGATGGCTTTCGTAGACAGCTCCGGATTTGGATTTGGTCAGGACGGAGGGAGGCCTGTGGCCGCCCAGGCAGGGAGTGCAAAGCTTACGCTCCATCACTCACTCAGCAAGAACTCCAGCATGTGCTGGGCACCAGCATGCGGCACAACAGCCCTGGCCAGGCCCTCGCCATCCTGGAGTCTCCAGTGGACTGGTTCCCCACCTCGTCTGTGCGTCGGATGGGGGATGGGGTGGGGTGAGGGACGGGGTTGAAAACTAACCTGGCTTGGGTCCTAATCCCCACAAACTGAATCAACCCTTCTGGGTGTGGGGTCCTGCATGGGTGTTTTCTAATAGCTTTTCTGGGGATCCCAGTGCGCAGCTGGGGTTGGGAGCAGCAGCTCTGTGGGGACCCAGATGAGAGAACACTGGCTTTAGAGTCCGAGAGACCCAAAGCTGCCCTGAATCCCCACACTCAGTAAGCTGTGTGGTGTAGCCTTGTTGCCTTGTTTCTCTGTGCCTTCACTTCCTCACCCATAAGCTGGGGAAGTCCGGTCACCAGCCTCAGGGTTGCTGGGACAGTGGACTGCAGTGCCGCGGCCGGAGTGCTTCCCTCACTGGCCAGCTCATGGTCAGTGCGTGAGGAGTGGAGAGAAATGGGAAGCAGAAGAGTCTGTTCTGGGGAGACATTGATGGGCTGTGCTTGAGGGGATGTCGAGCAGTCCAGTGATTGTGGAGGTTAGCAGGAAACATCCTAAAACTCCCGTGAGAAGATAGCACTGGCACGCATTTAAGAGATTGCCACATAGGCCGTAAAACCAGAGTCCCAAGACTCATGTGCCTGAGCCCCTGTGCCCTGACACTCTGATCATAGGTGTGCTTTCTCCACCCTTCCCTCTAGGCCACAGAGAAACGCTGCAAAATGGGCTACGTCACGTGGGCCCAGCTGACTGGTCACCTGTCCCCATAGCTGACCCCTTTACCCATCCTCAGCCTGTGAGTCTCGGTGGATAACCTCACGCCCCCTTTCCTGAGAGATCCGAGCCACAGGTCGTGTCCCCCCATCCACGGGGACCCTGCTGTGCCTCTGCGCTGCCTCCCCTCCCCACCCCTACCCCTGCCATCTCCTGAGCTGCAGTGACCCTTCTAGCCTCTACTCCCATCTTTCCCCAGTGTTCCTTTCCCACTTTGTCCACCAGCCGCACCATCACCCCATCCCAGCTGAGGAGGAGCCTCTGCCGGCCTCTGCCGCCCAGCCTCCCTGCCTCCCTGCCAGCTCCAGGAGGGAAGGCTCTACTGCTCACCATTGCTGTCTGTCCCTCAGCTCTGGAAGCACATGGAGAGGGAAGCCAGGAGCCTGGTGCTGTGGCCACAGTGGGGTTGGGGGGAAGGCTTAGACATTGCAGGAGAGGGCCCTGTGTGAACCCTGGGGGAAGGGTTAAAGGAGGAGGATGTGCAGGGGTGAGACAGCCACACATGTTCTCTTTAGAAAGTGCCTTTCTTTGAAAGGTAGCTCTGGGCTGCAGCAGCACGGGTCATCTTCGTGGGTCACCAGCCCGGCTGCAGAGTAGCTGGTGCTCGGGCTTTTATTACTCAGTTACCCTCGGTTGCCATTTAGCAAACAGATACCAGTTTTATTCATCTCTACTAGAAACTAAGCATGGCAACTTGTAAAGAGACTTTCAAAAACTCTTTAAAAGGCAATGCACACTGAGGGCAAAACTTGATGTAAATTGACTTTGGGAGTCTTTCTGTCCTCGCATCCTCATCTTGTGCCCCAGTGACACTTCCCACCCTTCTCCCCCGAGATGATCTCTGCCCCTGTGCCTGGGACCCAGCCTCAGGGAGTCTGGTGGGTGTGGAAGGCTTGTTTGCAGATGGTCTCAGGGCACTCCTTAGCTCTCCTCTCCCTGTCTTCTACCTCTGGCCCCTGTACCCCCATTTCCCTCAAAGACCCTCCCTTTGGGTATGATGTCACCTCCTTCTTTAGATGACTGTTGCCTAAAATTCCGGGCAGGCTAACTTCTTCCGCCTCGTGGTCACCTTGGCCAAAAAAAAAGAGTGTCCTTTGGATCCCTATGATGGGCCTCCATGCCCAGCTCTGGTCTCAAGGACATGGTCAACATGAACGCCACATTCTGTACCCTCCCCAGGCCTCATCTGAACCCCGGAGCAGTGTGCTACCATAGCAAGCAAGACAGGTGCTTGAGGACGGTCATCAGCTCTGTCTGTGCCAGTCCTAGCTGTCTCTGAGGGACAGCCAACTCCAGACCATGTTTATCATGTTGATTTTCCCAATTGCTTTGCCTCTTATGCGGGCAGGGGACAGGACAGGAGAAAACCCTCCAACTGTCCATCGTTTATCTGAGAAGGAAGACATTTTTCAGCCACAACTTGAGACACTGTGCCTGTGTTTGAGCTGCCTGGGGTAGGGAAGTGAACACTCTGTGGATCTAGCTTTCCATGGGGCCTGGGGTCCCCAGGCACCCCCTCTGTCTGTACTGGATGCATCATCCACTGAGACCTCTCACATTCAAAGGGGAGGAAATTTACATGTCCCTCATTGTAAATGGGACAGTATTAAATGTCTTACCGTGCTCTCTTCCCCAACAAGTGACATGGAAACGGTATGACAGAGAAACGTTCCTGTCCTTGATCTGAGGTACATGGAAAAAAAGGTGGTGTCACAGGGAGGGAACTCCAGCATTTGGTTGGCCAAGATTGGGGGCATATTCCTGTAGACGCAAGCATGTGTTTTTCAGGAAACAGAGGCTCCTTTTTTAGTTTTTTACATATGATGCATGAGTATCCTCTTCCTACTTGACCTTCCAATCTGAAGGTCTTTTATGTAGTTAACTGCCAAATCGTGCCGTTTCTCAAACTGTATTGTGCATGAGAATCACCAGGAGGGCTTGTTAAGAACACATTTCCACCAAGATCCTGCCCCAGACCCACCAAATCAGAATTTCCAGAAGAGTGCCCCCAGAGAAAGTCTCCACCCTGTGTGTGTGCACGTGCACACGCCCACAGAGTTCAATGCAAGGAACTGGAAGTGAGCTTGTGCAGGTGGTCTTAGGCCCTTTCTGAGAAACACTGCTGGGGAGAAAGATTTCCTTAATGGTGTCACCTTTCACGTGCTCACACCCCCAGAAATGGAGTTGTAGGTAATCCTCAGTACTCCCGTTACCTCACCTTGGAAGTCCCTGCCATTTCCCTATGTGAGTCCACACTGATGCCAGTTTTTGTGGGGTTTTCTGTTGGTTTTTTTTCTTTCTTTCTGTTTCGGTGGAGGGACAGCAAGCAATAAATTGATGTGGGGGGTATTTCCACTATTGGCATGACCAGGAAACTAAAAACAAGACCAAATATTAAGCTCTACTCTCCGGGAAAACAAACAAAAAGACATACCATTCAGGCAAAGGATAGTCCGTGATTAAAATGTGTAGATTTTCTTGTTTCTGCTCTGGACTGTTCAAAATACCCTATCTAGACTTAATTTAGAACACTTAAGACCATTACTGAGACCTCAAAAAAAATGGGCATAAGATTTAGAACATCATAAATGTCCACTAGTCTCCATCTTCAGAATAATCTAACCTATTTTTGTCTGATTCTTTTGGTTGCAGAGATTATCTTCAGATTGGATACATGGTTGCTCGAGGGAGAGTGGAGATCTGTTTTAATCCAATTCATTAGTCATTCACTGGGGCCTACTGTGTGTCCTGTGGTAGATGTGCTGTTCACTGGCACCTACTGTGTGTCCTGTGGTAGATCTGCTAATGGGAAGGAAGTAAAGGAAGATCTCTAATCTTGAGTTTATGGTCTCTCTGAAGTGATCGAGGACACAAACAAATCCCCTAGAGTATAATTCTCATGCTATGATATTGCAAATGTTTGATCACTCTGTAGATATTCATTGAACCTGTAGGGGACAAATCATGAGAATAATCAGTTAGAGAAATTCAAAGTCAATGAAAAGACTTTGCCAGAAGGGTTAATAGGGAAGATTTATTGAAGGAATCTTGAGGTGGGTCTTACAGGCAGTGAGAGACAGTGGTGAGGGAGCCTGGGAGCCCCCAGGATTGACACAAATAAGGGAAGATGGTGATATCTGGAAAGAGTTGAAGTCTTGGGTCTGAAAGTAAGGGTTAGGGGAGTGAGGTCTAATAGGGGAGAATATTAATATAGGTGTTGGCTTGGATCTAACAAGAGTAATTTAATGAAGTTAAGGATGTTAAGGAAGTTTAAGCAAATGGAATGGGGAAAAAAAAAAGTTGGGGGAACCTAGAGACTAGGAGACAATAGTAGTTCAGTAATAAAAGGCAGAGGCCTTGGATTATAATGCCCATCCCAACAGTATAAATGTGAACACTTTCAGTGCTTTGAACTTTCCAGGTACTGTGACTGCGTAATTGGCCCAGAGGGGATAGTTTTCTGTGTTTGTTTTGCTCTCTTTTGTTTATTGACTTTGCTTTCTCTAAAGCACAATTCGGAAGCTCTGGTCTCTTTGGAACCTGGTGTCAAATTCCACCCCTGCTACTGAGTGATAGGTTCCAGAGGGGGAGTCGGGAGGCTCCACCCCAGTGCTCACCCTGTGTGTCCCCAGCTGACTGTGTTCCACTGAGTCATTGGTGAACGTCAGAGTGAGCCATCCACACTCCTGCATCTGGACCCCATTATGACCAAGGCCTGTTTTGGGACATGTGGTTGGTCAGAGCTGATGGTTTGCCCTGTGGTCACGGGACTGTTTTTTCTCCTGTGGGTTTAGCTTGGCCTCCTCAGCCCAAACTGGGAGCCCTCCATAATCTCTTCCCTATCAGTTGGGGACAAGGGGCATGGCACATGCCAAAATGCCATACTCTCACTTCAGAAAAGGGGCACAGCTTCATAAAGCCATAAGCATCAGTAGTTTCAAAAATTGTGTAACTTGTGCAGATAATAAAGTATAAAGGGAAGGGTGCCTGACTAGACGTTAGGTTTGATTGAAAAGAAGAGCCCTATAAGCAATCGCATTGGAGGCGTTAGCTTTTTCAATTAATTTACTTTTATTGCTAGCTGATAATAACAGGAAAAGGCTCTAGTTTACACTTTGAGGATATTCGGTGAAATATTCAACCCACTGACAATCTCATCCACCCAGGGAGACGGTGATAAACATGTGAAAGCTTTTCGGTTGCAGCTTTGCTTTTCCAAGGAGAAGTAACCAGTAAGTCATCTGGCTGTTAGATTATCTTCAGTTTCCCTTTACTTGTCTCTAGGACCTTGAACTGTAAGGTGAAATAATTTGAAATTAAAATTTTCTTTAGCGGGAAGCTAGAGTGGGAAGCTTTGCATGTACTTGAGTATATCTGCCCAGGTGCCCCCTTCCCTCCTGCACACACATGCATGCTCACACCCATATGCAAGTACTCACATTCACAAACACAGTAGCACAGCATAAGCCCATGCATGGCAAATGCAGATGTGAGTGTCCACCACAGCATCACATGGAAGGAGACACACAGACATGCAGCAGACATGCAGCAGACATGCGTGTACATGCAAGGACACACACACACCTTCCATTCAGAGACACAGAAGTAACCTGCACCCTCACAAACCATGTGAGCACACCTGAGCAACCTCACAGAAGCTGTGTCCATGCCCCAGAAAGTTGGCCCAGTTTCCTGCCTTGCAGCAAGGATACCTGCTATACGTCCAGGACAGTGGGCAGTGCGCCTGGAACCACTTTGGAGCCCAAGGTATAAACCAGTTGTTTCCAAAGTGTAATCCAAGGATCCTCCTACTACAGAACCACGCAGGTACTTCTCAAAAATGCAGAGTCCTTGGTTGCAAAACAAATCTAATGAGGCTCTCTGGCAGTGGGGCCAGGTGCCATGCATTTAAACAAACTCTACGGCTACCTCTGCTATTAAAACTACTTTACTGAGGTACGATTGGCAAACAGAAGGCTGTGTGTAGGTAATGTGTGCAACTTGATGGGTTTGAAGATAAGTATATACCATGAAACTATCACTACAGTCTATGCCATAAACCGATCCAGCAACTCCACAAGTTTCTCCCCACCCTTTTTATCCAACATCATTATCATCATCATCATGATTTTATCCTTTGAGAACTGTGGCTCTAGATGGTGGGGCTTGCAGAATCTGTCACCTTTCTGCCCCTTGGCAGGTGTACCATGTGCCCTGTCGAGATGGGAGAAGCAGAGCCTCCAGTGACACCTGGCTTTGAGCCATGGATCATTCACCTGAGTGGCTGACAACCCCTCTCTGGGGCACAGTTGGTACCTTGCTTGCAGTCAGACCCCTTTATGCCCCAGCAGTGGTGACAGTGAAGATCCCAAAATACTTGGTAAGATAGGAGAGGGTGTGTGTGTTGGTGAACTGGGAAGCAGGTGGTTAGGAAGAGGTGGGCTGCTTGGGTGGGGGGAGATAGCAGATGAGCAGCAGAGATGACATCGTATGTCACTCTTTGGGTGATTTCCAGTAGACATAGCACTTACTGCCGGGTGGCGACCAGGCTCTCCCTGTAGCCACAGCTGGGTTTGGAGCTATAATCCCCATTTATGCATCGAACAAGTAATTTTTTGAATTCCGAAGATGTGCCAGACACTGTGCTTTGTGCTGAGGTTTGAAGAAATGAGTAGTAGGAGTGCCTTCAACTATGCAGTTCTGCCCCCAAATCTGTAATGGAATGAGCTGTCCTAGGGGAGTCAGTGGTTGGGTGTGCCAGGCTCTGCTGTCCTTGCCCGCGCAGTGTAGACATCTCTCATTAAACCAAGAGGGTAGGGGATCCCTGGGTGGTTCAGCGGTTCGGCGCCTGCCTTTGGCCCAGGGCGTGATCCTGGAGACCCGGGATCGAGTCCCACATCGGGCTCCCTGCATGGAGCCTGCCTCTCCCTCTGCCTGTGCCTCTGCCTCTCTCTCTCTCTCTCTCTCTCTCTCTGACTATCATAAATAAATAATAAAAAAAATTTAAAAAAATAAATAAATAAATAAACCAAGAGGGGAGAGGGTACAAGATAAGCCTGGAGTCTCCTTTCTCCTTTCACCTTCAGCCCTTTGGGCTGCTGGCTGATCTTAAAGCTAGATGGAGGGTCAGGGCTCTTAGTCTTGGGTATTGGCCTGTGGCCCTCATTCCCAGGCAGAGACGGAGATGGTGGCTTTGTGGTAATGAAAGTCTTAGGTTGGGGATCCCCAAAGCCAAAATAGAGACAGAGCTTGGGTGCAGAGAGTCCTTTCGGGAGAAGATCTCAGAAAACAGGAGCAAGGGAATGGGGAAGTGATACCATAATTAGGGGGCTGCCCCATTCTACCTCCAAGGAGCCCACTGAAGGCCTTTGGGATTGGGCCCCAGAGGGTAAGAGGCTGGGGCTCTGGTCCCCGAGAGGTTGAGGTCTGTGGACCTTTGTGCGAGCCAAGCTGGTGTGAGGACTGGGTGGGCTAGGGCAGACTGAGAGGAGGCTGAAGCAGAAAAGCAAGGTACGTGGTGCATGACGGCGGCTGAAATCAGAGGGAACGCAATACACGCCCTGGGAGGGCCCAAGGTGTGTGCTGCAGCACTCTGCCCAGACCTCCAGGTCCTCCCCACCAATTACATGTGACCTGTTTTTAAATGGAAAGAGAATAAAAGGGAATACCTTTTCAAGCAAATTTAAGGAATATATAGGCCAAGAATTCAGAGTTGAACTCTAAACTTTGGTTGTTTGGAAGTTGAAGATCTGATAAAAGCTATTTTTTTTTAAACTAAAATTAATGAATCTTGCCAGCACCCCACCCATTTGTAGCTGGTGAAGTGCCAGCTGGAGGTGGGAGATGGGTTGGGCTCTGGAAAAGAATATCCGGGGGCCGTGGCTTGAGGACCTTGACATGGGAGCTTGTCAGAAGCAGGGGAGGGAGGTGGCAGGAGCTGCTCTTCATCCTGTGTTCTGCACTCACGGGCAGTAGGTGTGCTGGCACCATTCCCTATGGCTCCTTTGTTGAATGAGTGAATGGCACCAGTGTCCCCGTGTGTCTTAGCCCAGCTCACACTGCCACACGGCAGATGCCCTCATTTGCCTGATTTCTTGCGGTCTTTCACTGGTCACCTAAAACCCAGGCCCCTGGCATCCGGGAGCTCCGAACCCTGGACCATACGGGACCCCAGTCGCAGCCCCCTGGGAGTGTACACATCTCACCAGAAACATTCATTCCCATCTTGCCTTTCCACCTGTGAGATTTCAATTTAAAACCTGAAGACAGCTGACTCGGCTTTTAACAGATTAGTTCCCTGAAATCAGCCAACATCTGTCATGTCCCATTATACCTTTGCAGAAAATTAGAAGTGACTCCCCTAGCATGGAGCAGGGGCTGAGCACAGCACGATCCGACTGGAGAGCCTTGAGGGTGTGAAGATGGTGCCGTCCTCTGGGCCTCTAACCTCTTATCAGCCTCTCCATCTGGGGGACTTTACACCCATGCTAGACAGGACTCCCTTAACTTAGTCATCCTACCTGTGAGCTCGTGAACAAAGATTTCCTGCGGAGAACGGGGCTGCTCGTACACTGCTCCACATGTGCTCAGCACATGCGAAGTTCTCAGTAATTGTTAGCGGCTAATATTTTTACTGCTACTACTGTTATCATTGTCATTATTCTTCTCATCGTTACCATATGTGGCAACAGGCCTGGCTTTGAATTCCAGCTCTGCTACATTATAGCTGTGTGACTTTAGGCAAGTTCCCATGCCTCTCTGAGCCTCACTCTCTTCTCCAATAAGGGAAGAATCACAATGGCTGCAGAAGCTGTTATGGAGACTCGATGAGGGAGCAGCCTGTGTCTGATGCACCTGTGTGTACCTTGCCCCCCGGCCTGGGGCGCTTCTCATGACCATCATGCTCTCCCCCTTGGGCTCCCTTCACAACGTGCGTCAGGTGTAACATCTGTTTCATTTGGTCAGTGTGTCACTAGTGAGCAGCATCCCCAGTGTTCCCAAGCTTCCTGGGATCACGCACAATTTCTTTTTCATCTCTGTAGATGTGGAGGCCAAGCACGTGCTTTACTTTCAGTTGGTGCCAAATTGAAGGAGGGCCTGCGTGCTGGAGCATGGTTGGTGGGTTTCCTCCAGTGTCAGGAAGGGACAGTATCCAACTCAACAGTGAAGGCAGGAGTCAGCATTTGAGGAGAGGAGTGACATCTCCCCCTCTGAGTTGGGAAGGACAGGTGACAGAACTGTTTTGGCTTGGCAAGAAAGGCAGGGGTGCTGTTCCTGACTTGAGGGCACCGGCTGTTGCCATCCTGCTGCCGCCACTGGTGAACATGAGAACAGCCCTGAGGTCCTGCACTCTTCAGGCTGGACACAGAAGCCCCAGAGTGGGGAACGGCACGCTGGAAGCCTCATAAAGTTAGATTGCATCTGACACCTGCTGTGACTTCCTGCATCTCTACCCACATCACGAGGGTCAGGGAGCCAAGAATGGAGTGATGTTGAGAGACTGTTCAGAGACCCCCTGCAGGTGTGTGTGTATGTGTGTGTATTGGTATGTATGTACATGTGTTGGATGTGAGTAGTTTTGGTGTGGGTGTTGGATTTGTGAGTGTATGTTGGTGTGTGTTGAATGTGTGTCTAATGTGTGTGCATTGGATGTGTGTGTGTGTTGAATGTGTGTTTGGTATTGTGAGTACTGGTATGGGTGTTGGTGTGTTGGTATGTATAACTGTATTGTATGTGTGTTACATATGTGTGTGTTGGTGTGCTTATGTGTGGATACTGGATGTGTGAGTGTGTTGCTGTGGGTTTATTGTGTGTTGAATGTGTTTGGTGTATGTATTATATGAGTATTGGTGTGGTGTATGTTGGTGTGGATATGTGTTACTATGAGTGGGGATGTGTATGTGTGTTAGATGTGTGAGCGTGTGTTGGTAGTGGGTATATGTGGGTATTGGATATGTGAGTGTGTTGGTGTGGGTGTTGGGTGTATGAGTATGTTGGTGTGGGTGTGTGTTGTATTGGTGTGGGTATGTGTTGGCCTGTATGAGTATGTGTTGTGTGTATTGGTGTGTGTGTGTTCGATGTTTTGGAGTGTGTGCATTGGATATATGAGTATTGATGTGGGTATATATTGGTACAGGTGTGTGTTGGCATGTATGAGTGTGTGTTGGGTGTGTTGGATATGTGAGTGTGTGTTGGGTATGTGTGTGTGTGTTGGGTGTGTGAGTATTGGCATGAGTGTGTGTTGATGTGAGTGTGTGTTGGCCTATATGAGTGTGTGTTGGGTGTGTTGGTATGTTGGATATGTGAGTGTGTGTGTTGGATGTGTATTGGCATGTGTGTTGGTAGAGGTGCGTGGGGGGTGTGTGCTCAGTGGCAGCAGATAGACTGGTCCGTGGGATCCCCCGTATGTGGCGCCCCTTCTGGTCCTGTTCCTTGTGACTGGGGACGTGTACTCTTTAGTCTCACACAACCTCATTTATGTAAACGTGGACCGTAAAATAAAAGTTCTGTGGCCAGAACACCAGGGACGTTGTTCGTCCTCTATTGACCTCCAGTGAAGGAGTTCTAGCTCTCTTTTTTGTCAATTAGAACTTCTGTTGGCAAATAAAAATGCACCAAGTAGTGACCCCCTAGAATATAAATAGACTTGGCTCTGAGCTCAGATGTCCTCTCTTGTGAAAATGGACTATCCACCCTGAACAGCAGCAGGATGGTCTCGAGGCGATGGGAGAGCTCTGTGTCCTGCTCGTGGCAGTGGAGCTGCAAATCCACATGAGGACTAAGAACTCGGGCTACTTACATCAAAAAATTAAATTAAAATGTTAGAAATAAAACCTTTAAATCTGTTTACCCTTCAAGACCTCTTAAGGAAATTGTTGATGCCATTAAACCCTTAAACCTTATCTTGCCTGGTTTTTCTTCCTGTTTTTGTTGTGTTGTGTTGCGTTGGGGCAAAAGAGATAAATTTGTTCATCCTGTCACAGGATGGCCAGCAGGGTAACAGTCATTTCTGGCAATGGCCGGATGGGGGAACCCATGGAAACAGCTCCGGGGAATAAACAGCTGCCGGGGCCGGAAGCACTTCTATCAGGCTGTCTCTTTATTCTGTGCATTGCTTCGTGTATAGGTCATAGACTTGTCCTCTAAAACTTCAGGACAGTGACCGCCAGGAACAGAGAAGTGACACACTGTTCCTTCTGAAGTGTCAAGAGTCCAGAAAGAAGATTAAGTCTCTGTGGAGAGCGGTCATCCAGCTTTATTATGCCTACAGGGTCCTGCCTTTGGCTGTCCCATTATTGTGGCCACGACCAGCACACCCATGTGTGAACCAACCCGATTGTCCCCAAACCAGCTTTTCCGTGTGGTGGGCCTCCCGTTGTGAGGAGATGTTCATGCTTATTACAGGGTAGTAGCTGGTTTTGCAGGGATTTTCTTGTGTCCCCCACAGAGAGGGCGTGCCTGCGTGCCATCTTGGATGCAGAGGGTTGTCTCGCCTGTGTCTGAGTGTCAGACCTTGGAGAGGGGCCCCTGTCCCCAGCAGTCGTCCCAGGCATGACAAGGCCAGTTCTGGCAGCAGGACCCAGGTCATGCACCCCAATAACTGGGCCATGGCCCAAGGCCACATGCTGGGCACAGAGCCACATTCCTTCTTCTCCCTCCCCACTGACAGGAGCTTTTCACTTGCTCCTTTGGATGAAACGAGAGGGTCACCAGCATGTGAACGTCATGTCACTGTGTCCTCTGCAGCTCAGAGCAGCCAGTTTAAGACACAGGTCTTCTGCTGTGGCTCTCCTGGCAGTGAGAGGTCCACTGGTTTGCAGATTTGAGCTCGCGGCCACACTGCCCCTGTTTGCCTCGTCCCTGTTACACTACTCAGGCTGCTCTCTCTGCATTAGGTCCAAGGAGCAATGGGCTAGCCTTCCTTGCTCTTGAACATTCTCTTTTAAGATGCTCCCCACATCTCCTTCCTTAATTCCCTGCCCTTACTCCATTCCCTGCTCTGGCTCCCACATCCCGGGTCCTAACCTGGAATTCAAAGCCCTGAGTCCCAGGGCCCCAACCCTCCCCTCACCCCATGTGGCCTCAGTGTCTGCCAGGCACCTACACTGCCACCTTTGCTTAGACTTTTCCCCTGCCCTCCACACTACCCGGAGCCCCAAGCCCAGCCCTTGTGAAACTGCCATGACCAGAAGTGATCTCTCCCCTCCTCAAAACATTTGGATTTAGTGTAATCTGCCTTGTTAGTCATCCGTCCATCTGATCTTCAAGGAAATTGTACACTTCCTGGGGCTAGGGTCTGGCTCTTCAACCCCATGGAAGAATCAGGGCTGATGTTATCAACTGGTTTTATGGTGAGTTAACACCACTAGCCACCTCTGGCTCAATCTAGGGAGATGACAGGGGGATAGACCTGGGTCCCAGCATCCCACCAAATGCGGAACACAGGGTGAGTCTCTTAGCCATTTCCTCGGCTTCTGGATCCCATGATGTTCTGTGAAGGCATTGGAACCCATGAAGGTCTCTGTATGTGTGCGGTACTGTGTCGAAGCTTCACACAGCTCCCCTGAGGCTTGTGTGTGTAGGTTATTAATTCTGATGTTCCTGGCTCTTCCTTTTACTTCTCTTCCCTCTACGTGTGTTCCCAGGGTTCTCCCGAGCTAATCCAAGTGGACATACCAGCAGTGATGGAGGTCTTAGACACCATGTACTTAGGGCGGGAGAGGGGGGAGGAGACAGCTAAGCAAGAGCCCAGCTTTCTGAGTGTTGTCCATTGATTGCTTTTCTGTCCTGTGCCAGAGCTGCCCCTATAAGAAACGTCTCCATGGGTGACTCTCGACTTGGGGCCATGCAGATCCAAACAAGGTTTCTGCTGGTGCTAACAAGCTGTGAGATTGAAGATAGATTTTCTTTGAGAAATGGGCCATTTAAAGTTTTTTTCCCCAACTTCTCACGTTTATATTCCGTGTCATGGTTCAAATGGAAAGGCACCCATTTTCATCTCATTGCTTTTCTTTATAAGCTCCATTCAGCAAGTAATATGGAACACGGACTGTGTGCAAAATACAGTGGACACTAAGGGGACACTGCGCTTGGATCTGGGGAGGGTGCTGTGGCATCCTTGGAAAGAACATCTCTTCTGAGCATACACATTTAAATGACAGCCGCAGAAATGGAAGGCACCAAAGAAATTAGCCCAAGGGCCAAGTGGACCAGACTCTCTCTGGGACGGGAAAGTGACAATCTGTATTTGCCCAGGCCTATGGGTATGATGGTCATTCATGTTTTGAGTATTTCAGGAATGTGGCTTTGTGTGACCATTATCCTAACTCTGAAGGTGGTTCAGACAGCATGAGCATCCTTGTCTCACTGTGGGGTCAGTGACTTGTCTGGGGCCACACGTGTGTTGGTGACCAACCCACAAGTGCAGCCTATGTCCCACTCCATCCAGATAATTCCCCACCGAGGACCTCCAGGCTTGCATCTTGGAACGCCGAGGGATGCAGAGGGACAGCCTCTAGCTGCTGTAGGCAGGCCGGGGGCTTCTGGGTAGGCTGAGAAATGCGTTTGCTGTGAGCAGTCTCCTGTCTGTCATCCTGCCCTCCCCACCCTCCTACAGACAGGCGTCCCGTCCTCTAGAGAGTGCCGAGGAGCCACAATTCCTTGTCATGTTGGGAGTCCCGAGCAGAATGTGCGCTCTGCGTGGACACTGTGGATTTACATACCTCTTGGTGTTCTTTGTTGCTCCCTCCCTGTCCTAGTGGTAGTGAAACGTGGTGTCCTTGACCCTGGACAGGACGATGTCCGCACCCACTGTGAAATGAACACGCTCAGGTCAGAGGCCAGATGGCACGGGCACACAGCCACCATGCACACGCGCACCCGATCTGCCAGGGCGTGCCACACATCTGCAAATTACCCCACAGTGGACACGGGCATCGGATCAGCCTTGGCCCCAAGAGCCTACCCTAAAACTGAGGACAGGATGAGTGCGGCTAATCATGATGCTAAAGTTCAGGCCCTGCAGGCTCCTGCACTGGGAGGGATCACCCTGCACAGGACAGAGGGACCCGCACTACCCCACTCAGGGCCCGCCCTGCTCGCTGACAGCAGGGTGTGCTGAGCCTCACACCCCCCTGCTTTCCCGTAAAACTTCTCCCTGCACCAGACCTGACTTCTCGCTATGGAAGGCAGACACATACGGCTCAAGCGTGGTCGTGTTCTCCAGGTACCAAAGAGGAAGCAGGAGAGACTGTACATATTCACGTTATCCCTCTTTCCATCTAGCAGGCAAGACTCACCACCCTTAAATACTTTCAATTTTGCCTGCACAGCATGTAAATTGCTGGGTTTGTTTTGCCACGGAAATTGAACATTTCTAACGAAACATGACAACACTATCTTTCCTAGCAGGTAGGAGGGGAGCGCTTCTGCAGGAGATGTGCTCCCCACCGCCCTTGGGAAATGAGATGGTGCCCGGCGCTGGTGAAGGGAGGTGGAGGACTCCCAGCTCTCCGGTGTCTCCTAAACAGGCTGCTGGCCACCCCAGCTACCTTGCCTTAACAGACTGGACGCCCCCGTCCATGAGACAGGCCATTGGAGCGGATCGAGGAGGGCTGTGGTGCTGAGTGCTACGCGCAGTTATTGTTTTTCTTATTAATTATAACCGTCCTTCAAGGACTTAGGCTTCATTTCCCTATTCACCTTTCCCCGGCCACTCTGCTCTCCATGCATCTCTCCCTCGTCTGTTGTAAATTCTCTCTGCATTTAAAATTCGTATTTTATGCCTTCTTGCATTTGAGAGAACTTTTGGACTTACATTTGTTTTATAATTTGTCCTGGGTGTTAGTCTTGGGCAACCAGCTAGACTGTAAATGTCCTGGGTGTCCGTTCTGGTGATTAACATATTCTCCATACTTGATCGGGGGAGTTGAGGATTAGAGATTTCACAAGGCCGGTTAAAGGAAAGCTGTTCTATAAATCCCCTAAGCCTTTCATGAGCTGCAAAGGTCAGCAGTAATGAAAATCATTTCAGGAATTTTTTTTTAAATAATTTAGGTGTGTTTAAAAAGCTTTTTCAGGAACCTTCATATCTTGCTAGTGGGAATGCAAAACAGTGCAGCCACTGTGGAAAACAACTTGGTGCTTCCTCAGAAAAGTAGAATTTCTATACAGTCCCCACAATTCTACTTCCTAGGTCTGCACCTGAGAGGATTGAAAGCAGGGACTCAAACAAATAACTTATACGTTATGTTCGTAGCAGCATTATTCAATAGACAAAAGGTGGAAACAGCCCAGTTGTCCATCAGTGGGCATATGTAGGAACAAAATGTCCATCTAGGGACGCCTGGTGGTTCAGTGGTTGAGTGTCTGCCTTCGGCTCAGGGCGTGGTCCTGGAGTCCTGGGATCGAGTCCCACATTGGGCTCTCTGCAGGAAGCCTGCTTCTCCCTCTGCCTGTGTCTTTGCCTCTCTCTCTGTGTCTCTCATGAATAAATAAATAAATAAAATCTTTAAAAAAAAAAAAAGTCCATCTATACAACGGAGTATCATTCATTCAACCATAAAAAGGAGTACAGTTGACCATTTGAACAATGTGGAGTTAGAGGCACTGACCACCCCCTCAGTCAAATCCACATATAACTTTCAGCTCCCCCCAAAACTAAACTACCAAAAGCCTACTATTGGGGCACCTGGGTGGCTCAGCCAGTTAAGCATCCTACTCTTGATTTGTTGGCTCAGCTCTTGATCTTGGAGATCAAGCCCTAGGTTGGGCTTCATGCTGGGTATGGAGTCTGCTTGGGACTCCTTCTCTTTCCCTCTGCCCCCTGCCTCAAAGCCTACTGTTGACCAAAGCCTTACCAATAATATAAACAGTCAACACGTTTTGTATGGTACATGTATTATGTACTATATTCTCATGGTAAAGTGAGCTAGAGAAAAGAAAACGTCATTAAGCAAATCATAAAAAAGAGAAAATATATGTATAGTGCTATACTTTATTAAAAAAACAAAAAAAAAATCCACACGTAAATGGAGCCATACAGTTCAAACCTGTGTTGTTCAAGCCTGGGCTGTACTAATACGTGCTACATGTGGACAAACTTCCAAACTGGGCCGAAGAAGCCAGACACAACACATGTTGTTGATTCCCTTTATATGAAATGTCCAGAACAGATCAATTTATGCAGACAGAATGCAGATTGCTGGTTGCCAGGGCCTGAGGGAGGAGGGGGAACCACTGCTGGTGGAGAAGGGGTTTTACTTCTGAGCGGTAGGAATGTTCCAGAACTAGAGAGAGGTGATGGTTGCCTCGTGTTGTGAGGTTACTAGATGCCACCGGATGGCTTGCTGTAAAATGGTTCATTTTATGTTCTGTGGATTTCACTTCAATAAGTTAAATATTTAAAAAGAAGAAAGAACTTTTGTAGGCTGAGGATTTGGAATAGGATGGGATTTTACTGTGAACCGAGATTGAAGCCTTTTTGGATTTATTTGTACATTGGACCTAGAATTGTTAAAAAAATGCCAGCTAGAATAGGAGTGGTTTTGAGAGCTGTATTCGTGCACCAGCTATAGGAATGGATTGAAAAACCCTTACAAAAGCAGAATTTTGAGGATGATTTATACTTCTCTGGTGCTAGGCTGAAACACTAGAGTAAATTGGGGGTTTTCTTTTTTCATTGTCTTGGGAAGAAAAGAAACAGCTTTATCCTAGCTGTCTTTGTGGCCTCCAGGCACCCTGGCGTATGAAAGTGGAGGTTAGTGGTGCCCTGATGAACGCGAGATTACCTGAAGGCCGGGCTCCATCTGCACAGTGAGCCAGGAATTCCCAGCGTCTCTGAGGGGTGTGTGTGTGTGTCCTTTTCTCTCCCTCCCTCTCTCCCTCTCCCTCTGTCCATTTCTCTCTCTCTCTCTCTTTCTCTCTCTCTCTCTGACTCTCATTCTCCCTCTGTCTTCTAAAGAGAACTAATCCTGGTCTGGGGAAAAAAAAGACCTTTGTTTATGATATTTTAGTATTCCCAAAGTATACGGCAGAGCTGATTTTAGAGTTGGCAACCCTGAAATAAAGCTCCAGTCCTGCCCCTTCCTGACTCTGCGTTCGTGGGCAGGTTACAAAGCCATCCTGTGCCTAAGCTCTGTGGGTCCCTATGCTAGGGAGACTGACGCCCTCGTATGGACGTGAGGACCAAGTGAAGCACCCACGCAGGGCCTGTGGAAGCACCTGGAAAGCATAGCCTCTAAAGCAGGTGTCACCTGTGGAGTGCTGACTCCAGGGGGTCCCTTCAGTCTGGTGTCTGGTCCCCGGTGTCACATACTTCCTTTGCCCTGCCACGTTGGGGAGGTGCAGAGTACCTGGGTCTTGTTGGGTCTCTCATCAGCTGTCTTCCCCGGCCGATAAAGACTCCGGCCTTTCCACCTTCCCAGCCCTGGGTTCCGCAGAGATAGTGCTATTATTCTCTCCAGAATAATCTCCTGGGCCTTTCGATGAGAAAGAAATTGGCGTATTACCACATGTGGATCTGCATATTGTGTTCTTTCTCTGCTGCTATCGAGAAAACCAACCAAAGTTCAACAAACGTGACATTGTCAGTGGCTTTCCGGGCACCGTCTCCTTGCCTCCGCTGTTACTCTGCAGTACGCTGTCCCCTTCTGGCCGGTTCGCCCACGTCTTAACCAGTCACACGTCCACCCTTCTCCAGATCTTGATTTGTTGTTCCTTCTCCTTCCCCCTTCATCGGGAGGCAGTTCCTGGACACCCACTGTAGCAGGGCGGCGCGCTGTAATGAGCACGAGGAGGCCCTTTCCCTCGAGGACAGTGAGAAATCACTGTGATCACAGAAAAGCTCTATTAAGGGGGCTAAGATTTCATTAAACTCTGTTTCAGTAGCCATTTTTCCCCCAGTCTCGCTTCCCCATAATTTTGGGTAATTTGTCCAAAACATCTTTCACAGGGTGTATTTTGTGTCTATTTGTAAATCTCCCGTCCCTAAGTTTTTCTCTGGAGTGTGTGTGCCTCTTCTTCCTGGAAATCTGTACTGGTTGTACCAAACAGCTCCACTTTATTCTGGTGCCTCGCCTTCCTCTGGCCTCCTGGAAAACTTTTTTAGTGTCCCCCAGCTCAGATATATCCCTTTCTGTTTCATGGATACAGAACTTCCCTCCCTTGTGGCACAGATGTCACGTAATTGGGTTGGCATTATCAGCGCCATCGCACGGGTAGGTGGCCCCGGGAGGTGGTGTGGAGGATCCCCCGAGGCCGCCCAGCCAGCCGGCGATGAAAGGTAGCCCTGGACCTCTCAGTGGTCGTGCACTTATATTTAGGCCTTTCTCTCCGATTTGGGGCTGCCCACTGTGCTGGTCACTTTGATGACAAGGACTGCTGTTCACTGGAAACCAGGCTACAAGCAGCCTCCTCCTTAATGACCGAACACATGTGGCTGCTGGCAGTGGGAGACAGTATGAATATTAATAAACTATATTTCACTTTTATTGCTTTTTTATTAGGTTTTCATGGAGATGGTGTTTGTGAGTGAAGTCCAGGCGCTGAGCTAGAGACAGGCGTTTTGTTTTCTTGACAAAATGGCGAACCCTGCAGCCAGAGGCAAGGGTGTGCTAGGAGCAGCCAGGTAGGAGAAATGCCGGTCATATGGCAGGCCATATAGAAAGGGAGGAGCCTGTGAATTTTTATACTGTAACTGTCGTCTGAGGCAGAGAAGTACCACCGTTCAGCGGATCTGCAGGGGATTTCTCACGTGGCTCCAGCTGCACCCCTCCCCATAAGTGACTCTGACACCCGCCTCCCCTGGGGTTGTCATGGGAGTGTCCCCTCCATTGGACCCCACGGCCCTCATCCAACCACCCTCCCTCTGCTCACCTGACACCTTTCTGCCAAACCAGAGCAGTCACAACATCCCCCATCTCTCACGGCCTACCATCCATCTCTATTCTTGTGTGACCATGTCTGCGCTGGCCAGCAGAGAATGAGAGACCTGTCCCGACCCCTGAATCCAGGCTGGTGGCCCTTCGAGACCCAGGTAGAGCAGGACAGCGTTCCGGTGTGGCTCCAGAGACAGGAGGTGGTCGTGTGCTGGGACAAGAGCTATCCCTCAGCACGTGCCTTCAGTCTTGCCCTGCAGGAGGACACTCTCCAGAGCTCCGACCTGAGTGTGGCTGGGATGTGTCACTGTCATGCCACATCATCTTTGTGGTGGAGATGGGGATATTCCTCCTTGGGCCGGGTGACATACCTTGAGTCTGGGTCAGCTTGTGAGTGCGTGTCTCTCAAGCTGGGAGAGCTACAGGGGACAGTTGAGTGAACATACTTATTTCGTGAGTCAGGAAGATCAGATGCATTTCTGCTAACTTGAAATCAAATAGTCTGCTTCACCCAAAGTGCTGAGTAATGGAGAACACTTAGGTTTAACCGTTCTTGATTACTTATTGAATGGGGGGCTGGGAAGTATGTTCCTGCTTTTTCCATTGCAGACTCCATCTCCATTTAGAATTAATTACTCCCTAGAAAGACTGTACCCTTTGTGCACACAGAAGTTGCTCGTTTTTAGAATCGAGTTATTACGCCTTGCATGTCTTTAACTTGCAGCACCATTTATTGAGTGCCTACTGCATGCTGAATACTGTATTTTAATACTCTGATGAATGCAGGTATTTTTGGAAATGTTCACACAAGTCACAGGATTGGAGAGTAAAGAATGTCCTATGTGTATATGTTTTCCAAGTGATTGAAACCCATTTCAACACCATACTTAAAATGGTCTCATTTTTCTAGACAGAAATCTAAGCAAAAGACACCATAGCACCCATTGCCTTCTGATACAGAGTAGAGGACGAAGGGAGAACGGCACTGACATTTAGCAATCACCTGCTAAAGGCCACAGGCCTACATTTAATCCTCGTGACAATCATTATCAGCCCCACTTAGTAGATGAGAAAATTGAATCTCAAGAAACCAATTGCCAAGTGGCACAAGGCTAGTAGTAAGTAGCTGCTGGGATTTGAACCAGATGTGTCTGATTCCCACATACATGCTCCTTCTACCAAGGGGCTTTCTCTCTCCCATTGAGCCTTTTCCTAATCCCGCAGGGTTATCATTATGAGTGTGATAGATGTGCTCATCTATAGAGATGCACTTCGGCATTCTTTTTAGATATTTAATTCTCTTTGCTCCAAAGTTAAAAGGCCCTTGTTATCTCTGTTCAGTGAATTCTTAAAATAATAACTAGAGCTGCCATTTAAGTGCCTGTTATGTGCCAGGAACTTTATATATGCACATCATCTCTATTCTACATGACTCTTGCAGCTAAATATTTTGCCTGTTTCATCAATGGGGAGACAGACTCAGAGAGGTTAACGAAATTGCCCGCGATCACATAACCACTAAGTGATAGAGCTGGGTCTTTCTGCCTCCAGACCTGTCATGTTTTCCCAGAGCAGTCGGTCTCTGGTCTTCTCAGGCCTTAGCCGCCTCTGCTCACTGCTGTCAGTATGCCAACCCCTTCCCCCACCTCCCAATGCGATGTTCTAACCTGCTCATGACTGCAGAACAAGTCACCAAACTTGTTAGAGGTAATGAAAAAATAGTGCATAAGAGCCAGAGGATTTGGATCCTAGCTTCAGGCTGGACCTGTGACCTTGAACAAGTCATTAACTCCTGGAAGTTTTAGAAGTGTAAACCCCTAGTCCCTGCTTCCCTGCCTAGGCATTTACTGCACATGTAGGAGCATTTCTGTATGCTTCATCCACATAATGTGTGTAGGCTGAATTGTGTTTAGTACATATGCACACAGCTTTCTTTTCTGATGCATATAGATGCTATTTTGATTAATATATTGAAAAACATTATGTGGGTGCCACAGCTTTTTTGGCATTTTATATTTTCTGTTGGAACAAAATAAAAGTACAGTTGTTATCATATGGCTTTGACTGCCCCCCCCCACACACACACCCCTGATTTTAGAGATGAGGATGGGCTTCCACTTGATATCCAGGGTTGTAGTCCCCACCACAGAGAGAGCACCTGCCCTGCACACAGTAATAGGATTGCTGTGCATGTCCAGGATGTGGCAACACCATGCAGGGGGCACAGAGCCAGATCCATGGCTCCGCCCTCACAGAGTGGTGTTTGTATGAAGCAGGCTTCTGGAGGAGGCCTCTCCATGGCCATCGTGCATGAGCTTTGTGCATGGACTTTAGGATACCTGTTTGTGGTACTCAAAGGCCTTTTGGAGTTTACTTCCGGGTTCTGGTTTATGTCCTTATAGTTGTTGATGCCAAATAAATGAGCTCCAACCATTACTAAATTTATATATAATCTCTACTAAAAAGAGACTACTGTGTCAGATACTTTGTAGTTAGAAATTATACCAGATTGGTCAGTTCTCTGAATACTGGTTTACTGAAACTTTGAAAGCAACAACAGAGGCACCTGGGTGGCTCAGTGGGTTGAATCATGATCTTGGGGTCGTGAGATCGAGCCCTGTGTTGGGCTCTGTGCTCAGCAAGGAGTACGCTTGGGATTCTTTCGTGCTTTGCCCCTCCCTCTGTATGCATGAATGCTCACTCTCTCTAATAAATAAACTCTTCAAAAAATAAATAATTAAAAGAATCAGGGTGCCTGGGTGGCTCAGTGGTTGAGCGCCTGCCTTTAGCTCAGGTCATGTTCCCGGGGTCCCAGGATCGAGTCCCACATTGGGCTCCCTGCAGGGAGCCTGCTTCTCCCTTTGCCTGTGCCTCTGCCTCTCTCTGTGTGTCTCTCGTGAGTAAATAAATGTTTAAAATCTTAAAAAAAAAAAATTAAAAGACAACTGTCTATATGTAGAATGCATGTTGGTGCATTAAAATCCATTCACCTTTCATAAATTTTATTTGGGAAGATAGGAATTTTTTTCCCCTTTTTATACGAGCTGGGTGTGATAGATTCAATAGCTTCCCTGAAAGGAGAAATAAGTGTATGTCATAGTACATTTCCATTCCAAAAAATATCTGGGTTCGTTTCTTTAAGACACAGTTTTTAATTCATTATTTGTTTTTAATACCTAATTTGATACTTTACAGAGTACAATCATGTCTACTACTTCCTTTAATCATCAGAGCCCACTCCATTTCATCCCCACTTACACGTGTGGAAACTGAGAAACTGCTTTGCTGCAGGACACAAAGCCAGGTGGGAGTCACGCCAGCCCGGCCCCAGCCCCAGCCAGCTCTCCTGACACCGGGCTTCCAGTTTATTCCAGTTCCTCATGCATACATTGTGTTTCATACAGAAGTGCCAGGTCCGAGTTCAAATGATTCTAAACAATATAATACTGGTACGGAGGAAAAAACCCACAAAACCTCAGAAGAGCAAGCCTCAATGACATCGTCTCTCTCCTGTGCAGCCTTATTGTATAAAAAGAGAACATGAATTCATTGGCCTCCCCTCCACAGACATGGATGCTGAAGTTTATTAACTAGAATGGTAAAGGGCTCGTCTGAGTCTGAATTACCAGCAACTGCCACGTTATTGGATGCTGGGTTTGTCAGCAACAGTGCCAGGTGTTTGCACAATAGAAACGATCGGACTATAGGGACGTGCAAGCCAGGCTCTGCAGCTAACCACATATGTAGCCAGTCCAGGGCTGGGATAACAAGGAGGGGAGCTTTCCTTTTGTCTCAGGAGGACGGTTCCCACAGAACCCCAGCATCAGGGCACCAAAGCCATCTTGACAGTGACCTAATCCCCCCACCTCCTTCAAGCCGATCCTGTTCAACACCCTTATGTGGAACACATACTAGGTCTAAGCACTTGGCCAGGTGCTAAGGAAAAGGCCAGGTCCTCAGCAAAGGCGGACCAAAGGCCTGTGAGGCAGACTGGCCAGATTCAGACACCTGACTGGTAAGGGGCCTGCTGTGTGCCCCTCCTCTGTCCATTGGGCAGGACCAGCTCTAGGACTTTGGCCCAGTTCCCTGACTCCCTGTCTAGTGCTCATGACACCAAACATAGGCAGATGTGCTCTACAAGGGGACCGCGGGCTGGTGTGGGCTGACGTGGTCTCTATTCCTTCATGCCAGCTAACAGGTGCTCTGCAGTGCTCCGGAGGAACTTGCCCTGCCGTCCCTTTAAAATCTATCGTCTCTGCTGCTCCCTGTTTTTTGAGTACCTGGCATTGGGCCTCCCTGTGCCCCTGGGCCATCTCGGTCTCGGTCCTTGTCCCTGTCAGGGATGCTCTGTCTCCCAGGGTTACTAACTCATTTCTCTGGACTCTGTCCTTTTCCTGCTCCTTTTTTTCTTTTTTTCTTTTTTTTCCTCTTTTTCTAATTTCAGAGTTAGAAATCTCTAGACCCCAATTAGTCCTGACTCTTGTCTGGCAACATTCAAGCCGTAATTCTGGAGTTCTGAGCCACAAAACTAAACATGAGGTCAAATATTACCCTCAGGCCAGTGGGAAGCCGGTGACAGGCAGAGGTGGGCAGATGTGTGCAGGAGAGGAGTCCCATCAGGGCTCCATAGGTGAGAGTCACCTCTGAGCAGCTCCCCTGTAACAGGCAGAGCACCGGGCACCTCTGCCAGTTTCACTAATACGCATAAACGATGTGTGAAAATAATTCTGGGCTTTTCACATGAAATATTTATTTTCATTCCAAATTGGGGAGCAAGCTGATTCTTTCTCATAAGAGAGTGTATAACGTAAATAACTTCAATATGATGCTCTTAAACTAGCAAAATCTTAATGCTGAGAACTTCAGGGTTCTCTTTTGCCCATGAACTTTATTGTGGTGGCTGGATTAGGCTGTCCCATTAACACCAGCATAATGCAAACCACTTGTGTCTGATGGCGCGTGTCCGGCTTGGTAAGTGTGTCCGCTACCACCCCCCCTCGCCCCCCAGCAGAGCTTCCCTGACAGCTCTTGGGGAGGAGACCACAGGGCTCATAGCACTCACCGGGCACCTCCAAGCTGTAATGAGATTAATCTTTAGCTATTGCTCTGGGTCACCAGCTGGCAATTAGGAACATTCTCATTTTGAGAATTTCTCTTCCCATGCTTTGGGAATATTAGGGTTTGACTTGCGGTGATACCATAAGACATGAGCTCTTAATTAAACTGAAAATAAAATTGTGATATATTTTAGTATACATAAGCTCCTGAAAGTACCCCAAAGTCTTCTGAGTTAATGATCCTTTTCACAGACTTTTTTTTTCAGGTTCTGTGCTGGTAACATTAAATATACACATAGGCTGAATTCTCCTTGTAATGAACGTTAGTATTTTTAAGTTTGCTGTCTGGGTGTTGGTTGAGTGGGAGGTGGGAAGAGGGAAAGTAATTTTACATGGGAATTCATCTCTGATGTTAAAAATAGTAGTCACCAGAGACGTACGATAGATACACAAATATTATCCTGTACCATGTTATGCAGGGAAGCATTTGATGCTAAAATTGTAGGCCATAGTTGAAAATAAATAGGAGACCAGCCCTCTGAGATATTTACCTATAACTGGGATCAGACCCCTTCCCCCCTCACCACCCCAGGAAAGCCCTTGGAAGAGAACCAGACAGGAGCCATCAGCTTCTTCTTCGACCCTTCACATCTGACCCAGACTCTAGAGGTGAGAGTAAGAAGCCACTGCTTTCAGACCTTTCTGTGTCTTCCAGTCTGTGTTTGCCACTCGGCTGCTTCTGACATTCAGAGGCCAAGTTATCATTTACTTGACAGTCATTCCCAGTTAGAGGTAGTTATGAGGACAGGAGCTGGGAAGGATGGGTGTTGTAGAGAAGCGCAAGGAGCCTGCGAAACAAGAGAATGCAAAGGGGGAGCATCTTGATCATGAGAGAGTCATTAGTGGCAGACTCACACGGCCAAGGAGCAAGATTTCACTAGGCTGGGTCTGGCCAGACTTCTGGGGCAGTGAGAGGGGCAGAGTGTGTGTGTGTGTGTGTGTGTGTGTGTGTGTGTGTGTGTGTACACGCGTGCATGCACACTTGCACATGGTGGCCCACTGGATTCATCCTTCCAGGCCTCGTAGGCCATCTGTTTTTGCTGACCTGACCTTGGCAGCACCTCACAGTAGGTTGGGGGTGCTTAGGTATAAGGGTAGACTTTACCCCCTGGATGTACTCAGACTCTACTTCCCAGAGCTTGGCTGAGAAGGACACTAGACCTGGTTCTCCCCAGAGATCTTTGCCCTCTCTGTGGGAAATTTTGTTTCATCTCATATCTAGATTATTTTCATGCTCCCTCAGCCATCCACCAGCTCCAGAACTGTTATTAAGCACAAAGATGAATGGTTTTAGCCAGAATTTCATTCAGTTTAGGGCAAGAGGCGCTAATTATTAGAACCACCCTTACTCCTTGAGGTCTGCGAGTTTAAGGGTCCAGGGGACTAGTATTTCCTCCAGGTGCTGGTAAGGGGTGCCTGGCGATGGACTTGACACATGGATGGGGGAGTGAGACAGAATGGAGATGATTTACTACTCATACCCTTTGTTAAAATTAAAACCAGGGGCATCCCAGATGGCTCAGTGGTTTAGCGCCACCTTCAGCCCAGGACCTGGTCCTGGAGACCTCGGAACGAGTCCCACGTCAGGCTCCTTGCAGGGAGCCTGCTTCTCCCTCTGCCTGTGTCTCTGCCTCTCTCAGTGTGTATGTGTCTCTCATGAATGAATAAATAAAATCTTTAAAAATAAATACATAAATAAATAAATAAAAATTAAAACTGGAATTCTTAAGTAACATTAAGTGTTCTATGTTCAGCACATTGGCTATTGACTCTGATTCTAAGATTTACCATTAGGTGCATTCAAATCAATAATTAACATGCACAGAGCACTTGCTGTGTACAAGCCACTGTGCCATTAGCGACAGAGAGCACAAAGCTGAGCAAAAACACTGTTCCTGATCTCAAGGACTATTAATTCTTGTGGGGGCCATTGTGGAGCATATTCATTGCTGCCGTGCCCGCCCGAAGGACCCAGAAGAGGGGGCCAGGCAAGTATACAGCTGGGGGTGACTAAGGAAAGCTTCCTACAGGCGATGGCTGAGCCCTGGTGGAGGTAGAATCGACATCTCCCTCTTTGGTGCCCCAATCTTTATGCTGACTGTTTATTGAACATGTATGTTTATAGGTCCGGCCACCTCTACCCCTAGTTAGAGCCTCTGGTGCCAAGAACAGTGCTTGACTCACTGTAAGTCCTCAGGGGATGCCCCTAAATGAGTGGATGAATGAATGAAAGAACAAACCTATGGTGGTGATGGCTTAGCCTGGGGAGGTAAGTTGGACTGAATTACAAAGGTCTAGAATGCCATGTTACAGCTAATTGGCAGTAAGGGCATTTTTCTTCCAGTGCGGAAGCAATATGGCCTGGAGTCTACACCATATAAAGGGTGGAAGCTGGGGCATAGCCGATTTGGTCCCTGCCTCTGAGCCGAGCCCCAGCATGGCTTGGGATCTGTACCAAAGTGGGCCACTCACAGAGGTGGCAAACTAAGGGGAGGAACCAGACTCGAAGAATGCCATTATGATTCTTGGGCTAGAAAGAGCAGGGCCCACTCAGGCCAAACCACTGTGACCTGGGGCATTTCCAGGTCCCAGGAGAGATTGTCCTGGAAGCAGGGTCCCGGATCACAAAGAAATACAGGGATATACCAGCTCCGAGAACTTGTGGCCTTCTACTCCTTGGAGCGGTGGTGGCTGCAGTGCAGAGTCCAGGCTGCCTTCCAAGAACCGTTTCTTCTTGGAGTACCAGGGCTGGTACACAAGGATCTTTAGATGGGCTCCTGGTGGTTGCCACACATCCTTCATTGTCCTGTAAAGCAAACCAACTTAATTTAGATTCACAGAAAATGAGCCTTTTTTTCATACATGGTGTTTAGCAGCCATTGGAGATAATCCTTCACAGTCACCTCTTGCTTGTCCACACTAAGGCTGGGGTGCAATGGAAAGGTGGATGGAGCACCAGGCCTCAGTATGTAAAATGGCAGGTAATCCAGAAATCTTTCAGCTGTGGAAGTGGATATGTGCTTCTGTTTATTTATAGACGTGTCTGGCGTTCTGAAAATTCACCATCAAGTTTTGAGATCAGCTTTTAATAAAGACGACTGAATAGCAGGACTGCTTACCACCTCCTGCCCCATCCACCTCCAACCCATCCCCAGTCCTCATTTGGGATGGCAGCATGCTTCTAGTACAAAAGCAAGCCAAGGAAGAGAAGGCTTAAAAGCTAAAGCCAGAGAGAACTTTGCAAATTTCCTTTTCAAATTGGTTATGTGTTATAGTGGTGAAGGCATTGACCCAATTGAAACTTCTAGGCTCCATCAGAGAGCTGCATTTAATGGCCTCGCCTGTACATTTATATTAGGAAAGGTGTGTTACCAGCTCCCCCAAAGTGCAAAGTCTACCCAAAATAGAGACTGAAGAGTGGCTTTATCATATAGTGAGTCAGCTCAGCTTTATCATCTAGTGAGTCAACATCAGCCAAGAGGAAGGATGAATATAGCATCATGATATTCTGCACGGGAAATTCACGGGCAGGCACACTGGGGTGGGGGTGCCATGTAAGGCAGTGGCCGTGTGGTCCAACTGGGGCCCCGGGCCCCATGACACACCGAGACACAGCCTGTGGAAGCAAGCTTCAGAAGATACACAGGCCCACCGTCAGGCTGCCCGCTGAGCTTTGTCAGGTGGCTGTGTTCCAAAACAGAAGGGCTGCGCCCTCCCGTCCTGGTTGGGAAGTTCAGGAAGCACGTTTAAACATACACGTGCCCACAGACATGAAAAGGATTCCGTCTTCTGAAGACTCTTGGCTGATCTTAACGTGAAGTTAAAAATGGGTTGCCACGTTGGAGGCATTTCTTCAAGCCAGTTTTGGATAGAGTCCCTGATTATTCTGTTCCTGGGGACATTCAAGATACCCATGCGTGTCGTGGTCTGTCCTTTAAGAACCATCTCTTGGGATCCCTGGGTGGCGCAGCGGTTTGGCGCCTGCCTTTGGCCCAGGGCGCGATCCTGGAGACCCGGGATCGAATCCCACATCGGGCTCCCGGTGCATGGAGCCTGCTTCTCCCTCCGCCTGTGTCTCTGCCTCTCTCTCTCTGTGACTATCATAAATAAATAAATAAATAATTAAAAAAAAAAAAAGAACCATCTCTTGCCCCATAAAAGCCCTCATAGGACAGCTTCCCCTCAACACCCGAGGCACCTTGTGGGGCAGCGTTCCAAGTGAGCAACATAAGTTCAACATTGGGTACCTGATGTCAGAGTTTGCAGGTCCTAAGGAAGAGGCAGTGGAATCCACTGGAATCCAGCAGAATGGCCCTCCTTCCCAGAGTGATTTGGAATGACTGCCGCCAAACGCTGCTTCAGGAGTCTTTGGGGTGAGGGTGGAGCGTTCTTGGGAGATGGGCTCCCCCTTGCTTTCCCACCTTCTCATACCCACCCACACTCTTCTTTGTCATCATCTGCAGAAAGCTTTGCCTCCCGCCCTTTCTGCCTTTGGGGATGAGAGAGCCTAGGGTCCGTGTTGAAATGATTCTTGATAAAGGCGTCCTTGGTGCTAAATATTTATTTTAAGGTAAACCATCCTACTTCTGAGAGGTGAAAAAAAGAAATGTATTTTCATGCAGAGCCTTTTACTAGTCAACGCGTGTCTTTGGGCTTTTTTATTCGGCTCTGCAGCGGCCACCTAACAAACTGGAATCCTGAGATGAGCTGACAAGGATGCAGAAATGAAGAAATAAACAAAAAGCCATGTTAATTTCAAGCTTCAGTAGGAACACAAAAAGAAATATTAACAGTCGCTGAATGACAAATAATGAAACGGCTGGGATTTGTTAATGCTTCTAGAGAGTCCTAAGCTCTCCTAGGATTCCCCGCCCGTCAGGTGGAGCCCATTTATAACTAGCAGTGCCCCGTGAAGGTGGTTCAATAGGTGGTTTAATTTAAAGATTGGTACCTGAAAACATATGGTGTTCCTAAGACGGTTCCAGGGTTCCATTTACTCCTTTCTGATCTCCTCGGGGCAGTCCCATCTCCTTAGTGTAATCTTCATAATTGCGTTCCCCTGAATAAGAAGTCACTTCACCCGGCAAGGATGATCACAGAGTTGTTGTTGTATTGTTGTTGAATGTGTTTGGAAAGAAAGAAAGGAAAGAAAGAAAGAAGGAAGGAAGGAAGGAAGGAAGGTAGGGAGGAAGGGAGGAAGGGAGGGAAAGAAAGAAAGAAAGAAGAAAGAAAGAAAGAAAGAAAGAAAGAAAGAAAGAAAGAAAGAAAGAAAGAGAGAGAGAAAGAAAGAAAGAAAGAAAGAAAGAAAGAAAGAAAGAAAGAAAAAGAGAGAGAGAGAAAGAAAGAAAGGAGGAAGGGAGGAAGAAGGGAAGGAAGGAAGGAAGGAGAAAGAAAGAAAGAAAAGAAAGAAGAAAAAGAAAGAAAAGAAAAAAGAGGAGAGAGAGAGAGGGGAGGGGAGAGGGAGAGGGAGAGGGAGAGGAAAGAGATCAGCTTCTGGCTCCTGTTCGTTTCCTGTTTCTTCGATCGACATCCACGTTCTTTAGAAGTCTGTCCTCTCACCTTGACACAGTATTTTTACACACTGAGAAATATTAAGGTTCTAAAATTTGTGCTCGTGTGTCAGGTGGATGGAAGGCGCTGTCAATTTCAACTTACTTTAATTCGGTTTCGTAAGTGTTTTTGGCGTACCTCCTGTGTGCACGGATCCGTGTGAGTGGGCTGTATGCACAGAGGCGCGTGGTGTTTCATTGTGGACCCAAGGTGGTACAGCAAGTCAGGGGACGGGAAACTTCGTCTGACTTCTTCATTCTGTTGACATCATCTACTGCCTGTCCCTGCCTCTACTAGATTATAATGCTCACCCACAGCAGCCTGCCATTCACTTTGTATACTCAGCACTTAGCAAGGGTTTGGCACGCAGTGGGCAGCCGACAAATGTCCGATGAAGGAGCTGATTGGGACAGCAAGAAAGGAAAGGTGTCACGAGGCAGGGGCCTGTGAGGTGAACAGAAGACCGTGTCGGACCTTGACCTCGACAGGGAGTGTAAGAGTGCTCCAGGGAAGGAGACCAGGCTTTAGCCTGGACAGCCTGGAATGGGAACAGCCTAGAGTTCAGCATGGTTGAACCTTGGGATTCCTACAGAGTGGTCAGCAAACCATGGCCCGAGGGCCGGCCTCATCTGCTGTTCACCAGGTGTCTGCAGCAACTTTTGTGCTATGTCAGCAGAAATGAGTACAGTTGATCTTTGGATAATGCAAGCATTAGGAGCACCAATCCTATGCATGGTTGAAAATCTGTATACTTTAGACTCCCCAAAACACTTACCTACTAATAGTCCACTGTTGGCTGGAGGCCTTACCAGTAATTAAATAGTCATTTAACACATATTGTGTACGTCGTATATATTACATACTGTATTCTTACACTGAAATCAGCTATAGAAAAGAAAATGTTGTTAAGAAAATCATAAGGCAGGGGCACCTGGACGCCTCAGCGGTTGAGCATCTGCCTTTGGCTCAGGTTATGATCCCAGAGTCCTGGGATTGAGTCCCACATGGGGCTCCCCACAGGGAGCCGCTTCTCCCTCTGCCTATGTCTCTGCCTCTGTGTGTGTGTCTCATGAATAAATAAATAAAATCTTTTAAAAAAAGAAAATCATAAGTAAGAGAAATACATTTACAGTGCTGTATTAGAAAAAAATCCACATAGGGGGCATCTGGGGGACTCAGTCAGGCAAGCAGCCAACTCTTGGTTTCAGCTCAGGTCATGCTCTCAGAGTCCTGAGATCAAGCTCCAAATTGGGCTCCACGCTCAGTGTGAGTCTCTTTGTCCCTTTCCCCCTCCTCCCTGCTCCTCTCCTGTCCTTTCCTCTCCCCACCCCTAGCTCCCTTTCTCCCTCTGTCTCTCCCTTATAAACTCTTAATAAGTAAATAAACTCTTTTAATAAATAAATAAAAATTAAGAATCCATGTGTAAGTGGACTGGTGCAGTTCTAGCCTGTGCTGTTTAAGGGTGAACTGTAGTTGCCATATATAGTCTGCTAAGCCAAAAATATTTGTTATCTGTCCTTTACAGAAAGAATTTGCTGACCTCTGCTCTAGAGGAATAAATAACGAAGGGCACAGTTGCAGGGGGACCATATTGTAAAGTGACAGTGTGTACGTGGCTGTCTCTGACATGGTCAGAGGTGTTGTTTAGGAAAGTTAATATGGGAATGCTTCAGTGGGGTGGAGCTTCAGAGACGGTACTGGGTGCAGAAAAAACAGGAGGATAATACAGTAGCCATCTGTTCAGGTATCGTCGAAGAAAAGCATGGTTTGGAGTCTTACCTGAAAGTTGGCTTGCCACACTTTGTCCCCTGGACTAGAAACCTTCACCCTTTTCCCTGTTCCTGTCACTAGTTTGGGGGCTGACCCTGAAGCTCCTTCCAGAAAACTTAAGTCAACCCCACCTAACTGGTCACACTCTCACCTTTAGCGTTGCTTGTGTGTAGTTGTGTGTCCCATCTCACAACCTGTCCGTCCCCTGAGGCCAGAGGCCTTGGCCACACCTCTCTCAGTGATTAGCGAATATTTTGAACATAACTAGACCTTTCTAGATGTTTGTTGATGATACTGTCATTGAACAGGATGTGTTGTTGGAGGAAATATACCCTATCTCATTCCATAAATTAGTCAGAATCCAGCAGGCCAATAATTGTAAGAGCAAGCATCTGTCTGATGCACCAACATCCATCAGATAAAAGCAGTTAAACCCACGTCAGTCATTTTGGTACAATGAAACTAAAATTAGACGCAGCATCAAGACAGTCAAGATGATAGCGTTTATCCCAGTGTTCGTTTTAAGATTGATAGAGACAGAATGCTAAAGCATCTGGACTTTAGGGCAAGTTCAGTGAGATGGCTCCTATAGGGAGGAGCCTGGGGGATGAAGAGAAGGTGACGGCGGGTCTGGAGCCTCAAAGTCACCCCATCGTGACCCTAAGCCCTATCGAGGGTATGAAATGCAAAAGTTTGGAAATACAAATCGGGTTCTACTTAGTAATATTCATTAATGATCTAAATCAGGGGAGACTCTTCTACTTAACGAAGTAACTAATTCGCTCTGGGAATTGATGTTGGAAACAGGAGACTAATTGATTAATATGATCACTGTGTTCATTTTTCTTCCTTCTGTGGAAAGGAGCCAGTGTTTGGCCCAAGCCAGATTTGTGCTTGGGGCTAGACTAGATCATTCTGCCTGGAGTCAGTTTTGCTTTTTCCGTGTAGCTGGCCTAATCCCCGTCTCTGTGCTTTGGTTCCTGGTCCCTCCACAAAGGAAGGCCGTGTCTCTAGCACTTTCTCTCTAAATCCTCATGTATCCAGGCTCAGCCCACAGCTCATCCTTTGGGTGGATTTGGACTGTCTTGCCCTTACAGACTTTCTTTAGGTCATCATTTTACATAACCAATACCATACAGTTTAGCATTTAATTTTTCTTATTACTTTATGTATGGGATAATGGAAAGAGATTAACAGATTCAAAACAAAAATCCCCCCTTCCATTTTACATGATGTGAAATCTGACCTCACTGAGCTGATGAGCAGACCTCATCTGGGCTCTCAGGGTCAAACGAGACAGTGGAAGGGAACCTCTATAGACCAGAAAGTGTTGTGCACATTCTGGCTACTGGCGTCATTACGATCGTTGGCTACGAATATCTCAGCTTCTCTACTACACTGATCATGAAGATCTCCAAACCAGAAATCAGCAAGCTTTTAAACACCCTTTATGAGTGAGCTTTACCCTGGGCCAGTTTGCTGGCAATAAAAATATTTTTTTTAAGGATTTTATCTATTTACTTGGGAGAGAGAGAGAACAAGCAGGGGGCAAGGGGCAGAGGGAGAGGGAGAAGCAGACTCTCCATAGGGATCCCTACGTGGGGCTCGATCCCAGGACCCCAGGATCATGATCTGAGCTGGAGACAGATGCTTCACCCACAGAGCCACCCAGGCACCCCATGGCAATAAAAATTTTTTAAGCAGACTTCCTCAGGATGTCTCCTGCCACTATAAGTAGGAGGCCAGAGAAGACCCACCGGAAACAACCACGGGAGCTCAGAGGGCAAACCCTGCCCCCCTCCCCGGGGTCTGCCCAGGCGGATCTCCCTCCCTACGAGCATCAGCGAGGACCTCAGACCCCAGCCCCCGGGAGCCCTCACGCAGATGGCCTGCTAGACCTCATTCCCCGGGGGCTCCCCAGCCCTCATCCTCCTGCATTTAGTCCTACGATGAAAAGCAGAAGATGTCAGCGCTGCAGCTGAGGGGGGGCGGGGGGGGCGGATCTGGCTGACCAGACTGACTGGTCCTCTGAGGGAGGGAGAGAAACTTGACAGAGTATGAATGAGAACAAGGGTGCATCCCTGTCAAGGTCAGACGCCTGCACTACTGTCTTCATCTGTTGCTAGCCAGCACGCTCCTTCTGTTCGTTTCCCCTGGCAGTCTTAGCTCCCCCCACCGCGGGCCCCAGAGCAAGGTTTCAGATACTCTTGAGTGGCCATCCCCTCCCCAACACCCCCTCCTTTTATTTCTTCTCCATAAAAAAAATGTTCTAACCACTGCTTTTGTAATCACCACTGTTCTAACCACTAGGACTTTCTGTTCTGGACAGATTTATTGCTATTAAAATATTTGTCTTAATTGTTGCAGGTGGTAAATTCTGCCTTATGGGATTTGCTCCAACTTGCATTTTTTTTTTTTTTTGCAAGGAGGATACTGAATAGATTGTAAAAATATGAAGCCATGCCCTGACTGAGAGGAGTAAAAGTGTAAATTCTTTATAAATAATAATAGGAGTTAAAGATGAGGTAGGCATGTAACAGCCCACAATGAATAAATAAACTGTGATTCTGGGCTAATGATCTTAATTAATTCCCAAGATTAATAAAAATGTTACTTTTCATTATTGTTTTTGAAGTCCCCAGGTTGTGAAGTTGGGGCCTGAGCTGACCTTTTTACAGCAATTAATGGTTAGTTGATAAGACATATTTAGAACTTTCTTAGCTGTTCTTGTAAACTTGACTGGGCTTCCCACGTCAACGATATGTTATCATTTTTTACCAACTTAAAGAAATGTAACATTTCATTTTCACATCACTAAGTCAGAGGCTGATCCATGCTGTTAAGCATTTCACCTGTTCTGAGGAAGAATGTCCATTCCATGAGGGCAGGGATGTCTGGCGGGAGGAGTCTCTTTTATCCACTGTGTTGTCTCTAGTTTCAAAAACGGTGCCAACATACACCGTGGTCACTGGATAAATATTGAATGAGTGAGTGTATACGTGAAACTAAATCAATAAACATCTCTTTATAAAAATCCAGAACAGTATATTACAATGTTAAAATCTGAAGATGTACTTTTAAACAAGAACCATAAATACAGAACAAGTGGGAATGATCAAAAATTCTTTGCCCCTCTGAACTACAGGTTTCCATGCCTAGAGTCTGGCAATGCCCGTTTCTAATAAATGCATTGAAGTCACTTCATTAAAACTTTACTCCCAACTGAAAGTACTATCAGAGAGTCTAATCCACTTTGGCACACAGATCATATAAATAGTTCTTAATCGGCTTTAATTTTCTGATCCACATTCAACAGTGTTTATAGAGACTGGCGTCAGGATAGGTGCAGAGCAATGACAATATTAGAGAAAATGTCACGTTAGCAGTTCTTTTCAAGTAAGTCTATGAATACAAAGTTCACCAGTGTTGTTTTCTATAAACCTGTCTTTGGTATAATTACTATTTCTTTTCATTATTCTACCTTTTACTTGTATAATCTTCTATTATTGTTTGAGGTGCCAGTTTCACTCTACTGAATTCCAGATGTAATACTTTGTTTTTAAAGTATTATAAAAATATCTTAATGTTCTTTCTGTGGCAAATTATTCTTTTGGTTCCTTGTTTCAAATTGTGGGTTTTGGAAGTGTTATTTTTTCAAGTTGTAATCAAAACTAGGGGAGATTTCAACTTGGCTGCAAGAAATCCAAGGGGGGGCGGGCAGGGGGAAGGGAGAGAAAAAGAACCCCTTGTGACCATCAGGAAAACAGAGGTGCAGCTCGACCCTCTTCCTTTGCTGCCGGCAACAGGCATGATCAATAATTACATGATGTTGCTCCTGCCAGGTAAAGAGCTGGGCAGGGCATCCAGAGTTTTAATCGGGTGCAGACCTGTGGAGACCCTTTGACTCTGAACCCCTCCACCAGCCCCACGTTCACTTCTGGAAGAACAGCCTCCTTGTGTGATTTCTGAACCTTCTCTGGCCAGCCTCTCAAACCAGTAACAAGTTGAAAATGTTTAGTTTTTATTGTATCAATTCTCACTTGCCAAATGTCTGAAAGCAATTTGAGAATAATTTAAACCAAATTTTTTATTTTAGTAAATCCAGTGAAAATAAATTTAACCTATTAATTGTGCTGTGTTTTGCTGCGTCTTGGCATTCCCACAAATAGAAGGTTAAAATAATGGGCATTGCATGAAGTAAATAAAGCTTAATTATCCCAGTTTAAAATCCAGCCGGGGGCATGTCTGTGCCTGGCTGCAGTGTTGACCTCATTGCCATATGACTGCCATCAATAGCTCTTTATCCTTAATCCATTTCCTCTAAAAGCCATACTAACACATTTACAATGTTTGTGGTCCTTTTTTCCCCCCATCATAATTGATGTAGTTTAGTATTATTGAAGTTTTCATGAGATATACTCTATTTGGTTATACTAGGCTTTAGCACCTTTGTGTGTGTGGCTGTGGTAGTGTTGCTAATGCAACGTTCAGTGAGACCAAGGAATTTCCCACTGCATGTGTATGGCCTCATGGTCATCTCTCCATTTCCCAAATTTGTCTGTATAAGAACCATTCTCAACAGATAATTTTTGGAGAACCTATTACAGTCTTTTCTCCTTCACAAATGTCTCTCAAAAGGCTGATTTTAAAGAGACAATTTTAAGATCTTTCTCTGAATCTACAAAAGAACAAAATGGACTTATTAACATTCCCTCCATCTCAACTTATGAGTATAGCTATCTCCCCTCTTGAGTTTTATCTCCCCTACTACATCACCAGCAACTCCAAGTGAGAGCTCATGGCTCCTGTTTGTGGCTTATCCTTTTAAAGGACTTAAAATCAGGTTGAGTGCACAGTAACCCACTGGCCTGGGGAACAGGTTGTGGCCTGCTGGGTGGGAGGAAGACACCATGATTCTTCTGAAAAGGTCACTCTCTACCCAGGATGATAAGCCCTCAATTTTTTTGACACAGTTGTTAGCTAAAGGGATTGACCCAAAGCAAGGGATTCTAAGGCCGTGTCCTTGGTTTTGTTGTTTTTGATAAGAAAATTGAATTGGGCTTTCTGTAAATTCACTACCTTATATAAGAAGGCACAGGTTGATCCTGCCACTTGAATCCTTCTATGGTTATTTGATTATTTTCAAAATATCTTGACATTTGAAAGGCATATAGACAAAAGCCAATCAATGTAAATAGTTACATTTCAAGGAAAAAAAGACAGACATCAGCCCTTTTACACATCACTATTTTTAACCTCTTGGGTTCAGAGCTGGATTTTGTCTCAGCTAAATAGAACAGCTACTATTCAGTCTAATGTGCAATTTTAACATTAACCCAGACCATCCCAGAAAATCTGAATAACATTTGTAACTTTTTTTTTTAAGATTTTATTTATTTACTCCTGAGAGACAGAGAGAGAGAGGCAGAGACATAGGCAGAGGGAGAAGCAGGCTCCATCAGGAAGCCTGACGTGGGACTCGATCCTGGGTCTCCAGGATCACACCCTGGGCTGAAAGCAACGTTAAACATCTGAGCCACCCGGGTTGCCCATGTTTGTAACTTTTAATCACAAACTTAGTAGCTTTATATTCTTAACAGAATTGATTTCATTTGCTAATTTCTTCTAGTCAGTCTAGAAGAAATAAATATAATAAAGTACATTTAGCAGTGCTTTAAATGAGAGAGGTATTACCAGACACCCACAACAAAAGTAATTCATGTCTTTCCCAACATTTAACATTAATCAGACTTACTTGGTTAATACTAAGGTTTATCTCACTATTATTCCTTAAAGTATTATTGATTAACTGATGTGCATCATATGCACATACATGCAGTCTTCCCTCGTACCTAAAAGATAACCCAAAGTAGAATTATATTCATTACTTACTACTTACTACATATGAAACCAGATTGTTCTAAAGTGCAAAAGAAATTATGCTTTGTATATTATACAAATGTACAGATGTTTTCCTGGAAATGTGGCAATTTTTTTAAAGAGCTCATTCTTTCCCGTTGTTTCCCTATTATAAAAGCCAACAAGTCAGTGCCATTTGTGAAATGGCAGTCACTATTTTAGGATCCTGCAGCAGTGACTCAGCATAAGAGGTAGATCAAAAATTATAAAATTGAATTTAAAATTATATATTTATGTAGTCCTGCTACATAAGCAAATCCCACCAGCAGCCATAAATATTTTTATATCCTTTCACCTGATAACCTCATTTCTTAAAATTGTAAGTAGTCAATTCTAAAAAAACCGTATGTGTATGTATGATTATCTAACTGGTATTTATAAAAATTGAATATTAGAGACAACCAAAATCAGCAAATGAGCAATGAAAAATCAAAATTTGAAAAACTGGAGTATTAATAGTTGGTGGACTCTGGATTATAAGTATAAAGGCTAGAAATATGCAAGAGTAATTATAAACCAGCAAGTGACAAAAGAACAATAAAATGTATGTGCACTATGATTACAACTGGATATAAAAATTTAAATGAAACCCTATGGTGTTAGAGCAGGAATACAGATTTTTTATTTAGTTATCTTTCTTTCTTTTTTTTTTTTTTTTTTTAAGTAGGCTCCACACCCAGTGTGGCATCCCCTACGGGGCTTGAACTCATGGCTCTGAGATTATGACCTGAACTGAGCTCAGAAGGCGGATACTTAAGTGACCGAGTCACCAGGAACCCCTGATTTAGATTTTTTAATTTTGTTACAAAGTGGCTTAATGCATTTCTTAATGTGTTTCCATCATAGAGCCACTCACCATGAGGCAGAACCGAACAGATCAGCCAATACTTGCATGTCGCATCGGCAAAAATAAGGTGCCTCGTGGCATGACGGTGCCAATTAACACATCCACTCCTGCCATCCTGAAAGAGCAGCTGCATTTTCTGACAGTTGTTACCAACTCCCAGAAAGTCATTTACACACTGGGAGAATACTGGTGTGGTGTCCTGTCTGTCCGTTTAAACCCTCCAGGAAGAAGATGGTATTTGTCAGGGCGTAAACTGACATTTGGCCTCCTGACCTCTGACATTTTAAGAAGGTGCCAGAGGGTGCCTCACGGTTCCATGGGCCTCGGGTTCTCCGTGTGGCCATGGGGACAGTCCCTCCTGTGGAGGACACACCATGGCCAGCCCCCTTCTCCGCCAATCTCAGAATGCCTGAACCCACGATCGTTCGGTCACTGGCTAAAGAGCAGCTTGGCATTCGCACCCCATTTTAAAACTCTGATTTAATGAGTGTTCTTCTTGACCTTCTAATTAAAGGACAAAGGGCCCAAACAGGTAAAATACTTGCTCTTCATGTACACCAATAAATTATTTTGAAATACTCTGGTCTCCACAAACAGACTTATGGTGTCCTCTCCATCCTTTTTTTGATGTGTTTTAGATGGCATGTTACTGCCAGCCCTTACAGAGACTAGCTTCTGGCTCCCGACAGTCACTGCCCATCAGCGCGGCCTATTGAGTAATTGCTATATTGAAGGCACCATCTGGGCAGCTCGCTGTTTGAAAAAGTAGATCTGCTTACTGATTGTAAAGAGCTTACAGTCTAGTTGAAAACAGAATAACTAGAGAACATTCTCAAAGTTCAAGAAGAACAGGTCACATCTCAAGCATTTGCTGAACCGAAAGCTGGGTGATCTTGAACAAATGAGCAGCAGAGTCAGATTAGCTAAGCAGATGGCGCTGGGTGTCCCAGGCGGAGTGCGCACGCATGTCAGAGAAAGTTAAGTACCAGGTGCTAATTTAAAGCAGATGAGTTTGGTGATGTGACGAGAATAAAGAGCAGTTGTAGATGTTTGATAAGTGGGTAATGGAATAAAAATTGTGACTAAGTGATGGGCTGATTGATTAATGTGGCCAAGAGGCTGAAAACAGGAGGCCCCGTCAGGAGAACACGGCCGGAGCCTGCCCGGCTTGAACACCTGCTAGGAGAATGGGAAGACACAGCAAAGTCACACCTTTTACAGGAAAAGAATCTGCTTGGCTTCATAGAGCATCAAATGTGGCATTAAGGAGGAAGAAGGAGGGACTATAAGGGATAGAGCCAAAAGGAATTTTAAGCCTCCGGAAACTGTTGTTACGGTGGTGTGGATGACAAGCTGGGGACAGGGGACCGGCGATGACATCAGAGGAGGGATTCTGAGCTATTTCAGTAGGTTGTAAATATCCAGTATCCGTAGGATGTTCATGCGGACGATTAAGGCTTAGAATTGAGGAGCAGTTAGGGCCAGAGATTGATTTGTCAGTCTTCTGTGTTTTGGATAAGTTAAAATGCAGAAGGAGAAAGTAGTTGGAAGTCAAGGGGAGGAGTAGGTTAGTGGTGGAGGAGGGAAGGGACGGCACAGAACTCTAGGGCCGCAGCGTGGCCTCAGGCTCACTTCACTGGGGAAGCAGATTGGAGCAGAGGCGATGCCCAGTGTCCTCACAAGGGGACGTGGTAACACGGCAGGGAGGACAGAACCCACACGGTAGGAATGGAGAGGGTTGGGGAGAAAAGGCTTATCGGAGCAGTTGGGAAAGGAGAACAGGCAAAGCCACTGAGAGAGAAAAAGATGGAAGATGATTAAGGTGAGGACTTTTCTCAGTTGAAGGGGAGTCCGAGTGGCTGGCCATGAAGGAGGGACAGTGACCGAAAGAAGCCAGTGACCAAATGTGAGGAGGGTGGATCTTCAGGGAGCAAGGCCACCTGGAGGTCCCCGCACCACTTCCCCACCCCCACCCCACCCCCGCCTGCCTGCCACCTCTACTGGAGCGAGAACCCCAAAAAGCAGTCCCAAGCACTCGTGAAACAAGATACTGGGCTTCAGTGGGCTTGCGAGGACCTGGAAGGAGAATTGAGGAGGTTTCTGGGCTAGCTGGTTCTTACCAGTTACTGAGTCTCTAGGCTTCAAAGGTTCAGCACGTGGAGAATACTAATCGGAGTTAAATTTTACCCCAAAGCCTACTTGAATTTAACTTCTGCATGGTGTTTATACACGGTGTTGTATCCAGCACCTCATGAACCCAGTTTTACCAGAAACTGTTATTTGAAGTTTGCTTATTTGGTCCCAACTGCATATAAATAGCATTAGGATCAACCCTGCCTTAAAGCCCCCTCTTCACTCGTCACTCACTCTGTGGTTTCTATCCTCTAGCCAAGGCGTCCTAGTAATACTACCAGTAGCCTACAGCTGTGTGACTCCTCTCAGTTCCTAAAGAGCTTTGATTATAGTCTCTGCATCTGAACCTGAGGCATGGAGGAGCCCATGATGTTGTCCAGCTCCTGAGCGGCAGAGCTGTCTTTCAGACCCAGGCCCTGTGGCTCTGCAGGTGCCCCTTGCTGCCGCCTCTCTGGATGGAAAAAAAAGAGAGAGAGAGAGAGCTCCACTTGGTGACCCCCGCCCCAGTCTGGTATTGGAGGTTGCAAAGGCCACTATTCTGTGCATACATGACTGGAAGCATTTACATGAATACTGGATAAAGAAGTCAGAGCAGCCCAGGTGGCTCAGTGGTTTAGCACCACCTTCGGCCCGGGGCATGATCCTGGAGTCCCAGGATCAAGTCCCACATCGGGCTTCCTGCATGGAGCCTACTTCTCCCTCTGCCTGTGTCTTTGCCTCTGTGTGTGTGTGTGTGTGTGTGTGTGTGTGTGTGTCATTAATAAATAAATAAATAAAGTCTTAAAAAAAGAAAAAGAGGTCACTAGGGACCAGATTTGAGGGGGAGATGCTTCATGGAGGAAGAGGCTTGAGGTGTACCTTGAAGACAGGGTAGGAATTAGCAAGGCAGAAGGCAGGGGGAGAGTGTACGGGCTGAGGCAGGTGTAAGCAGAAATGTGCATCTCTAGTAGTGGTCACAAAGGAGGCTGTCAGAGATAGAGCCAAAGGAGTGTGGTGGGGCCAGATGACAGAGGGCCCTGAGAGTTGAGTTGGGGAGCACACTTAGGACCGCATAGAGGAGAGGGAGCTAGAGAAAGCCTTGCAGGAACGCAGGCAGGCACCTGAGTGGTAAGCTTGTCATTGATTCCCAGGAAGATCTAACAGGGATTATTTGGCAAGTGGTTTATAAGAAACTATGGAGCAATCATAAGATGCCCATGTGACTTCCCTGAGAAAAAAGCATGCAAAATGAAACCCATTTATTTTCTGCACAGCATTCTTGGAGGGATAGGTCTGCAGGGGGAGGGGCGGACAGTAGGCAAATCCTTACCTTTATGTGGTTCTTTCCGGCTAAAAGTACATTCTGAATTTCATCTCAGCACTTGAGAAGCGTTTGAGAATCTGTGAGCAGAGTGGACAAATACAGACTGGACAGGGGAAGAGTTGGGTGGCTTTTAGCTGGCCTCAGTCGAAGAGCGTGGATTAAAGATTTGTTTCACTCAGAGGAAAGTCTCCTAAAGCCACAGGATTCTGTCCATGTGAGTGAACTGAATGAAGACAGAAGAGGCTTGTTTGTCAAGTTTGTGGGTAACACAAACTTTGGAAGAACTCCTAAGTTCCTGAATGATAAAATCAAAATTGAAAAAGATCTCAATAAGACAGAAGCATGAGTCAAGTTAACCATATAACATGTAGTAAGACTCGTTTAGTCTTAGCATGTTTTTTTAAAATCAATTAATGGGGGAAACCTGAATTAATGGTAGAACATATTAAAAGATTTGGGGATGGGAAAGGCTCGGGGGGAGACAGTTATGAGGGTGGGCGGTCAGTATCCAATGGCTGTCCCGAGGGGCGATGCGGTCTTTGGACAGAGTAAGAAAGACAGTATTTAGAACAAGGGAGGCAATCGTCTTGTTTTATCATACTTTGATCACACTCTTATTGGGAGAGGGAGCAATTTTACTTTCGATGTGAAGGGTGGTGGTTAAGGAATCTGGGGCGTTTAACATGAAGGAGCAACACCTCAGGGTTCATGACAACGAGCTCCCAATATGCAGAACGGTGCCGTGTTGGCGACCCCACCGACCGGGAGACTTGTCGCACACTGGTCAGCGGTGGACGCAGGGAATTCCAGGGTGGGCAGATTCCGATCGGCGAGCAGCTCATCAGTGCAGGATTAGACAGAGGTTTGCTGAGTAGTTGTCAGGGATTCTGGAGAAGAGAGTTTTCATGTGGGTCTAAGGCTGTACTCCCATGGTTTCTAGCGTATGTCACCCAGCCGTGTGCTGGAGCTGGCCTGTACCGGCTTGCAGGAGCTGACTGTTAAATAATCAGGAATGTTGCAAGCTAGCAGTGAAACTGTTGGCAGCTTGAAGTCAGCCATGGGGGCAGCCTTTATGCCAAAGAAGTCCCCAAATGTTACAGATCTGCCCCCACCCCCCACCCCCAGCAGCAGTGTACCAGCACCCCACACCACCGATACGGCCCAGAATAAAGAGTGTCTGTTAGAAGCCGTGATCCCCTGGAATGTGAAAGAGCAGATCGGGGAAGGGAACGTTCGTGTTTATGTCCTTTGGACTTTTCCAGATTCTGTTTCTCTTCATTGTACGCCGCTCCCCTTGTTGGTTCCCAAACCGTTGCCTATCTTCTGCCGAGATCTGGGGCCTGTGAGTTTCTCTGTCACCAGATCTGCCGGAGAAACTCGAATGTCTCCTGTTTCTTGGCATAATTCTTTCCTTGTTATATAGCTAGACTGGCTAGCCCTATGCAAGAGGTGGTTCCCAGCCCATTCTCAGCCACTAGCCAAAAGGACTGAATCACAGATGAATTCAACCATTGAAATAGGATTCGGAAACACCTGGACTGTCGAGAACACGTGATTACAGGTGCAAGGTCCAACTCACGGATGTAACAGAGCCCTGCAAGCCATATGGCAGTACCTGTACAGATGATAGGGCTGTGTGGGTTGACCTCAGATCAGCCCCGGGCCCCCTGCCTTATGGCAGAGAGCAAATAGTGATTTTAATTCTATTGTTTATTTCTCATTTCTTTTTAAAGAAAAGATTTGAATAAAGTCTGAATCATCACGTAAAAGGAAAAAGCAAATGTCCTGTGGTAGACGTGCTAGGCAAATCATCCGTGGTCATGCAAATTCTGTTTGAGCTTATTGAGGCTCTAAGTTTAAAAAAAAAATTGTTCTTACTTTTCTGATATGTCTACTATGTACTATTTGAAACCCCAGAGGCTTTTCTGTTTTCCCCCATAATGCCTTGCTTCTGCTCCCTCCCCTTTTTGGTTTCCCAGGAGACAGACAATAGCACCCAGGAATGGTTGGGCCACAACCAGATATGAGCTTCTATAACTGTGAGAGGCCTTTCCAGCAAAGTTCATATTTGCAGCCAGGGAAGCTATTTGTATTTGATAAGCGTTTCTCTTGCCAAAATTACCCGTCCAGAGGTGATTTTAGAACCGGGGGAGCAAGCAACTCTGAATCTCAGTGTTCAAGTTATGAATAAGAGAGTGGAGGTATAGGTGTTGCTGTTAACGAGCAGTCAAGTATTGTAGAGCTGTGCCTACAGCCAAACCAAGTAAAGATGAGCCAGCTCCCTGTATGATGATGGGGGGTGAAGAGGGGTCAGGGAGAGCCGAATAAAAGAATGAGGACAAGGCAGGAAGAAAGGGCAGAAAAGAAAGGAGTTTACAGGCTGCAGACACACCCTTAGAAGGACGTCTGTGGTACAGGCCACGGACAGGGAATAAAGAGGAACGGCATTCCTACAGCAGAAGCTCTAGAATGACAGGAGGTGACATGACTATCACGCTAACCAGAGGCCTGACCTGGACGGCCAGGAACCCAGGGAAGAATCCCACTTCAGATGGAAAAAAAAAAAAAAAAAAAGGCTACAGCCGCAGCCTGGGATTGGAATTGGGTTTACCAACCAGAGTTCTGACCCCTGCAGGGGGCTCAGGGCCTGGAGAATCTAGCAACAGGATGGACTTGAGAAAGGCGGCTTATGACTTGAAAGAGTACAGAAGGAATTGAATGCCATTAAATTCAGCTGCATGAGCTGCGTACCTGGGCACACTCATGGAGCAGAGGGTTTGGTTTGAATGGCTTAATTGTGACATGCGGCAGGGAAGAGGTTAGGAAAAGAGATACTCCCAGGAAAGAAGTAGGGCAGTGAGGAACTGTGGACACCAGGGACATAGAAAAGCCGCTGAGCTCAGGAAGGTGTAGTGCTCTTTAGCCAAGAACGTCCCTCCCGACCCCTTTGCCCTTGGTGGCCACAGAGAAACAGGGACCCTATTGTTTTGGATCAGCCACGTGCTGTTGGCCTGAGTGAGAAATATGTCCACCAGTCAGCATCTTGCCTTCCCCGGCCAGGCTTCCGGGGAGAGTTAAGTCCTCCTGCCCCGAGGAATCCATTGTGTGAACTGAATCCACTTCTCTCCCAGATTCCTGATGCTGCATTAGAAGGTGATAGTTACTCAGATGATTCTCTGTGTTGACGGTTCAGATGAAGAACCCTCCTTGACAAAGACTGGCAGTGCCGTGACCCAAGACGGGCTTTCCAGTGTAAAATCAGCAAACGTGTTAGCAACCTACTGGGGTTCTGTCCGACGAAGATGGCAGGTAGAAGCTGTGATAGTGGACCCTTGGAATTAGGCCTGTGCGAAACAAGATCTTATCCCACCTTTGAAGCGCCTGCAGAATTTGCTCTGTCACAACTGTCTCCTGTCTCTACCCGGGATTAAATCTTTTCATTAATAAACCAAATCTGTGCTTCCAAAGGCTTTCCCATGTTGAAACTTCCAGGAGAGTTGGCATTAACTTTCGTTTCTATGAAGAAAATTTGGTTTCGCTTTCCCATTTCTCATGGATATTATTCCATGAAAATAATTTCGTGGAATTGAAAATGCTTGGCTCATTATCCCTTAATAGCCTGGTCATTTCTATAGCGTACATGGAATGATTGAGTGAATTAAGCTTATAATTAAATCTTTCTTATATATTGACACTCAGTTGATCTTTACCCCAATGTATGAAGTGATCAGTAAGAATTATTCTCACCATCTTAAGTTGAGTAAACATAGGTAATAGCAGTTAAGAGACTCAACCAGAAATGCGAGGTAGGTAGGTGGCAAAGTCTGATATAGAACCCAGGTCTCGGGACGCCTGGGTGGCTCAGTGGTTGAGCATCTGCCTTTGGCTCAGGTCATGATCCTGGGATCCAGGATCAAGTCCCACATCGGGCTCCCTGTCGGGAGCCTGCTTCTCCCTCTGCCTATGTCTCTGCCTCTCTCTCTCTCAGTCTGTGTCTCTCATGAATAAATAAATAAATCTTTAAAAAAAAAAAAAAAGGGGGATCCCTGGGTGGTGCAGCAGTTTGGCGCCTGCCTTTGACCCAGGGTGCGATCCTGAAGACCCGGGATCGAATCCCACGTCAGGCTCCTGGTGCATGGAGCCTGCTTCTCCCTCTGCCTGTGTCTCTGCCTCTCTCTCTCTCTCTCTCTCTCTCTGTGTGTGTGTGTGACTATCATAAATAAATAAAAATTAAAAAAAAAAAAAGAACCCAGGTCTCATACTTGATCTAGAAATCTTTTTTTTTTTTTAAGATTTTATTTATTTGAGAGGGCGGGGTGGAGAACGGGCAGAGGGAGGGGGCAGAGAAAGAGGAAAAAGCAAGGAGCCTGATGTAGGGCTCAATCCCAGGACCCTGGGATCACAGCCTGAGCCAAAAGCAGATGTTTAACTAACAGAGCCACCCAGGCACTCCCTGATCAAGAACTCTTAAAGGGCATCTAGAAGAATGGTGGCTAGTCACATGGTGTGAGAGGAAATAACTCAAGTACTCGTGTTTTGGTGAGCACATATCATATAATCACACTGTGTTCAGTGATGTGGATATCTAAGAAAAGAAGATGCCACAGTTTTGCATGGGGAAGCTTACAGCTAAATTGGAGAGACCAAACTGCTCTACCTACAAACAATTATATTTAATGGAAGGTGAGTGAAGGAAAAGAGAGTTCTGGGCTCTCTGCACTCAGAAAGTTCCTGGGAGAAGAATTGAAAGTGAATCTTGAGCAGAAATAGGCATGCATAACCAGACAGAGGCCAAGAGGAGTGCTGGTCTAGCAACCAGGGGCTTGTGGCCAGGGATCATCTGCTTGAAGGCAGAAGGTACAGGTCCTGTCTATGTGTCGAGGTGTGTAGAGATGAAAACGCCGAAGGTGAGATCTGAAAGCTCAGTATAGGTAAGGCCTGAGGATTAGGACCAGTGAAGTGAAAAATCAAATAGACAAGGTCTAAAGGGACATTTGGGTCATCTTGAGCCATTCTAACAGCACATTCTAACAGTGACCTGCAATGCCAAGGCAAACACTGTCCCACGGAAGACTCTGGGCTGGTGTGAAGCAGTAGCAGACAAGGTCGGGGGCTCTTGGTTACGGTGGAAGCCTGGATAAGCCTGGAAGGACAGCTCGTAGACGTGGCAGTCGAAGTGAGCTCTTAGGAGAGGGAACAGGGGAATGAGAAGAGGAAGTAAGGACTCGTACATAGAAACCCAGTGGGATAAAGAGATAGGAATGGCTGCTCTGCCGCCTGGGAAACCATTAGAATTTGGGTTTCACATGATAAGCAAATTGGTTCTTGAGGAAGGGAGTGAACTCCTGAGGGCCTTGCTTTGGAGATGAAGGAAAAGTGGTTCTGTCTCGATAAATGGGGTGGCTTAGAAAGGAACCCCGTTTTGGAGGAGGGGAGGTGATAGATCAATCTGAGGCATCCAAATAGGGACTAAGGCTTTGAGATTACAGACGAAGAGCCCAAGGAGAAAGTGGGGCCCGGCGTGCAGCTGGCTGGCTGTTGACCCCCGGCAGTGAACGGGTGGGTCCCAGATGGGGGCGGGGGGGAGCGCAGGGTAAGGAAGCAAGACAAGGCAGAGGAGCCAGAGCCAGCACCGGGAAGAGGAGGAGGGGAGAAATCATTTGAGGTCCAGGAAAACACATAGACCAAAGGGGATTTTGACAGTGGTTGGAGATCATCAGGGTCCGTCATCAAAGGGAGAGGAGGAAGCACAGGATGGGAACTGAGGAAGAAGAAGAGGAGGAGGAGAAGGAAGAGGAGGAGGAGGCCAGGGGAGCCGCTCGGTGGGAGGGCAGGTGCAGTGCATGAAAGCGGTTCCTCTCCTTCCCTTAGAGTGGGCCTCCTTGTCCGGAGAGCACCCCTTCTTTAGGATCATAATCAGTTACCAGTTGTGTTTCTAAAATACAAGTCTAAAGTACCTTTAGATTGGATTTGTGAGTTGCTTTGGAACTGAAGGAAGGGTGTGTAGACGTCGGGACAAGCGTCTGTCGGTGGGAGAGGAGAGAGCAGTAAGGAAGGGAAGGTGGGGCGGGCAGTGCCGTTTAAGAAGGAAAGAGGGGCAGCCGGGGTGGCTCAGCAGTTTAGCACCTGCCTTCAGCCCAAGGCGTGATCCTGGAGACGCGGGATCGAGTCCCACGTTGCGCTCCCTGCATGGAGCCTGCTTCTCCCTCTGCCTGTGTCTGTGCCTCTCATGAATAAATTTTTTAAAAATCTTTAAAAAAAAAAAAAAAAAAAAAGGAAGGAGAAAATGAGGAGGAGGGCAGGACTCCCCTGCAGTGTGGGTAAGACCTCCGCCCCGTGTCTTCAGCGCCCGGACCACTGCTGGCGGCCGCCTTCCCTCCAGCAGAAAGCTCTCACTTGGGGTCTCCCCACAATGTCCCCAGGAACCTCCTTTGCACTGCACTTATGGCTTAATCATTCCAAAGGAGAGGCCAAGATCGGTTTATGTATCATAAATTGCTTTGTTTGCTCGTGATTTGTTTCCCTTCTCAGTAGTTCCCTCCGAGTTCCCTGGTTTGCATCTCTCGTAACTCCCTTAGCTACGCCTGGTCAGTGCCATTCCCTGTGCCCCCATGGGCCCTTGGACTCGCCCCTGCGCACCTCGGTTCCGGGCTTAGGACCCTCGTTCCTGCAGGCACATCTTTATCCAAGGGACTTCCTCCCTGGTCATGACATCCCTTATGCAGATGAATTCGTTTCCATTGCTCTTTGTTGCCTGTGAATCCACGATTGCCTGGGATCAGAGGAAAACATTGCTAGAATCCTAGAATCACGGTGTTGGCAAGGACTTCAGAAATCACCCTATTCAGCCGCCCACTCACAGGAATTCCCTTCAACAGCTTTTGTTTAACTTATTAATAGCTTTTTTTCCTTGATTTAAGCTGTTCCCCAAAATAAATATCGGGTGGGTGATCTCAGGAGTGGTTGGAGAGTTGATATTACCAGGAACATCAGAAGGAGCAGGCTTTTTTAAAAAACCAGTCTTTTGCTGGCCTTGTAAGGATCGGCGGCGGCGGCGGCAGCGGCCTGGTCCTTCCTGCGTGGGCTCTCCGCCCTCGCCCACCACTCCCTCCTCCGGGAAGACAGCGCTGGGTGCTGTCACAGGGCAGGCCCAGGGGCCTGGCGACGGGCTCAGTGAAGCCTCGACTGCTGCAGAGGTGCGGCGAGGACGCCTCTGCTTCCTAAATGCAAAGGCCGTTCCAAAGATGTGTTTTTAATGTTGGACCTGGAGCACCTCATTTGTGCAGCAGCGTGTGTGTCCCATGCTATTAAACGCGTATGATTGTGGGCCCACTGGGTCCCTGCACCATCGGGACCCCGTTTTACTTTTTTTGCCATTCAACACACCAGGCGGCACATAGATAAAACTGTCTCTGTGTTAATAAAAATGCGGTGTTGGGGGCCAGGAGGCGTCGTTTGCTTCCCACCTGCCTTTGGAAAGGATGAAACATTGTACAGGTGGGGAGGCTTTGCTGAGGCAGCAGAGAAGTTGGAGACCCTGGGTCAGAGGTCCCGGACTGTGCTTCTTGAAGCTCTGGAAGCTTCTGTCCTTTGCTTGCCCGTCAGCTCCCAGTGGCCCATCTCCAGCGGGGGCCTCCCTCCCCTAGGTCTGTGTGTGGCGATGGGGAGGTGTGACTCGTCCCATAAAATCCCTAAACCCACTGACCATGTCACAGCACTTAACAGTTCCTAGCATTGCATTTTCCAGTTACTCATGTTGAGAGACAAATGCCCTTGTGTCTGCACTTTCTGAGCGAAAGAATCAAAGAATAGCTCATTGTCTTACCTCCAGGCCGGGGCACGGGAAGTACAGTAGTAGTATTTAATGCCCTGGTGGCCTCTGCCCCTTACTCATACAGGCTAAGCCTGTCATGTCCTTTTCTTGTTCTCTTGAACATTCCTGATGTTCTGTTTCTGTGCCTTTCCTGACACTGTCCCCCGGCCTGCAGGCCCTGGCCCTTCTCAGGACTCGCTAAAGTCTGCATATCCCCGATGGCCTTCTGAAGGCCTGCCTCCTGGAATTCTCCCCCTGTGGCATGGAGTCCACCACAGTCCACTAGAGTTTAAGCTCCAGGGGCACATGGGTGGCCCAGTCGGTGAAGCATCCGACTCTGGGTTTTGGCTCAGGTCATGATCGAAGGGTCATGAGATAGAGCCCTGCGTCAGGCTCCCCACTGGACATGGAGCCTGCTTAGGATTCTCTCTCCCTCTGCTCCTCTCCCCCTTTCTCTCTCCCTCTCTCTACCTCCCTCCCTCTTTAAAAAAAGAAAAAGAAAGAAAAGAAACAGAGTTTAAGCTCTGTGAGGACAGAAACCGTCTTTTTTGTTAATAACCAAATGCCAAGCGACCAGCATATAGTAGATGCTCAGTAAATATTTGTTGACAGAAAGGCAGAGATTGCTGTCCTATGTTACTTCCATCTGCAATCCTCTTCTATACGCCAACACCAGATGCTGAGCTTCTTGAGAACAGAAGCCATGGCTTTGTATCACCCTCTAGCAGAGTCTTGGACACACTAGAAGCTCAGTAAATACTGGGGATTAAGTTTATTACATAATCACTCAGTAATGGTCCCTGAGCGCTGGGTGGGGGTAAGGAAGCAGGCAGAGTGTCTTGCCCCTGCTCTCTCATCTGAAACCACCCAGGGCAGCATTTTCAGCAAGCAGAAGGGCCCCCCATCCTCCTCCCAACCAGCACTTGACTATTTAGGGAGGATATCAGGAACACGATGCTGTTAACATTACATTCCTCTTCTAAAAATTTGCAAAGGACCATATAGAATTGTTCAAGAATCCGTTATCCAGTGGTTGGCTAGTTAATTCCTGAGTAAGCCACTTTGAAAACTGATTATAATCCTGTTTCAAATGGAGAGTTGGGAGAAGGCCAAAAAGGGTATATTATTGTATCTCGTAGGAGGGGAGAATCCAGCAGATATTCACTGAGTTACGGCGCCAGAGCCTTCCTTTCTTCTGTTATTGTAAATTATTGTGAGAGTGGAAAGCCAGATCAGCAAAGTGGGACTCCGGCATTGCACTTCCTCTCCGCTGAGGTCTTCCATAATGAAGACCTTCATAAACAAACATTGCACAAACTTAATGTGGGATCTCTCCTATTAAAGTTCATGCTGTTTAATGTAAAGTGGAATTGTTTCACAGTCCTCACAAGTTCTAAGGTGTCCCTTGCTTCTGGGGTAGTTTAATAAGAGAAAACTAGTTTTTTTATCCCACAGAAGCCCCTAGGACACTGCTCAAACAGTAATTTTTGCCTCGCTCCTCCACTTGTCTTCCTGCCTCTGCCTCTCTGTTGGGCTCTCAAAATCAGGGGCCCATAGAGCCAGGAAGGTACCGGCAGTGAGCTGGCGAGGGGGTGGCAGGGGCAGCACTGGTCAGCCTGGGCAAATTGTTGCCAAGCACAAATGCGGAGCACAGAGTTCACCAGGGCTTTGGATTTTCAGGAGAAGCTGAGAATCCAGGCTTTTAGGAAACGTCACCTGATTTCTAAATGTTAATAACTAATTCAGAAAAAATGTTAAATCTTTTGCCGGCCAAACAGCTTCCAGCTTTCTGTTGGATACTTTTCCATGGGAGGGTCGTTTGGAAGCTTGGTCCCATCCCTTCCAGCCTTGCTGCCTGTGGGTACTTGAAAACCCCCCTCTCACATCACTTCTGTTATGCCACCAACCGTTTTAGGGGCCGTTTAATTAATTCCCATCCAGAGCCTCTGCTGCTGCAGGGAAGGGACCAAAGAGAGTATCTGCTACAATGTTGGGGGCCGGGCAGATGCTCAAGTAAGGCTTGAGGAGAGAATGAGTCCCCAACTTCCTTTCTGTGCCCTGTCCTCCCTTAGAGGTGCACCCACACTTGGGCATCACCTGTGGCTGTGCAACAAATGACCTCGAAACTCAGTGGCTTCACACAATAGACTCGTATTCCTTCACGGTTTCTATGGGCCAGGAACTCGGCAGCAACTTGGCTGGACAGTTCTGTTGAAGTTCTCCTGGGAGACGGTGGTTCACGCTCATGGCTCGCAGGCCGCGCTGGTAGCTGCCAGGAGGCCTCTGTTCCTTGCCATGTGGGCATCTGCATGGGAGTGCTTGAGTGAGTGTCCTTACAGCATGGCACTGGCTTCACCCAGAGCCAGTGATCCAAGAGAGACCAGGGTGTGCACAGCCGCCGCGTCCTTTATGACCTCATCTCACATGTCGCATGTCATCATTTCTGCAAATGTTCAGTGTTGGAGGAGACCACAGGAGGACGGTGAAAATACCAGAGGGTGAGCATCACTGGGAGCCATCGTGGAGGCTGGCTCCATACACTCTCCCCCCCAGTAGATCCTTTTTAAACAAATGATCCAACACTGAGAGTAGTTTTTCAGAAAACATAGGGGAATAACAATTATATCATAGTGATCCGTACCTCATAGTCATCCCATTCACTATCGTGTTCTTGAAATCAGCCTCAAAAATTAAATATCCTTTAAAAAAAAAAAAAGATTTTATTTATTTGAGAGAGAGAGTGCACGTTCTCGCCCAAGAGAGCATGAGCGGGGAGGATGGAGGAGGGACAGAGGGAGAGGGAGAAGCAGGCTCCCCCCCTGAGCAGGGAGCCGGATGTGGGGTTCTATCTGAGGACCCTGGGATCATGACCTGAGCCCATGGAAGACATTGAACCGACTGAGCTGTCCAGGGGCCCCTAAATATCCTATTTTTATAGCCCATCTTAGAATTGTCTTCTCTAAATATGTCATATCATTTTTTAAAAAATAATTCTCAAAACCTACCTGTATCACCTCTTAGAGTGATAGATTCAGGTGTACCAGCTGCTTTTCAAGGAAACCCTTTCAATTATTGCTTACCTCTGTCTGCTTCACGGGGTATTCCTTGTTCTCATATTCTCTCGGTTGCCTGAGATGACACTTCTCTACTGAACCTAATGTTTTTTAAGGATTTGAAAGGAAAATCCCCAAGAAATAGCATCCTGAATAAAGAGTAGGACCCCTTTGATATATTAATAGCATTTGTGAAGACAAATAGCCCCCAGAGATTCCCCGGGGCCCTCTGAATTAGTAGGAGGGGGCGCCAGTTAATCAGAAGCTGCAGACAGAGAGAGGGGTTACTCCAGTTCCTGTCGGGGGATCTATTTCTGGCACCTCCTTTCCAGCCTCCCACCCCAACTCAAACAGCAGGACTGAGTGGGCGCTGCTGGGACTTGCACACGTGCACACACACACACACACACACACACACACCAGGCTGCACGTTACCTTTGCCTTCTTCAAGAACCACCCTTAATATTCATTGTAACCAGATTTCACCTGAATGAAAATGTTATGGGGAAGGAAAGGTGCCCTGACATGATTTCCCCGAGGAAAATCCCCACTGGTAGCTAGTGCTTATTTGTTCAATAAACAAAACCTGAGGCTGGGAATTGAAGGTCAACACAGGCAAATCCAGGAGCGTGCCCGGGGGCTGCAGGGCTGTGCGGCATTGGCGTGTGCACCTGGGGAGGGGTCTGGCGTCACCGGCCCCCCCAAGCCCCACCCACTTCGCCTTGACAGTGGTCACCGAGTCGGGGCGTTGGCAAATGGAAATGAAATGTATAATTCATAAGGCCGAGGTGGTGTGCGATCTGCGCAAGGGGGGTAGTAATTACAGAATTGAGCAATGAGGCTGCAGCGTGCTAAGTAACCTTTCTAGGTTAGAGGCTGCCGTGATAGATGGCCGGCATTGTTCTCTTTCTGACCTTTTTCTGAACTTCCCCTTAGAAGAACAGAGGAAATACAGTTCTGCCTTTTTCCCATATTGTTTTTGAATAATACCTTCAGATGCCAGCTTTTGGCATTTCTGTTCTTCCGTTTGGAGCTTTGCTTCCCCCCACCCCCATGCTTTGCTGCTTCCCAAAGAATCGTCTAGCTGCTAATTACTTTGTCCCAGTATTAACGGTAAACACAGAGGCTACACAAATATTTGTCCATATTGAACACAGTGTGTACAGGGAAGGAAAATCGTCCTGCAGCATCCTTTCGCTCCCTCTGCCCCCACCCCTCCCCGGCCAAGCAGGACGCTCCTGAGAATGGTCTTTGCTAATGGTGCAGGTGGACTGGCAAGTGTGCAGCACATGGCTGTTTGGTAGGAAGATGACAGAGCCAGCAACGGACCGCAAGCTCCTACTTGCAGAATCGTCATTTTAACCAGATGTCAGCGAGCATGCAGGAATGATGCTCATTCGCATTTCAGCCATCAGTGCAATCCTAGGAGAAAAGGAATACCGGGCCTGGGGAATGTGTGTCATGCGTCCTTTTTTCCCTCTTTGCAGCCTGAAACCCTCGGCGTTGTGCCCTCCTCCCTTCCCTCTACCACCATCGATTTCCTGGTCTGCACTCTGAGTCCCGGTGATGTCCCGTAACTTTGGGCTCTAGGTTCAGCTGAACTCTGTCAGCCTCTGTGAAGTCAGAGAACCCCAGAAGAGAGAAAGAAGGACAATTTCTGTCTGATTTTCACACAAATAAGCATCGTTAAAGAGGCAGCAGAAGAGTTTCACTTAGCCTTGCACTTGAATTCTAGACTTGAATGTTTGGGGTATTTGCGGTTGTTTTGTTTCTTGAAAAAACAAATCTTTTGAGGCCAAATGAAAAGGAACTAGACAGTTCTGTGTCAGAGCCTTTCAAACTGGGGACAGAATTTGGTTAGGTCCGTTTAGTTGGTTAATACTGATTGCACACCTGCTGTGTGCAGAGGCACCACCCGCCTAAGGAGGCAAATATAGGTTCTTTCTCCTCAAGGAACTTCTGATCTCATGGGGGAATCCAGGGCAGGCCTAAATGCATACACACCTAGACCTACTTACAGAGCTGACGCTCCACAGAGGCGAGCATGACAAGCAGGCACTCACTCGGTGACTGTAAGTGATAGTTCAGAACTTCTGTTCTTCAGCAAAAAAGAAACTGCACTCTTCACACCCGTCATCACTGCCATTCTTTTCAAGCATCCACTTAATTGCCCGTGGGCTTTTTTAGTTGAATATTAAAAAAAAATCTCCCTAGCTACCCCCGTTCTTCCCATTTTCTCTGGCTATTTCTTTCTTCGTCTCCAGATAGATAGTTTCTCCTTTTCACCCACCACTCCTCCGCTTGTATGTATTTTAAAGATCCAAAACTTCCTATGCCAGGCTTCTCCCGTTAAAAACCAATAGAGCTTTATCGGTTTCTGTTCAGGTTTCCCCCACGGAAATCCCAGTTGTCAGAGAAGACCTCAAAAAAGCTGCTTGCTCCCTACCCCTTCTCCTACCTTAAAGCCCATACGTACATGAACGAACAGGCAAAGAGTAAGCATCCCTGTTTTCATTTCTGCCTCAGATAATCAGTCCAGGTCAGCAAGCATCGCATATTGAGCATTTACTTTGTTCTCACCTCGTGCTTGGCAGTAGGGGGTAAAAGCACGAAGCCACAACATCTTCCAGCTCCTGAGTGTAAAGCAAGACAGCCAGGACTCTGCTGGGTGCTGAGAGGCCCACAGAGATCAATAACACATCCACTGCTTCAGGATGCTTCCAGTCACATTGAGAAGCTGGTTTTAAAAAATCCCAGCAGTCGTGCAAGCTCGGGGTGGAAGAGCTGAACTGAACCGGCACCGGGGTGTGCCGTGGGAAGACAGAGCAGGACGGCTCCTGGAGGAGGCACATTCCAGCCGAGAGCCTGGAAGGCTTCCGAGAGGGTAGCCAGAACAGGTGCTTTCCAAAGAGGCAAAGTGGGAGCACCGGGGTGCGGGGGGGCCCCATCCTGACCCCTCTGAAGCATCTGGATGGTTCTACCTTAGCCCCTCCCTCCCTCCCTCCTTCCTTTCTTTTCACTCTGCGCCCTGAGTTCCACTTGCTCCCTCGGCATCTCCCCAATTCCAGGCGCTGGTTAGCCCATTTGGCTGGAGTAGTGTTTGGTGCGCAAGAGAGCAAAATGAACGTTTTAATCTCTTTGATTGAAGGGTGCTCCATTTCCCAGGCATGTAGGAGAGTCCCGGCTCCGGGGATTACAAAGAGGCCCTATTGTTAGGGTGAGAAGAGCAGTTTATGGGAAGATAGGGCAGTGCTGTCTTGGTCTGGGGGGATGCTCACTCCCCTTCCACCGACAGGAACATCTTCTGTACTCCACTCTACAGCTGGCTGTGCATTTCTGTGAGGTCCAGGGCCCACCCCGGGGGGTAGGGGGTGGAGTGGGTTCCATCCCTCCAGGGCCCCTGGGGTTGAAGGTTCCCCTGCCTTTCAGAGCATGTGTCTGCTGCGCTTCAGCACCCCCTAGTGTGAGCTGGAGCGAGCCAGCTTTGTGTTTTTTTCCTCGGTGACCCAAACACCAGAAAGCAAACTTGAGCTTTGTTTGGTTGGTTTTGTTTCAGCTCCCTTAGGAAAAGTTGAGTGTTGGAAGGTTTTTGCCCTTGGCTGGAGACCTAAAATTTATGCCCATTTCTTTTTGGCAAAAATCCTGCTGGAACAACCAGCCAGCCTCCATGGGAGCTCCCTCCCTTGTCCCGACAGTGGCAGGTCCTAACAGGCTGTGGTTAAGTCCACTGGTGTTTCCTGCCCTAGAATTAGGTGAAAGCTTCACCTCTGTCCTCCTCTGTGGGTTTGGTCTCCTGGCAAGGCGCTTCCCCTGGGAGCAAGGCCTGCCTCCTCCACCTGGCCCCTCTGGCCCCGCTCACACCTGCGTGCTTGCGGACAGGACACGTCCTGTACTCCCTGGGTTGGAACCTGCTGCATAGGCCAGAACGGCTCCTGCCCTTGTATGAAAACTGGCTTAGGCCAGCTGCGTTAGCAGGTGTCAGCTCCTCTTTCTCGGTAATCCTCTCCCCAAAGTGCTGCACCGGGAAGGAGGCCTCTTCTGACGTTATAGGAGTATCCCTGTTGGCATGGTGGAAATTGTCCCTCCAGGATGTGTTTGGCATCTTTACGCAGTGGATTCTCTCTCATATCTCAGGTCTCCAGCTTCTGCTCTCTGAATTGCTGTGTCTCAGTTGGTGACACTGAACACATCTCCCTTTCAGAGAAGGAGCAGGTCTCCCTCTTCAGTCCCTGTGTCTTCTCCTCGGCCATTAGCTGTAAAGAATGCCTTGTGATTTAGCCCCACGCACCACATGATCACATGGTGCGGTAAGGAAAGGAAATGTGCTAAGGATGAGCCTTGTCCTTGTTACATGCATTTCACTCGCTAAGAGTTGTGAACCCCTGGGCCTCTCTCATCCAGGCCCAGAGACCCCCTAGCAGGAAAGCATCAGGATTCTTCAGGCCCGTGTGGGTTCATTTGTTCATCCAATAAACATCTTGGAGGACTCACTATGAGCCAGCTGAAGCTAAATATTAACCAAATGTTTTCCTGACATTTAAATCAGTAAAGTTGCACATAAGTAAGTAATATTACCTTCTTTGTATGCTTTTATCTGGGGTAGAGGGAGAGCCTTGAATTGATTGATTAGTGTGAACGAGGCCAGCCTTTTACCCCCTGGCCTGACATCCTCGTTCTCACTCCACTGGTGGGTAACGTATCACCTCTCTGAATTAAGTGAAGGTGCTGCATTTACAATTGATCCACAGAAGTTGAAATTCCAAATTCCCTCCCAGTGCAGAGAAAAGAGGAGCAGCTTCCGGATGCTGAAAGGTGGCAGCAGGTGGCAGCGGGACTGGAGTATGGGCAGGCTCCCCAGGGAAGCTCTAAATGCACAGTGCAGCCCTCAGTTTTAGTCAACAGACGAGCAACAAAGCAGAAGAAAAACAATCAACAAAAGGAACTCTAAAGACCGTCTGAGGCTTTGTCTCCTTTCTCTCTGAGTCAGCTCTGTCATCTTCCCAGCTCTGGGTCTTTGTGCTGAGCCCTGGGAGCCTGAGCTGGAACTCCCCATAGCTGTTTGGGCACCAGCATCCTGAGGCCTGGGGGCCACGCTGCCCACCGATGCAGGGGCAGCATGGGGCCAGTGCAGGCGGAGAGGGGATGACGCATGGGAGGGAATACGCAGGGGCTTTGCAGTGTTGACCGTGCTCTGTGACTTCACCTGGCTGGTAGGGACACTAGTCATTGCTGTCTGATAAGTCGGTGAGCTATATGTTTTTGCCTTGTGCACTCCTTTGTATGTGTCTTATCTTACACAATAAAAAATAATTTAATAAAAAAGACTTGAAAAAAGAACCCAGAGCAGTATACGAGTGAAAAGATCGTTATATGTAGATACATGCAGAAACCTCTGATTCTCTTTCCCTGGCTGAGGGGCACTTACACAGACATTTACTGACCATATACTTTGGCAAAAAGGGAAAGCATAAAACCTGATGATGTTATAGTCCTGTAGGGTGTGGGATGCAAGACCAGGCCTCGTCCAGCGACCCTTGGCTTCACAGTCAAGGCACTACAGACCAGACTGGGGGTTACGGGCAAAAGAGACACAATGCCTGTCAGCAGGGTAAAGAATTACAAGGCAGTGTGAGTATCTTTGAAATGACCCATGGTGGGGTCCAAGCTGATTTCTTCCTAGGAACATTTCTCATTGAAATTTAGAAGGAATTTAGAGGCTGCCTTCAGAATATACTACAGACATCTGAGAACTGGTTTCGAATTTATTCCAACATCATTAGAAGCCTTTGGGGATTAAGTTCCAGATCCAACCTTTTCTTCTAGTATGTAAGCAAGAAAGTTAGATTTTGGTGCTGCACTTTGCAGGGATGAAGCAGTACCAGGACACAAGGATCAGTGTGGGAGGTGGAATGGGGTAGAGAACATAGTTGACCCTTGAATAACATGGGTTTGTACTGCATGGTCCTCTCATATGCAAGCTTTGGTTTTCGCTTTGTTTTGTTTTTTAATAAATACAATTCAGTACTGTGAATATATTTGCTTCTTCCTTATAATTTTCTTAATAACATTTTCTTTTCTCTAGCTTATTTTATTGTAAAAATACAGTATATACACATAACATACAAATGTTATCAACTCTATGTTATAAGGCTTCAGTCAACAATAGACTCTTAGTAGTTAAGTTTTGGGGGAGTCCAGTTATATGTGGATTTTCAACTGCTTGATGGAGCGGGAGTTGGTGCCCCGACCCCATTTTTTTCAAGGGTCAACTGTATATGTATGTATTTAGTGTACATCAGAAAAATCTCATTCCAAGCCAAGATGTTCATTGCCCGTACAGATCAAAAAACCATCACTCTGATTCCAACATTACACTGGAAATGGTCAGTTGAATCAAAGAAGCCAGCTTCCTTTGGGAGATTGTCCAAGTGTGGCACGAGAATGATGACAACATCTAGACCAAACCGTGGTTATTACAGTCAGCCTTCCATATGGATGTGATGAATCGTTCTAGTGTCTTGAGCATTTCTACTGATGATAGCTGGAGACATTCAATCAGAACAGAATCACTGGTGAGGGTCTTGAAATGATCTCCATCAGAACACAGTGTTATGGACATCAGCAGTTTCGCCTGAGGTCGAACTTCTAGAACATCTGTGTAGTGATTTTGCCGTATGTGTATCATTGAGCTGGACGTGCCCACAGGCATGATTGGGGCGTCTTTCCTAGCTCTCCTTTTAGAGTGAGAACCTTGCTCCCTCGGCAGCCCTCCACCACAGTGCCGTCCTCAGCTTATTACAGGGCAGAACTACTTCTGTGGAGTGTGTCTAGAAATCTTAAGGTCCCCTGTGTTTGGTCGGGCCACCACAAGGACAGAGTCCTCATCACCTTGGCTGAGTACAAGCTAACTCAACAGGTGAGCTTCTGGTCATCCTCACCCTGTGGCTCATCCCTGAAGCATCTTCCCTCAGTCCCTTTGTCTTTCTCACCCACCAGCACCCCAGTCAAAGACAAAGCTCTATCTTTCACATGTCCTATTCACCAAGGAAGCTGTATCTTTCTCAAAATCAAATCCCAGCTTGGCCCTAGATTCGCCAGGCCTCGATCACCAGTTAGCTCTCCACTGGACTTTCCTGGGTCCCCTGGGGACTGGTATGAAAGCATCTTTCAGGGGTGCTGCTCCCCATTTTCCTAGCGACCCACTGGTGACCAGAGGATATAATCTCCCTCCATCTGGCTGCCCTCGCGTGCTCCCCTGCACTCACCATGTTGGCTCTCTTGTGTGCAGATCCCTCGAGCTTTGTGATTCAATTTCTGTAAAATAGCCTTCTTCCAGTCCTCAGATTTCTGCTATTTCTCTGGTCCTGTGTTGCTTTGATGTGACCCCTTGCCTGCCACCTCGGGTCACCAGCACAAAATAGTAGCTCAGAGCTCATGTCAGCATTTCCGAGTCCCCTTATATTTGCAGTGGAAACATAAGATTGAACAACCCATCTGAAATACAATTTTACATTTTGATTGCTTCTGCCCCAGCCATACTGAGGTTACTTTCAATCTACATATATTTGTGGGAATGGGCTTTTTCACTGCAGTTCAATTCAAGTACACCTTATAATATCAGTGATTATAAAATACCATGGACTAATAGAGTGTCTTGGTTCCAAGGAGTTCAAACTGCTTTATAATTCTACCGACCATCATTTATCTTCATACGCTGCTGTAGAGACACGAGAGGAAAAAAAGAGAGATTAATAATCACACTTTATAGATGGTGAAATAAAAACTCTGAGAAATTGAGTAACATTTTTCCAGAAATGCACAGTTCTTTCTGTGCTCTCTGATTAGCATTGCAGATTTATTGCCCAAGTTGGGAGTGGCCGTGAACCTTGCACTTGTTTTCCTGGTGCAGCGTGAAAATGATCGAGACATCAACTCTGGTCATCCAGTTGGCCAGAGAGGCCAGGTGAGCGAGAGATTATACCGTGAAGGGGAATGAAGGCTTAGGAGAGCATCTCCCCATGCCAAGGGGAAGCAAGAAGCTTGTGGATAGGCAGTTTTCTTCCTAAAGCTAGGTGGTAGGTTTTTGGCTGTTGCTTGTATTAATCTTTGTCCTTTTATAGAAATAAATGAAACGAGAATATTTAATATATGTGCTTTAATATATTTAAACAGTTTTCCTAATATTTCACTTATAAGGAAGAAAGTGGGCTTTATTTTTTTTTTTTAAGATTTTATTTATTCATGAGAGACACAGAGAGAGGCAGAGACACAGGCAGAGGGAGAAGCAGGGTCCATGCAGGGAGCCTGATGCAGGTCTCGATCCTGCAACTCCAGGATCACGCCCTGCACCAAAGGCAGACGCAGAACCTCTGAGCCACCCCGGCATCCCAAAAGTGAGCTTTAAAAATGAGGGAAAAGGGCATCCCGGGTGGCTCAGCGGTTTAGTGCCGCCTTCGGCCCAGGACCTGATCCTGGAGACCCGGGATCGAGTCCCACGTCGGGCTCCCTGCATGAGGCCTGCTTCTCCCTCTGCCTGTGTCTCTGCCTCTCTCTCTCTGTGTATGTGTATCTCATGAATAAATAAATAAAATCTTTTTAAAAAATTAAAATGAGGGAAAAGGATGCTCTTTATTCGATTGCTAGGACACAGACTTATCACAGAGAAGTGATTTAATGTCTTGATTGCCTGCTCTATGCCAGGCCCTCTGCTAGATATGTCCCTTCTGGTGCTTTGTTTAATTTCAGCCTTCTACCAGCTTCAGGAAGTCGAGGCACACAGCTAGAACCCCGGGCACTGGACTTCCACTTGCAAGTGGGGGTCATTTCCCACTCAACTTGTGTGATCTCCACACCTCTGTTGGGGTCACTTCCCTCACCGGGTCCCATGGTCTGGACGTGATCTGGGAATACCCTATCAGCTCGCTGTGCTATTAGAAAAGCTAATGGAGTGAAATACCAAAGCTTCAATAATTGATTTGTCGAAAATGACAGTTGTTTATTCTCTTTCTATAGAAAAATAGAATTTTCTGTGTCTTGCCATGGGAATGTTGGAAAGGAACAATCTCCCTCTTTCTTAGGTGCAAATTTTGTCTGACACTTTGTGTATGTTTAAAGTATTTTTGATGTCCCAAAATAGCAATGAGGAGACTGTGTAAGATGATTCCGTGGGGTGGCAAACGAAGGATGAGTCAGTAACAGAACCTGGGTGATTTGGAGCCCAATGGGAAAAGCCCAGTTCCCAAGCCAGCAGTCTTACCTGCTATGGAACTGAAAACAGAAACAGCCCCCATGGAAGACACCAGAATGGGGTTTTTTTGTTGTTTTTAAGTATGTAAATTTTGAAAGGCCAAGTAGTGTGCCTCTTGTCATAGGGCATGTTGCCAAGGAGATGGTGCCAGCTTCAGGGGAAACTGCTGCCCACTAAGGGTGTGGGGTTGAAACAGAAAGGTTCCTTCCAAACGTGTAGGGAGCACCTACCACGCTCAGGCACTGTGCTCAGTGCTGCAGACACAGCGGTGACATGGGGACGGGGTGGAGGTGGGGCATGCACTCACCTGCCCTGTGCCCTGGAGCCCCCCACCCCCACCCCGCCTGTCCACACTTACCAAGACTCAGCTCAGACTTCTCCCAAGAAGCCCTCCCTACTTTGCCTCCCCACCCCCTGGCCATCCCCCCTTCATGCACTGGGCATGCACTTGGCACGTTGTATGTTAGCCGTTGGCATGCTCTCACCTGCAGCTAGACAGTGAACTCTTGGAGGAGCCATGGGGTCCGGTTTATTTATTTCTCCATCTTCAGCACAGTGCATGATACATAGCAGACACTTAGGAAATGGCAGTTTGGATCTTCGAGTAAGTGAGTGAATGAGTGGAGCTGGAGCCAGCTTCTTGCTCAGACTAACCACTGGTGAGAATGATTTTCACTTCAGTCAGGAGTAAATGAGCCTGAGCAATTGTCAGACGTGCCTCAGGTGTGCTGAACAAAAAGAAACAGATTTTAGGCTTGACTTTAAACTTGTCTGGGCTCAGAGCCTTATGGACCAGCAGAACAGGGAACAAGGCAGGTGCGAGATCACAGCAGAAGGGTCTCCAGTCCGCCGAGGATTACTAGAGCTGGGTAGGAAAGCACATTCCTTACCCGAGGGCTCATGGCCTGGGTGTCGAGCAGGCATTTATGGGGCACGTGAGACACAGACGAGACCCTGTCCCCAGAAGGCTTAATGGGGGCAGGTATGCAAACATGTGTTTAGAACAGTAGTTGCTTGGCTCATCTGTATTGGGATCAGGCTGGTTATTGGTGTTCATGAGTTCATCCCCTGGTGTGGCCAGGACAGGAGAAGGTGGGTAGCGTGTGTTTGAGGGGAAAGGAGGCCAGGACGGGACAGGCAATTGCAGAGATGGGATCAGGGTATCACGTGTGCAGGAGAATTCAGAAAGAGGGAGAGTTTGGGGGTCGTTTGGGAAAAGGTTGGAACCAAAGACAAGAGACCAGTATGGTGTTAGAGTAGAGGCCTGAGTTGAAGACGCACAAGTTTGCTGGGATCCCTGGTTGCTGAGGGCGGTGCCAGCTCCAAGAGAGTTAAGAAGAGATGGGCTCGGAGGACTTTACAGCCCCTTCAGGACCCTGGGGCCCCCTGCAAACCCCGGCCCTGGGGCCAGTCCTGCCGCCGGCACCCCACACACATGAGCCCTCTCCAGGCCCCCTGCTCCCACGCTTCCTGCTTTCCTTGGGTGGGATCCTGCCCCTTGGGCCAAGCTTCCATTCCCTCACAAAGATTTACCCCTTCTGCTCTCCTTGCTTTGGGCCACCTTAGAACTTTCCACCTGACTCACATATTTTAGCACTTTCTTATATTTAATAAAGGTTTATTCAATCACCAAATCCTGATTGATTGAATGGCTACTAAATGCCAGGCACTGTGCTGCCCTGTGGACGTAGCAGGGGAGACAGACAGTAAGCAGGTTATTGGGAAGTGCTGTAAAGTGACATTTATGGCACTGGAGATAGAGACTAACTGGTGTCAAGGGAGGCCTGTCTGTGGCGGTGACAATTAAGCTGGGGTTTGAAGGATGAGAGGGAGGCAGCCATCTGAGCACCAGCGGAGGGAGCATTCAAGGCAGAAGCACAACATGGCATGGAGGCTCTAGGTCCAGAAGGAGCTGGGGTCTTCTAGAAGTTGTCACTGAAATGACAGTGGAGAGCAGGGCAAGGTCCCGATCGCAGTGGCCCCGGGGGCCATGGAAGGAATTAGGTCTCACTCTGAGTGCAGCGGGGAGCCTCTGCAGGCCTGAGAGCAAAGGGAGAGAGAGGTGGCCCGGCCGTGCTGGCAGCCGTGCAGAGAGCGGCCAGGAGGAAGGGAAGACCCGAGAGGGGCTCCGGGTGAGACGGGGGGCGGGGGGGGGTTGGTCAGGGCCAGTGTGGTGGCACCAGAGTTGGGGAATCAAGGACCAGTCTGCGAGATACTCGGGGGCGGCCCCATGGATGGACGGGTGGTGGGGATGAAGGGACAGAAGGGAACCAGAAAGTGTCCCGGGTTCCAGCACAAGCAGCGGGCCATCGGGGCCATGAGTCGGTTCAGTGACACGAGCTGGACGGAGGGAGGAGCGCACTGGGAAGGGGAGGCTGACGAGAAGAGGCCCCTTGTAAACATACAAGTTTGAGGCGACCGTGGGTCATTCCCACAGAGGTGCTGGGCCATCAGCACGTAAACCTGGAGCCGAGGCGAGGCAGACGTGGAGAGGGCCGTTTGGAAATCTGAATGGAGTCTAGACCTGTGGCAGCAGACACGATTGCTGTCGGCTTCCTAGGGTGGTGGGAACCACCCCGCAGATCGCAGGACTCAGAACAGTAGCTATTGACTCTCCCACGGGCCTGGTGACTAGTCTAACATCGAGGTGTGAGCAGGGACACACTCCTTCTGGAGCCATTCGGGGAGGATCCTTCCATGCCTCTTCCAGCTTCCGTGGCCCCGAGCGCTCCTTGGCTGGTGGCAGCATCACTGCCCCCTCTGCCTCCGTCCCCACGTGGCCGTCCTCCCGCTGCTGCGTCTGTGTCCCCATTTCCCTCTTGTAAGGACACCTGTCCTGTTGGCTTCAGGGCTCACCCTACTCCAGCGTGACATAATCTTCACCGATTACATCTGCAGTAACCCCATCCCCAAACAGCGTCACACTCTCAGGTATCAGGGATTAGGACTTCAGCATGTCTGTTCTGGCATTTGACACCCTTCACCCCATAACAGTTACCTAGAACAAGGGCACAAAGAGAGGAGGCAAGGGGTCCTGGGCTTTGCCATCAGAGAGCAGTTGGCTGGAGGAGGACAGGCCAGCAGAAGAATCGGAGAGGCGGAACAGATGCGGGAGCATGTGGTGTCATGAAAAGCTCAGCCTTGTGTCTCAGAGTGGGGACAGGATCGGAGGGTCGCCCGTGGTCAAGATGTGTGGCTCTTGGGTCACAGAGCTGAGAAGTTGACCAGTGGCTGTGACGTGACCACGTGGCCGTGCTGGTCTGGAGAGGCACTGCCCTTGAGTGGGGCAGAGGGTGGGAGGAGGGCGAGAAGATGGGGGGCCAAGCGGAGGAACTGCAGGAGACAGCCCTGGAGATTGGGGGGTGCAGAGAAACAAGGCAACAGCCGCGGGGACGCAAAGAGATGGAGGAAGGGTTTGGTTTTGTGTTCGCTTTGCTTTGTTCTGGTCTTCTGTTTTGTTTTTAAATGAGAAAATCCAGAGCCTGTCTGTGCTTGAATGAGCTGTTTCTGTGTCTGCGTGTTTGTGTTGCACACCCCTGTAGCGTCCAGCCTTCCTTGCTGCCGTCCCAGCACTGGGACCCCTCGGGGACAGGACTGTGCCTCCTGTTCTTTGGTCCCCCGACCATCTAGCCTGATTCTTGAGCATTCTTCATTGTGGCCACACCTAGAAAAATATTCTGCTGTGTATATCCTGGTGCCATGAACGGCTGCCGCTTCATTTCTAATAGAAAACGGACCGAGAGCAGCCTTCACAGGCCCTATGTGCGTAACATCAGTTGACGAAACCCACATCTGGTGTTTCTTGCCAGAGAATGTCACTGAAGTGCCCTCTGCACCTGTCTTGTGTGTCCTCAGGGAACAGAATCTGGGAGTGGGTTTCCAGACTCCACACGACCTTTAGGAAGGTCAGCCCCATGGTCAAGTCCAGAGATGATCCCATGAGATGAGCCCTGCATGTTCCTAAGACCCAACCTGGAAGCTATGAGGGGCAAAAGCCCAGGTCGCAGGAGTATGGAGACAGGGGCGGAGATGCTGGATCCTGCAGCCGCAGCCTGCTGGGGGGAGCTTCACAGGAACCAGGACAGGAGCTCATCCCCCGAGGACAGACCTGAGTCTGCCCATGAGACGCTCTGGAACAGAGAGGACAGAAAAACAGACAGGCTCTGACCCCATTGCTAGAGGCAACCTGCAGTAATCTCATCAGTTTACGGCATCCCTCATTGCAACGCAGATGACTGGCAGGGGACTTCTGGGTGACTCTGGAAAGCCCTGGTGTGTGGTGGCAACCCTAGACACAGTGACCCAGGCCACTGTGGGATTGAAGGCCCCATGGCACAGGACAGTCCAGCAGGGACAGATCCTAAAAGAACCTCTGGCATCCCCAGTGCACCAGCGCCAGAGGGCAAGAGCAGCGTCCCATGTCAGCAAAACCTACGAGAGGCTGAAATGCCAGGCACAACCCTGGCAGCTGAAGATGCCAGCAGGGAGGGGACAGGGAAGACCATTTAAGTAGGGCCAATGGCAGCTTGCCCCCCCAACACACACACACACACACACACACACACACACATTAACTCCCTCCTACCACGCCTGGGAAGACCCACCCAGCCTTGGACTCTGGCAAAAGAATGTAGTGAGTGCAGACTGAGGACTGTGGCACTCTAGAAGCACCTGGCAGCAGTGCGGAGGAATCTCCAGCTCTAAGAAATGAGGAGACTCCCTTTTACTTCTGAAAAATCAAGACTTTGTTACAAAACATGTTGGGTTTTGTTTGTTTGTTTGTTTGTTTGTTTTTCAATGCTCTTACCTGGAGGAAAAAAGATTAGCCATGAGAGCAAATTTAAAAGAGCAAAGTGGGGAGATGCTTTTTAAGTGGGGAGAATCCAACTCGAAGCTCCGCAACAAGTGGAGATGTTTTGACCACACTCTTGCTCCCTCCTCCCGTGCTAGCTGGGTGAAGATAACCCAGACGGTGCAGTTGCCCAGCTCCCACTGCTCCCACTCCAGGCTCCGGAAAGGGGAGGAGAGTGGCGTCCTCTGGCATTGCTTAATCAAGTGGGAAATTTACAGAGAAAACAGAAGCTGGGCTAATGCATTTCATTATCAGCAGAGCGCCTTGAGCCACAGTTTTTAAAGCTGTGTTCATACCTCATACTTTGAACCTGGTTTTCTCCAAAATGTACCCCTCCTTAATCATGACACATTCTCAGAAAAGAAAATGCACTCTGTGGTCTCCTTGGTTTTCATTACTAACTACATGTGAAAATTTCTCTTTGAATTTAGGTGGTTTCCTTCCGAAGTTCCGGCATATAACCCTGCCTATCATTTGAAGGGACGTAGTCCTGCAGTTGGAAATGGGTTTAGAATGGAGTTCTGACTGGTATCCAGACTGGATTCATGAACAGGGTTCTATAATAACAATATTAGAGGACTTTTTAGGAGCCCAACTTTTTAGAAGCTGATGATAAAAAAAAAAAATAGCGTTTCCTTATAAAAGTGTGATTCAGACTCCTTAGAGGACGGATCATTGGCTTAATGGGTTTTGGATTGATCCCCTTGTTCTGGGTAGAAGCAACTTGTCTTCTGTATTACTGAAAGTAGAACGTCTGCATTTCAGAATTCCTTTGTAAAAACCAGGCACTCTCTAAAGATGGGTTTTCTGGGTTTTCAGTTACAAAAGATAACTCCTGGGTCTCTCTAAAGTGGTTATTAGCTCATCTGGTTGGAGTGTAATGGTAATGAAGTTGATGGATGTGACTCCCTGTTCTAGATCCACCCTTTATCTCAGCCTGCCGTCTGACCATACTCCCTGCTGATGGGGAGCACCAGGCCCAAGACCGGGGGGAATCACTCCCACACAGTGCAAGAACCATAGGTCCTCTAGAGGGAAACAGTAATGGCACCCTGGATTTGAAAGACAGGATTTTATGTAGAGTTCATATAGAAGTAGCTGTCCTCCCTTCCAAATTGCTAATGATTTCTCCCATTCTTCCTTTTCAGGGCTCCTGAGATCATCCTTGGTTTACCATTTTGCGAGGCAATTGATATGTGGTCCCTGGGCTGTGTCATTGCTGAGCTGTTCCTGGGCTGGCCGCTCTATCCAGGAGCTTCCGAGTACGATCAGGTGGGTCCAGGTAGCTCAGGCGTTCACAAGAAGCACTTCCTTTATAACATGACACGTGGATGGGGTAATAGGTGTTTCCTTGTCTCTCAAACCTTGCTTCTTGTAACAGTGCTTTTCTTTTTCCTTTCTTTCCCCTTTTTCTTCTCTTACTTCTATCTTTCCCTATAAAATTGTCATTTTTCTAAAAGGCGCTAGAGCCGTTAGTACACCATATGTACAGTGACAGGAAACACCCTGACCTCATTCTCATCTTTTCTTGCAGATTCGGTATATTTCACAAACACAGGGTTTGCCAGCTGAATATTTATTAAGCGCAGGGACAAAGACAACTAGGTTTTTCAACCGTGACACAGACTCACCGTATCCCTTGTGGAGGCTGAAGGTAGGAAGAACATCCCCTGCATTCCTCACCAACACCCGACACTTAGGGAGGAAGGGCACCGTCTGATTAATGGGGAGCTATTGCCATCAGCACGTCGATCCTGGATTTCACATTGATTCAGCCAGCATCGGAGAGGGGGTGATCGTTTTGATACATGGGATGGATGAATTTGAATGTTCAAAAGCCCCACTTTGTTTGGCCTGCTGCCCATAAAGCTCAAATCCCAAGTTCTGGTGGCTAAACTCCTGGGATTTAATCACAGTAAAAACCATGATGACTTCTTGGGTTTGTGCTGGAGAGAGAAATGAACCACCACCACCCCCCTTTAAGGAGCTCCTAACCCAAACTGAGCCTGGACACATGTGGTGAGCCCAAGTTCTCCCCCCAACCCACCCATTCCCACCTACCCCCTGCTGTCACAAGTCCCCGCATTCCTGGTAGGACAGAATGTGGGGCCTTGAATATTGCCTGTGGCAGAGGGTCAGGGAGGAACATTTGAGCTGGACCCTAAAGGATGAAGAGGGTCTTCCAAGCAAAGAAAACAGCCCCAACCACATGGCTCTAGGGAGGGATCTGTTTGTCCCAGCCGACAGGTGGTATAGCGCACCACTGCACACCGTAAATTCTTGGGTGGTTTTACTTTAACGGAAACATATTTTGCTTTCACTTTGATCTGTGCCTAATAATTAAAATCTATGTATTTTCCTGGGAAGGAGAAAATAATGCAAGTCTAAAGTTTGTTTGTGTTCATTTTAGGTGTTTCTTTTTTTGCCAGAGAGTGGGTGGGGTTTGTTTGTTGGGATTTTTTTTGTTTTTGTTTTGTTTTGCTTTGTTTTTTACATAAACCACAGATATGATTTAAAGATAAAGTGTGGCCAGTAGTTGCAGATCTAGAAAAGAGATTTGAGAGCTAAGCAAGCACTCCAAGGCTATTGATGAGAGGGCTGGCATTTGGCAACTATGAGAGTGAGCAGCTCTAGGTCAGGCCCAGTAAAAAAAAGAGTTCTGGGTGGAAGAGGGTGAGACCAGGCAGGGACAGGGTTCATTTTTATGACATAGGTGGTTTATGTTTACTTAGTTTATGCCTACTTGTCCAGCTCTTCCTGGGATAGCAGAGCCTGGAGACTAGTGACTCCAGGTATGCCATCCTTGAGTGAGATTTTGAGGATTAATTACCTATGATCCGTGGATGCGTCTAGAAACCTTGTAGTAATTGGAGATAGCAGCTTCCTAGACCAAGACCACCAAATGTACATGCCTCGGCCCCAGGCAGACACTGGGGCCAGCTGCTGCTCCCTGGTCATGCAGCCTTGACAAACTCCTTAAGCTTGCCATTCCTCTTTCTCCCTCTAGGATATGCATTGGTCATCATCCAACCTAGAATGGTTGTGAAGTATAGTGAATGAGCTCATGTGCTTTAGAATAGTGCCTGGCATGCAGTGAGAGCCATCTGCATGAGAGTTTGAGAAATAAAATAAAATTTAAATTTATAAAACCATGCAGAAAAGGCCTCTGCTTAAACTCAGGGAGAATGAAGGCTTATCAGGATGTGGCCTATCTTGTGGGAACTCTCTGGATCTGATTGAGAGTGGGCCTCTGACAGGTGTTTGTGGGAAGGAAAGAAGAGAGATGAGTTAGTGTGGAGGATGAACAAAGAAAGTAATTAGGGAGCAGGTCACTTTAAAAGGAATCAAAGTGTCCTCTGAAAGGTGGGGGGAAAGGACCCTTCATGAGAAGCAAAAGCTCCAGGGTTTTAGTCACAGTGACAAGGAAATGATTCACATGATCAATCAATCAGCTTTTGCCTCTTTTGACCAGACACCAGATGACCATGAAGCAGAGACGGGGATTAAGTCGAAAGAAGCAAGAAAGTACATATTCAACTGTTTAGATGACATGGCCCAGGTAAGCCCCATGGGTGAGTATGCAATGTTAGCCCTTTACAAACCAAGCACAGCAAGACTTCCCGCATAACATAAGATGGCGGGTAGAAATTCACATTACTCAACTGTGGTGCTTGACCTTGACCTTGAACAATGCTATGCACTCTTAGTAAGAATACTATTGGGTTGGTGGAACATTTTCAAAACTTTACACCAGCTCTTTCAAAATAGCTTCAGTTTATTGGTTCCCATTTGTTTAAAAAAAAAAAAAAAAGGTACTGGCCAATCTTAGTGATGTTTTCATAAGAATTCAAACTCATTAGCACATTTGAGTCTCATGTCCGTGACTCAGTGTATTAATTCCCTCTGGCTGCTGTAACAAACACTACAAACTGGGTGGCTTAAGACAGCATCTATTCTCTCACAGTGCAAGAAGCTAGAAGTTCGACATTCAAGTACCCTGGGCCATACTCCCTCTGAAGGCTCTAGAGAGAAACAGGCCCAGCCCCAGCCCCAGTGTCTGCTGGCCCCTGCCATCATGGGTGTTCCCCGACATGTAGCTACATCACCCTCCCTGACCTCTTTATCCTTCTTCATGTGGCCTTTATCCCTGAGTTTCATCCTATCTGGGCACCAAATCTCTCCTCTTTCTCTTGTAAAGATACCAGTCATTGGTTGCTCCAGTATGGCCTCATTTCCACTTGATTGACATCTGCAAAGGCCCTGTTTCCAAATAAGGTCACATTCACAGGTACCAAGGATTAGCACTTAAACGTATCTTTTGCTGCCACACTGTTCAACCCACTTCAGTCAGTCTCTCTCAGCTCACTGGAGGGACCACAGGCTTTCACCTTTGTGCCCAGAGAACATTCTAGAACTTTAGCTATTTTTAGTGTAAAGACTAGTCTAAAATCAGGGCAACCCAAAGAGAGTTTCTCTTAAAAGCGATGCAAAGTAAAGCTATCGACTCAGCACACTTCTTACTGAGGCGAGTGTAACCAAGTCATGATTCTGAGTAAAGGATACTTGTCAGTTGATTAGAAGCTTAGATTGTCTGAGAAAACTGAAATTGCTTTCCAGAGCATGCCTGGGAAAATAATAGAAAGCACCACAAAACAAGTCTTTCAAAAGCTGTCATAGGCTTGCTCTTGGAAGAAATATCCTGTGTTCAGGTACTCAGCTTGTCTTGGCCAGAGGTAAGCCCAGTGACACGGGGCCTAAATTAATTCTGGCCCTTACTCAGGGCACAGCCAGAGGACACATACACTGTGCATGTACAAAGAGGCCACATAGGCCTCTGCAGTTTAAATAAATAACCCTCTTGGCATTTCAGTTTTTACTACTTGGGTGTAGTTACTGTTTTTTGATTGTGGCAACATACGCATAGCATAAAACTGACCATTTTAACCATTCTTAAGTATCTAATTCAGCAGCTATCAAGTCCATTCACATTGTTATGCAACCAGGGTGAAGAAGTCTTTCCATCCTGTGGTTATTTTCAATGAGGTGTGATGTGAGGTACATTTCAACTTAGCTGATCGAAGCAGGAGCAGTGCACATCCTGTTACTTCTCTGTATTTGCGAGCGTCATCAGTGGCCCGCTGCCTTCCCCACGCATGGCCTCCCTCTGCCTTTCCTGGGGAGGGAGCAGCCACAGGCTGTAGGCAGTGACAGCCCACAGCAGTGGCTGCAGCAGGGCACTCACAGCCTGCTGGGGATGGGGAAGGGGCAACTGAGAGATAGGGACAGAGTCCTGGGCAGAGATAAAGGAAGTCCGGGGAGGGGGGCACAGCAGGGGTTTTGGTAACCTGTCCGGATTTCCCTCCAGGTGAACATGACAACAGATCTAGAAGGGAGTGACATGTTGGTGGAGAAGGCAGACCGGCGGGAGTTCATCGACCTGTTAAAGAAGATGCTGACCATAGATGCTGATAAGAGAATCACTCCCATCGAAACCCTGAACCACCCCTTTGTCACCATGACACACCTCCTCGATTTTCCCCACAGTACACAGTAGGTGTCTTGCTCAGTGCTTTTTACCAGAGTCAGCAAACTTCTTTAAAATATCAGATAGTAAATATCTTAGGCTTTGTGGCCATACAGCAGTCTCTGTCACAACCACTCAGCTCTGCCGTTAGAGCTGAAAAAAGCCGTAGACCATACGAAACCAGTGAGTGGGACTGCATTTCAATAAAACATTATTTGTAAAAACAGGTGGCAGTCAGCTTGAGTGGCCCTGGGCTGCACTGTGCTTTACACCAAAAAGGAGGGAATGCTGGAGCCTAGGAGAGCGCGAGGCGGGCTGAACCAGCCCCTGGGACCTGAGCATGAAAGGAGTGCCGTCCATAGACAGCAGCGTCGATGAGGCAAAGCCCTTCCAGTGCCAGAGGTCACTCCCAGAACCATTCTGGAGTGGACTCACTCTAGTTTGGATTTGGGTTTGTGCATTCAGCCAGCCAGCCAGCGGACTGCGAGCTGTGCCACATGTGGGTACCTTGTGGGGCAGAGCAGACGGGGCCCCTGCCCATTGGAGTTTCCAGCCTGTAGGTGAGAGAAAGGCACCTAACAGGTGATCTGCAGAGAAGCAGAGTTTTCCCAGGGAAAGTAGGCTGCAATCACGGCAGGGCAGCCAGCCCCTAACGAATGACTGCCAGAAAATGAGCAATAGGTAACCAGTGGAAAGGCCGGCAAAGGCAAGAAGGCCACTGCCAGGTGGGGACCCCCAAACATGAGCAGCAGAGGGGCTGGGGTCCCAGGGAAAGAGGAAATGGACAGGGCGCCCTGTTCATGGTTTGGGTGTTTATCCTAAGAGCAGTGGAAGTCACAGAGGACTTCTAAACGGGATACATTTAACAAAGACCTACCTGTGCTTCATCATCAAGTCAGAGGAGCTTGGAGACCACGTGCCCGTCGAGGTGGGCAATGTCAAAGTTGTGGGCGGCCTGAAAGCTGGGCCAGCAAGTTGCTGGGCTCAGGGTGGGTGGAGAGAGAACTGGGAGGGCCTAGAGGGGCCCAGGGGGGGTTCTTCTGATACAAAGAGACTGGAACAGGTCAAGGTGCTGGCAGGGAGTGTCTGCGGCGAGTGAAGGATTGCAGAGAAGGGCACAGAAGTTCCCTGAGACGTCGGGAGGGGCCAGGATTGCAAGGCCATTGTCGCCAGAAGGGCTGGACAAGGGGGGTCGAGGGTGTTCTTTAGGCAGCTCCTGTCTTTTGTTGAGAGCAAGGTGGCTGGGGGGCTGAAGGAGTGTAGGAAAGCCTGGGTAGTCAGGACAGGAAATGGAAGAGCAAGCCCAACAGAGCAATATGGGGCAGCGGAGCATGAAGGTTGGACGTGAATAGTGTAGAGGGTAACCGGACCCCGCAGGTGAGGGCCTGGAGACGACAGACAGTTAACTGGGGTCATCCAGGTGGGAACTTTGCCAGGCTGCTAAGAGGAGGAGACAAACTGACAGACTTAGGACGTTGGCACTAGAGTGCTGTAATCTAAATGATGGCTGTGGGAGGCTTAGCTGTGACAGGGAGAGGAAGCAAAGATGAAGGGGCCAGACGGGCTGAACGGTCTGATCACCTCAAAGATTGGTGGTTTTAGCGACAGCCAAAAGATCCAGAGGGGCCAAAGCGTGGCCGGGAGATGGGTGCTTGAATCTGCAGTGTGGGGAAGTGGAGTGGTTGCGGTTGCCCGGGAATGGGTGGCTGGAATCGACAGCAGGCCACTGGGATGAGAAGTAGCCGAGAGGCCAGAGCACCTGACCTCTGAAGCCTCCACCACCGAGCAGGGCATGGGGCACCGCAGAGGACCGAGGTGGAGGACCGAGGTGCCCCAGGCTTCAGTGACTGACAGGGAGCAGTGGTGCCAGAACGGGAGGAGCGTTGGTTTGCAGGGGCTGTGGTAACAAAGCACACGGAGGGGCTGACGGGCTTAAACAGCAGTTTATTTTCTCACCGTTCTAGAAGACCAAGACCAAACACCAAGATCAAGGTGTTTGGTGGCACTGGTTTTTTCTCAGGCTGCTCTGCTTGGCCTGTGAATGGCCATCCCCTCCCTACAGCCTCACAGGGTCCTTCTGTTTGCATCTGTGTCCTAATTTCCTCCTCCTCCTAGGGAATTGGATTAGGGCCCACCCTGCTGGCCTCATTTTACCCCTTTCAAGATCCCCTCTCCTGATGCAGTCACATTCTGAAGTCCTGGGGCCTGAGAACTTCAAGGTGTGAATTTGGGGGCACAGTCCAGCCTGTAACAGAGGGTAACAAGGGATCTCACCTTAGCCTCTCCACCCCCAGGGACCTAGGATGTTAAAGAATAAGTAGCCCCCTCCCTGGATGTCTGCAGGTAGGTGCTGTGTGCTCAAGGGAGCGCCAGGTTTTAGTTAGGGTTAGGAGAACACAGGGATGCATGAAGGGGCTGAGGATAAGAGATGTTTGCACGTCCTGGCCGGGCCTGCCATAGCCAAACTCCGATGGAGCCGAGTCTCAAGGCTGGACTTGACCTTATCCGAAGCTGCAAGAAATGAGTGGGTGGTGCCCTCATTACCTCCTCTGATTTCAATGCTGGTCCTTATCAGTTGATGCTGAGTAAGTGAGATCATATTGCAGCAACCACACGGTGCATCTTTAAATTAAAACCATGTTTGAAACAACTGATCTGCAGTACAAAGAAGGAACTCAGACCCCTCCCTGGCAAGCCCTCTTTACAGGATATGTCCTGTTTCTGGGGTGGCATGGGTAAATCAAGGAGTCAGTCTGCACAACAGAAGGAAGGTACACTTGGTGATTTACTGAATAGGATTCCCGTGAGACCGGTCCTTTTATATTCAGGGGCCAAGTGAGACATTTGTGAAACGGCATGGTAGGAGATGGAGTGGTGCTCTGTAGAGGGCTCCCGTTAGCCATCTGCATAGTCGATGAGACAGTCACCCACATAAAGTCAGGGGTGTAGTTGAATGACCTCAGAGCCCTGTCACATCTGGGTTCTGTTAAGGAAGCAGCAATAGAATGCTTCACTGTCCTTGGTGAAGACCAAGCGTGGAGACCATGGGCATCAGTTTCAAATTCAGAATTTGGTGTAGATCCAGGAGGATCATTAACAATTTAGAATTCAGAAAATGGGCCCCAGAAGGAAAGACAGGTCTCTGAGCACACCTAGGCTTACCTGAGAGTAGGCCTAACCTATAAGGGTCCCTAGAACTGGCTGGGAAGACTGTGAGAATTACAGGGCAAGGAGAAACCTCCAGCCCACACTGCTGAAGATCCTTGGGGCTGGGTCAGAGCTGCCCCAACATCTAGATTACCAAGGTGAAAGAGACCCCACCCATTTCTCCATACCAGGGTTCTAGAGCACAGATTCCTTAAAAACCATTCTCACAGAATTAACCCAAAGTGCAGGTTGCTTGCCTGTCTTCCTGAAACTCAAAACTCAGACCATTTCAATTAGAAAATTCTGAGTCTAAAAGCTTTGGGTTGAATTGTCACAAAACCATATAATGCTTTAAATACATTCCAATAAGAATACAAAATCCATCATTTTATTCTTTCAGCTTCCATGTGAAAGCACTTAGCAGTTTGCTTGGTACTTGGTAGATGCTCAAAACATGTTGGCATTACCAGCATTATTAGTAGTATTTTTAGCTCTTAGTTACCATAGAATAGGTTTTCCTTTCTCTCCAGGGTCACAGTCAGTAAGTGTTTATTTTGTGTGCATTGTGTGGCCATTCTAAGTAGTCATTAACTCAGAAAGAAAGGCTTCTCTGAGCATGTCTGAGTTCGGAACATCTTTCATGGAAAGGATGTTTAGGGATAGCCCACAAGCACCTGCTTGGCCCAAAATATAGATTACCCATAGTATACATTTGTAATCCTTTAATTTCTTAATTTAAAGATTTTTATTTGGGATCCCCGAGTGGCGCAGCGGTTTGGCGCCTGCCTTTGGCCCAGGGCGCGATCCTGGAGACCCGGGATCGAATCCCACATTGGGCTTCCAGTGCATGGAGCCTGCTTCTCCCTCTGCCTGTGTCTCTGCCTCTCTCTCTTTCTCTGTGACTATCATAAATTTAAAAAAATCAAAAAAAAATAAAGATTTTTATTTGCAAGAGAAAGAGCACACACAAGCAGGGGGAGGGACAGAGGGAGAAGCAAATTCCCCACTGAGCAGAGAGCCCGATGTAGGACTCGATCCCAGGACCCTGGGATCAGGCCCTGAGCCAAAGGCAGATGCTCAACCAACTGAGTCACCCAGGTACCTCTACATTTATAATCCTAAGTAGCAGAAAATTAATATTTTATTTATATTCACTTATTATATTATTTATAATTAAAGTAAGTAGTGAGAATTGAAGTTTAAATGCTGTTTCACTATCCTGAATATTATTAGCATTTAGGAAAAGTCAGTTTAATGAGAAGACAAGTGAATGAGAAACAATGTACAAATCCCAAAGGACACTCTGTGGTGGATTTTCAAGAACTCAGTGGTTGAGGCCACTGTGGTTTTCTTTTCCTTGAGGCCAGTGGCAGCAACATTTTTATACTTTACTTTCCTAACTAGGAAATCCTAATTTTGATTCACAAGTGCAATGAAGGAAGAAAAAGAGGGAGAGAAATTTTATTTCATGTAACTGGGCAAGAATGAGAAAAGCAAAAGGGAGGATGAATCAGGAGGCAAAAGAGGATGTATATGCACACGTGAGGAAACTGCTAGTAATTAACTCTTCAACTGGCTGATGACCTCTCTATCCTCTCTCAAACGTCATCCTTACTCGTAAAATAGGGGCAACAATCCTCTCTCCCTCTTGTGGTTGTTGTAGGACTGAGTGAAAGGGTGCCTGCAAACACACCTGCCACGGTTCTCAATAGATGGGAACCACTATTATTATTACTAGTATCACGTGCAATTCCAGTGCGGATGGACCAAGAGTGGCAACAGGGACATGGTAGTGGGTTGGCTGATTCCTTGGCCATCCCCTAGATGGCGCCGGTGCCCCAGAAGCACAAGGAGTTGTCTTCGGTAAGATCGAGGCTGGTCAGAAGCTACTGTTTCCTGTTCCCCCATCCGAGAAACCACCCTGAAAGCCTGGAAGGAACAGTGAGGTTGGCTCAGCAGATCAGGGATCTGAGGAAGAGACAGCGAGGGCCGACAAGTCCCGTCAAGTCAAGTCCGTTGTGCGATGGAGAACCTCCACCCATCCTGGATGGGGAAAGGGGGAGGAAGACAGCAGGGGAAATTCATCTGCATAACCTTAACTCTTGGAAATGCAGACTTTGCGTGAGAAATCCAGGAAGTTTAGACCTAAAGTTAAGTTTCCCTGGTTGTCTTGTTTATTACATTAACTGTTCTCTCCTTTTTCTCTCCATTTTCTCCCCTTTATCCCATGTATCCTCTTCTCTTTCCCCCACGCCTCTGCCTGTCGCATGAACAGCGTCAAATCATGTTTCCAGAACATGGAGATTTGCAAGCGTCGGGTGAATATGTATGACACGGTGAACCAGAGCAAAACCCCTTTCATTACACATGTGGCCCCCAGCACATCCACCAACCTGACCATGACCTTCAACAACCAGCTGAACACTGTCCACAACCAGGTAAATACGGAGCAGAGGGGGAAGGCGGGCAAGGGTGCCGGCGAGCAGCAAGAATTGTATTTTCCCTGCGAACCTAGTCAGGAGTCCAGAATTCTCCGATACCATATACAAGAGACAGTGTCATACACAAGGTTCCTCTACAGTCATATTTAACGATGTAAGCAAGTATTTCCTTCCAAGCTTATTTCTTTGGAGAGACCTACACTCTGGATGGACTGCTGGTCCCACGGAGATGGCACCTCTTACTGTTTCCCTCTATCCCGATGTGAGAGTGATGTAAAGCCTCCTCCTGTCATGTTTTTATGTCTGACATATGTGCCTGGGGAAGAATTCTAGCACTTGAGGGGACACTGGCGATCATGCAGTTTCAGACCCCTCCCCCTTGTCCCTGCACACATGGTCTCCTCTTGGGACAGATAAAACCTGTCCTTTCTCCAAGTTACAGGGAAAACCAATTCATTAGTCTGCCACTAGAACCCCAGCAGCTGGAACCAGAGGGGACCCGGAAAGTGAGGTTTTCTTCTCAAAGATTTCCATCTTCTTGCAAAAAAAAAAAAAAATGAGCAGAACCCCACACCTAACAGGCTTTTTAAAATATGAATTATAGGGGACCCCTGGGTGGCTTAGCGGCTTAGCGCCTGCCTTCAGCCCAGGGCGTGAGCCTGGAGACCCAGGATCGAGTCCCACATCGGGCTCCCTGCATGGAGCCTGCTTCTCCCTCTGCCTGTGTCTCTGCCTCTCTTCCTCTCTGTGTCTCTCATGAATAAATTTTTTTTAAAAACTTTAAAAAATATATGAATTATAGCCAGGAAATATTTACAGAGTGAATAACCTCCAAATCCTAGTCCAGGCTGCCTCCCTCTGACATCTAAGAGACTTTGACTTTTATTCCCAAATTCTAGTCTTAACCACTTCCCCAAAAGGCTGTCCCTAAATTTTTTTCAGCCTTACTATCAGTCTGCAATGGCCTCAACATTCCTGTGTGTGTGTGTGTGTGTGTGTGTGTGAACACACATGCACGTGCGCACACACCCCTGCGGAGGAAGGGAGTGTATATGTTCTAATCCTGAAATATGAATACCTCTGCCTGGCCCTCCACTCTCTACTCTCTTCTGACAGGTCCCCTACTGTCACTGTAGAGGCACTGACCCCAGCCTCCAGCACCACCGCATCTCCTTCTCCCCTCCCCTGCCTATTCTAGGCCAGTCCTGTAGCACCCCGAGTTGCTGAGACCAAGCTTTTCCTCTGTGGCCTCTCTCCCCCTGCCTATATCCAGGAGAGGCCACCTGGAATCTGCCCCCACCGGGGCCATTGGTATTCTTAAAACTCCCATTAGGGGGAAGAGCTAATGCTAAGACCCAGAGTCCAGAGGAACAAACGGTCTCTCCCAGTGCCTGGCCCAGCGCTCAGGCTAAGGTGTCCGTAGCCAGGCCTATGAGCTCCTTGACCAAATACCACCATGGTTTTGTCTTTCATCACCAAAACACCATTACATCAGCAGGCAGAAGGGTTTGTTTTGTTGTTTTGTTTTGTTTTTTATTTGAGAGAGAGGAGAATAGGGAGAGGGACAGGCCGACTCCATGCCGAGAGTGGACCCTGACACGAGGCTCCATTTCACGACCCTAAGATCACAACCTGAGCCAAAATCCAGAGTCAGACACTTAACTGACTGAGCCACCCACGCACCCCCAGATGGGTTAATATAACAGAGAAGTTCATTTAAATTGATAGTGTCAGGGAGAGTTTCAGTGTGGGGCACATGGGACCCAGGCGAGACCCTGAAGCACAGAGTCCTGGAGAGAATGCTGTGGGCCGGAGAATGCTTTGTGTGAGTCAGCAGGAACTGCACTCATGCTCTGCGAACAGTGAGTTGACTCTGGCTGGTGCCAGGAGCACAGAGTGCAGAAGGAGATAAATTTGGAAGGGAGGTTTGGCCAAACCATGGGAAAGGAGTGCCAGAGCAAAGTGCATTTATAGTGTTTATTAGACAGTAATTGGATATTTGGGGGCAGAGGTGGTGACATGCTCAAAGTAGTCTTTTGGAAAGAATGTTCTAGCCTCATTCCCCAAGAAGAATCGAAGGGAAAAAGTGGAGGCCAGAACTTCACTAAACAGAGTCCAGGCACCAGGGGAGAGACTTTCAGCTAAGGAAGTAGCAATTGAAGAGTGAGATTCCAGGGACAGTTCAGAGGAGGCAGCTGCAAGAGGTGGAACAGTCGAGTACCCATGTGGGAACCTGGAAGATACCAGTCCCCAACGAGAGAAGCCCAAGGGACGGTGGGAAATGTGTGGTGGGGAGCCTCCAGGACAAGTGGGGCTGCTGGGAGGACAGAGAGGAAACACAAGGCACATCATCAGTAACAAAACACACACCCCGCACACGTCACACGTGCATTCTCAGTCACACTACCTGGAGCCCCAGAAGAGCCACTTACTGTGACACTGTTTATTTTAAAATACAAGCACGTGCGTTACCTAACGGAGTGATTACTTCCAAACAAACCAATTTGCTTTGCACTAAAAATCAGTGTAAAGTCTAAGTATTAGTAAAAAATGTAAAATGAGACTTTATCCCTTTTATCAAATTTGACATGTAGACATACCCTTCCTAAAATTCTATTTCTGCATGTATCCAGGATACCCTTGCGGCTCTTTCCCCCCGTAGCCTTCAGTCTGGGTAACCTCTAATAGCAAGACTTGTAATAAACTGTTGAATTCGAAGATACTGGTGACCTCCACCTATCTTGCTGCAGGATCAGTGTGAAGAGGCTAAGATGGGGCAAAGCCAGAGAATTCCCAATTCAGAACTGAGATTCCTTGCTTCCCGTGGAAGTTCATTCCCAAATGTTGCCTCTTTCCAAGAGAGACAGGAGAGAGGACATAATTTCAGAGTTTATTTAACTCCTCTCCAGTTAAATTCTCCTGACCCTCCGGCATCTCTCCTTTCTGGCCTTCAGACTTTGTAGCTGAACACCAGCGTAAGAACGCACCAAACTCAAACAAGAAACTCCAGGCTCAGTGGGTCCCTCTCCCTGGTGCTCTATTTCTATGGTGTGTTGATTTTCAGTAATGTGCTCTGCAGCCATCTGAGGGTATCTGTAAACAGTACTCCCCCTTAGACCTGAGCAGGAGATCCCCTTCCAAGGCCTGTCTCAGGCTTCCTCTGTGTGTATGTGCTTCCATGCCAAGCTCTGGGGACCTGGGCCCCTGGGCCTACAGAGGCCTCTTCCTGGAGTCATCCTCCCAAGTGCGGACTGCACCAGCAGACCCAATGGAAGAGGAGCATGAACAGAGCTTGCACATGCAGGCTGGCAGGTCCAAATATGTGCCCCCAAAGCCCCCAATCTGTGGGACAGAGCTGGAGCAGGAGAAGGAAGGCAGGAGGTCACCTCTCACCACCACCAGCCCCCGCCCATCACCTTGTTCCAGTGTAGGACCCAAGGAATCCAAGAGTCCTCAATTCAAACCTGGCCTTCCAGGTTGCTTGCTGTCTTTAGAAGGACATTATGCAAGCTTCCAACTGCACTCCTGTCCAGGCCCCACAAATGTGAAGAAATGGCCTGGGTAGGAGCACCAGCGGTGACTCTCTCTATTGTGGCTGCAGGTGCCTGCTTTTCCCTGAGACTTCAGCTGTGTCTCCACTCCCCTCTGTCTTTGCTTTTTTGCTCTTGGTTTTTATTCATTTGCTCTTTTTTGAGTTCATTTATTTGATTTAGACTCGTGTCTCCCAACATACCACCTCCCTCATTTTTTATTTTTGTTTATTTTTGTTTAATCCCCATCATTCCTTTAGGCTCCCACCTCCACCAGTGCCACTATTTCCTTAGCCAATCCCGAAGTCTCCATACTAAACTACCAATCTGCACTCTACCAGCCTTCAGCAGCGTCCATGGCTGCAGTGGCTCAGCGGAGCATGCCCCTGCAGACGGGAACAGCCCAGATCTGTGCCCGGCCCGACCCCTTCCAGCAAGCTCTCATCGTGTGTCCGCCCGGCTTCCAAGGTAAGGCTGAGCAGACACAGCCCCTCACCTGCTTCTTACTGGGGGACCTCTGGGGCACCGGTCCCGGCAGTGACGTCCCTGGACTAAAGGCTTCCTCACTCTCCTGAGAGCACTGGCATCACTGAACTGAAGGGCCCGCCTCCTGCTCTGGCCAGCCTAGAAACAATAGGATTTATGCTTCTGCACCAAGTTGTTTTTCTCCCCACCTGCTGGTGCTTTTGTCCCAGGCCCAGCTATCTGTAAATAAGCGTGCTGTTTGTGCTCTTACTGTTACGCTGATGTCAGCTTACATTTCCTCCAGTGAGCTGTCCTCTGGACGGGTTATCTATAGGGAATTGCCACTCTGGACAGCCAGCCTCGCCTCGTTCTCATGAAAAATATCAATCTGTCTGAAAAGTATCTCCCAGGCCTGTCCCCCAGATGATTCTTTAGCCATGCACCCCAACACTCTTCTCTTGAAAGTTCTAAGAAGCAGGAGTTGACTGGGTATGAAGTTACAGTGTATACAGAAAGCTCAAGTAGTTGCTTCTGCAAAGCAAACCCTGCTGGTGTAAGCCTGTGTGTGGTTGCTCAGGTTTCGAATCCGTGCCTTTCCAGTGGATTCAGGCACTCTTCCCAACAGCCCTGGCTTTGACATACCACAAGTGTATTTTCATGTCAGCAGCCATTTTTCTGCTGTAATTTGCCAGCAGAGCTATTCCACTTTTGGTTTTCACAGACTCCCTAATTTGACCTTCTAGTCTTTGAAAACATTCAAAGTTGTTTTCTTGTGGCTTTTAAAATTTTAAGTTAGAAACTAAAGGGGAGATGAGACCTGCCCAGCTGGCTAGGAAGGTTCTCTGCATCCAGTGGTCTCTGACCACTCAACAACCCCTCTTCTCTCCCTCACCCGGGTCTGAAATAGGGTTGCAGGCCTCGCCCTCTAAGCACGCTGGCTATTCCGTGAGAATGGAGAATGCGGTGCCCATCGTCACTCAAGCCCCGGGAGCACAGCCTCTTCAGATCCAACCAGGTCTGCTTGCCCAGGTAATTCTTTCCTTATTATTACTGGTATTGCCATTATCCATGTTAATGTTCTCAAAAGAGATAGATCTCTGCTAATTCCCTCCTTGGTGATGAGTTAGGTGCTTCAACTCATTAGAATATATCAGTAATATTCTGAATGATCCCCAGGTGAATCACCTTCCTGGGTATCTTGCTTATAATTCCAAGAAGAAATTTAGACACAGGGAGAGTCTGGGGAAATTATTATTATTACTATTGTAGCTTTATAATGTAAATTAATATGGGAGACACAGGTTTTAATCCTAACTCTGCTAATAACTTTGCGACCTAAGGCAAGTCAGTTAATGTTTCTTTGCCTCAAATTTCTTTCTTATAAAATAGAAATGATTTTTTTTAGTGCCAAAAGGAGCCTTGGAGATTATCTCCTTATTTCATAATAGTCGAAAAACCAGGATCACAGAAGCTGTGAGCGGGAACCTTCCTTATCCGTTCACATAGGTACTCCAGTGGTAGAATGAGAACACAGAGGTGAAATTGGTTGAAAATGTGTCAAGTGTTGTGGAAACTTAAGGTGACAGAGTGACACAATGATACTAGTAATCAATCCTTAATGGCACTCGAACAAATACATCATCATTATGTCAGACACTTTATAGTTGTTAATTGATTTAATCCCCACAACAGCAAGATAAGTAAGGTATTTGTTTCCAGTTGACAAACAGGGGAAGTGCGCACAATCCCTGGCTCAGAGTCCCACGACAGTCAGG